>NC_138772.1:454861067-456061067 GCF_965119305.1 Pelophylax lessonae
TTAACGGGCTTAATGTCTAGTATATATATATATATATTAGGTTGACTTATCAGCACTGAGTCACTTTTAATTTGATTCCTTTGGGGTTTGCACGTTATTGATTTTATTCCTTCAAACACATTCACTTGGATACATTTTCACATTGGCATTATGTTTATTATGTATTATGTGTTATCACCATTGAGTTACCTTACACTTAAGCACTTTATATATTGTTTAAAATTGCCTCATTTAGCACTTTGTTTAATAATTCCAATTGAATACTTATTGTATTGGAATCTTATAAAGGCACACCCTTGGATTTGACCCCCCCCCATTTTTATTTAATCCATCAGGCCCACTAGGCATGAGGACAAGATGCTTTGACAGGGTCCTAGCAAGATATGCTCCCCATGTTGAATCCCCTTTGACATGCATACCAGACACTCATCAAGGATAAGGGTCTAGTATGTATATATATGAATAACCCAATCCTTTTTTTTGTGTGTGGGATCCCCAATTAACATCTCTACCAGACCTTCATCTAGGATAAGCACCTGGTATAGTTTAATGGAGAAGTCCAGCCTAACACTAATATCACTACATCTATAGACATTCACAATCTAACACTAACCTATCTAGCCCTGTAAAGAAAAATTTTAATATGCATACCTCTAATTAAAGCCGCTCCAATCTGGTCTCCAGCAGCAGAAGTTCTACAGAGGACAAAGCCGAAATGAATGGGAAGTGACGTTACCCATAGAGTTACTATTGGGCTTCCATTGTCGGCTGCCTCCTCTGCACTCGCCTCCACGGCGAAGCTGCAGCTGACAGCTAAGCATGGGATTGGGTCAGATCAGCTTCAGGAAAGGTATGTATTCTGATTTCATCTTTACAGGGCTAGATAGGTTAGTGTTAGATAGTGGATTTCTATAGATGTATTTAGTGTTAGGCTGGACTTCTCCTTTAAGGGAATCCCTGGCCGCTTTGCTTACAAACAGTTGCAAGATTTAAAGTTGTTGAGTATAGGTGGATATATAATACCCTAATTTTAAAGAGTCATGTGAGTAACTGAAGGTAATCAAAAAACAAACACAAGGGTGCACCAGCCTAGCACATTATCCTCCACAAAGGTTTTATTGAATGAAAAGATAAAAAATACTCACAAACGAGTTCTTGGTACATGCATATCAAAATAATATTATGTTGCCTACATATTCCGGTTCTGATGCTGACGGCAACATATTTTTTTGATATGCATGTACCAAGAACTTTTTTGTGAGTATTTTTATCTTTTTATTCAATAAAACCTTTGTGGAGAATAGTGCGCTAGGCCGGTGCGCCCTTGTGTTTGTTTTCTTATTACAGTGGTCCCAGACTACCCTGGTCTTGAGAGCCAATGGCTCCTGCGCTTAAGGGGTGGCCTTGCGGCTGGTATCCGGAAAATGCGATTCAGGTCAAATTGTAGTAAATTCAGGCTGTGCTGCCACTCTCAATGGGTCGTGGTAACCCAAAGAAGATACTGGACAAGAGAAATGGACAGAGGGCGCCGCAGCCTAGCACATTATCTTTAAAACAATTTATTGTAATAAAAACGATTATGAAACACGGGCAATAAGCAAAGAGGGACCACCAGGGCTGAGGATGCCCAGTGGAGACCCCTGGTGGTCCCTCATTGCTTATTGCCCGTGTTTCATAATCGTTTTGTGAGTTTAATGTGTACAGTATACATGTCTATTACAATAAATTGTTTTAAAGATAATGCGCTAGGCTGGTGCGCCCTCTGTCCATTTCTCTTTTCCAGTACCCTGGTCTTGAAATGGGCTGCAACGTCAAAGCATTCAGGAGAAGCCAAGTAGAAGGTCTCAGGAAGTCGCATGTGTGTGGTTTGAGTTGGTCAGAAGATTACCTCTCAGAGCGCAGGAGATAGGTGCTTTGTACTTCTTTTTGGTTCGTAGTAACTGAAGGTGTCTAAAGAAGGTAATAACAATAGCAAAGTAATGAGATAAGAATAATGCCTATTCAAACTAATGAGTTGTGGTAATGTGCAGTATAACAACAATTTTTTACTGTGTGCTATCGTATTGCATGTTAACACATAATATAATATGCATTGCATTGCAATACCATTCATTTTAGTTTAGAATGGCACCCCAACACGCTTGTATAGCTGCCAAGGCAACAAGGTTAAATAACTTTATTTTAGCCATATGACTACAATTTTTGTATCTCATTGTACCCGTAGTGTATTGTGGTGCACTATGTTGCTGAAAATGCGGCAGGTGTGTTTTTTGTGCATTAAGAGTGCACTGCCAGCCCATTCGAAATGAATGGATGGCTTAACAAAGCATGTCTTATTGCAAAAAAAATGCAGTAAAGCATGTGCATTAACGCAATAAATAGTGTGAATGGGCCCTAGTAAATCTCTCTAGCATGCATTATTTCTCCAAAGTGTAAACATTGCATTACACTCTTTTACACAGTATGTTTACAGTCATAATCAATACACAAATAGAGGTTAAACCTTTGCCTCTTAGCACGTGTCATTTGCTAGTTTAAACATGATTCTAACTATGAAAAAGCTGGCTTTTAATAGCAATCCGCTTATAATGTGATTTCCATGTTTTTGATAAAAGCCAGGAAACCTTCAGTTGAAATAAATATGTTGCTGACTTGGAATTAATCAGTACAAGCTCTTCCATTAGCACATCCTGCTTTTAGTTTATTTAAAACCCTCCATAATGTTTCAAGGACCCTCCGCTCCTACTCTAAATCCCTTACCTTCTGTACGCCTCAACTTAATTGTTTTTATTGACAAATTAAATGTTTTCCTTTACTCTAAGTGCATCTTAACCTGCAGTGAAGTTTAGAGATTTCCTTGTTTTCACACTTTTAAACGCGTTACTTAAACAGAAACTATCAATCTACATGTCTTTTCCTTTATGAATTGTAATGTGGTCCATTCTGTCTTGTATTCTGGTCATTTACAAAAAAAAAAAGTGTGATTGTGCGCTGCATGGAGCTGGGTTCCTGTTATTGGATAGCACTGAAGCACCGTGTTTAGTGTACTCCCTTAAGACCAAGTCATCCACGTTCCCTTAACTTCCTTATCACTCCATTCTTCCACTGGGCTTTCTCCTGCTTGCTGAGGAGTTACAATCAGCAGCATTGCTAATGAATTGAAATGCAGTTCCTTTTCTTCTTGAAACATTTCTCATACAAAACAGCTTTACTGCCCACCGTATCTCTGTCTCTTTTCGTGTTACTTCTCGCACACCAGGAAAAACAGCTAAAGTCGTAGCAGTGTTTCAATTTAACATTTGATGTCTTCCACTGAGTTCTGATGGAGGAGTCATTGGCCAGCACAGCAGTACGTCGCCAGAACGGAGTCACACAAAGAGCCTCGTCACAGGGGGACGTGGCACAATCAAGGCCTGATTATTGGGACAGAACCCCCTACACAGAGAATCTTCACTTTGAACAGGTCTCACTCAGAACCTCATTATCACCAATGCATTATGTGTAAAGAGAGGCATACTGAGTTAGAGCATTGATAAAAATTATGATATATAATACATAAGTCAAAGTCCAGGAATAATCCAGTACCATGCACAGACTCAAATACAATGAACAATAATAGGCCATAGATGTGCAAGTGAAGACTTGTAACTTGCCAAAGATAGTTAATCGAGAGGTAGTTGATATTGTGTCATCCTTGCTTTTTTTAGCATGAAGAAACTGAATAATAATAGGGGATAGTAGGGGCTACATTATGAAAGTGGTACACAGCATGCAAATGCATTATAACTCATATCAGCAGATAAAATATTTTTGCTATATTTAGCCAGGAGCACAGAATATGTTCCTCATTTACATAAGTCCCAACTATGGTGTGAAGTCTGCTGTCCCAAAGGAATGCCATATACATTGTATTACCAAAAGTACTTGGATGCCTACTTTTAGATGCACATGAACTTTAATGGCATCCCAGTCTTAGTCCGTAGGGTTCAATAATGAGTTGGCCCACCCTTTGCAGCTATAACAGCTTCAACTCTTCTAGGAATGCTTTCCACAAGGTTTAGGAGTGTGTCTAATAGAATGTTAAACCATTCTTCCAGAAGAGCATTTGTGAGGTCAGGCATTGATGTTGGACGAGAAGGCCTGGCTCGCAGTCTCCACTCTAATTAATTCTAAAGGTGTTCTGTCAGGTTTAGGTCAGGACTCTGTGCAGTCCCACCCTTTGCAGCTATAACAGTCAAGTTCCTCCACCCCAAACTCACTCATCCATGTCTTTATGGAGCTCGCTTTATGCAATGGTTCACAGTCATGTTGAAACAGGAAGGGGCCATCCCCAAACTGTTCCCGCAAACTTAGGAGTATGAAATTGTCCAAAATGTCTTGGTATGCTAACGCCTTAGGAGTTCCTTTAGCTGGAACCAAGGGGCAAAGCCCAACCCCTGAAAAACAACCTCATGCCATAATCCCCCCTCCACCAAATGAATTAGACCATTACACAAGATTCATAAAGACATGGATTAGTGAGTTTGGAGTGCAGGAACTTGACTGTGATAGCAGCAAAGGGTTGGCCAACTCAATATTGAACTATATGTACTGTTGGGTTGATTTACTAAAGGTAAATAGTCTGTGCACTGCAAGTGCACCCGCAAGTGCTCCCAGAAGTGCACAGCATGCTCTAGATCTAGGGGGATATGAAAGGAAAACAGTAATTTTGCTTGCACATGATTGGATGATAGAAATCACCAGAGCTTCCCCTCATTGCAGAGTTTCCCCTCAGATCTAGTGCAACTGCACTTCCAAGTGTACTTGCAGTGTACTTGTTGTGCACAGTATATTTGCCTTTAGGATGTAGCACCCTCCTAGGTAGGTGCTAGAGAGAAAGTTTAGTTTTGAGTCCTGTCTGCTTACCAGAAGGACTGCAGGTAAATCTATATTGTTCTCTGCTTACCAGAGAGCAGGATCTGTTAGTAAGGTCTGTCCATTGTGCTCAGGAGCAAATCATTCTGTCTGCAGAGTGTTTCACACTGGTCCAATAAGGAGGCATATTGGACAGTGGGAGGAAACCTGACAAATGAGTACACAGGCGTTTGATACAGCCCTGGTGATTTGGCAGAGGAAAAGTGCATCGGTGCATGCTGGGATACTGTATAAAAGCCAGGAGCACATGTGCTCAGGGTATTTCAGGCTAAATAGCAGAGTCGCAGAGAGGGGAGGCAGCTGCCTCCTCCTCTGTAGAGGTGCCATGCGGCCTCAGGTAGTTGACCTGAGGGCCTGGAGAGTGCTAGTGAGGAACTGAACCCAGAGGTTCAGTGAAGCTGACTTCAAGGGGAGACACTGGAGGATCTGATTCTGTAGTACAGTTAGATACTACCTCTGCACCTCTCCACTCTCTCCCCCTCCCTTCTCCTTCCTCTGTACTCAACCATTCCACCTACGACCCCGCCTCCCTCACCACCTCATAGCTGACTATAACATACGCTGACCTTTTGTATCTATGTGCAGGTCACATAGAGGTAAATATTCAACTGTTCGCAAACCTACACTAACACATGTCACTTTTACCTCCAACTAGAGAGATTGTAGCGAAATGATGTTTATATGATAAACCACCAGAATACGGTTCAGTTTTTCACATTTCACATCCTCAGAATTGCCTTGTCTTATGCTATCCGCCATGATTGCTATTTTCTTCTTAGTTAAAACGTGGGTTATTATAACCCAACTCTAGTTTAAAGGCCATGCTCACTTTGTTACGAAATAAGATTGTTCTAGTCTAAATGTACAAGTTGCTTATAGTTACCTTGAACTCTGTTTTTCCATGTTCAATTTTTCAATAAAAATTTATGGAAAAAAAAAAGTGCAGACCTGTGTCAAGGAGCCTGACCTGAGGGGGGCCACCCCTGCAGCTAGAAGAGTCAGTGGATGGGTGTCAGTAAAGGGGATGCTAGTCAGTGTCCTGAAGATAATGTAGACTCACCAAGTCTATTGCTGGAGAGAAAAGAGTAAGGAGACTTAACCATTTCCATACATGTGGCAGTATGGATTAAGCAGTGCAGCTGCTTCCACAAGCAACCTGGTGAGGCCAAGTGAGAGTTGTCATTATCCATTGTGAATAGTTACAATTGGAGTAACCCACTATTTCCTTCTCTCATCCAAGTTCCAAAATAAACACTAAAAACCAATACCCCTGGACTGTTTATTGTGTGATGAGCCATCAGGAGTAAGGAGGGATGTGTGAACTGTTCCCTAAGTGAATCTGTGCTGGTAATCAGAGGAGGTCCAACAAGTCATCCTACAGCAAGCCCTACGGGGACAGTGCTACAAGTAAATCAACCCCCAAGACTGGAATGCTTTTAAAGTTCATGTGCATGTAAAGGCAGGAATCCCAAAACTTTTGGTATTATAGAGTATTTACTAATTGAAGCAGTTGAAGTGACTGCACACTTCCTCCAAGACATGTAGAAGTATGATAATGAGCTCTTTCTTTAGCAACAATCTTTATTTTACAGACACATTTCGTAATTTCCTTTGATCCTCTTTGCACGTTCTACTAGCATCCAAATAAAGAAAATAGGGAAGATAATCACAAGTTATGGTTGCTCACAACTGTCAAGGACAGTAAAATGTCTCATTGTCTGGATTTCATTGAGACATCTGCCTCTATATGGGCACACTAATACAGTTATATACCTTCTAGTTTTATTGTTGGATAGAAGACAAATATACTACCCATTCTGTTTTTGAGGTGTTAGAGGAATCCAACAGAAATACATGAAGGGACATAGATACTCAAAAGAATTAGGGAACCTGGTAAGATTTTAACTGACCATGATCTCACACCCTATTTACTGTCTACAGGCAGCTGAGTGGATACCTTGCAATAGTACAGCTACACTTACAATGGTAAATAGTTGCTGCTGCCTTTTCCGTCTAGGTCATGTGTTTCTTTGTTCTTTATTATTAGGTTGCTTGTTAAAGTAATGTACGTACTATGGTTGAACTTGCTCTGCTTATGGATCTATGTAATTACTATCACTTGCTTACTTATTCATGGTCACCGTGACAGCACACTGTACTTCACCACTGCAATCATTTTGAAATATGGAACATTGCAATACTGTTGAAATTATCAATTGTATCCATCGTATGCAAATGGAATCAACATGCAAAACACATTTCAGAAGATTTTAATAGCAAAATGCACTAAAGCAGATTGAGTCACACTCACATATATAACAGAAATGTGCAAATCTCAGTTCTTCCTTTATTGTTAGATTAAAAGCTAGATATGTTTTGCAGTAAAGAATAGTCTCCATTAGTGAAGTGCATTTGCTGATTAAGAGGCAGGAATATATGAATGCTCTCAATCATGTCTTTTAAATTTAGCAATGCAATACATGTTTCCAGGAACATCTAGACATTCTATTAGAGGCTGTTTGTATTTTTTTTTTAATGAAATGTTCTATACAACATTTATTTAGACCATTTTTAGATGTAATGGAAGAAAACATAATTGCAATGATAGCAAATTTCTTGTGTACCCTTGAAATGGGGTAAGTATTCCACTAAGAAAGAGAACAGTACTGTAAAATAATACATTTTTTTCCAACTTTCACAAAGTTACAGTCACATATTCTGTCACATATAAACTGTACAGCCACATATACTGACAAACAGCCCAAGCATTAGTGCAAGTAATCATTATTCTAAACAATATAGTACTGTAGCAAGGCAGATATCACTTGTGAGGCCTGATTATTGTGTGATGGGTTAACAAAGGTTTAAAGTCCAGGAAAAAATGGCAATCCCGTAGGTAAATGGAATTCTATTTTTGACAACTCTTTGTAAATAGTTTTGGAAACCTTGTTGCCCTAAACAGGGCTACCACTCTTGTTTAAATTGTTTGGCATATGGAGGTTTAGTTAATTACATAAGATTGTTTTCATGGAGACATTTTGTATTTTACAATCATGCTTCAATGGCAGATTTTTCCGATAGGCAAAGGAAACATATATAAAAGCATTTTGTATAATTTTTCATTTTTTACACGTGTTTTTAAGTGTATATTCAATCTTAATAATATACCATCAAGAAACAATTACCGTGTAAGTTACTGTAAGTGGATCTATCATTATTCACTATGCATGCATCTATCAGGATCATTGATTGTGTTCTTGGTATGGCAACATTATGAGTTTAGTGTCTATAGAATTTAGGGGCCAATCATTATTTGCTGTGTTAGGTAAATAGGGCCATGGAAACTATTTGGTACCATTTGGAAGACAGTATTTGCTTGGGGGGGGGTAAACTATCTGATTTGCCTAAGAGTAAAGACCCTCCTTACGGGAAAAAAACAAGTTAAGATTTGCAGGCAGGCTACCTAGGTCTGCAAGGATCACTTTAAAGAATAGTATACATGGACTTCAGATTCAAGTCAAATGCAGTTTGGCTTTAGGAAAATGGCTTTCATTTTCTGAGTTGCTAATGCAAGGATACTGCCTTCAACAGTAGTCTGGACTTTGTTTACTTGTTTGTGTTCTGTTTAAGTCACTAAGCTTGGGCTATCATTTGCTTCTGTTTGCTACTGTTGTGGAGGCTTGTGTAGTAGAGTGATGAATTAAGAATAGTAATTCTCACCAACCATCACTTAGGAGTTTACTCAATAGTTTGAGCTGGTGGAAGGTGATAAATGTCTAAAGCAACCTTCCAGCGTGTTTTCTCTTCCCCAGGTCTCTGCCTTAAAGCAGAGTTCCAGTGTTTTTTTTAAACACCCACCTGTTGTTTGCACCTAATTCTATATCAAGTGGCATTATTAATTAATGTTGGTTTTGTAAATGTTATTTATTTTAAATAACTTACTTAGCAGTGTCCCTTCACCCCCCCCCCCGAGCATGCTCCCATCTTGAGTGTGAGTAGCCAACTGGTATATCCTTCTGGGATATGGGATTCTGGGATATGGTGCTGCTGGCTACCCAGCATGCACCTCCTGATCCCACGCATCAGCATAACAACAAATCGATGCTACAAGCGGTGGAGGTGCATTGACTTCTGGGATTGTTGACACTCATATCCCAGGAGACAATGCATGGCTGGACATGGCCACGGTGAGGTACTGAAGGAGTGGAACAACAAATAAAAAGGTATTTGCACTTCAGAAAAAAAACCCCAATGAGATTATAGGAAGTGATTATGAACCCGAATGAGGTGAAGCTCTTCTGATTTACGTCTTCCGAGCATGTGCAAGCAAAAATGCTATTTTTTTTTTTTTTATTTCCCCCTGAAATTTTAACTCATTCGGTAAGATCTGAGGAAAATTCCTATGCAAAGTACAACGTCCATGAACAGACTATTTGCCTTTAGTAAATCAACCTCTATGTACTGTAAATATGACCCGCAAGAAAAAAGTTGTTCAGCTTCAGCAAGCAAAGCACTGAAAGTATAATTTATATACAGTAACTGATCCAATTGTGGCTTAATTTACAGTCTAGTAGCAGTGTCCCTTCACCCCCCCCCCCCGAGCATGCTCCCATCTTGAGTGTGAGTAGCCAACTGGTATATCCTTCTGGGATATGGGATTCTGGGATATGGTGCTGCTGGCTACCCAGCATGCACCTCCTGATCCCACGCATCAGCATAACAACAAATCGATGCTACAAGCGGTGGAGGTGCATTGACTTCTGGGATTGTTGACACTCATATCCCAGGAGACAATGCATGGCTGGACATGGCCACGGTGAGGTACTGAAGGAGTGGAACAACAAATAAAAAGGTATTTGCACTTCAGAAAAAAAACCCCAATGAGATTATAGGAAGTGATTATGAACCCGAATGAGGTGAAGCTCTTCTGATTTACGTCTTCCGAGCATGTGCAAGCAAAAATGCTATTTTTTTTTTTTTTATTTCCCCCTGAAATTTTAACTCATTCGGTAAGATCTGAGGAAAATTCCTATGCAAAGTACAACGTCCATGAACAGACTATTTGCCTTTAGTAAATCAACCTCTATGTACTGTAAATATGACCCGCAAGAAAAAAGTTGTTCAGCTTCAGCAAGCAAAGCACTGAAAGTATAATTTATATACAGTAACTGATCCAATTGTGGCTTAATTTACAGTCTAGTAGCATGGCAAACAGTGACTCGAACCAAATGAGATCCTACAGATTAGGGCTGGGCTGGATAATCAACTTACGTTCGACTAGAACATCGGGTGTTCGTGTGTTCGCCGAACACACAAACACCCGGGGTGCTCGGCGGCAAATTCGCCCGCCAACGAGCACCCCGTAATACACTGCGCGATTGCAGTACACTAACTGCTTGTGATTGGACAAAGCATGCACCTGACCTGTATGCTTTGGCCAACCACAGCACAATGTCCTGTCAGTGCCATGATTGGCCAAAACCAGGGTGCTTTTAGCCAATTATAGCTCAGCGGCTAAGTCCACGTCCTACACTATATAAGGCTGCTGCTGTGTATAGTGTGTGATAATAGAGATTAGGCAGGTAGTTAGTGGATAGTTGAGTGTTGAGTTAGTTTAGTGCAGTCAGTGTAGTGTACAGGCATACCCCACTTGTATGCATATATTGTAGTCCTGGGTCCACTTTCGGTGCTTCCCCAAGTTTTGTGTCCCTGTCACTTATAGTTTGTGAGCAGTGTCATGCCAAGCTGACCAAGATTTCCCATAGACGCCAATGTTCAAGCTAGGGAGCAGTGCCATGCCAATATTTCCCATAGATGCTAGTGAGCACTGAAAGCTGAAAATTGGTCTGGGCAGAAAGGGGTGAAAGTGCCCTGTATTTAGGTGGTTAAGGGTAACCCTATGACAAAAAAATGGCATGGGGTCCCCCCAGAAATCTACACCAGGCCCTTTGGGTCTGGTATAAATTTTAAGGGTAACTCCACGCCAAAATTTCAAAATAAATGGTGTGGGGTCCCCCTCAAAATCCATACTAGGCCCTTTGGGTCTGGTACAGATTTTTAGGGGAACTCCACACCAAAATGTAAAAGAAAAATAGCGTACCATATCATACCAGACCAGACCCTTATCTGAGCATGCAGCCTGGCAGGCCAGGATGGGGGGGGGGCGAGTGAGCGCGTGCCCCCCAAAGCACCTTGTCCCCCATGTTGATAGGGACAAGGGCCTCTTCCCAACAACCCTGGGCTGTGGTTGTGGGGGTCTGTGGTGGGGGGCTTATTGTAATCTGGAAGCCCCCTTTAATAAGGGGGCCCCCAGATCCCAGCCCCCCCATGTGAATGGGTATCAGGTACATTGTACTCCTACCCATTCACCAAAAAATATGTAAAAAAAACACATAAGACAGTTTTTGACAAGTCCTTTATTAAAAAGAAAAAGAAAACAATAATCGTGTCCCTCGATGTAAATTCATCATCAATCACGATACCCGCTGACCTGAAAAATAGAAAAAAATTTCAAAAAAGCTTCCGCCTCTTCTGAGGCGTCCCACCGTATGCCGTTTTTCAGCTTTGACAGCTGTTTTATAGGCAAAGGGCGGGGCCACCCGGTTATGTTACTCTGTGACACTGCCCCCTTCTGACGTCACATAATGTCATAGTCAATACGGCTGCACAGAGTTTAAGCCTTTGAATAGTATGTGCTGATTTTGGGGTCAGCTTGGCCTCATAAAGGACTAAACTTACTATATCTCTTGAATCTAAAACTTCAAAATAGGTTACCCCAGCTATTGCTTCAATAGAAGCATCAGGGAAAACATGGATCTCTCTTCTGGTGGCATTCATTAGAAGTGGTGCAATGTAAGATTGCAGTATCTGAAGTTGTTCTAGCACTTTCAGGTTCTTTCCATGATTCCCATATAAGTTGTTTCTCTCTGGGTAATGAGGTATTCTAATCTGTGTTTTCAGAAGTAAGCTGTCTTAGAAGTATCTTACCCTGAACAGTAAAGGGTGCTTTGAAACCCGGAAGATCGTAGATGCTGTTCACAGCTGACAAAACTCAAGCTCTTTCGCAAAGAGCTTGTCACAAGTTTATACTTGAAATGTGAATGGGTCTTATTTGACATCCCAAAGCAATCCAAGGCTATGTTGCGTAAGGGAAAGGTACATTCCTAGCTCGAACCCCTAACAGCATGGTCACCAGAAGGAAAGTTTTCATTACTTTGTCACTGTTAGAGACAGTTTTTTGAAGCCTTTGATTGGCAGTGGCAAACATATCCCGAGTTCTCTTAAGAAGATCAATTGCTTCTTCTGTAGGCAGAGATTTCTACAAATTCACATGCATCAGATCCAAATTATTGTTCACTTTCTTGAGCTATTCTTCTCAGCCCATAAATTGCCACAGCAGGAGAAGGGCTGTTACCGTAAACATGTACTTTCATTCAGTAGTCTATGACTTTATCGCTGACATCGTTGTTGCAATAAATGTAACCTGAGGAAATTTTTGTTCTCTTCTTGAATGATAAAACAGTTGAACATTTACTGAATGTCCACAATAGCAGCAACTGGTTCTTGTGTGAAGCAGACCGAAACTTCTATAAGGTTGTTGTTCAGATTAGGCCCAATGAGAAGGAGTTCATTGAGGGAAACACCTTCATATCAAGCACTTGAGTCAAAGACCACTCTGATCTGATCTGCCTTGCAATGATGGCACATGCCAAAGCATGGGCGGTACCAACATTCCTGTCCTTCTTTAAGAAGTGGTGCAAGCTCAGCATGATCTCTCGCCAACACCTTTTGCATAAAGTCAACAAAATGTTCTTTCATTGCAGGTTTTCTGTTCGGGGTGTGTAGTAAAGAAGTAAATCTTGTGTTTACATGCTGAAAATTATTTAGTAGTATCTTTCTTGAGGCATGAAATGGTACTGGTGCCACCCAGTTGTTGGAATCGCCCTGATAGAACTCCTTTTTTAGGAACCCTTGGAATGTCAGGAGAGGTACTACAAGACCAGTGACTTTCCTGCCTAAAACCTCTGTGATGCTAGCACAGGTACTCAGGGAATATAGTACAGGCGGTCCCCGGGTTACAAACTTTCGACTTACAAACAACTCCTATTTACAAATGGATGGAGAAAACAGGAAGTGAGGAGAAATCTAGCCATAGGAAGGTAAATTCACCCTTGTAAGAGTTCTCATGATAAAAAGGTGTCTCCACTGAAGCTTTATCACCAATTCTTGTTTCCACAAAAACCCAACATTTTCAAAATCCAGTTGTCACAGGGACAGAAAGTGAGGTGAAATCTTCTGAACAGGGGTAGAGGCAGCAAAACAAATGGTACAGAGGTGTTAACCCTTCCCTATGCTATCCAAAAATAAAAAAATATTCTTTTGGCTGGAGCTACACTTAAAAAAATGTACCTGTTACGACTTACAAACAAATTCCACTTAAGAACAAACCTACAGTCCCTATCTTGTTTGTAACCCTGGGACTGCCTGTAAAGCATCTCCTGTTATGTTTAACAGTCCAAAAAGCTTTGGTCTTGCAAGAGACCTGTTATTCTGATCATCTAGAATAGTATACAGTCTTAAGGCCCGTACACACGAGTGGAAATTTGGCCGGGAATTTTCGTCCGACGACCGATCTGCTGATTTTCGGCTTGTTAGTATGATGCTTCCGACAACCGACTCCGACTTTTCGGCCGAAAAAATCCTGGTGTGCCAGCTATAAAATTTTTGTCGACCATCAAAACACGTCCGATTTTCGTCTCATTAGTACAGATTTTGATGGGGAAAAATCTTATGAGCAAGACTAGGCATGCTCGAGATAAAAGAACACATACAAAGCAATCCAACACATGACTCACTTCTGAAGTAAAATTGTGTTGTGCGGGAAAATTTGTGTGCAGTCTAGAGCCCATTCCAACCAACAGACACCGCTCTGGACAAAAGACGGACGACCGGTCGGCGGAAATTTGTTGCGTGTGTACGAGGCTTTACAGCTTTTTCAGGTTGACCCTTGGGGTATACATGAACTAAGCATATTTTGGCACATCATTTATCACATAGTCTTTCTCCACAGGCACTGTTTGCTGTGTGCTCTCCCCACCATGCTTTACTTCAGTAGGATTACCTGTAGACAGTGCGGGGCTGTCTTGTAATGAGTGAAGTGCTTGCACGTGATCATCATTGTCACTTTTTTTTGTACTTAATATTAGCCTTGCAATTTTTAGCTTGTTTTTTTGTGGAAGCAAAGTATTTGAAGCAAACCCTGCATTTGCATTCTTGCAAGGGTTTGCTTCAAAAACACTTCCTAAGCAGGTGTGGTTTATTATGTATAGAACATTGGTAGATTGGGTTTACGATTTTCTTGTTCTGATCAGTTTTTATAGGGACTTAAGAAGATTCAGGTAGAATATCAGTCCTTTTCACATATTCTGGACCTCTGCATTCTCTGCAGTTGGAGAAACTTGGATCTTTCGTAGTATTTGCAATTCTTTTAATGAAGTCACAGAAATAAAAAAAGGGAGAAACGAAACTTTATTTACTTCGTTGTACCTTGATCCAATTGAGGCTCTTTTTTACTGTGTGTCATAAGGTAGTTTGGAGACTATTGGGTTAACCCAACCTTTTAAATAAAGCATCCTCAATGGCTTCTAGGCTGCCAAAGCTATGCGCATGTTTGTCCCAAGCAGCATTAAGACCTGCGGCAGTGTTGTCAATGTTAACAGTAGACATGTGCAGTTCACCTCGTTATGAATTGAAATTCGGATGAATCTTCCATTTTCGGAAATTAGGATGTATCCGAATTTTCATATTACAATAGTACTGAATTTGGACTAATCTGAAAAATAACAAAAACAATTTGGACGAAATTCGAATTTGAATAGATTCAAATAGTTTTCGAATCAATTTTTAATAGTTTTCTAATTCAAATAGTTTTCAAATTTGAAAAGTTTTCAAATTTGAATAGTTTTTGATTTGTTTTCCAATTTCCAAAGAGAATAAAATAGAATAGAACGTAAAGATTATATAATTAAAAAAATAGAATAAAATAAAAAAAGAATATAATAAAATGGAAAGAATACCATCTTCTGGAATTCTAATTTCAAATGGAATACATTTGAATACAAATACATAGGAAAATAATAGAAAAAAATAGAATAGACTATAATAGGATATAAAATAATAGAATTAAAAAAAATAAAATAAATAAAAAAAATAAAACAAAAAAACAATAGAATAGAATGGTAAAGAAAATAAAATAAAATAGAAAGAATATAACCATTTCCCAAAACTCAGATAGAAATTTTAATAGAATAAAAATAATAGATTATAATAGAATAGAAAATAATAGAATAGTATAGAAAAAAAAATAGAATGGAAAAGAATAGCAGGAATATAACCATCTTCTGAAATTCGAATTTTAAATAGAATACATTTAAATTTGAATAGAAAAGAATAGAATAGAAAATAATAGAATATAATTGAATATAATTAAACAAATAGAAGAAGAAAATAATTAAAAAAACAATTGAATAGAATATAAATATTATAATCACTTTCCAAAATTCAAATAGAATCAATTTAAATTTGAATAGAATAGAAAATGATAAATTAGAATATGAAGATTGTTATATTTTTTCTATTGTATTCTATTCTGTTGTTTTTCTTTACTATTCTGTTATTTTCTATTCTATTCTTTTTTATTCTATTATTTTCTGTTCTTTTATTTTCTATTCTATTTTGTTCTGTTTTACTATATTATATTCTACTCTTTTATTTTCTGTTATATTCTTTTCTATACTATTTTTTCTATTCTACCCCTATTTATCTTCTTATCTATTTTATTATATTTGGAAATTGGAAAACAATTTGAAAACTTTTCAAATTTGAAAACTTTTCGAATTCAAAACATATTTGAAAATAATTCGAAAAGTATTCAAATTTGAATTTGGAAAATTCGAATTTGTTCGAACACAAATAAGTGAAACAAATTCTGAAAATGAATCACACTAATTAAATGAATTTAGCTAAACTAATTTTCTGCAAGTAACGAATCAAAACTAAACAAAACTATTTTTTTCTTTCTGCACATGTCTTATTAACAGCTTTGAGTCTTTTGATCTGTTCAGCAGATTGAGGACTTAGCCACCTGATAAGCAGATCTAGTTCTTCTGTAGTTGTGAAATCTAGTTCACTGATGGTGGCTTTTCTAGTTCACTGATGGTGGATTTCAAGCCTTTGTAGTCTTGTCATCATTTTGTCATCAAAAGAGACTGAGACCTGTCTTGGTGAGCACTTTGTGAAGCATGTATTTAGCAAACTGAGACATGTCTGTGTTTTTGGACTTTGGATGCACAGTTGCACGTGGGACGAAGTCGGCTATGTGGCCTGGTGTGCTGAGATTAATAGGATTTGTGAGAAATGGTGGTGTGAAAAGTGTTCACACCTGACACTTGTTTAGAGTTGATTGCTGTGTTGAGTTGTAGCCGTGGAGCTGTATACTTGGTTGGAGATGATTGACTTCCCTCATAGTAAGATGTATTTTCTATTATATGCATTCTGGTGTCTACAGTTTGCTGCGGCTGGTGTGCTGATGAATAAGTAGGCAGATTGTCTTGAGAGGTGGTAGGTGTGGTGTACTGACCTAATTTGGCTGCTGTGGCTGGGAGCTGAAGTTTTGGGAGAAATTGATAAGAATATGATCCATACAATGCAACGGAGTGTCTGCTACTGATACCTTTTTCACTTTCCTAAACTGCTTGCTCCTACACCTTTAACCTTGCCATGGCTGTGCCATGCTCACATTGTTTCTCCAAAGCTTCAATCTCTGCTCTTTTGTGTGCAACTGCTGCTTCCGCCTCTGCTTTCCTGCATGCAGCTTCTGCTTCCATCATTGTTTTCTTGTGTATTGCTTCTGCAAGTTCTGCTTCAATCTCTGCTTTCTTGTGTGTCTTCTGCTTCCATCTCTTCTTTCTTGTGTATGGTTTCTGCAAGTTCTGCTTCCATCTCTGCTTTCTTGTGTATGGTTTCTGCAAGTTCTGCTTCAATCTCTGCTTTCTTGTGTGTCTTCTGCTTCCATCTCTGATTTCTTGTGTATGGCTTCTGCAAGTTCTGCTTCAATCTCTGCTTTCTTGTGTGTGGCTTCTGCTTCAATCTCCAAATTCTTTCAAAGACTGCCTCAATTTTAGAAGTTTCAGCAACGGAACAGGCTTTAACACGTTGTTGACTGAGTGTAGAAGATCTTGCATGTAGAGCCTTAGCAGCACTGGAGGAGTGTCTCATAGATGCAGAGCGATAAGGTTTTGATTCATGAAGTTGTGTGATTCTCACCTCAGACTTTGTCTTTGTATTTAGTACTAACCTGCCTGAAGATTAAGTTCATCAAATCCATTTAATTCTTCCTGTAAATCTTCACTGTTGTCTCACATTAAGAGGTTAGTATATTTAAGGCACAGTCTGTGATAACTCACATAGGTAGTGTTAACTGTTTGAGAGTTCACTCTAGTTGCAGTACCTTATGAAAAGGTTAAGAAAGGCATAATATGCAATCAACTGTTTTGGAGTATAACTGATTTACATTACCCAGCAGTTTTTCTTTATTGGCTTCATAGTTCTGTTAAACCTTCCAAGTTGGTTTAACCAAGCCTTTACCTTGTCTGCTTTTTATTCCTGAGCTGGAAAAAATTATGTCTCTGCCTCTGTTTCAGCCTCCACAAAAAAATTTAGTGTCTTGCGGTGACATTATGTTGACAATGAAAAAGTTCACTGGCAGTCTCTAAAAAATGTTTTCTATGATTTAGCTCTGCAATGTTATGGAGCACAGATTGCTTTCTGTCTCACTTGTTTGAGAAGGTATTACTAACCTAGTTACTATTACTAACTGAGTGTTGGGTTATTCACTTTAAGGTCATCACAGAGGATAAGGAGGTGCTCTTTATGTCGGGAGGAAAAGAGATTTATTCTCCAAATATGGAAAGGTTTCTTTGCAGTAAGAGCTGTCAAAATGTGGAAAAGACTCACCCAAGAACTGGATTCTTTCCTAAATGTACATTATATAACTGGATACTAACATTCATAGGTAAATTTGATCAAGGGAATATCCTATTGCCTCCTGGGAGATCAGGAAGGAATGTTTTCCCCCGCTGGTGCAAATTGGATGCTGGGGTTTTTTGCCTTCCTCTGGATCAACTGGGATTGTGTGATTTTTTTCCCTTTTATTGGTTGAAGTATATGGACTTGTGTCTTTTTTCAACCAGACAATCTATGTAACTATAAGCAGGAATCAGAATGGCATGTGGCATTGCAGGAAGCTTCTACTGAATACATGTATGATGCACACATTGACTTGAATAATGGTCCAATTATACAAACACTAGAATATTTTTCTCATGATGTCTGTAGGCTGCTGTGATTAGCTTGCATGCATGTACAGGCATGTATGACAATGGCTGCACTGTCCTAAGCTGTTGTATATCCAGGGTGATATCATATTTCACAGTGTATTCCAGAGCTATACTTTAGATGATTTTTTTTGACTGTTCTGCTTCAGCAATCTAAGTACTGAAAGTGATAACTGATCCAGTTGCGGTGAGATTGCCTAACTTACATCCTCGTAGCTTGGCAGATAGTGAGTCGATCCAAATGATATCCTGCAGATTGAAAAAAAGCTGTAATCTAAGAAACTTTTGTACAACACTGTAAATCAAAATAGATAAACATCAGAAAGGTCAAAAAATCATAGTGTATCTAGCTTGTGAGTGGGATCATCTGCACCTGTGCACGTGACCAGGTGGAGACTGCGATCATGTGAAGAATCAAACATTAAAGCAGTTCCCTGACTTAGAGATGAGCTCCCACTGTGTGCAGTAATAAAGTTCCTCTAAAAAACGACTTGTCCCATGTCACTACACACTGTAGCTTGTATGTTTGCCTTAGGAGCGACATGCTTAGCCTGCACCCACTCCACTAGTTCAGTGTACCTCAGTTACCTCGCTCCCAATAACAGAATGGGATGCACAGATCTCATGCATGCACTCACTAACACTTACCTTCACATAACCTGTGACCAGGCTATAGATCTCCATAACACAGGTTCGAACTGGATAATGACAGCTAAGGAGGGAGCCAGGACATCAAACCCCTCACTACAGGAGGACCTGTCACCTTACCAGATATTTCACCTAACAACTGGCTTGTTCCGCCACTTGGTTACCCATATCAACTACATTCCTCTTCATGTCTTGCGTGTTAACCTTTTGTAGTAGTGTTACTTCATACCCCATAGTTTATTTACTGACCTTCTGTCATGGTCAGGGGTCAGACTCAGACAAAAATGTGAGGGGTGTACTCGCTACTGTGAGATACTGTATAGGAATGAAAATATCCTCATAATGTGATTCCATTAATACAATAGATTTATTGAAGTAATAGTATTATACTCACAAACGATCAATAAAAACAAGCAGTAAGCCGAGCTGTACAAAGATGATGCTTCTGGAACGATGTGCGTTCCACGAGCCGGAGGTGAGCGGAAGCGACGTAGTGACGCTCTATGCATTTTATCAATGTGACGTCATCAGGAGCAGCGTCACCTATGTCCCTTCTGCATAATAAATAGTATGTGGTTACTAGGCAACGAGACGCAAAAAACCCAGAAGAGTTTGTAGATGGCCCATCCCTCTGCAAATAAGATGAATCACCAGGCCGTTACCAAGCAGCGGCAGACAACAGAATATGTAAACAAGAAAAGCATGTATATGGTCAATCTCAATCAATAGAGTTGGTTACCTATAGGAACAATACTGATAGCCCAAACAGGGGGGGGGATCCATTTGAGAAAAGATGTGTATCATGTGTATATATTTTATTCTTAAATTTAAATGTTACATTTTTATAATTTATATACACATGATACACATCTTTTCTCAATTGGATTTCCCCCCTGTTTGGGCTATCAGTATTGTTCCTATAGTTTACATATTCTATTGTCTCCCACTGCTTGACAACGGCCTGGTGATTCACTTTATTTGCAGCGGGATGGGCCATCTACAAACTCTCCTGAGTTTTTTGTGTCCCCGTTGCCTAGTAACCACATACTATTTATTATGCATAAGGTACATAGGTGACGCTGCTTCTGATGACGTCACATCAACGTAGAGCGTCACCACGTCACTTCCACTCGCTTCCGGCTCATGGAACGCACATCGTTCTGGAAGCATCGTCTCTGTACAGATTGGCTTACTGCTTGTTTTCATTGATCATTTGTGAGTATAATACTATTACTTCAAATAAATCTATTGTATTAATGGAATCACACTATGAGGATATTTTCATTCCTATATATCCGTGGCCACTGAGACAGGACTTCCAATCTACTGGCATGCGTGGTTTATATATCTAAAGTTTCCAATACTGGGCATATACACAAGAGCCATCGTAACAGCAATTGATGCTCGTTACCCCTGTAGGGGCTCGTTTATCTGGTGAGTGAGGTCCTGGAAGAGAGGGGGAGCACGCGTGCTTTTACAGTCACAAATCACCATTGAAGATTGACTAAACCTTGGGATTTGATTATGTATCATTTATTTTTATATGGACATAGTTTTGGGGATTTTTATACCATTATTTTTTTGCACAGATGCCACTTTTTTCACTTTGCCACTTTATTGATGTTTCTTTCTTTTTTGGGTATTGAGTTTCATACACTCTTTAGTCACTGTACCGCCAGTACTGCTTCTATTAGTTATTACAATTTATATTTACACTATTTATTTGCTGCATCTTAGCACTTTACTCTTTCATATACATGGTTAGAATACTGACATTTGTTAGATACACTCAATTTATCACTGGTCTTTACTCCTTTTTGTATCAGGCAGCGCCATTTACCTCTCTCTCCTTTAGTTAAGTTAATACCACCTCTCCCTCTGTGGAAGGGAAGGCCTTCAAGGCCAATCTCCATGGAACCTTCATATCCCTCACTGGCATTCTATGTATAAATGCCCACATGCACACTGAAGAGCTAGAGTCTGTGATGTTGATAACCCATCGCCAGACAACCATGCTGACTGGCTTCACAAGCGTAGAGAATACAAACTTTGGCTCCTTGACCTCATAAAGAAGCAGGGCTGCTATTAGAAATCACAGAGCCCACACAGCCTACCTGATAGGCAATCCCCCCCCTCCCCCGGAAATATAAAGTTAGTTTTGGCTAAAAATACACTAAAATTATTATTATTTTACATTTGCTTACATTTAATATACACAATACATTATATATATATATATATATATATATATATATATATATATATTTTTTTTTTTTTAATACATTATCTTGGTTTCATTAATTACAAATACAATTACCATTTTCATACATCTTCTTACAATTTCATTCTCGTCCCTACACACATTTATTCTCATCCCACCTCTACTTCCACCCTCCACTGCCTCTTCATTCTATTTACTTTACTTCCTAGTCTCCTTTCAGGTTGTACTAATTTCTACCCCTTCTTTGTATCCAGCGACAAGTGGGTCCATTTCCCCCATATTTTATGGTATTTCTGCCTATTTCCTCTATGTTCATACATTCAAGGTGTATATTTACAAGTTGTAAAATTACAAATTATGAGTATATCCCTGTGCTCACAAATAATACAAGATTGAACAGAAAATAATTCGGTAGCGCAAGCTCTAACATGCATCAATCTATAAGAAACCCATGTAATAATACATATGACACAACAATTCCATGAAAAATTCCTTCAAAAAATTATTAAAATTAGTTCGAGAATAGTTCATTCGAAAATATTTCATTAAACACACTTGATAAGAGGAAGTCCATCCAAGTAAATAAGGTGCAGAAATCCGATGTCCCAAAGTGACTAAAGGAACAAGACATCGCCAGGACCACCACCGATAAGTGCTTTCACACCCTATTTCAAAGCAACTCACCAGATATAGTTTTCTACCATTCTCATGGAATAGCAAATCACGCTCTCTTTACTCGCTTTGATCCACTATAACAGCTGGAAAAATCACCTTCTCATCATTCACCGCATCACAGTATAGCAGGACAGATATAAATGGAAGAAATGATCTCACATAGTGTGATAACGTTTAAAACTCCTGTTATTTATTAACTTGGCAGATAAATTACACTCACATTATAAAAACAGTAATCAAGCTGTGGTAGGTACAAGTGCATCCGGTGTCTCTTTCCCTCTCCACGTTGGTGAGCATAGCCAGAAAAACCACCTGACTGTGTACTTCGGCTATTTCTGGATGCCGCGCAATCACACCCCAATGCGTTTCGTCATTTCCAACTTTGTCACAGACAAAATTATTCAGTAACCTAAACAAAGCAAGAAGAGATTAAAAATAGTACATACAGTACATCCAATATACAAACAGGTATTATTGGCAAAGAGACCTGATAGAAGCCCGGGTGGACTTGTGCAACCGGGTTTATATAATATTTAATACAGATAACTCGTGCACCCCGCTATCCATGTATATATAGTTTTCAATAAAGATTCCTCCACATAAATGTAGCAGAAAGGTCCAGTTGCAGGGGCCCCTGAGGATGATATGGCATCAGTCTTTGTGTTGGAGATATGAAGACAAGATCAGAGATCACAGAGGTATCCTCTATCTGGCACAGTGAATGTGAAATAATTAAAAAAACAAGGCAGAGATACTCAGGCAGTCACGAGGATTTAGTGATGCACTCAACAGCTGTAGTTAAACTATTAGGCCAAATTAATACTTGCATAACAGTCTGGCTTAGAGCAAGGACAAGACATGTGGCTGAGTCCTTCTCTTTCTCACCACTTCCTGGTTCTGGAGCTTCAAAGGGGAGGGCACGCATACATAATATATTTACAGGAGTTTGCAAATTCAGACAGTAGAGGGCGGCAGATTCCTACACTAATATGCTTTTATATGACTGGATTTGTACATGCAAAGAATGGAACAGGCTCACAATTTGTTTGCGCATTCAGAAAAACCTTGTTTGGTTGTTTTCACTGTGGTAGCTCATAGAAGTTTAATTTGGATCCTTAAGTGGATTTCTGTGAAGACATATAATGTGAATAGGTTTACAGTGTTAATGGAAGAAACTTGAAAAAGCATAATACTTAATGAATATTACAATGCATAATGAAAATGCCACTGACCTATACAAATGTACAAAATGTACATTAAAAGCACACTTTTCCTTGGCATTTACATTTACACTGAGTGGACCATCTCTCACTCCATTGCAAGCAGACTTGAATAATACTAAGGAAATAGGAATTAATAAGAATAGAAAGACACACAATCTGCATAGTAATCATAAGTCTATACTGAATTCAAGAACGACCAGAGCTTTCTTGACCAATTAGGGCACTTTTGTCTGAACAATGGAAAAAGGAGAGTGGCTCTTCTGTGTTTATATATGTACATACAGTATACAGTATATACATTTGCACCTAAATGCCTCCATTAGCACATTTATGTATAGTATACTACATTCTTTTTTTTTTCTTTGAGCCTTTTGAAGCTAAAAGGTAAATTTTCGTCATGCATTAACATTTTACATTCATACTTGCTCCATGGACACAGACTTCTCCTGCAGATCTGATTTTCATCCAAGCATTCACTCTCAGCACCTGTCTTCTGAGAATAGGTTTAATCTTATTTCTTGAATTGGCTGAATTTGAACCTACAAAAAAAGCAGTCGACTGTGCTCTCAGGTTCCAAGCATAGTCCTCTGTAGCTCCCAGAAATGAACTTGCACAACACAGCACCGAGTGACAACTTTCCAGGAGCATTAAGAAAACACTGCTAAATATGGCTTCAATTTACTATACCATTTTATCTAAAGTGCACAAAACAATGCAGGAACTAGTCCTGCAGTTGATGGATTTTACTGGCAACAACGTGAGACCAAAATATCAAATGCTTTATTTATATACATATTTAAAAAGGATGCGTGCAAAGCATCCAAAAACTTTAAAATCATGCATGTGACATATGGGTGCACAATATGACCCTTATACAGCACCTCCAAAACTATGGTACAGTATAGGTTACATTACCCAAAGAAGGTGTTTGTATATTGGGTCACCTCCTCTGGTCAGCGCGTTTTGCTTAACCTCCCTGGCGGTATGATTATTTCAGATTTTAGGTGCTAAAAGCGGTACCATTATTTTGTATGTAATGCTTAAGGACGAGCAGCCCAACATTTACATATGTTTTTTTTTTTTTTACTGTGTGTTCTTCTTTATAACATCTTGGGTATGATAAAGTTTGAAACACAAAATCATAAATTATAATATAATAAATAACTATAAATAATAACAAATAATAATACAATAATAATAATACTTTTTATTCAATAAATTGTAGTAAATACCATAATCAAAAACACTGACATTTTTTTTAGCCAAACAAGGATGCAATATTAGTAGTCATATTGCTTCGGTAAATGTCCCGGGTATGGACATTTTTAAAACATGGTACAGCACAAAGTCCGACATCACAATCAGAACAATAGAACCGCATTTCTATACGGATTTTCCTTCCAGTGTTGTCATGTTTAGAGAAGCAAACCACACACATCCTTGTGGGTGCAGACTTCTTTTCTGTTGGCGCAATGTGGTCCATAAAGTGACGACCAGTCAGGCGTTCGGGGTTCACAACACCAGCAGTTTGGTGTTTGGTGCTTGAGAAATATAAGTTTGGCAACTTTACAAACAAAGTCCGCATGAACCACAGGCCTGTCACTCTTTTTTTTTAGTAGAATGAATGCGTTCCACAAACACTGTTCAAGAAGATGCCTGAAGATTTTTTTGTAATATTTTTTTTGTTGTTTCCCCATTGCCGGATAAAAAGTCATGGCCTGGTCAGCTCTGTCCACACCTCCCATGGTGTTATTGTAATCCATCAACAGTTGTTGTTTCATTACGTCTTTTCCACCTTTTGTGTGCACCATGACAGTAGAGGTGTTGTGAATGGTACTCATTAGGCACACATCTTTTTTGTCGCGCCATATCAGTGCCATCATTTTGCCTTTCTGCCAGGCAACTATTTCTCCTGCCTTGAGAGCTTTTTATTGGCAAAGGTTGGCGGCATGTCACGCCTGTTAGCCCTAACAGTCCCATATGCATCCGTCTTGTTGTGTAGAAGGAACTCATAGAGTTCTGGAGACATATAAAAATTGAGTGTGGTTACACAGTACCCCTGGTTCAGCAATGGCTCAATCAAAGTAAGAACCGAAGCGGTTGTCATTCCATAACTGCTGAATCGTTGGTTGAATTTGGTTCCTTTCCCAGTGTATAGGACCGAATTCCATATGTAACCAGTGCTGGATTCACATAGCATGAATGATTTCATGCCAAATTGTGCTCTCTTTGATGCTATATACTGTATCCAGCTGAGTCTTCCTTTGTAGGCCATTCGACTTTCGTCCATACAAATGTCTCTATCTGGTACATAGGTCTGTTGGAAATTTTTCAGAATAATTTGATAAACGTCCCAAATCTTTTTTAGTTTTGGAGCTGGATGAGAAGTCTCATCAAATTCTTCATTATTTGCAAAGTGCAAATATTTCATAATGAGCGAAAATTTGTATTCCGACATGACCGTGCCAAAAAAAGGAGTGGCTAGTAATTTGTTGGTGGTCCAATACCCCACCATTCCCTGCAGAATAATTAGGCCCAGAAACTTCCAGATGTCCTCTTTGGTCAGTGGTTCCCACATTCTGCTCCTTGAAAACCTCTGATGTGCAGTAGCTTGTTGCTCCTGGTACAGATTTGTTTCCAAAACAATCTTTTCAATAACCTCATCGGTCAAAAAGAGTTGGAGGTATGCCAAGGAGTTGTCATCCTCAACATCCACTTTGATACCAGGTGCTCCAGTAAACGGGAATCTTGGGGGTGATACGTGCTCCGTACCGCAGTCAATCGAGCACCAAGTCCACACATCGCTGGGCACAGTCGCAGGATCATCGCTGAAATCGCTTTCTGTGTCTGATAATAAACTTCCCCACAAATCTCTATCACTCCATTCTGCAAGTGATTCTGTATCGCTGTCGCTGTTTTCCAGGAGGTCATATACTGCTTTTGAGGTGGCGGCGCACTTTTTTGATGCCATGGTCGTTCTGCAGTTTCCAGACACAAAGTACAGGAAAAATGCAGGAAGGGCATTGGAGAAAGCACTGGGGGCAAACTAAGGTCAATTTATTTTATTTTAGTAATGCAATCCAATACGATTACAATATATTAGTGTGTTTGTGTTTTTAACTTTTTGAATTTGCCGTTGGTTCCATCCCCCTGCGACGTGACGCTCGCAGGAGACGGAAGCCGGGGCTCACAGCATCAGGCGGAAGATCCGGCCGCCGTATGCTGCAGGAATACATCGTGGGATTCCGGGGACAAGGTAAGTAACCTCTTTTTCAGGATTCAGCAATGCTCCCTGGCGGTACCCCGAGTGTGGCTCGGGGTTACCGCTAATGGTACTGAAATTCCACCCCGAGCCACACCGCTAGGGAGGTTAAGTGCGTAGCTTCTTCGAGACCAATGTTGGAGAAAGTCATACTCTGCTGAATACAATGAGCATTTATTACATACTGTATATACATTGGTACAATTGCATAGTACATTGAGCTTTATACATCTATTAAACACAGAGTGTGCTAAATGACTAGCATCCCCCAAACCTACAGCAAGAACAGCTGGAATTGCTATTGGTCACAAGCAGCACGTTTCTGGGGTGGACACAGAGATAAAAAATTATCTCAATTCCAGGACAGCAGTTTCTGGGGGCAACTTAGAAATCCTAGCGTTATAGTAGGAGGGTAAAAAAAAAAAAGAAATGAAGAAGATAACCGTGAGATAACACTCAAAGAAAACATCAAAAGCATATATGTATCATCTCATGATTCAATATGGGGATATGACGTCACAATGCAGCGTGAGCTCCACGCCTCGCTTCCATCTCACAGAGATGGAAAGCCCCACCCAACCCCATATTAGATGGAAATCTAGAGGAGGAGAAAGGGGAAGGAACTCCAAGAAGCGGAACTACCGCCACAGCCCTAACTAAACCAGGGAGTGGTTGTGTGAAACTCATATGCCGGCCCAAGACACAGCATCTCTTGGACAATTAGACCTATCCGTGTACCTTGTGTTTTAAATTTTTGTTTTTTTTTCAGCCAGGGGACCTTTTCAGTAACCTCCTAGAAGTCCTTATTATGATGGATGGATGGACATTTCCATTACCTGCACGCTGCTAATGTACATGATAAATAGGTGGATAAACGTATCTATATATGCAAAGATCCCACGCCAATTTTTTTATTTTTGTGTTGCAGATCATTACAACCATACTGTACTTATGGTGTATCTATGCTATATTTTCAGGCGATATTCTGAGGGGATACACACCCTCTGTGAAGGTATATATACACTGCTCTAGAAAATAAAAGGAATACTTTTTAATCATAGGTCAATTAAACTCCTGGTATATTGGTCTGGTGAGTTAAGAAGCAGAGGTGATTGTTAATCAGTTTAAGCTGCTTTGGTGTTAATGCAATTAACAACAGGTGCACTAGATGACAGAGAGACAATCTCCAAAACAGGAATGGCTTTACAGGTGGAGGCCACTGACATTTTATTCCCTACCCAACTTTTCTGACTGTTTTTCACTCGTTTTCTATTTGGCTAGGGTCAGTGTTACTACTGGTAGCAATAGGCGATACTTGGACCATATAGAGGTTGCACAGGCAGTCCAACTCCTCCAGGATGGCACATCAATATGTGCCATTGCCAGAAGGTTTGCTGTGTCTCCCAGCACAGTCTCAAGAGCATGGAGCTGGACAGTGCCATAGAAGGTCTTTAACCCACGCGCAGGACTGGTATCTGCTCCTTTGTGCAAGGAGGAACAGGATGAGCCCCACAATTACCTCCAGCAGGCCACTGGTGTAAATGTCTCTGACCAAACAATCAGAAAAAGACTTCATGAGGGTGGCATCCCTAGTGGGCCTTGTGCTTACTGCCCGGCACCATGGAGCTCAATTGGCATTTGCCATTGAACACCAGGATTGGCAGGTCTGCCACTGGCGCCTTGTGCTTTTCAGATGAGAGCAGGTTCCCCCTGCGCTCATGTGATAGACATGAAAGGGTCTGGAGAAGCCATGGAGAACGTTATGCTGCCTGTAACATCATTCAGCATGACTGGTTTGATGGTGGGTCACTGATGGTCTGGGGAGGCATATCCATGGAGGGATGCACAGACCTCTACAGGCTAGACAATAGAACCCTGACTGCCATTAGGCATCAGGATGAAATCCTTGGACTCATTGTCAGACCCTACACTGGTGTAGTGGGTCCTGGGTTCCTCCTGGTGCCCAACAATGCCCAGCCTCATGTGGTGAGAGTATACAGCCAGTATATTGCTGAGAGTATATCAGCAAAATGGACTAGCCTGCTGCATCAATTTTTCACTTTGGTTTTTGGGGTGTCTTTGAATTCAGCCCTTCGTAGGTTGATAATTTTCATTTCCATCAAATGATGTGGCTTCCTTTCATCCCTAACACATTACTCAGTTCATATCAGTATAGATATCCAGCATGATATTTTTCCCAATTGAGATCTAATGTGTTTTCAAAGTGTTCCTTGGAAAAAAATGATGTTTTCTTTGAGTGTTATCTCACGGTTATCTTCTTCCTTTCTTTTTTTTCACCCACCTACTATGGCACTAGGATTTCTAAATTGCCCCCGGGCACTGCTGTCCTGGAATTGAGATCATTTGTTGTCCCTGTGTATGCACCAGAGACGTACTGCTTGTGACCATTAGCAATTCCAGCTGTAAGTTTGAGGGATGGTAGTCATTTAGCACACCCTGTGTTTAATAGATATTTACATCTCAATGTACTATGCAATTGGACTGATGTACAGTATATATGTAATAAATGCTCATTGTATTCAGCAAAGTGTGACTTCCTCTAACATAGTCTTGAAGAAGCTACGCACTTAAGTGAAACATGTTGACTAGTGGAGGTGACCTAATGTACAGACACCTTCTTTGGGTATTGTAACCTGTTCTGTACCATCGTTTGGGAGGTGCTGTGTAAGGGCCATATTGTGCACCCATATGTCACATGCATGATTTTAAAGTGTTCTTTTTTGTGTTTTTGGATGCTATGCAAGCATTCTTTTTAAATATATATATAAATAAAGCATTTGATATTTTTTTACAAAACATTGTATCGGTCCAAAGTTGTTGCCAGTACGGTCCATCAACTGCAGGACTAGTTCCTGCATTTTTTGTGTATATTATATGTTTTGGGATGTGGCACGGGTAGAGGTCACCCTTTGTTTTTTTTTTTTTTATCTAAAGTGCATTTCCACTTTTGTGGCCAAATCAGGATAACACCTACTTTATGTTTGTTACATAGCATAAAATAGTTGTAAAAATTGCATTTCATATTTTTTACAAAGGTTGTAATTTTTACCAATATTTTCTTACCCTCACCAAGATCCAGATGTGCTAGGGATATGAAATTTAATCTACTGACTCTTCCTTCTCTACATATCTACCTCCTATGGTTACACACTTCTCACATCTGTGGAACAGACCTTTAATACCATCTGAATAGAAGTATGCAGATTTGGAAGAAAAACAACTGACAACATGACCTTGCTGGATGAATGTTGCACCTTAGCCTTTTTGGAGGTGAGTGATGAAGCATGTTTCCTTGTTTTACTCATTTCTTTAGTCTCCGGATCATAAAGATATACCCAGCTTTCATCCATGGTTACTAATCTGTTTAAAAAGTCCTCCTCATCTTTGTGGTACAGGTTCAAAATGCTTTGTGCACATTCCACTCGTTACTGTTTTTGGAAAGGTGTCAGTAACCTGGGAATCCATTTCTTTTTGCTGTAACTTTAATTCACCCTGACCTACAAAAACAAAAATTGGCATGCATTTTACTGAGATATAAACATGCAAAATATCAGATCCCGAGCACATCTAGATCATGGTGAGGTTAAGAACTTATTGGCCTCCCCTCGTAGATACACTCTATGTTAGAAATAGGTAATGCATCATTATTTAAAAAAAGGGAGGCCTTCACTGAGTTTTATCCTAAAGGAAAAGAAACATGTAAGTATGTTATGTGTCTCTAATGCCCATAGCAACCAATCAAAATTATTTTTTTTTTTTTTTTTTTTTTTATAACAGCTTAACAGCCTTGAAAATAAAAGAATGCTTCTTATTGCCTGCTGGGAGCTGTACACACACTTTTATTTTCTCTAGTTTTTATATTCAAAATCTGTTTTTATATTTGAGGTTGGTTGTGGCATCACTGCCCATCACAGAAATCAACATGACAGCAGGAAATTACAAAACTGTTTCAACAAAGACTTTAATTCTTTATGAATAGAAAAAAAAATCTATGCAGAATTCCAAGAACGGTATATGAAAATGAAAACTATACCAAGTATATATTTGTTTAAACATAAATATCATTATGCAAACTTCTTCTGATAAATTCAGTCCAGCATGTCTCATATTTTGAACATTTGACACATATATATATGCAATAAACAGCCTTCAAGAATTGTGTTTGTTATTTAACCGTTCCTGCCCAGGGGAGAATATTCTTTTTTTTTCTCAAGTAAAATATTCCTAAGAAAATACAAATAGCAAATTTCGGGCAGAGTCATTGGAAAATAAACAAATATATATTTTTATTATTGTTCTTTTATTCCATTTATTGACCTTTCCTCAAATTTATCATCTTTATTGACCCTTTTTTTATAGAACTATCGAAATTGCCATTGGATTATAATATTACTGTTTTGCCGAAGACGGGCTGAACGACCGCAATAAATTTACCTGTGCCTGTTCAGTGGGAAGGCATTTTAAATATTTAATTTTTCATGTGATACAGTGTATGAGAATAATTCATAAAGCATAAATCATGTAAAACTGGATGGGTACAAATAGAATACACAAATAGACTTTTCAAATACAACAAAAAAGCAGAAAATTAGACAGCTGTGAAGCATAACACAATACAACACATGTAAATAAATTTAAATTCAAATCCATTTATGGGCTTTTTTTTAATTCACAGTTCCTAACAATATTCATGAAAACACTGACTTACAAGGAAGGAGTCAGGTTTAAACCTTGATGATCATTGAAATTCAGGGCACCCAGCAGCTCCACCTCATGAAAGTCAGCCTCAAAGTATACGAGATACAGTTTTGCTATCCTAACTATCGGTGAGATGTAAATATAAAGAACACATGCGTTTGGCTTTGGATTAAAGGAAAATATTTCTGTTTACATTTAAATGCATGTAAAATCTATATTCCTATTGCTCCGTCAACTGTATTGCTGGCGTACTGCTTTTGCAGGATCTTCTTAGTATTCACTGCTGTTGATGTCTTCATAGAGGGTGTTTGTGGAGCTATCCTACAAGAAGACCGGGAGACGTGTGAATCTACTAAAGCTTTGCATATTTGCTTTTTGTTCTGTGTTGGATTTGAGCAAAACATTTGCATTGAGAAGGTACTGTATATAAGACAAACCCGTCGTTTCTGGGCTCTAAAGCAAGAAATGAGCACAGCTCAACTCTTTTCCCCTGTACCCAACATATTTTTTTTCTTGAAATCCCTCCTAACCTTCTGTTTTCACTCCCCTTCAAGTTTGCATTTAGAATTCAGTGCATTCCAATCCAGACACTACTTTTAAACATAGGTAGATTTTAATGGACTGAAATGGAAAGAAGTACATTTTAAAGAAAAGTTTGTGACTTTGTGCATATTTTCTTTATGTGTGATGGTTAGGACTAAATAAATGCAGTAAAAATGTTAAAGTATTTCCTTTGCTTCTTTGTTTTAAAAACCTGTTATTTTCAAAGTCTGATGGTCGAGGTTGAAATTTACACATACACATGTAAATGATCCAGAGTAGTGATCAGGCAGCTCTATCCATGGTTCTCATCAGACATAACAAGCCTGAAAGCAAGCAGCTTCTTTTGTGTTATATTTTGAGATAAACTATAGTGCTCTAGAAATAGTTTTCATGTATTATATGCTGATCTGGAAAACAAAGGTGTATGTTTAAGTATGTACACTATATTACTAAAAGTATTGGGACGTCTGCCTTTACACTCACTTGAACTTTAATGGCATCCCAGTCTTAGTCCTTAGGGTTCAATATTGAGTTGGCCCACCCTTTGTAGCTATAATAGCTTCAACTCTTCTGGGAAGGCTGTCCACAAGGTTTAGGAGTGTGTCTATGGGAATGTTTGACCATTCGTCCAGAAGTACATTTGTGAATTCAGGCACTGATGTTGGATGAGAAGGCGATATAACACCTTTGGGATGAATTTCAGTGCAGACTGCGAGCCATGCCTTCTCTCCATCAGTGCCTGACCTCACAAATGCGCTTCTGGAAAGAATGGTCAAAGATTCCCATAGACACACTCCTAAAGCTTGTGGACAGCCTTCACAGAAGCTGTTTCAGCTACAAAGGGTGGGACAACTCAAAACTGAACCCTACGGACTAAGACTGGGATGCCATTGAAGTTCATGTACATGTAAAGACAGGCGTCTCAATGCTTTTGGTAATATAGTGTATATTAGAAAAATTTAAACAAAAAGAGTGAAGCTAAACACCCTGCTCCTGCGCTCAGAACCAGATCCTCAGGCTGTTTCAATCTTGGAACCCACACTTGGCATCCCAGATGGCTAAGCATTGCTGCCCACTGCGACCGGGGTGGTCGAACACACTGTAAAAAACAAACACAAAAAAGGGGCGCACCAGCCTAGCGCATTATCCTCAGTGGGCTTTATTAATAATAAAGGTTAAAATCAGCTACTCACAAACATGCGTGGTAGGACAGCATATCAGTTCCTAAAATCAGCTTAAAAAAAGTCCAATGACTCCTGTAGACGGAGGGCTGACGCGTTTCGAGGCCGTGCCTCTTCCCCAGAGCCTGGGGGCCATGACCAAGACCACAACTTAAATAGAGTGGCCAGGCCCCACATGACCCTCCAAGTTGTGGGAGGAGATACCACCCTTAAAGGCGTAGCTGCATAGTTAATTACCCAAATGGAAACAATAATAACAAAAACAAAAGCAAGGCACAGCAATACAATACAATACAGAGTCTTCCATAGGTATACCACTCTACCACTCTATACATTCTGGACCTAATAGTAGTTAACTGTAGGATCCGCACCATCCCACCAATGTTGTTGTAGGCTGTAGCGCTGCATTCAAACGGTGGAACGCACACCAGCAAACCCAAACGGCCGTGCGTACCACCCGAGGAACGTCACTTCCGCCCGTTGGTACTTCCGGGCGGTGAACCGCAACCGCCGGAAGCGGAAGTGACCATTTTTATCATTTTTAATAGAAGGTTTTAACTATTTATGGATCGTATGGTTTTAGTATACACATTTATATATATATATAAACAGATTTTTCATGGTAAGTTTGCTGTGTATTTCTATGCACTTTTTGATATCCATCAGCGATTTTAGCAATATGATGAATGTTTTGTATATTGATTACTATTCCTATATGTGTATATATATGTCTATATATTTGCCTGCTCTGTAGCATATTGTGATAGGCTCTGAGGAAGAGGCATGGCCTCGAAACGCATCAACCCTCCGTCTACAGGAGTCATTGGACTTTTTTAAGCTGATTTTAGGAACTGATATGCTGTCCTACCACGCATGTTTGTGAGTAGCTGATTTTAACCTTTATTATTAATAAAGCCCGCTGAGGATAATGCGCTAGGCTGGTGCGCCCCTTTTTTGTGTTTGATATTAGAAAAATAGCCTAGGCTATATACAGCACTTGCCGCAAAAAAAACAATTAACTTAATGTATGTGAACAATGTTGAAAACTTATCTTTACAGTATAAGTGAAAATACAAATCAATTAAATACATGAAAATGAATAAAAAATTCCAAAGAATTGATAAATAGATAAATAAGTATTTTCCGTTGGTGATCAATATATGTGAATAAAATAAATGTAAAATTCTATAAATAAAGTCTTTTCAAGTAGTGACTTTCGTGATGTGGATTCCTCTTTTCCTGTGGCTTGTGGTAGAAATAAATGACTTACCAGAATTCTTGGGTCCTATGTGCTGTATAGCACTAGGACCTGCAGCGCTTGGAGGCCGTTCAGGCCGGATTGGGGATCCCCGTTGTGGATGATCCTGGTGGGATACAGGTTAGGTTCCTCCTTGCCCGATCTCGGTCCTCAGGATATGGGGTTAAAAGAAAGGCTCCAGATAGTGCATAGTGCATTATAGTTTTAAAAGTTTATTCATCAAATATTCCAAAAAATCGGAACAAAGAAAGACTCAAACTCCAAGTTTGCAGGCAAAGAAACCACTTACAAACACCTCCTAGCAGAGTGGCGAGCGGAGTGTTCTGGCTTGCGTTCCACCTGGTGCGTAGCGTGCTGACGTGCGTTCCACAACCTTGACGTGTTTCGTCACTTCCTGTGACGTTTTCAAAAGGCCTTGGAATCCACATCACAAAAGTCACAAACTTTTATTTATTGAGCACGAAGCACTTTGCACCTGATCACTACTTGAAAAGACTTTATTGAATTTTACATTTATTTTATTCACATATATTGATCACCACCGGAAAAGACTTATTTATCTATTTATCAATTCTTTGGAATTTTTTATTAATTTTCATGTGTTTAATTGATTTGTATTTTCACTTATACTGTAAAGATAAGTTTTCAACATTGTTCACATACATTAAGTTAATTGTTTTTTTTGCGGCAAGCGCTGTATATAGCCTAGGCTATTTTTCTATCATCCATTTTAAATCTACAGCTGCTGCCACACAATATATATTTTTATATTTATATCTCACTAATTACACACATATTTTTATATTTTTATCTTATATTTAATCAAAACCTTTTCTGAGGCGCGGGTATATACACTAGTATAGTGTTATCTTTTTTCTATTTTAATATAGTGTATATGCCTGTGAAAGTAAAGCCTTGTACACACGTGCCGAATGCCGGACGGCATCAATTGGTTCAATAGAAACATTCAGCTCGTGTGTACTGGAGTCGGTCCAACAGAAGCAGGCCATTCAGCCAGCTTCTGTTGAAGGGGCATGACCAAAAAAGGTCTGCCGATCGTCTCTCAGTCAGCGCCAAAGGCATTGAGTGCCAATAGCTGAGACCCCTGACCATAGTGTTCTGGCGGGGGTCATCCCCATTTCAGAACACAATAGCACAGCAGGGGAGATCACTGGACTAACATTAGATTGTTAGTATAGCAGCTCGGAACTGAGCTGTCAGTTTTTTTTTCCGTCCAAACCGCTGGGTCTAAAAAAAAAAAAAAAAAACTGGTAGTGTGTACGAGGCTTAAAGCTCTAACCCCAGGCCAGGTAATCATTAAGCTTTCTTTTCTCTTCATGCAATGCACAAATGCAAAGCTGCTATACACAGGATGGCTGGCTCTTCTGCAAGTCTTTGAGAAGGTAGTGGTGTCTCAGGCTTGGCCCACATATTTTATTTTAAAATGAAAATAAAGCAAAATCGAAACTAAGCAATCTTCCATAATACTGATTAGCAAAGAGATTCAGATTTGCTGTGACCATGGGCTTGTGGACCCAGTGAAATAATGCAAGATTTAGTAAACATAATGCTCTGTCTGGACTTTGAACTTAGGTCAACTGGCTTAGAATGGCCATAAAAAAGGGACTTTTGGATAGGCCACTACATAAGGGTGACATGACAGCCATATTGACAATGAATAGAGAAAGATTAGCGAAGGGCTTGTAGGAACTGACAGGTAGATGTAAACCCTTGGAGAATTATGGTGGAGAGAGGGAAGTGTTTTTACCTTTTTTTTATCCTCTGTTACATCTTAATGCTGCATATGTATTCCAGCAGCTTTACAGCTATTCCTATCCCATGTACTACAGTGATAACAGGCTGCATATGTTTTTTCACAGGGCATATATCCTACTTACTGTTGGCTGTTGCTTTTTCACAGTACTTTTTTAAAAATGGTGACAACAGTAGGATATGCATGGACAATATGTATTTCTTTGGGAGAGGCAGGGTCATTAACATGCCAGAGTTTGTGGGGAAGGCAGAGCATTATCATGCCATAAAACAGAGTGCCCAAACAAGGGTCCTTATTTAAGTATCACCAGCTTCTATATTCATGAAAGCTAGAAATAAAAATAAAAGAAGCTTTACATGTAATGTCATCAAAAATCCTATGGGATTTTAGTGTCTATGTTTAAATATATTTTACCAAAATATGCTTGAGTTCTTTAAACTGCAGTTCTAGGGTATGTTTTCATATATATGCCCTGCCAATGTGCAATGATCTGTACACTCAAAAATTGTTTTAGTAACCATCTGTCCACAACAACTGATTGATAGTTAGCTCTTCAGTTGTCAACACATTTGATTTTTTTTTTATTATTATTCTGGCTAGTTCACTTTTAATGTAGAGTATAACTTAGTTTGAATTGCTAATATTTAAGTTGTTGATAGTTGTCTTTTTTCATAGCACCTGATTGCATCCTTTAAATAAAAAAAGTGAATATGCCAAAACATCCTCGTCACACACCGTGCTGTCCCCCAATATACCGAACTTTTCAAAAATATTATAACTATAGCTTTTATAAAAAATGAGCAGCACCTGTACAGTGCAGAAATGTGGTCAGTTTAAATAGGCTAAAATGTGGAAACATGGGCATGGCAGGTGTTTTGCTACAATAAAAAGTAAATTGTATCTTCTAGGAGACCATTGGGAAAAAAATCACTAGCAGCAGGCAGCAGGGCATTTTTTTGTGAGCAGTTTAAAGAACAAAAAGGCTTAGACACAGGTAAGGTGTTTTGTCACACTAGAAATAAAAGCGTAATGTTCCAAAGACACTTCAGAAAACAACTTACCAGCAACTAGGTTTTAGTTTATCATATCCAGGTAGAATAGTCCAAACTGTGCAGACACACACAAGGCAGGTGGGTTTTCTTAAATATAAATGACAGGGTAGTATGCCAAATAAACTAAGACGAAGCCCAACAGTGTGTTTATGTAATGGAGTGCCCATTTGCTCACCTTGCCCCTTAACCTTAATTTCCCACAACTCCCTGGACACACCCAGGCAGTATAAATTCCTCAGCTTTCCTCCCTCAGCATCTCAGAGAGGCAACACCTGATAAGGCAGAGGTTGCTGAGAAAGTGATCTGGGTAAGAGGTAGGTGGAAGGTCTCCGTTGTTAAAGCTGGCATACTGACATCTCAGCCAGAGCTCAATAGCTTGCAACATCTGCATAAGACCCAGCACCTGTGGAGAGCCTGATTGCTACCAGAGTATCAGAGTATTCCAGTTCCAGTGGGGTGGTTCTTTGTTCTTGAACCCCTCCAGCTGATCACCTGTGTTACCAGAATTACCCTGGACTTTACTGTGTGAGGATATATCTTTGCTGTTTATGAGAGTAAATTGCAAGTAGCTGTATTTTTATTTTTTTTTGTAAATTTTTTTTATTCATTTTTGATGAAAAATTAAATTTGCTGCACCTACAAAAAGTATTATTTTTACTACATGCACGGTCAATATGGGTAACAACTCAGTCATGTGGTCAATGGCTTGTCACCTCCCTTAAAATAGTTTTGGGCACTTACAAGATTATCCTGTTCTACAGTAGTGCTATCCATCCCTAACCAAATATCCCATATTTTGTTGAACTTTTGAGGACATCCTCTATTTAGATATGTTTCTTTGTATAGAGGGTTTATTGAATTGACCAATGACTTCCACATGTCGAGGGTGTGAGCACTGGTGGTCCTTTATTTAAGTATAATTAATTTCCGGGCATAAAAAGGAGAAGGCCCAGCAGGGTATGAACTGCTATAGAGTGGGCCAAGGCATCCACCAGTCCTATGATACATATATCAACTGTGTGTGGCATAGGAATAGTAGTTAATCTAGTGATGAAGTTTAGGACACTTGACCAGTAAGATTTGATAGGACAGTACCAGATCATGTGTAGGTATGTGGATGAATCTGCTTGACATCGCCTGCACCTCCCCGGCCTATCTGGGTAACTTTTTGTGTAATCTGATTGGTGTTAGATGGAATCTATGATTTTAAATTGGGTCAGATGATCCCTGGAAGACACCAGGTAGGCAAAGGGGTAGTCCCAGACTCTCAGTCCTCAGAGTCCAGTGTCGGCAACTCTGCCACCCAAAAAGCACGGGGGCCCTCCAGACCTTGATGCACAGTCGGTTGTAGGGTCTTGTAGATAGTAGATAGCGGATTTTTAAGAGATTCATCGTTTCTTTGTCAGGTTGATAGATGGTCAGAGGGGCATAACCAATTTTTTTCTGATAGGCATGGCGGAGCTGAAGGAACTAGGAGAAGTAAGAATTTGGCAACAAAAACTGGGACAACAAATGTTTGCAGTATGCCTCCCTGGCAGATTTGGCATAGATATTGGACACCCCTAAAGGCCCACACCACAGGATCAGGCATGGAGAAGAATTCTGGTAGGGGTGGGTTGAGCTGTAAGGGAGTATTTGAAGAGTGTATACTGGAACTATTTTTTGCATAGGGAGTTACCGAAGCCCATGCTGTGATCACCACTTTCATTGAGATTGTGAGAGGATGAGGGGCTTTAACACCTCGAAAGAGGACATTTCATAATGCTTCATAGGACCCCACTAATGCAGCCTCCAGGGCAACTGCAGAGTTAGAGGTGTCAGATGTGAGCTCATTGTGGGCATGGGATAGCATAGCAGCAGTGAAATATAGGGAGAAATCAGGACAGGCGAGCCCGCCTTGAGTCCAGGACCGTTGGAGTAGAGAGAGCTGAAATCTAGGAGGACGAGAACCCCATAGAAAACTGGTGATATGAGAGTTAAATTGTTTAAAAATCCTTTTAGGGATCCACACTGGGGAGTGGCGCAAGACATATAACAGAAGTAATTTAATTTTAATTAAATTGATTTTCCCAATCAATGTTAAAGGGAGATTGGCCCAGGCTTTTAGCTTAGTTTTGAAGATTTGTAAGAGGGGGAATAGATTATGTTTACAGAAATCCTGTACCCTGGGTGAGATATAAACTCCTAAGTACCTAATCGTGTCCGCCCAACATAATGGTAATGATGGATTCGCTCTCTGTGCAGCTTCAGCATCTACTGGGAGTATCAGAGACTTTTCCCAATTCACCCTAAGCCCAGGGATGTTAGTAAAGTTTGACAGCAAGTCCAAACCTGCTCGGAGAGGGGCCTGAGTCCCGGAGGAAAAGAATTATGTAATCTGCATAGAGAGACAATTTTTCCTCCATCGGCTTGACCTGCACCCCCCTAAGCGCATCGGAGGACCTGATAGCTTAGGCAAGGGGCTCCACCACAAGGGAAAACAAAGCTGGTGAGAGTAGGCATCCTTGTCTGGTACCCTGTTCTACTTTAAAGGGGGGGGGGGAAGCTCCTTCCAGTTTAAGTTGGGCCTTTAGCTTCAGATATAAGATGTTGATCCATCTGCGGAAAACAGGGCCAAACCAAAAGGTCTTGAGCACCTCCTCCATATAAGGCCAGGCTACAGAATCAAATGCCTTTTCTAAGTGAAGGGCCACAAGTATTCTAGTACCCCGGTCTTCTGAGGGGAGTTGTAGATGCATGTGCACTCTACGAATATTTACATCTGTTGATTTGCCCAGCATAAAGCCAGTTTGGTCTATGTTAACCAAGAACAGGAGGATCTTCATCAACCTGGTGGTTAGGATTTTGGCTAGTACTTTCAAATCATAATTCAAAAGTGAGATTGGACGATATGCAGAACATAAAGTGGCGTCTTTCCCAGGTTTTTGTATTAGCACTATGTGGGCTTCAGTCATGGATTCAGGTAGGGTACCCTCCTGCAAGCAAGTGGCATATATGTGTTGAAGTCATGGGACCAGTTCAGTAATATACATTTTGTACCAGTCACTTGGGAGCCCATCTGGGCCTGGGTTTTTTTGTGGGGGAAGGGAACGAATGGCGGCTTCAATTTCTTCCACTGAGAAATTAGCATCGAGAGATGCAACATCATCTTCTGCCAGAGATGGTAAGGACAATTCACTTAGGGTAGCAAATAATTCAGCAGATGAAAAGGGTGATGGTGATTAATAAAGTTTTGCATAATGATTCCCAAATTCCAATAAAATATCAGCGAGGTCAGAAGTGGTTCTTCCCCCTGCAGTTTGAAAAAGTGGAACAATAGGTTGGTATTTGGGGTCAGCCACAAGGTTGGCAAGAAGCCTCCCATTCTTCCCCCGGATTCAAACAATTTGGCTTTGGGTGTTGTGATAACAACCGAGAGCTGCGGGGATAGTGCTCCAGAGGTCTGAGCCAGGGAGGAGTAAGCCACTGGAGAAGGGTTTCATGCAAAGACAGTCTCTGCATTGTTTGCCTTGTCCTCCAGACCCACAATCTCTGCAGCAAACTCCACCCTGGCTGTTTTATGGCTTAAATATATTCACCCCAGATAGTGCCTTTGAAAGCATCCCAGGTCACTAGCAGACTAGTGGTGTTCTCATTAAATTCCCAAAATTGGGAAATTTTCCCCTGCACGTTTTCTACTACCTTAGAGTCCCATAACCAGTAATTGTTTGATCTCCAACTACCTCCCCGGCTCCCATCCCTGAGCCCCAGGGTGGCCTCAAGTGGGGAGTGATCAGACAAACCCACTGGTAGATAAGTTGCTGAGGTAATGATAGGCAGAGTAGTGGATGGACAAACAGGGAGATCTATCTTGGAGCCTGAGCAGTGAGTCGCAGAGAGAAGGGAGAAGCGCTTGATATGGGGATTTTTCCATCTCCAGATCTCTGTTAATTGAAGACCTGAGGTCCATTATAAAAGATCTGGGTTTGATTGCCTAGTTGGGTTGAAGGTATCCCTGTCTCCATCTAGGATGTTGTTGAAATTGCCAGCCACAATGACCTAGGAGTCGAAAAGGGTGCTAGTTTGTCATATGTGATACAATACAGAGCTAGAGAAGGGAGGAGGCACATAAACATTTACAAAGGCATATAATTGTGTCTCTATATCTAAAATGAGAATGATCAATTGACCCTTGGGGTCCGTTATAACTTGCTCAACACGACATTGTAAGGATTTGTTTAAAAGAATAGACCCCCCCCCCCCCCCCCAGCGTAATAAGTATAAGTATGTGGCGTGGAAGAATTGCCTGACACATTGTTTACGAAAGGTTCGTGTTTTACAGCCCAACAAGTGGGTCTCTTGAAGAAAAAAAATGTGCGGTTTGTGGGTTTGCAAGAACTTAAAGCAAGTAGCTGTGTTTTGAATTGTTTTACTAAAGTAGTGATACTCAGGTTGACCCGCTGTTGTTATAAAGTCTTAGAGCCGGTTCACACTGGGGTGACCTGTCAGGCGACCTGGTCACCTGACAGGTCGCCGTAGGTCGCCTGCCATAGAGAAGCTGTGGACCCGTTCTAATAGGAGCGACGCAAGTCGCTCCGACTTAGAAAAAGGGTCCGGAGCTTCTTTGGGGGCGACCCGGAGCGACCTGCATTGACTTCAATGTTATGAAGTCCGTGCCGGCCGCTCCGAGGTCGCGGTGCGAGCAGCGCACCGCAACTTGTGAGGTCGCCTCGGCAAGTCGGATCGCTCTAATGTGAACCGGCTCTTATAAAGACAATGCTATGTTGCTGTATGATATCCTTATTGAGTCACGAAACACTGCTGTTAAAGAGTCAATGTTTGTGCAGCTTTCATACAGCCATTGTACAATATTTGTGGCTATTGTCTCAAATAATACACTTTAATTTCTATTTTTAGATACAACCTGCCTCACCTCTTTCTCTTATTTCGATGTCCAACTAAGATGCATATATACTGTCCAGCCACTGAAGAATATTTGTGGCTGTTGTCTCTCAGAAAATACATGCTAGGTTTATTGCAAGATAAACCCTACCTTTCTCTTTCTATTTGCTGCCCATTAAAGTGCTTGTGTACTTTCCTAACACTAGACAATTTCCACTCAAACACATACCCAAAATCTTTATTTCGATTTTTTGGGGTAGTAATTAGGGAAAAAGAGATTGGAGGGGGTTTGCGGAACGTTGTTCTGCTTTTGAAGTGTTCTAGCGCACTCTGTTTGAATATTTTATTAAACTATTAAGACAATGCAGTGTGGTATTGTGAAAAAAAAGAACCTCATAAACTATATTATTACATTTAGTATATAGTGACAATCAGCGCAATCAAAAATATATCAACATATGTAAACCTAAAAAATGATTTAACTCAGATAAGTAGCTCAAAATAATTAAAAAATTGTTGCAAGCTGACCACTTAGTGATCTCACAACACCAAACAATATTTTTTTTACCTTCATAGTGCAGTGCAAAAAATGTATTTATATTAATAAATTCTCTTGCAAATGAACAAATACTATAGTGTAATTCTCTCCAATTGTAATATGCATTAAGATAAAAAAAACCTTCTGTGTGCAGTATCCCCCCTCAGCCCCCCAAGCCCCCCTAATACTTACCTGTGCCCATCTTTATCCAGCCATGTTGCAGGAGTGTCTCAGCTGTCTGGGACACCCCTCCTCAATGGCTAAGAAAGCAGCACATTGTGACAGGCTCCCACTGCTGTTAATAAAATTCAGGCAACCAATCAGGAGAGAGAGGCTGTGGCTCAGTGTCTGTATAGACACAGGGAGCTGTGACTTGGCTCGGGTGCCCCCATAGCAAGCTACTTGCTGTGGGGACACTCAACAGGTGGGAGGGGTCAGGAGCACAGGGATCTGAGAAGAGGAGGATCTGGGCCACTCTGTGCAAAACCAACTGCACAGAGCAGATAAATATAACATAGTTGCTATATATTTTTTTTTTTTAAACAAAACTTTACAATCTCTTTATTAACTACAGTGAAAAACAGCTCTGTTAGACCAGGAACATAGGTTGCATTGACACAGCAGCAACTGTCAATACAGGGGTCAATGGAAATGTTTATAACTTCTGTTTCCTATATAACTCTGCTGTTGGAAACAACATTTCCTTACACTGTTCTGTGCAATTCCTCTTCTTTTCTACAGCCGTCAGTTACTAACCATAGAATCCTTCATGAGTGTCTTATATCCATAATAAATATATACTCAGGATGCAAGAAACATCTAAGGTGGAGTAAGGGCATCATAAACCTTTTTTACCCTTGTCTATTTTCTAATCCATTTATAAAGCGAATAACATTGTAGCTCATATAATAGAAGCTTTTGAAGGTGGCATACGAATTGGGGTTCTTAAAACAGAAAAACATTTGGAGGGAACCAATGACCTCTCCTTTTTTGGCTGGCAGGTACACTTTTAAATTGATCGTTGCTATTACGTCAATATACACTGCTCAAAAAATGAAGGGAACACTTTCTACTCAGAGTGTAGCAACAAGTCAACTCCTGGGATATTGATCTGGTCAGTTAAGTAGCAGAGGGGATTGGTAATCAGTTTCAGCTGCTTTGGTGTTAACCACTTAAGGACCGGAAGGTTTTGCCCCCTTAATGGCCAGGCCATTTTTGCGATTTAACACGGCGTTACTTTGACAATTGCGCGGTCATGCGGCGCTGTACTCTAATAAAGTTGTTGTCCCTTTTTTTCCTACAAATAGAGCTTTCTTTCAGTGGTATTTGATCACCTGTGCAATTTTTATTTTTTGCGCTGTATAAACCAAAAAAGAACGACAATTCTGAAAATAAATAAATAATATTTTTCACTTTCTGCTATATAACATTCCCCCCCCCAAAAAAATTTAAAAATCAAATTTTTACATCCTTTTAGGCCAATTTGTATTCTGCTACATATTTTTGGTAAAAAAAATTCCAATAGGCGTATTTCGATTGGTTTGCGCAAAAGTTATCGCATGATTCCCAAACTAGGGGAAAAATTTATGTCATTTTTATTTATTTATTTATTTTTACTAGTAATGGTGGCGATCTGCAATTTTTAGCGGGACTGCGACATTGTGGTGGACAGATCGGGCCTCCTAACTGACATTTTTGACACTAAAAATATGCACTGTTATTGTAATAATGATACTCTAATAATGTAATAATGACACTGGCAGGGAAGGGGTTAACCCAGGGGTGATCAAAGGGTTAAGTGTGAGCTTAGGGGAGTGTTTCATAACTGTATGGGGGAGGGAGTCGTAGAATCAACACAGAGACCTGTGATCCTAAATTGGACGACTACAGGCTCTCTGTGTTCATTCCAGAGAGAACAATGGTCTACTGTGTTTACAACAGCAGACCGTCGTTCTCTCTTCATGGGGAGTGATCTTGGGTGCCTGGTGACAATCGCGGCCATCGGTCCCGTGGATCGGCTTCCCTGCTACCTAATGGGGGCGAGCGCACCCCCCCAGGAGAGCTCCCACAAACCGCCATACAGGTAACCGCACCAGCCTGCCACAGTATATCTGCAGCGGGCAGTCAGCAAGTGGTTAATTATTTTGACAACAGGAGCACTAGATGGGCAACAATGAGACGACCTCCACAACAGGAATGGATTTACAGGTGAAGGCCAGTGACATTTTTTTCCTACTCATATTTTCTGACTGTTTTTCACTAGTTTTGCATTTGGCTAGGGTCATTGTCACTACTGGTAGCATGAGGCGATACCTGGACCCTATAGAGGTTGCACAGGCAGTCCAACTCCTCCAAAATGGCACATCAATACGTGACACTGCCAGAAGGTTTGCTGTGTCTCCCAGCACAGTCTCAAGAGCATGGAAGAGATTCCAGGAGACAGGCAGCTGCTCTTAGAGAGCTTGATAGGACTGAAGAAGGTCCTTACTCCTCAGCAGGACTGGTATCTGCTCCTTTGTGCAAAGAGGAACAGGATAAGCACTGCCAGAGCCCTACAAATGACCTCCAGCAGGCCACTGGTGTGAATGTCTCTGATCAAGCAATCAGAAAGAGACTTAATGAATGTTGCCAGAGGGCCCGATATCCTCTAGTGGGCCCTGTGCTCACTGCCCGGCACTGTGGAGCTTGACTGACATTTTCTCTTAAACACCAGAAATGGCAGGTTCACCACTGTGCTTTTCACAGATGAGAGCAGGTTCCCCCTGAGCACATGTGACAGACATGAAAGGGTCTGGAGAAGCCATTGAGAACGTTATGCTGCCTGTAACATCGTTCAACATGATCGGTTTGCTGGTTGGTCAGTGATGGTCCGGGGAGTCATATCCATGGAGGGACGCACAGACCTCTACAGGCTGGAGAAAGGCACCCTAAGTGCTATTAGGTATCGGGATGAACTCCTTGAACTCATTGTCAGACCCTACACTGGTGCAGTGGGTCCTGGGTTCCTCCTGATGCACGACAATGCCTGGCCTCATGTGGCGAGAGTATGCAGCCAGTTCCAGGAGGATAAAGGAATCGATACCAAGGAATGGCCCCTATGCTTGCCTGACCTAAATCCAGTAGAAAATCTCTGGGACATTATTTTTCAGTCCATTTGACGCCATCTTACGTATGTACCTCAGTCTGTTCAGGAGCTTATTGATGCCTTGGTCCAGATCTGGGAGGAAATAACAAAGGACATTGTCATTAGGAGCATGTCCTGACGTTGTTAGGCATGCAAATAAGCATGTGGGGGGCCAAAGTACCATTTTGAGTTGCTGCAATGAAATTTCTGCAAAATGGACTAGCATTTTTTCATTTTGATTTTCAGGGTGTCTTTGAAATCAGCCTGTAGGTTAATCATTTTCATTTCCATCAAACGATGTGGCATCCTTTCATTCTTAACACATTACCCAGTCCATATCAGTATAGATATCCAGCATGATATTTTTCCCCATTGATATCTGATGTGTTTTGAAAGTGTTCCTTTATTTATTTATTTATTTTTTGTAGCAGTGTATAATCCCTGGCTAACAAACCTAGCTTCTCAAATGTTCTCAATGCAGTGTATATGTTATTTTGTGATATTCAGTGTTAGACTACTGCTCATGTATCCTTGCCAGCACTAAATCAGTCTTTTCCAATAATCACATATACAGTAAGATATTCAGAGAATAACCATCTGTGTGTTGTATGTTTTATTTATAGTGCATACTATATGTATTTAAATAAACAAGAATATTAACCTACAGAAGGCCCTTGAAGAAGGGAATCAAAGACTCCACAACTCAGTATTCATAGAATGCCAACATATTGCTAGTGTAAATATATTTTCCACAAGCATTAGACAGATAAATAATTCCTAATGTTCCACAAATAGATTTGCAGGCCTGGCCGAGGTGAAAGCTAGAACGAGTCAACGTTAACTGATGTTATTAAAACTGCACATGAATTCTAAAGTATTGTTAGCATTTTGTTATTAATGTGAATGGGTGGCCCAGAATTGCTATTTGCCTCATAAGGTAGAAACTGGATTATGTAATAAAATGGATTGGAAGCACCTGAACTGTGATAGGGTTGTTTTAGTAGCAAGTTTAGTGCTGTTGTCAGAAGGAAATATGTGCACAGTTAGGATTCATCAATCAAGCAGCACAATGAACGTTAATGAAGTGCAAAATGAAGTAACCTTTAACAACCACTTAAAAATAATATCTTTACCTATCCAAATTCAGAAAATGGAAAACCTTTCTGGTTGCCATGGGTAACGAAAACTGGCACATCATTGCTCTTTGTAATATCTTATCGAATGTTTTAAATAATTATTGCAAAGCTTTGCACTAATCTTATCTTTCTGTAAACTAAATCTAAATAATCCTGTGTTACAGTTTAAATAATTAGCAAATGTAGTGACTATGAATGCATTAGCCTCATATATCAAACAAAAATCTTCCTTTACCTTCCCTGATGGGGCCAAATCCTCTTTCATTTGTACTTCACATGCTCCCTCTACCTGACACCGCCAGTGGGAGAGCTTCAGCAACAGTGTCAGGACCCGGTTCTGAACCTGCAACCTCTGCTGTTTCTAGCAGCATCTCTTCTAGCTGAGCCACCAGAGAGGTTGGACAGCTCCCTGCCTGATTCCACAGACAACCTTGCCTTGTGTCTTGTTTCTCTTGAATCCTTTGTTCTGCCCAAGAATTACCTATTTAAGCCATTCCTTTACATTTACTGTTTCCAGATTACCGTGCTCTCTGCAGCCAATATCTCAATCTTATCACTCCTTTTGCCATCTGCATCTACACTACCACTCATTACCTACCTTTGGCTTATTCCTTAAATATGCTTCTGTTTGATCCCAACCTGCAACAAATTATTACCAACCTTTGGCTTGTTCTTCAACTATGCTTCTGTTTGATCTCAACCTGCTATATCTGCTACTGGATACCGGCTTGCTCGTCTCCTAGTGGGGCAATCCTGAGAACCATAAACTGTTTCTAACACACAGCAAAACCAATCTCCCTCATTCGGAGCTCTGGTGAATTAGTACTTAGACCCTGCACCTCGGATGAGGCTGTGTCATCCGCCAGAGTGAACTGCTTGAATACTAATCCTGCAAGTTGGTGGGAGGTTCCCTACTGCTATAGCCACTAGTCTCCGAGTCTGACCCTTGATGGTGAAAAATAGAGGCAGTACTGTCAAACCAGAAATCAGTAGACAGCACTAGGTGTTGCCAGGTAATGACTGACATTCTACTGGCTTGTGAATCAGCAGTGACAGTCCAGATAGTAACCCCTGCAACATTTGCTCATCCTTTTGCTGAACATGCAGATACAGACTACAGCAAAGTGGTTACTCTGCTCTGAATTCAGGAGCAGTGCAGCATCATTGCCACACCATAGCCACCATGCCATAAGATCAACAGGTTTTTGTGATATTTTGCAGGGAAATGAAGGAAAAACTGTAAGTGAACTAATAACAAAATGCTGCGGCATATATATATTTTTAAAGGGAGGTCATAGTTTTTTTTGAAGTGAATTAAAAATTCACTAAACTAAAACTAAACTAAAACTGAAGTGATATAAACCTTATAACTCTTTGGTACTACAGTTATATTGCTGCTTACAGCTAAAGTTTAGGTATGTTTTTTTTTTAACAGAATTACATTGATCCAGCTTTGAACAATGTAAGTATGCATGTCTCATACTCAACTAATACCTGTGTAAGCAGCAAATTACTTTAGTAGTTGTCACTACTACAGTGATAGCAGCATCTTTCCAAGTCCAGTGCTGAGTATCTGCTCTTCTGCATAGTAAAAGCAGGGGATCACTCACTCATTACTGCCACCATTCAGAAAAAATTACAAAGCCTTCTCTAAATGGTGGAAGTGCCAAGCAGGCAACCCGTTGTGGTCACTTTTGTATTCCTTTAGAATGCAAAGTCTAGTGCCTGTCCAATATTCAGACTTCCTATTACAATGGTGTTGATTTACTAAAATTGAAGAATGCAAAATCTGTCACAGCTGTGCATTGTAGCCAATCAGCTTCCAACTTTAGCTTGTCCAATTAAGTTTTGACAAAAAAAAAACAGCTGATTGGTTTCTATGCAGAGCTGCACCAGATTTAGCAATCTCCAGTTTTAGTAAATCAACCCCAATGAGTACCAGATAACAGCCAATGCTGGTCCACAAACTCATTTTAGACTACTTTCAAAGGGAACAAAATGAAAGACATAAGCAGGCCAGCAGGCAATAAAGATTGGGTAATTGCTTCCTATGGAGGCCCATCCTCTTTGTTATTTCCCTTCATATACACTTGTTCATTTTAAATGTGCTACAGATGAGGGTTTTGAGCCCAAATCCTCATTTGCATTTGCCCTGCTCCCACCACAGGAGAAGCTAATGACTGGTGAATGCCAGTTAATGGAGGTGAATCTAGGTAAGTGAAAGTGCAAAGATATGCCTACTCATTATAAATATGGTGCAAATAGTAAGTCCACAATGCAGTGGTGCAATGGTAGTGCACAGAAAATCACAGATTTTAGAACTGAATTCAGAAATATTCCTTATAAACAATTTTACACAACATGTAAATCAAATTATTCCTTAAGGGCCAAGAACATCTCAGAGTCATATAATAGTTGTAATTAATAAACAATAAAGAATGTAATGAGATTAAGCCCGTACAGCTGACTGAATGCCCCAAAGTCCTAACCTGTTTCCAGCCCATGTAAACAACAACCTTGATGCAGAATTTAATATCTTTTTGTATCTCTGTCTTACTATGTACATACCTTAATGTGTATGTATATACTTTTGTAAAGTGTGAGAAAATTTTACAACTACTGTCAAGTTTTTACTGTATTTTTGCTTGCATATGATTGCATAGTCCTAGTCAGCAGGGTTTCACCTCATTCATGAAGCATTAGGCTAAGTGAGAATTCTCTTGTAAAGTGAAATTTCCCTTGCACAGTGAACAGTGTATTTGTATTTAGTAAATCAAACCCACTGTCCTGTCATTGTTTTGGAAACCATTGTTGCCAAAGCAGAAAGATAAGTTAAATAACATTTTTACCAAAACAAAATATTAGGGGGCATCTTTCATTGGGGACATTTTGATGATAATTGTCTAAGAGGGCACTTAAAGGAGATGTTTGGGGTAAAAAAAAAATAACATACATACGCAGCTCTATGTAGTACCATTGGTGTGATGGTGCAGCTGTCCCCTGTCAGCTCTAAGGGTAGATTTATATATGCGTCTAAAGTTCCCTTGCCTCGGAATCCTGATCCATACTCGGATTGTGCTCCAGAGGCTACTGACAGGTAGTAAGGAAGCGATGTGGCACCTCCTCACTGCCTGTTTTAACCCCATTTTTGCTGACAAACACACAACAATTTGCATTTGCGGTGCTTCCCCATTGACTTGAATGTGTAGCATTCAGTGGGCTTACAAGTCAGGTCAACTTTACTGCGGACATGAAGCGAAGCATCACGGCATGTATACATCCCAGTCAGAAGCCTATGGCAACTTAAGGGGGGCAGGTTGGTGGGCTGCAAAAACGCAGCTCAGACGTGCATTTTGCAGATCTCTAACCGCAAGTCTGAATAAGACTCAGAACTGAGCAATCACTCGACTGCTGGTTACTCAGTTCCTGTTCTTCTCAGAGTGGAGAGCACTAACTGTCACTCACTGCTCTACACTCCAGGGCTCAGAGGAGGTGGGTGCAGCTGGTTTCAGCTCTCAGCTGCGGCTGAGAGGTGGAGCCAGCTGTCAATTTGGCACCTAGGTGGATCCCGATAATATCAGGATCCTTCTAGAGCTTGAAGCAGCTCTGCTACGTGTGCACAGACAGGGCTCTGTTGACTCTGGATCACAGGAGAACAAAAGTAAATGCGACTTCTGTGGCCCACAAGAGAAGTATGGCCAAAACAGCTTTCACCATAGTTTTCTTTTAATCTCACTTTGGGGTTGATTTATTAAAGGCAAATAGACTGTGCACTTTGCAAAGTGCAGTTGCAGTTGCAAAGTGCAGTTGCTCCAAAGCCTAGTAAATGGGGTAAAGCTTCACTTTGCAAAGAATACCCAATCACGTGCAAAGGAAAAAAAAAACAGCATATTTGCTTGCACATGATTGGATGATGAAAGTCAGTAGAGCTTCCCCTCATTTACTAAGCTCTGGAGCAACTGTACTTGCAAAGTGCAATTGCACTTTGCAAAGTGCCCAGTCCATTTGCCCTTAGTAAATCAATCCCATCGTCTTCTGCTGCAAAAGTGAAAGCAAAGGCCCGTACACATGTAGCGATTGTCAGCCGTAAATATTCGGCCGCCGAACGATCGGCCGATTGTCGGCTTGTTAGTATGATGCTTCCGACAACCGACAGCGAATGTGTGTACGGGGCTTAAAGCCCCGTACACACGTACCGAATGTCGGCAGAACGATCGGCCGTCTTTTGTCCGGTGCTGTCCTGTCGGTTGAAAAGTGCTAAAGACTGCACACGAATTTTGTCGGCCATCAACAGCCGACTGCAGAAGTGATGCCATGTGATGGTTAACTTTCCGTGTGTTTTTTCTTCTCTGAGCATGCGTAGTCTTGCTCATCTGCTGTTAGTCGGCCGAATTCTGTACTGACTGGCGAACAATCAGCCGTTCTGGTGACGGCCAACAAAAATTTTATAGCCTGCACACCCGATTCTGTTCGGTCGAAAATTCGCTGTCGGTTGTCAGAAGCATCATACTAACAAGCCGACAATCGGCCGATCGTTCGGCGCCCGAATATTTACGGCCGACAATCGCTACGTGTGTACGGGCCTTAAGGGAACATATTCTCAACAGGACACAGATAACAGAAATAAACTGATGGGTGTTGAAATCATTCCTTATTCATTCCAAAATCAGAAAAAAATGTTTTGGCTATAGATGCGGTTTGAAAGGAACTTGTTAGGACAGAACTATGGGAACTCCTATTGCTAACGTTTTTAAGGGTAGCCTTTCCTGTAATGAGAATGATATACTTCTGTTGGGCCAAGTCCTCAGATAAAGCCTTTGTGGCCTAATGGGCCCCCCTACTACAGACTTCCACTCCTCTGTTTGCTGATACATTTGGCCATCACTGGTGTCTTTGGAGTACGCAGCAGTATACTTTTTTATCTTATACAGTACATAGCTACAGGATTAGGTTTAGCCCTTCCTTCTGTGTTTGTATTGTTACCTAAAAAGCAAGACATGTAGCTACCTTATTTCTAATCTGACAGGTTCATTTTATTTTGCATCTGGGTATTTTGCATCTGGCTGTTGCAGTTCACTTAAAGTGGAGTTCCACCCTTAACCGCCTTAGCGGTATCCCCGAGCGTGACTCGGGGTAGGAATTTTCTGCTATTAGCGGTATCCCCGAGTCACGCTCGGGGTCAATGAGCAGAGCGTGCAGACAGCGCAGCGGAGCTTCTCTTACCTTATCCTGGCGATCCAGCGATGAGCTCTCATTGCTGTGACCGCCAGCCGAGATCTCCGCCGCTCGTCTGTCGGTAGGAGGACTTCCTAGTTCCGTTCCCTGCAGCAGCAATGCTGCATGGGAGCGGAACTAGAGAGGGAAATTCAAAAAAAAAAAAAAAAAAAAACGTTGCACAAAACACATAACACATTTTATATTATATATATGCATATATATATATATATATATATATATATATATATATATATATATATATATATATATATATATATATATGCATATATATATATATATATATATATATATATATATATATATATGCATATATATATATATATATATATATATATATATATGCATATATATATGTATATATATATATATATATGCATATATATATATGCATATATATATATGCAAATATATATATATATATATATATATATATATACATATATATATACCTATATATACACACACACACATATATATATATATATATATATATATATATATATATATATATATATATATATATATAAAAAATTATATTATTAATTCGATTATAATTCATGCGTTATATGTATATATATATATATATCTATATACACACATATATATATATAATATATAACGCATGAATTATAATCTAATCAATAATATAATTTTATTATATATATTATATATTAAATAATAAAATAATATTATTGATTCGATTATAATTCACTTGTTTGTGTTTCAAATTTATCACATCTGGGATGTCTACTAGAGACTTGTTTTGGTCAGGTTTAAGTCAGTAATTACTAAGAATTGTAGGCCTATAATACATAACGCCAAATTTCCATGAAAAGAATTGTACCGCTTTTGGAACAGAATTCCTGACAGAATCATACCGCCAGGGAGGTTAAAAGTCATTTTTCCCCATCTGCTTGCTCTCTTTCACCTGAAAAATAAATGGATAATCACGATTTTTTTTTTCTTTACTTACCTTGTTTTAGAAGAAAATATACTCACCTTACTTCCTCCTCCTCTCTCTTCGGCCGTGGCCCGCGCCGTCACTCCCTGCTTGCATTGATTCCTGGGAGCTGAGCATCATCGCTCCCAGGAATCAATGCGCCTGCACCAGCCCCGCTCGTCAGTTCTGGTGCAAGCACGTCATTCACTACTAAACAGCTTCTGGGCACGCCCAGAAGCTGTGCAGGAATTACGTGCCTGCACCGGACATGACGAGCGGGGCCGGTGCAGGGCATTCTGGGACGAAGAGGACACAGAAGAGGACGCCAAAGAGGACGCTCTGGCTTCAGCTACCCACACCTGAGATGGCAGCGCTGGACAAGACATTTTCAAGGTAAGTATTTCTTCTAAAAGGTAAGTGCGACCCGGGACAGTTCAGAGGCTATCCATTGTGGAATGCACTAGCACTGACTGTCCCGGGGGTATTTTTATTAAAACAAACTTTCCGAGGGTGGAACTCCGCTTTAAAGCCTAACCCCAGGTTTCCTGTGATTTTAAATGGTTCATTTGGACCAAGCTGGTCCAAATAAATTATTTGCTTTTCTAAAAGATGTGACTGCTGTCAGCGCTGTATAAACAGTATGTAGTGGATAGACCAGATTGGTCTGCTGATTTGCTCTCAGGTTCTGATCCCTTAAATGAGAAAGCAGCCAGGCACAGATGCATCCAAGCTTACTTAGTCCTTAAGACAGTAATCAGGAATATATTGTTCTTTTTTTTTGTAGAACTCGGATAGGGATTGGAAAAAGCTTTGGGATGCCCAGAACTAATCAACTTGAATGAGGACAATATGTTGAAGAAATGATGCAAAATAAAGCAGAGTTTTCCTCCACAAAAGGTAGCACAAAGCTTTTAGCACCTTCTCTTCTCTAAGGCACAACCCTGCAGCAAGTCTGAAACAATCCCTCTATCAAGAAAGGTATGTACAGGCAACAGTCTCTCTCCTGAGAATTCTCTATGGCCTACTTACTGTGACCCAGGCAGTCTGAAGACCTCCACTCAGCTGCAGCTCTGGGTGTTGCCTTGAATGTTCCTGCGACTTTAGGGGTGATCCTATGTCTTCTTACTGAGCGAGACTCATCCAGGACTTCTTAAGGCTTCTCCTAAACATTGGAAGGTTTGAAAGCATTTCCAGTCTGGGTCACTCTCTTGCTGGCAAAGAACCCTGCTACTCTCTGATCTCAGCCTTATATACACCTTTTAGCCCCCTGCTGGTCATTCTTCTCGACCAGGGATTGGCTGAAGCTGTATCCATGGCCAGTTTAGACTCTGCCCTCTCCTGCTCACTATGTTTCCAGAAAGTTCTGGAAAGACAGGGGGACAGAAACAAGCCTGTAGCTTCAGAATTTAGAGTAGGCAAAATCATATTTCCAATAACAGCAGAGCCAAAACAAAATGTACCTCACTTCTAGTGCCTGACCTATGAGGGTGCTACATGTACAGTATATAGCATCAACTACATACAGTATACAGCACTATATCCCAACAGCAGAATAAAGACTTCCTGTCTCACTTCTGGACCAAAATCAAGTCAGGCTGAGTGCTGCTCAGCTAATTACAGAAAGAATTGTATTTCATCAATGACTACAAGGCTTCCTCTTATTGGCTGAAGTGGAGATCATGACATCATCAACCCACCTCTCCACCTCAGCCTTTCAGAGGAAGCCTTGCTGTCATTCATAAAATTACAAAGCTTTCTGTGAATGACTGAGCAGAACTCAGCCTGACTTGATTTTGTCCCAGGAATGGGATGGGAAATATCAGTACCGTTGCCAGAACATAGTGCTGTATACTGTATGTAGCTGCTCCTGCATACCGTTTTATACAGAGCTGATAGCGTGTACATGTGTTATTGAAAAAAAAGTTTTTTTGGACCAGTTTGGTCCAAACAAACTGTTAAAAGTCACAAGAAACCTGGCGTTAGGCTTTAAACCTTCCTTGCTGAATATTAGAAACAGAATACAGGCGGTGCAAAGTAAACCATACCAACCATTTTATAATCTGACGGCAATAAAAAGAAGTTTGATTGGTTGTTCTGATTTACCACAATTTGCCCTATTTTCCTGGATATTACTCAAATTATTAGGCAGTGGGATTTTATCTTAAAGGACCTAGATAGAAAAACCTTGTTTTGGAGTAATCTATCGGTTACAGCGAACATGTTAATTTGCTAATTCACAGTAGCAAGAAATAGCTTGCAGCATCAAAAGCACATTTGTGTATATCAAATAATATGACAGGGATACTAATTTAGCTGGAAGATGGAAATTAGTATAATTACAATGTGATGAAGTTGAACAGATTGATTTCAGGTAATTCTGTTATGATTCATCTACATATTAAAATCACTGTCAACTTAGCTGTTCCATTGAATGTCACAAAAAGGAGGCCTCTGTTGGATGTATTGTATTTATTTTTAATAAAAGCTAAGGGAACTTATAAAGAAGTTGTTCAAAGGTAAGATGTTTTTTTCTGCCACAAAAGTTTAATATTTTCCAGGTCTCTGAACAGGTGTGCATGCACCAGGCACCAGCAATAAAAACTTTTATTCATAGCAGCTCCACCATCAATACTTAGAAAGCATGTGTTAACATCTGGTTAAAAGAACACACTGCAGAGAACAACCTTTATGTTTTAAGTGATAAACTTGGAATAACTTAAAGAATGAAGCCAGTATTTACACTAATACACGTGCACCTGATGAAGAATGGTTTGAAGCTTAAAAAGCTGTAAATTCTATGTTGTTCCAATAAAAGTTATCAGCCTACCAGCCGGTTTTACACTGTGTGTTGAGCTAAGGCCTGTTGGGACTTTACATGCACGATAAAAAGGAAGATTCATTTAAGTGAACGGTATGATGAAAGAAACCCGTGCTAAAAAAAAAAGTAAAAAAATAAAAAAAATAAGCTGTTAGACCTTGTACACATGGGCTTCAGGCAACGTTCTTGAAGTCTTTAAAGCACCCTTCAACTCCAATTGGGGATGTTAACATGGATCATAATGACTAGATGTTATTTTAGACTGCCAGTAGGCTTTCAACAAGTTTCAATGGCAAAGTCTGAAGCTTGTTGAAAGCCTACTTAGATTATAATGAAAAGTCTGTCAGCCATTTTAAAATGTAAAAATTAAGTCCTGCTTAAGAACAGGCTTTAAAAAATGCCTGCTATAGTCAGTAAACCTTTTCTGTGCACCCCTCTTGGTTTCTGTTTATTGGTTTCCCAATTCCCACCCATGAGCACATTTAATGAGCGGTGAGGAATTCTCATTGGGCTGAGAACGAGCAGGTGGGCAGTACATATCTCAAGGAAACAGGGTTTAAACCCATAGTAAACCCCTAAAGTATATGTCAGGGGTCTCCAAACCTTCTAAATAAAGGGCCTGTTTACTGTCCTTCTGACTTTAGGGGGGCCAGATTGTGCTCAGTGGGAGTAAACAATGCCTAATCTCTGGTATTAGAGGGAGAAATAGTTGGTGTCAGTGGGAAGAATAGTACCCCATTTTTGTTGTCAGTGGCAGGAATTATGCAAACCGTCACCTTGTAAAACAACCCATTCAATTTAAAATAGAAAAGAAAGGCAACACATTTATGTATAGATAAAAAAAAATATAAATACCCTTTACCTTTTTTTATAAGTGATCACATTCCCTCTGTGCTCAGCTGTATAAGAGCTGTGGGAGGAGAAACAGCAGTACATTCAACTTGCCAGTTAGGGGCCATGCAGGAGGGGTGTGTCAGGACAAGTCTGATCATTGGAGGAGAGCAGGCTAAGTTCCCAGCACAGCTAGAGAACTGACCACAGTGTGCTCTCCTGCTTAGTGTGGTCAGTTTTAAATAGGAAAGCAGAGGGACTGGCAGGAACACCGGATATTTCACACAAAGAAAGCAATACAATGAGAACAGGATACTTTATCATACAAAGAAATGGTACAGCAGGCACATATCATCAATATAAAATGCTGGGTTTACATATTCTTTGAACTAAACTGCATTACATATGTTACCATAGATATCACTGCATAGTTTAAGTAGCTGGGTGCTATAACCTACATTCAAAACCTAAATCCAGCCAAAATGTGTTTTTCATTTTTGAAAAGTGGGTGGAGAAGGGCTATTTTACTTTATTGTTGTCTGTTTCTTTGTTAGTGAGATTTTCCCTTTTTTCCGAGTGACACCCTATCATGCTCTGACACAACAGGTAACCTGGGCAGAAAATGGGACAAACACCCCCAAATGGGGACACCAAAGACAATAAAACCTTTAAAGAAGTTTCAACTGTTCTCCATTCTTTTAAGAGTATTTTACTTTCTGTGTTCCATTGACACAGAAAGAGAGTAGGAATCACCCCAATGGGGAAACAAACTGTAAAAAACAAAAACCTAAAGGCATTCTAAACCTTTCCACCTGCACTCTGTGTTTTTCACCTGCATAAGATGTGCATTGATATGTAGTTTCATGGTGTTCATTTATTGTCATATAGACACAGCCTATGGTAGAGTACATCTTGATGTTCCTTTTGCAGAAGTTTCTGTTTGTGTTCAAATGTGAGGTATGATACATGCACAGGTAATGCATGTATGGAGTGTGAGAACTGACACTTCCTGTGAAGTACATGTACCACAATCCCTGGATCTCTCAGTCCAGTGCTCTGTAGGTAAAAACTACATAAGGTAAACCTTACACAGACACAAGCAGGCAGAACAATTAACCATGCTAGAAGAGATGTTTTTTATCACATTTGCACTCCCACATTTGTGATGCAACACAGAGGAAATGGCGAGGCATGGATTAGCCACTGCCTGACCTGGAACAAAAAGCTGCCTGTCTATCTGGTGAATAGGGACAAGCTGGGTGAATGAATACATGGACATAGGGGAATTATTGATCAGCCTTGAAACTATGAATTGAAGCTCTCACATGTGATCCTATCATTACAAGGTAAGGTAAACAAACTGCACAATGAATATAACTACACTAATACCTAGGTAATAGAGATGGGTGCACAGTTCAAGCCGAGCATAAGTTCGGCCCGAACTTCACATGTTCGCCCATTCAGCAAATATACGAATTTGCCGGTAGCTTGGTGGGATGTTCGCCTGTGGAGCACCCCATAATGCACTGCACACTGCACAATGTATTCTAGGGCCCTAATTGCCCTGACTGCTGGTCAGGTACAAGGCTTCGCCAATAAGCACTTTTAGGACTCTGATTGGACAAAGTGATGATTACTTTCTCCAATCACAGCTCAGTACTCATAGTTTTACCCCAGACTATAAACGTTAACTTCTCATAGCCAGGTCTTGTAGTGTGTTTGAGTTTAGATAGATAGAGCAAGGATTGTTTTGCTAATAGCAGTTAGTGTGTTCACTTATTGTGAATTTTGAGTGCAGAGTGTTAGATTATTGTTTGTGTGAGTGTGTGAGTGTGTCAGTGTAGTGTGTTAGTGTATGGCAGTGTTTAACACAGCTTTACATAACATTTGACTGCGTATAGAGTGTTAGTTTAGTGTTAGTATAGTGTGTGAGAATAGTTTGTCAGTGTAGTGTGTTAGTGTAGTGCAGAATTTAATTACATTTAGTGCACAAGCAAAGGTGGACATGGTCTGTCCTCTGGCAGAAGACATTTGTCTCTGTTTAGTGATGTTGTCCATGCTATCCAGCAATAGCATGTAGAGGAGGTGGTGAACTGGCTTAATAAATCATCCTCATCCTCCTCATCCTCTATGACCCTTCAAGCTGGCACTAGTGTGCAGTTCACTGCAGCTGCCAGAGCAGCTTATTCTGTCTTCTTGTCCACTGCCATAGCCCCAGCATCATGCATGGAAGAGTCAGCTGAATTATTTGAACACAGCGTCAGCCACTTGCTGCCTGAGAATGCACAGACATTATATGATTAAGATGATAATATGATTTGGTTCTGATGTAGAAGAAGGAACTAATATGAGCCAACAGAGAAGGGAGAACACTGATAAACAACAAATTGACAGTCATGTTCCCCCAGCCACAGCATATTGCCAAGTTAGCTCCAGTAATGATGAGGATGGAGGGAATGCTGTTAATGAGGTCACTGACACGACTTGGGTGCCAGATAGAGCAGAGGAGGAAAGTGAGGGGGAGAAACAACCCCAACAAGACAGGATGTCCTCCAGAGGCATGCATCATGAAAGAGTAGAGAGCGGCCACCCTATGCCATCCGATTGTGGACCTGTGAACCACTTCCCAGAGCTCAGCTGTGTAGCCTTTTTTAGCACATGTGCAGCATACTGTTGCAATTCACAATCCCTGCCACAAGCAGATCAAGCATGGCAAAACCACCAGCCATTTGGGTACCACATGCTTGACAAGGCACACCACAAACTGTAGCGTATAGCAGGTTAAATTTTTCTGCCCCATTTCATGCAGCGCAAAAAACTACCTGCCACCCACATGCCCTGCATCTAAATTCCAGCTTGTCAAAATGTATGGCTTTACAACTCATGCCTTTCCATCTGGTGGATTCTGACCCCTTATGTGAATGTGCTGAACCACAATGGCAGGTTCCCAGTCGCTGTTTCTTTTCATGTAAGGGCATTATGTGGAAGGCAATATTTTGGCATCGTTGGGCAAGGCAGTCAGCCACAAGGTCCACCTTACTGCTGTCTTGTGGTCCAGCAAGCATGCTCAGGGACAATATATTTTGTTCACACCACACTGGGTAACTCTGCTTGCAACTAGGAGGATGCAGGGGTTCAGTGCTGGAGCTTGTTTTGCCACCACGTTTCCATACAGCCACACTGGAGCAGACATTCTTTCAGCTCTCTATGATCATTTCACAAGCCCATCCCCATACAGTTAATAAACACTCCCCTAGGCTCAACCCTTTGATTACCCCTAGGTTAACCCCTTCCCTGCCAATGTCATTATTACAGTAACAGTGCATGTTTTAAGCACTGATTACTGTAGTAATGTCACTGGTCCCCCCAAAAGTGTCACAAATGTCAGTTAGGGGTGCGATCAGTCCTCCGCAATGTCGCAGTCCCGCTAAAAATTGCAGATCGCCACCATTACTAGTAAAAATATATAAATAAAAATGACATAAAACTTTCCCCTAGTTTGCAGACACAATAACTTTTGCGCAAACCAATCAAAATACACTTGCAATTTTTTTTACCAAAAATATGTAGCAGAAAACAAATTGGCCTCAAAGGATGAAGAATTTTGATTTAATTTTTTTTTTTTTGGGGGGGGGGGGGTGTTATATAGCAGAATGTGAAAAATATATATTTTTTTTTCAGAAATGTCGGTTTTTGTTTTGTTTATAGTGCATAAAATAAAGAATGCACAGGTGATCAAATACCACCAAAAAAAAGCCTTAATTATGGGAAAAAAAAGGACATCAATTTTATTTGGCTACAGAATTGCATGACCATGCAATTTTTCGTTAATATAACGCAGTGCCGAATCGCAAAAAATGGCCTGGTCATTAAGGAGGCAAATCCTTCCAGTCCAAAACTGGGTAATAATGATCTATTTTAAAACATTTTTTGCATTTATACATGTCCCCTAGCACAGTAACTGGGCCCCCCACACCATTTTTAGTGCCAATAAATTGCATATAAGCCTTCAAAATGGGGATTTTTTTCCTATTTGGGTCCCATAGACTTCAATGGGATCTTTGTTCGGGTCCGAACTTTTGCGATGTTTTAGAGTTCTGGCACGAAACAAACAGGGGGTCATTCTCTACTCTACTAAAACAACAACAATATTTAAAGGCATACAATAGCTTTAATAGCTGTAGAACAAAAATACAAAAATATATATAAAAAAAAAAAGATATTTTAATTTAAAAATGTGAGCCCATCTTGCAAAGTCATTCAGCTGAATATTTTGGTTTACACATATAGCGTTCTGTGGAGTCCATAGTTATATATGAAAGTGTTAATTTAGGTACTGTAAAAAGACAATGATTGTTTAAAAGACAAAATGAGAACGAAAAAAAAAAATGGCAATGTTTTGTTGCTAAATGTAAAGAGTACCTCGAGGTAAACTGGTTTATCAAAGGTTACTTTGTTGTTTTTGAAGTAAAGCTGCACAATTTAGGGCAGAACAAGGTCCTCTGTAATATTCTGCTATTAAACAATTAAAATAAATGCAGCAGGCATTGTAGTAACAGTTTTCCCTGACCTGGCCCTTATTATGCAGTACAGTATGCTAAAACAGTGCCTAATTACTAAGAACATAATTAAATTTCTAGCTTACAATTCTGTTGTCAAAGCTTTCCTTTTTTTCCACATAATGCCTATCAAACACAGGAAAGGATAAGAGTATGTTTAAACATCTGACATGTTACGTGATCCTTTGTTCCTTCCGTTATCTCATTTCAGACTGGCTTTTGTATGCAAATTCTATGTCACTTTTGTCTGATCATTATTGGTCTTTGCTTTTTCTTTTATATTTACATTTCTCAGCTTGTTCTTTTCTGAAAAAAAAAATAAAATAAAAATCTTTTATGTTTTTTAGGGACTTCATATTAAATGCTTTTAGCTTACATGAGCAACATTTAATTAAAGATAGATGCTTTTTAAAACTAGAGGACTTTTTGAACAATTTGATTGTCTAGGCCATTGCTAAAAAAATGCCACAAATAACACACACATACACACACACACATACACAGATATATATATGTATAAATATATATACACACACACATACATATATCGATCTCTCTGATTATTTTTTTTGGAGGGGGGGTGATTTTATTCTTTTATATTTTTATGTGTTATAATTTTATTTTTATATTTTATTCTTATTTCAACATTATTCATCCCAAACCCCAGCTAAATGCTTTCTTTTAGTTTAGGATAATGCGGGGAAAGGTAGACACTTGGATTTGTATTGCTGTCTGTGCTTCCATCGAATGGATTTCCATTCTCTTCCTTTTCTATCTGACATCTGTCATCAGTACAGGCAGTAAGGGTAAATCTCTCTCCTAAAACTGTTCAATTAATTAAAAACTAACAGAGATTATACCCCCCCCCCTCTTTGCATGGTAAGCTTGTATTTAATTTCCATCTGGGCCCCCATATTTCTCCTTCCTGTTCTGTCTGACACTTGCAAATAGAATTTGGGGGAAAAAAATCACGCGAACAGCAATAAAAGTTCTCAACCTTTACAACTATAAAAAAACTAAAACATAAAAGCTTTGAAAATACTTTTTTAAAAATGCCAAGTTGGCCTTTTATGTGTATATACCGTATGTATATATATGTGTTGAGCTTATATTTTCATTAAAATATGGAAAATCTCCTAATGATGAGGATCCATGTAGACAAGATCATGTGTTTTAAAAATGATTATAGCCTCAGGACACCTAGAGCTTTTTTGTTTCAAACTTTATTTGGTAATATGAAATTAGTGACAATAGCAAAAGAAAATTGAAGAAGTTAGGACATTCCAAGCAAAATCATAGGTTGTTGAGCCAGTGGCGTACCTAGAGCATTTGGCACCCGGGGCGGATCCTATATCTGGCACCCCCCCCCCCCCCCGACTTTAAAATTTAAAAACACCCACAAAAAAATGTAATGTTTTCAAGAATATTTTTTGCACAAATTTCACAGCCCCCCATCACAGTGCCCCTTGCAGTCTGCCCTCCATCTCTCTAATCACAGTTCCCCCTTTTGCACTCTCTGCCTCCCCTGCACAGTCCTACCTTCAGCATAGATAGATAGCTAATATTAGCAATGTGTTTAAGTTTGAGTAAGAGATTGGAGACTTGCTAAAGGAGATATTCAGAGACTACAGACATGATACAGGAGATGGTCAGAGACTACAGACATGATACAGGAGATGGTCAGAGACTGCAGACGTGATACAGGAGATGGTCAGAGACTGCAGACATGATACAGTAGATGGTCAGAGACTGCAGACATGATACAGTAGATGGTCAGAGACTACAGACATGATACAGGAGATGGTCAGAGACTGCAGACGTGATACAGGAGATGGTCACAGACTGCAGACATGATACAGTAGATGGTCAGAGACTGCAGACAGGATACAGGAGATGGTCAGAGACTGAGGACATGATACAGGAGATGGTCAGAGACTGCAGACGTGATACAGGAGATGGTCAGAGACTGCAGACGTGATACAGAAGATGGCCAGAGACTGCAGACCTGATACAGGAGATGCTCAGAGACTGCAGACATGATACAGGAGATGGTCAGAGACTGAGGACATGATACAGTAGATGATCAGAGACTGAAGACATGATACAGTAGATGGTCAGAGACTACAGACATGATACAGGAGATGGTCAGAGACTGCAGACATGATACAGGAGATGGTCAGAGACTACAGACATGATACAGGAGATGGTCAGAGACTGAGGACATGATACAGTAGATGGGGGGACAGGGAGCACTTGGGGGGCGGGCAAAGAAAACCAGGGGGGTGGAGAGCACTGGGGGGGGGACAGGGAGCACTTGGGGGCGGGCAGGGAAAACCAGGGGGTGGAGAGCACAGGGGGGGGACAGGGAGCACTGGGGGGGGACAGGGAGCACTTGGGGGCGGCAGGGAAAATCAGGGGGGTGGAGAGCACTGGGGGGGATAGGGAGCACTTGGGGGGAGGGAGAAAGCACCGTGTGGAGCTGAAGGGCATGGGGGGGGGCTAAAGAACAGGGGGGGTCTAGTGCACTGGGGGGAGGGCTAAAAGCACTGAGGGAGGGATTAGGAGCACTGGAGGAGATTAAGAACTTTGGGGGGCCAGCAAAAGAAGTTGTATAGGAGGGGGATGGGGCAGCTGCATATAGATGAATTGATCTTTCCCTATTCTTCCTGCAGGAGGGAGAGGAGGAGAATCGGTTATTCAGCAGGAAGCTGCAGGAAGAATAGGGAAAGATGAATTCCTCTATATGCAGCAGCCCCATCCCCCTCCTATCCAGCACACACTTTTGCAATGGGCACTCACCTTCTTCCCGCCAAGGCTCCGCCCCTTCTTCCCGCCGAGGCTCCGCCCCTTATTCCCACCGCGGCTCCGCCCCCTTATTCCCGCCGCGGCTCCGCCCCCGCTAGCAGCACGGACTGAAGGAGCTGCCACTGCAGCTGCCTTCACACTGCGGGATCTGTCTGAACACACCGGGCAGGACACTGGCTGACACCCCCCAGTGAGTGGCACCCGGGGCGGGCCGCCCCCCCGCCCCCCCCATTGGTACGCCACTGTGTTGAGCATTAACATATCACATTAGGTAAATGATTTCTGTCCAAGATTAGTGTTGAGCGAACACGGACTGTATTATTCGTGTTCGTACCGAATAATTGGATTTTTTGTACCCGAACACGGACACGGACACTTTACTGTATGTTCGGGTAAAAATCCGTGTTCGGTCGTTTTATTTCCGGGTTTTGCATGCTTTGGCGCTCTTTTCATGGCGGGCTTTCAACAGCCAATCAACAATCGTTTAACTGGTGTGCCTTAAGCCATCCCAGCCATGCCTGCAAATGTCTCAGTAGCTGTGATTGGCCGTCTGAAGCATGTGACCAAGTCTTTATAAGTTCGAGGCAGCCGCAGCGGCGTCATTATGCTGCTTAGATTCAGGGACAGAGCACACATCAACGTGCTGGCTGCTGATTAGGGAAAGATAGGCAGGAAAAAACCATTTGTGTCCGGATAGAATTGAGGGACAGGTCGGAGTGTTTAGGCAGGGCGAGTTGTAGGCATTTTAGGGATAGAGTCTGCTGAATTATATAGGGTCAGTGTCTTCTACAAACTACAATCGATATTGCTGTGTGGGGGGTGGGGTCTGCACTCAATCCTGATCTACGATCTCTTCTCAATCCTGTTAGGGACAGAGTCTGCTGAATTTTAGGGAAACTGTGTTCTACAAACTACAATCGATATTGCTGTGTGGTGTGGGATTGGAGATAGGCAGGTGTCAGTGATCCACATCCATTTTTCTGTGTGTGAGCTGCAGTGAACACAATCTTTTTGGGCTGCAGTGAACACAATCTTTTTGGGCTGCAGTGAACACAATCTTTTTGGGCTGCAGTGAACACAATCTTTTTGGGCTGCAGTGAACACAATCTTTTTGGGGTGCAGTGAACAAAATCTTTTTGGGGTGCAGTGAACACAATCCTTTTTGGTGTGCAGTGAACACAATCTTTGTGGGGTGCAGTGAACAAAATCCTTTGTGGGGTGCAGTGAACACAATCTTTTTGGGGTGCAGTGAACAAAATCCTTTTTGGGGTGCAGTGAACAACATCCTTTTTGGGGTGCAGTGAACACAATCTTTTTGGGGTGCAGTGAACAAAATCCTTTGTGGGGTGCAGTGAACACAATCTTTTTGGGGTGCAGTGAACACAATTTTTTTGGGGTGGAGTGAACAACATCCTTTTTGGGGTGCAGTGAACAAAATCCTTTTTGGGGTGCAGTGAACAAAATCATTTTTGGGGTGCAGTGAACACAATCTTTTTGGGGTGCAGTGAACACAATCTTTGTGGGGTGCAGTGAACACAATCTTTTTGGGGTGGAGTGAACAACATCCTTTTTGGGGTGCAGTGAACAACATCCTTTTTGGGGTGCAGTGAACACAATCTTTTTGGGGTGCAGTGAACACAATCTTTGTGGGGTACAGTGAACAGAATCTTTGTGGGGTGCAGTGAACACAATCTTTGGGGGGTACAGTGAACACAATCTTTGTGAGGTGCAGTGAACACAATCTTTGTGGGGTGCAGTGAACACAATCATTGTGGGGTGCAGTGAACTCAATCTTTGTGGGGTACAGTGAACACAATCTCATACTGAAGGTTTGAGGGTGCTGCCTGTTCCATACTCCCCCTACTCCTCATCTAGCCTTTTAGGGGTACAAACAATAGTAATTGGGGCCTAGTGTGGTTGTGTACGTGTGATATACATACACTTTTTTGGGATCATATTTTCTATTCCGCTATTTAATCAAAAACCTTTGGGGATCAGTTAAATTGGGGGATAGTCTGTGTTGGTACGTGTGAGAGAGATCCACCTTTCCAAGTTGTTGGGGTTCATCTCATACTTCTGAAGGTTTGAGGGTGCTGCCTGTTCCATACTCCCCCTACTCCTAGCCTTTTAGGGGTACAAACAATAGTAATTGGGGCCTAGTGTGGTTGTGTACGTGTGATATACATACACTTTTTTGGGATCATATTTTCTATTCCGCTATTTAATCAAAAACCTTTGGGGATCAGTTAAATTGGGGGATAGTCTGTGTTGGTACGTGTGAGAGAGATCCACCTTTCCAAGTTGTTGGGGTTCATCTCATACTTCTGAAGGTTTGAGGGTGCTGCCTGTTCCATACTCCCCCTACTCCTAGCCTTTTAGGGGTACAAACAATAGTAATTGGGGCCTAGTGTGGTTGTGTACGTGTGATATACATACACTTTTTTGGGATCATATTTTCTATTCCGCTATTTAATCAAAAACCTTTGGGGATCAGTTAAATTGGGGGATAGTCTGTGTTGGTACGTGTGAGAGAGATCCACCTTTCCAAGTTGTTGGGGTTCATCTCATACTTCTGAAGGTTTGAGGGTGCTGCCTGTTCCATACTCCCCCTACTCCTAGCCTTTTAGGGGTACAAACAATAGTAATTGGGGCCTAGTGTGGTTGTGTACGTGTGATATACATACACTTTTTTGGGATCATATTTTCTATTCCGCTATTTAATCAAAAACCTTTGGGGATCAGTTAAATTGGGGGATAGTCTGTGTTGGTACGTGTGAGAGAGATCCACCTTTCCAAGTTGTTGGGGTTCATCTCATACTTCTGAAGGTTTGAGGGTGCTGCCTGTTCCATACTCCCCCTACTCCTAGCCTTTTAGGGGTACAAACAATAGTAATTGGGGCCTAGTGTGGTTGTGTACGTGTGATATACATACACTTTTTTGGGATCATATTTTCTATTCCGCTATTTAATCAAAAACCTTTGGGGATCAGTTAAATTGGGGGATAGTCTGTGTTGGTACGTGTGAGAGAGATCCACCTTTCCAAGTTGTTGAGGTTCATCTCATACTTCTGAAGGTTTGAGGGTGCTGCCTGTTCCATACTCCCCCTACTCCTAGCCTTTTAGGGGTACAAACAATAGTAATTGGGGCCTAGTGTGGTTGTGTACATGTGATATACATACACTTTTTTGGGATCATATTTTCTATTCCGCTATTTAATCAAAAACCTTTGGGGATCAGTTAAATTGGGGGATAGTCTGTGTTGGTACGTGTGAGAGAGATCCACCTTTCCAAGTTGTTGGGGTTCATCTCATACTTCTGAAGGTTTGAGGGTGCTGCCTGTTCCATACTCCCCCTACTCCTAGCCTTTTAGGGGTACAAACAATAGTAATTGGGGCCTAGTGTGGTTGTGTACGTGTGATATACATACACTTTTTTGGGATCATATTTTCTATTCCGCTATTTAATCAAAAACCTTTGGGGATCAGTTAAATTGGGGGATAGTCTGTGTTGGTACGTGTGAGAGAGATCCACCTTTCCAAGTTGTTGGGGTTCATCTCATACTTCTGAAGGTTTGAGGGTGCTGCCTGTTCCATACCCCCCCTACTCCTCATCTAGCCTTTTAGGGGTACAAACAATAGTAATTGGGGCCTAGTGTGGTTGTGTACGTGCGAGATACATACACTTTTTTTGATCATATTTCCTATTCCGCTATTCAATAAAAACCTTTGAGGATCAATTGAATTGCGGGATAGTCTGTGTCGGTACGTGTGAGAGAGATCCACCTTTCCAAGTTGTTGGGGTTCATCTCATACTTCTGAAGGTTTGAGGGTGCTGCCTGTTCCATACCCCCCCTACTCCTCATCTAGCCTTTTAGGGGTACAAACAATAGTAATTGGGGCCTAGTGTGGTTGTGTACGTGCGAGATACATACACTTTTTTTGATCATATTTCCTATTCCGCTATTCAATAAAAACCTTTGAGGATCAATTGAATTGCGGGATAGTCTGTGTCGGTACGTGTGAGAGAGATCCACCTTTCCAAGTTGTTGGGGTTCATCTCATACTTCTGAAGGTTTGAGGGTGCTGCCTGTTCCATACCCCCCCTACTCCTCATCTAGCCTTTTAGGGGTACAAACAATAGTAATTGGGGCCTAGTGTGGTTGTGTACGTGCGAGATACATACACTTTTTTTGATCATATTTCCTATTCCGCTATTCGATAAAAACCTTTGAGGATCAATTGAATTGCGGGATAGTCTGTGTCGGTACGTGTGAGAGAGATCCACCTTTCCAAGTTGTTGGGGTTCATCTCATACTTCTGAAGGTTTGAGGGTGCTGCCTGTTCCATACCCCCCCTACTCCTCATCTAGCCTTTTAGGGGTACAAACAATAGTAATTGGGGCCTAGTGTGGTTGTGTACGTGCGAGATACATACACTTTTTTTGATCATATTTCCTATTCCGCTATTCAATAAAAACCTTTGAGGATCAATTGAATTGCGGGATAGTCTGTGTCGGTACGTGTGAGAGAGATCCACCTTTCCAAGTTGTTGGGGTTCATCTCATACTTCTGAAGGTTTGAGGGTGCTGCCTGTTCCATACCCCCCCTACTCCTCATCTAGCCTTTTAGGGGTACAAACAATAGTAATTGGGGCCTAGTGTGGTTGTGTACGTGCGAGATACATACACTTTTTTTGATCATATTTCCTATTCCGCTATTCAATAAAAACCTTTGAGGATCAATTGAATTGCGGGATAGTCTGTGTCGGTACGTGTGAGAGAGATCCACCTTTCCAAGTTGTTGGGGTTCATCTCATACTTCTGAAGGTTTGAGGGTGCTGCCTGTTCCATACCCCCCCTACTCCTCATCTAGCCTTTTAGGGGTACAAACAATAGTAATTGGGGCCTAGTGTGGTTGTGTACGTGCGAGATACATACACTTTTTTTGATCATATTTCCTATTCCGCTATTCAATAAAAACCTTTGAGGATCAATTGAATTGCGGGATAGTCTGTGTCGGTACGTGTGAGAGAGATCCACCTTTCCAAGTTGTTGGGGTTCATCTCATACTTCTGAAGGTTTGAGGGTGCTGCCTGTTCCATACCCCCCCTACTCCTCATCTAGCCTTTTAGGGGTACAAACAATAGTAATTGGGGCCTAGTGTGGTTGTGTACGTGCGAGATACATACACTTTTTTTGATCATATTTCCTATTCCGCTATTCAATAAAAACCTTTGAGGATCAATTGAATTGCGGGATAGTCTGTGTCGGTACGTGTGAGAGAGATCCACCTTTCCAAGTTGTTGGGGTTCATCTCATACTTCTGAAGGTTTGAGGGTGCTGCCTGTTCCATACTCCCCCTACTCCTCATCTAGCCTTTTAGGGGTACAAACAATAGTAATTGGGGCCTAGTGTGGTTGTGTACGTGTGATATACATACACTTTTTTTGGATCATATTTTCTATTCCGCTATTCAATAAAAACCTTTCTAGGGCAAGATCTTAAATTACAGAAATATGAGGAGACCGTCAAATAAGGGCCGTGGCCTGGGTCGTGGTGCTGCTGGTAGAGCTCCTGTTGCAAGGAGAGGACATGGTCGATCTGTGCCAGCTACACGCACAAGTGAAACACCTTCCTCAAGTGTGAGTAGGCGACAGAACCTGCATCAGTATTTGGTAGGGCATCAAACGCCCCTAGAAGTGATGAGGCCAGAACAAGTTGAGGCGATAGTAGATTGGTTTGCTGCTGACAGTGCCTCCAGTTCCTTCACATTGTCTCCCACCCAGTCTACTGCAGAAAGGTCAGAGTTGGCACCTGCAGCCAATGTCCAACCGTCTTTCACCTCACCCCCTTGCAAATCAGGCCAGCAGTCTGAGCCCCAAGCCATACAGCAGTCTCTTATTCTTTTTGAGGACTCTGTCAGCAGGGTTTCCCAGGGCCATCCACCTAGCCCTGCCCCAGAAGTGGAAGAGATTGAGTGCAGCGATGCCCAACCACTTATTTCTCAAGATGAGTACATGCAAGGATCATCGCAGCACGTCTCCGATGATGACGAAACGCAGGTGCCAACTGCTGCGGCGTTCAGCATTGTGGAGACCGACAAGGAGGGCAGGGGTGAAGACTGGGTGGAAGATGATGTGGAGGACGATGAGGTCCTCGACCCCACATGGAATGAACGTCATGCAGGTGAACTGAGTAGTTTGGAGGAAGAGGCGGTGGTCGCACAGAGCCACCAGCACAGCAGAAGAGGGAGCAGGGTGCAGAAGCGGAGCGGCCGTGCCCTAGACACTACGCCCGCTACTGCCCAACGCAGCAAGGGAACGAGCGCACCAAAGTCAGCTCAAAGGAGTTCTCTAGCGTGGAAGTTCTTTAGAAAATGTGCTGATGACAGGACACGAGTGGTTTGCACCCTGTGCAATCAGAGCTTGAAGCGAGGCATGAACCTTCTCAACCTGAGCACAACCTGCATGATCAGGCATCTAAGTGCAAAGCACGAGCTGCAGTGGAGTACACACCTTCAAAACCAAGAAACGTCTCTGGCTCATCCTGCTTCCTCTTCTGCTGCAGTCTCGGCCGCTCCAGCCACATCTGTAGTGATACCGGCACCTGCCACCCCGCAAACAGACGATCTGTCAGCAACACCACCACCTGGGTCACCAACAACCATCTCCACAATGTCCCGTGGAAGCGTTCAGCTTTCCATCTCCCAAACACTTGAGAGGAAGAGGAAGTACCCCCCTACCCACCCGCGATCCCTGGCCCTGAATGCCAGAATTTCAAAATTATTGGCCTTTGAAATGCTGTCATTCCGTCTGGTGGAGACGCACAGTTTTAAAAACCTTATGTCGGTGGCTGTCCCACAGTACGTCGTGCCCAGCCGCCACTACTTTTCCAGGCAAGCCATCCCTTCCCTGCACAACCAAGTGGGGGAAAAAATCAGGTGTGCACTGCGCAACGCCATCTGTGCCAAGGTCCACCTAACTACGGATACGTGGACCAGTAAGCACGGTCAGGGGCGTTATATCTCCCTAACGGCACACTGGGTAAATGCAGTGGCGGATGGGCCTGAGGCGGATAGCAATTTGGCGCATGTCCTTCCACCACCGAGGATTGCAGGGCGCTTCAGTTTGCCTCCTGTTCCTAACTCCTCCTACTCCGCTTCCTCATCCTCTACCGCCTCCTCATCCGGACAGCGTAACACCTTCACCACCAACTTCAGCACGGCCAGGGGTAAACGACAGCAGGCAGTTTTACAACTTGCCTGTTTGGGGGACAAACCACACACCGCGCAGGAGTTGTGGAGGAGCATGGAACAGCAGACAAATGAGTGGTTGCTGCCAGCGAGCCTCAAGCCCGGCCTGGTGGTGTGCGATAACGGGCGAAATCTCATAGCAGCTCTGGGCCTAGCCGGTTTGACGCACATCCCTTGCCTGGCGCATGTGCTGAATTTGGTGGTGCAGAGGTTCCTTAAAAACTACCCCGATATGTCAGAGCTGCTGCAGAAAGTGCGGGCCGTTTGTGCGCACTTTCGGCGTTCTCACCCTGCTGCTGCTCGCCTGGCAGCGCTGCAGCGTAACTTCGGCCTTCCCGCTCACCGCCTCATATGTGACGTGCCCACAAGGTGGAACTCCACCTTGCACATGCTGGAAAGACTGTGCGAGCAGCAGCAGGCCATAGTGGAGTTTCAGCTGCAGCACGCACGCGTGAGTCGCTCTGCGGAACAGCACCACTTCACCACCAATAACTGGGCCTCCATGCGAGACCTGTGTGCCTTGTTGCGCTGTTTTGAGTACTCCACCAACATGGCCAGTGGCAATGACGCCGTTCTCAGCTTAACTATCCCACTTCTATGCCTCCTTGAAAAAACAATTCGGGCGATGATGGAAGAGGATGTGGCACAGGATGAGGAGGAGGAGGAGGATGAAGAGGTAACATTTCCAAGGCTTTCAGGGCAGTCATTCGCAAGGGGCTCCGAGGGTGGGTTCCTGCACACGCAAACGCCAGGGACGCAATTGTCCAGCAGGGGCACAGTTCTGGAGGATGAGGAGGATGAGGAGGAGGAGGAGCTGGAGGAGGAGATGGAACCATGTTCACAGCAGGGTGGCACCCAGGCCAGCTCATGGCCATCACTGGTGCGTGGCTGGGGGGATACAGAGGACACGGACCATACACCTCCCACAGAGGACAGCCTTTCGTTGCCTCTGGGCAGCCTGGCACACATGAGCGATTACATGCTGCAGTGTCTCCACAACGACCGCCGAGTTGCCCACATTCTAACTTGTGCTGATTACTGGGTGGCCACGCTGCTGGATCCCCGTTACAAGGACAACGTACCGTCCTTAATTCACTCACTGGAGCGCGATCGCAAGATGCGCGAGTACAAGCGCACGCTGGTAGACGCCATGCTGCTGGCATTCCCATCTGACAGCGGGGCCACAGTGGAAGCACAAGGCAGAGGAGGAGGAGGAGGAGGTCGCCAACGCAACCAGGGCACCGCCAGCACCTCAGAAGGCAGGGTTAGCATGGCCGAAATGTGGAAAAGCTTTGTCAGCACGCCACAACAAACAGCAGCACCAGCAGCTCAGATGGAACGTCTTAGCAGGAGGCAGCATTTTACCAACATGGTGGAGCAGTATGTGTGCACACGCCTACATGTAGTGAATGACGGGTCTGCCCCCTTCAACTTCTGGGTCTCCAAATTGGGCACATGGCCTGAGCTTGCCCTTTACGCCTTGGAGGTGCTGGCGTGCCCTGCAGCCAGTGTATTATCTGAACGGGTATTTAGCACGGCTGGGGGCGTTATAACAGACAAGCGCAGCCGCCTGTCCAGAGACAATGTGGACAAGCTCACGTTCATTAAAATGAACCAGGCATGGATCCCACGGGACTTTTCCGTACCTTATGCAGAATAGCAATGGATACCGACCTTACCCACCCATTGTTCCATTTTTGCTCTTTCTCACTCTTTTGGGGTGTACCCTCATTTAAAATTTGTGAAAAGAAGCAGTGTTGGCTACCTCGTCCTCCTCCTCAGGGCCAGATTAATGTAGGGGCTATTGGAGCTGCAGCTCCAGGCCCCTACCTTTTATATAGGCCCCGGGTTGGCCATATTCACTGTTACCGCTCTTCTGTCACTTGTAAACACAGAAGTCTGGCTTCTATGCTCGCTTCCCCAGGCAGCACCCTCAGAACCTCCCCACACAGCGTGAAGGCCGGACAAGGAGGGACAGTTGGCGATGCATGGATGTGTTTATGGGCTTCAGAGACAGCATCCCATGTTGAATTAGGCATGCATGGCTGCACCCTTCCTCCTCTGGGTGCATGGCAAGGCACGGCCCTAAGGCCCTTCAAAATCCTCAGCACCAAGCCCATGATGCTGTTAATCCGGCCCTGGTCCTCCTCCACCGCCGCTTCCACCTACACCGCCCATAGGTGTGCGCAGCCTATTGCATTAAGGTGTGCACCCCAAAGTTGAAATACACATGCATGTGTTTGCCAGCAGGGAGAGTAATGTATCGGGGCCATGTACCTGTAGGCAAGGAGAAATAGAGCAGAGCAGGTCCCAGGGAGATCTTTCCCATCTCCTCACTGGCAATGCTATGTGCCCTAGGTGATTAGGGTGTGCCCAGGCACACCCAGCACACCCTGTGCGCACGCCTATGTCACCGCCACATCCACCACCACCTCAACCTCCCTCCTACTCCATATGGGCCTCGTCCTTCAGAGATGAAGAAGAACATTGTTTTATTTTTCTGTTTTTTTTTGTTGTTTTAAGTTATTTCCCTATCCACATTTGTTTGCAGAGCACTTGCCATGCTCTTAATTACGTTTTGCTGCCATTTGCAGCACTCTAGCCCTTTCCTTTGGTGTTTTAGAGCCATTTTAGTGCCTTAAAGTTCGGGTCCCCATTGACTTCAATGGGGTTCGGTGTCCGGGAAAAGTTCGGTAAAAGTCCGGGACACGGACCCGGACTTTTTTTTAAAGTTCGGCCGAACCCGTCGAACACGGACATCTAGGTGTCCGCTCAACCCTATCCAAGATGCTATAGTTTTTTTTTACCCTTCATTGCATAGCCTGGGTATGAAAAAATCTTCTCAGGGCCAAATCCACTTTTGAGGCTTAACCTCCCTGGCGGTATGATTATGTCAGGAATTCTGTACCAAAAGCGGTACAATTTTTTGCATGGAAATTTGGCGTTATGTATTATAGGTCTACAATTCTTAGTAATTACTGACTTAAACTTGACCAAAACAAGATATAGTAGACATCCCAGATGTGATAAATTTGAAACACAAACGCATGAATTCTAATCTAATCAATAATATAATTTTATTATATAATATATAATATAATATATATATTATATTATATAATAAAATTATATTATTGATTCGATTAGAATTCAAGAATTCATGCGTTATATTATATATATGTGTGTATATCAATATATATATATATATATATATGTGTGTATGTATATATATATATATATATATATATATATACAGTATATATATATATATATATATATATATATATATATATATATATATATATATATATAGAGTATATATGTATGTATATATATGTATATATATATATATATATATATATATATATATATATAGAGTATATATGTATGTATATATATGTATATATATATATATATATATATATATATATATATATATATATATATATATATATATAATATAAATGATATGTGTAATGTTCAACATTTGAATTTTCCTCCCTAGTTCCGCTCCCATGCAGCATTGCTGCTGCAGGGAACGGAACTAGGAAGTCATCTTACCGACGGACGAGCGGCGGGGATCTCGACTGGCGATCACAGCAATGGGAGATCATCGCTGGATCGCCAGGAGAAGGTAAGAGACACCGCTGCGCTCTGCACATCCACCCCGAGCGTGACTCAGGGATAACAATAACAGCATGGAAAATCCACCCCGAGTCACACTCGGGGATACCGCTAGGCAGGCTAGAGAAAACTCGAACCAAAAATAACAAGTTAAGATTAAATAGACAATTAGGTTTGTATGGCTGAATTTGCATCGCAAAGACATTGCATGTGATCTGCACAGCAATGCGGTGCAAATCACATGCGGTGTCTGGCATCGCACTAGTGTGAACCGACCCTGAATGCTTTGTACACACTGGTGCGATGTTAGACATTGCATGTGATTCAGTTCACATGCGATATCTATGCGATGCGATGTCAGCCATACAAACTGGCTAAAAATATGTCTGAAATCGCATCGCATTCGCACCAAAATGGTGCAGAACCCTTTTTTTGGTCCGCACAGGAATTGAATCACATGGGTGTTCACACCTATGCAATCTGATTCCTGCACCATTTGACAGTTCGCAATGCAATCTGCAAACCAATTTTTGGGTGTCATTACTTTTACATTGACACCTGCAGTGGTTTGCAGCTCTCAGTGTGAACCAGTGTACGATTTACATGTGATGAGGGAATCAGCACTGAATCGCAGGGTTTCTCGCATCACACCAGTGTGAAATGGGACTTAAAGATAAATTAACAAAAACCAACTTTTGCTGTGATATCCGTCTTCCGTTTAGAGATTTCCCAGCAGCTAGGTGTTCTCAGTCTGATGGTCAACATCATTCAATGCACTTCTTCTAAGCTCAGGTTTTCCTGGACCTGCCCCAGCCCCTGACTGTGTAGTGAAAGGAGAAGCTCTCTCTTCTTATTAGCATGCTTCTTATCAGCACATGAACTGATTGACTCCTTGGGTTGCTTTTTCCTTTCACGCTCCAGCCAGAGGCGTAACTAGAACCTTCAGGGCCCTGGTGCAAGAAACCATGAAGGGCCCTCCGGACCCCTGGCCGGGGTCCTTCCCTTCAAGCCTGGGGCTCTTTCCACTGATCCTGGGGCCCTCTACTCTCATTGCGGGGCCCTTAATTTACGGTCCTGCAGCGGGACCCTTTCACAAGTTCTGCTGTGGGCCCCCTTCCTGCCATCTTGGGGCCTCCCCACGGTGGTGGAATGCCAGGGCCTGGTCGCAAGTGTGACCTTTGCGATCCTGGAAGTTCACCAACTGGTGTCAGTAGTTTTTATTTTTTGGTATTTTAATTGTACTATTTTTTATTATTTTATTTTTTTTTTTTACAATGTCACTGACTATGACTCTGTCCATTCAGAAAAGGAAGGAGCTGGTAAATACATATTTACCGACCCCTTCCTGGTTCTCTATTGTGACACATCTCCTGCAACAGCCAACAGGAGAGGGAATGGAGCACAGTGGGAAGGGGGGGCAGCACAATGGGGGGGGGGACCAGGGGAGCACACAGGGGCCCAGAGACAGCAGAACACAAGTGAACTGGATAGGAGGAGTGGCGGGGGCAGCATACAGAGGAACCAATCTCCTTTGTTTTCCTCCTGCAGCTACAGGAGGAAAAAAGAGGACAGTGATTTCTCTACCCTGCTATCCAGGTGTACAGGGGAGCCGCACAGGACCCCTGGAGCATGGGGATGGGCTGCAATTGCAACCCCTGTAGTTACGCCTCTGGCTCCATCCCTGTCACCAGTTCAAAATCAGGTATTTATACAGCTTGCATTAAAAAATGAAATTATTTTATGATGAGTTATTGATTACATGTACTTTATATCTGCCAAGAGTTCAACTAAAAGTGTGAATGGTTCCCTACCTTACCTGGCATGTAGGAGTATTTCCATTTGGGTTTTGCCTGAATATAAACCAATACAGGTTTCACTTGAAATGAGCGTATTGGCCTACCCAGAGGTAATGTATACTGTAGAAGCCTATGACCTGTTTATTATTATCTTAGAACTTTTTTGAATAATTACTAATTACAGTATATCCAAAACCAACATTTTTTTTTTAGTTTTGCATTGAGCGAAGAAGCATTAGAACCTCTGTCAAGTGTTAGGTCCATTGAACAGAAACCGTTTAAGTACAGCTTTACTTCCCATGGGAGGGACAGGTGTAGCACCCAGCCCCGCTGCAGGCAGCCTGTCAAAGTCTGTGTGCAGGTTGCAGCTGGATGGAACTTAATGCTGTTCTGAGTGGTATCGGTGTTCAGAGCCTTTTCTGTGCAGGAATGAAGTTCCAAAATGCAGAAGACTTGCTTTTGAAAACCTTGTCTCTGAATGTACAAGGGCCCTTTAACTGATACCTATGATACCTATGTCTATGATAAGGCTTACCTATAGGTACTGTAAATATCTCCTAAACATGTACCGTTTAGGAGATATTTACCTTACATGCAGCCAGTGACATCACTGGCGCATGTGCTCTGAAGGAACGGCCGCTGGTGCCGTTCCTTCAGAGCCCGGTGCCGTGACCGTCGGCTCCCACGCGCGTGTGCGGGAGTGATGTCACCGCGGCTTCAGCCAATCAGATGGCCGGATGCCGCGATCCCGGAAGACGGGCGACTGAACATGTCGCCCATCATAGAGGTGAGTGGGCGGCACGGCGGGGGCTCGTTCTAAGGTAAGTATTTCATAATGAGCTAGTATGCGATGCATACTAGCTCATTATGTGTTTCTCTTTCAGGTTGAAAAAAAGAAAAAAAAATGTTTTGGGTTTACAACCTCTCTAAAGGGCCACAGTCTGGCATGAGTTTTAACAGGCTGCCTGCACCAGGGCTGGATTATGAACCCATCCCTCCAGAGCACACAGAGGGCTTTCCTGGGAGGGATGCACTGCAGCTGAACAGCCCCATGTACAGGCGTTCTAAATTGCAGCCTGTGTCTTTGCTTGGGAGATTCACCCTTTCTGTTAGTTCTGGTGATCATTGTCAGCAAGACAGAAAGGAATGGGAAATTCCAAAATGTTACAGTTGTCACCAGGGCTGCTGGTGACATTGCGGGGCCCCATCCTGCCTACTTGACAGCCCCCTCCCCCAGCAGAAATTGACAATGATTTAACAGTTCCTTTGTCTAAAGTCTCAGCTGCAGAATGAATGAATAGGAGGCTTCCTGCTCATTCACAAGCTGAAACACAGTAAACACCGTTTACTATGCTTTAGTGATGAATGGACACAGGAGTGATTGGTACCAATCGCTCACAGTGTTTATTTAGGAAATTAAGGGCCCATTAAATGACATATTTACAGGCCCCTTCCTACGCTTTCCAGCCTGAAACATTCCCCTCAGTGCCTGCAGCAGCTGCAAGTAAGAGAGGAGGGAAGCCAGCAGCACTGTGGGGGCAAAGACACACAGGGGGGCCTGGACAGCAGATGGAAGGGGTTAATGTGCTAGAACCAATCCCCCTGGAGAGCAGTCGGAGAGAGAGAGAGAGGAAGAGAAGCTGTCAGCGCTGCAGGGGAAGCCAGAAGAGGATCAGGGTCTACAATAAGACAGTACAGCCGGCCCTCCTTCTCAGCAGGTGCTTAGGCCCCCCTTTTAAACTGATGGGACCCAAGCCCAGTACAGGAGGGCTGGCTGTATTGCCTTATCAGTGGCCCTGGTTTTTACCAGAACACAAGATGAGGAAAAATGTGACAAAGAGGCAATCTCAATCTGGATAGTTTTTTTCTCACATCTTGTTTTGTCATTAGGACAGGAATTTACTTTAACCACTTTACGACCACCCGCCACAGTTACACTGCATCAGGGAGCCGCTCCTGCGCAAACCGCCGTAGGTATACGTCAGTTGCGCGCAGGCAGCTAGGGGGCGAGCGCGTGCCGCTGGCGGAACGCTTCCGCCCCCGCTTGTCAGCAGGGAAGCCGATGCACGGGGCAGGCACCTCTGATTGCCGCCTGACACCTGCAATCGTTCCTCGCTGAGAGAGAAGAATGGTCAGCTGTTGTAAACACAGCTGACCGTTCTCCCTGGAATGATCATAGAGCCCCTGTGATTCTTTTATATAGGATCACAGGTCTCTATGATCATTTCACAAGTCACGCCCCCCCTACAGTTAGAATCACCCCCCTAGGCTCACATTTAACCCCTTGATCACCCACAATGTTAATCCCTTTCCTGCCAATGTCATTATTACAGTAACAGTGCATATTTTTAGCACTTATTAGTAGTAATATCACTGGTTCCCCAAAAGTGTCAAAAATGTCAGTCAGGGGTCTGATCAGTCCGCTGCAATGTCGCAGTCCCGCAAAAAATCGCAGGTCACCACCATTACTAGTAAAAAAAAAACAAACAATAAAAATGACATAAATCTTTCCGGTAGTTAGCAGACGAGATACATTTTGCGCAAACCAATCAAAATACGCTTATTGTGATTTTTTTTTACCAAAAATATTTAGCAGAAAACAAATTGGCCTAAAATTTTTTTTTGGGGAACGTTATATAGCAGAATGTGAAAAATATTGTTTTTTTTTTTTTATTTTTAGAATTGTCGCTCTTTTTTTGTTTATAGCGCAAAAAATAAAAATCGCACAGGTGATCAAATACCACCAAAAGAAAGCTCTGTTTGTGGGAAAAAAGGACATAAATTTTATTCAGGTACAGCATCGCATGACCGTGCAATTATCCGTTAAAATAACTCAGTGCCGAATCACAAAATATGGCCTGGTCATTAACCTCACTGGCGGTATTCCCGAGTGTGGCTCTGGGGGGGAATTTCAGTGCCATTAGCGGTAACTTCGAGCCACACTCGGGGTACCACCAGGGAAGAGGTTACTTACCTTGTCTCCAGGATCCCGCAATGTATTCCGGCAGTGTATGGTGGCTGGATCTTCCGCCTGATGTTGTGTGCCCCGGCTTCCGTTCCCTGCGAGCGTCGCGTCGCAGGGGGATAGAACCAGCGGCAAATTAAATATGTAAAACACACAAACACACTGATATATTGTAATCATATTGGATTACATTACTAAATAAAATAAATTGACCTTAGTTTGCCCCCAGTGCCCTTGCCTGCAGTTTTACTGTACTTTATGTATATATAAATATATATATATATATATATACTTTAACTTATTTATAGTTATTTATTATATTATAATTTATGATTTTGTGTTTAAAACTTTATCATACCCGAGATGTTTTAACCACTTAAGCCCCGAAAGATTTTACCCCCTTCCTGACCAGGGCCTATTTTGCGATTCGGCACTGCGTGACTTTAACGGACAATTGCGTGGTCGTGCGACGCTGTACCTAAACTAATTTGACGTCCTTTTTTTCCCACAAACAGAGCTTTCTTTTGGTGGTATTTGATCACCTGTGCGATTTTTTGATCATGCGCTATAAACAAAAAAATAGCGTCAATTTTGCAAAAATAACAATATTTTTCACATTTTTTATATGAAATTCCCAAAAAAAAAAAAAGTAAAAATCAACATTTTTTTAACATTTTAGGCCAATTTGTTTTATGCTACATATGTTTGGTAAAAAAAAAATCGCAAAAAGCGTATTTTGATTGGTTTGCACAAAAGTTATTGCGTTTACTAACTAAGGGAAAGATTTTTGTCATTTTTGTTGTTTTTTTTTTTTTAACGAGTAATGGCGGTGATCTGTGTTTTTTTTTGCGGGACTGCGACATTGCGGCGGACAGATCGGACCCTTGACTGACATTTTTTGGGGTTACCAGTGACATTACTACAGTAATCAGTGCTATACATATACACTGTTACTGTAAAAATGACACTGGCAGGGAAGGAGTTAACTTTATTTGAGAAGAAGGGGTTAAGTGTGTCCCTAGGGGCATGCTTCTAACTGTGATTGGATGTGGCTTGAGGTGTAAGAACAGAGATCAACGGTCCTAAATAGCAGAACCGTATGATCTCAATTCTTACACAGGGGAGAATGACAGGTGGCTGTGTTTACATTAGCCGCCTGCCTTTCTCCCGCTGTAACGGACAATCGCGAGAGCCTGGCGGACATCGGGTCCGCTGGGCACACGCGCAGGGGGGTCTGTGAGTGAGCGGGAGCGCGCCTCCAGCGGCACGCGCTCGCTCCCTAGAGCCTCACAGGCTAGCGACGTAGACCTACGTCGCTTTGCCTGTGAGGGGCTGTCTGCCGACGTAGATAGACGTTAGGCAGTCGGCAAGTGGTTAAAGAAAAAAATCATATGTAAAATAGTTGGTTTGGGCTGCTCGTCCTTCAGAATTACATACAAAATAATGGTACTGCTTTCAGCACCTAAAATCTGAAATAATCATACCGCCAGGGAGGTAAAGGAGGCAAATTCTTCCAGTCCAGAAGTGGTTAAATCTTCCCAAAGGAACACAGATGAAAAAAAAAAAAAAAGGAATTTTAACTACTCCCTACTCTATCAAAAATTGTAAAACTATTGTGGCTTCAGAAACACTCTCAGAGCTGCTTTTTAAAGTGTTACTAAACCCAGGACCCATTAACTATATCTGGTCTCCCACAGTACACAGAACACGGACATGCAATTTTCTTTAGTAAATATAAATACCTTTTCTCATCAGCAGTATATAGCAGTATTGTGACTTCTATCAGTGTCCGGTTGAGTGCTGGTTAAAGATTTTAGGAGGAGTTTTCATTCTCCTCTGATTGATCTACGAGGCTGCAGGACCCCTGACCCTCTTTCTGGACAGTGCTGATTGGCCCTGTGCTGATCACATGTACCCTCCCAAGAAAAAGCTCTCTAGCAATACACACCAAACTGACCATTTGCAGAGTGCCTCCAAATCTCTGTACTACCAGCAGATGGATTGGGGACTGTGGAAGAAGGGGGAAGATCAGAGAAGACAGGATCAAACAGCCTTTTTACACAATGCAGAGGATTAACCCCTTTGGTTCCACAGTGAGTATAACAAGCATGCTTTACTGCATATATTGTCTGATTTTACTATTGTAGGTTTAGGAACACTTTAACATCTGATGACTAAGCAGGCTTTGTTTCGTCTGATGTCTAAGTAGTCATTTTAAAATGACAGAGGGTAAAGTATTTTCAGAGGGTCATTAGAAATGCCTACTGCTTTTACTTCCCCAAAGACAGGTTTATTTTAGTAAAACATAGTTGACTGTCAATACCAATTAAAGAATACATCGTTTAGTAAATGTCAACATAATCATAGTTTTCCTTTGAGAAACACCCACTGTCAGCCTGATTTCATAATTTCATGAGAAAACATAAAAACCGTAGAGAAAGTACTGCTCATAGTAGTGTTTAAAAAATCTTTCAGAAAAATAATTATAAACAAAATTATTTGAACATTTTCCTGGAATTGCGCTTTACAGTGAATGTGCATACATTGGTTAGCTCATTTAAAAAACACATTTTATCTACAGGATATGAAAATAAAACATACATTTGAGGTACTTATTTTATTCTGTGTAGTTTAATGTGATGACAGTTTGCTACTAAAAAATGAATACAGTACACATCACATATGTAAGATAAAAAGTAAGGGTAGGTTGTTCTAGAAATAGCTTGTTTGATTCAAAGTTCAATACATTACAATCAGTGACTCAATAAATAACAACAATATCAGAATGATATTCTGACACATGACATTAAACATTGCCTTATATTCAAGCAGCTTTTACCATTTCTCATTCTCTATTTTTTTTTTTTTTTTTTAAATTTCTCCAAGGAAATGCAGTTTTTTTTTCCCTTATCATTATAGAAACACTCTGCACATTACCAGTTACCCCACACTTGTCAAGGAAATGATGGCTTTGGCTATTCATCACTGTCCAGAAAATACTCCCAGGTATCATGGGATTTGCCTGCAGATGTTGCTGAAGTTGCTGTTATGCTTTCACATATATCTATTATTCTCTGGTGCTAGATACAACAATAAACCAATCTGAAATGGCTTTATATTCTAATGTCCCTTGTAAATGTAAGCAAGTATAAAAATTGGCTTTGGGAATAGGGGAAAACGTTTATGCAACATAAAATAATCTTTTGTGTTAAAAAAGATTTGTACAATTTATATAATTGAAGTCATACAGGTAAAAAGCAAAATAAAGTTTAGTAATAAGATATACAGTAAATAGAAAATCTTGATAATCTTTAAAATCTTTAAAGCCCAAGTTCATCCATTTGTTAATTTTGTTTATGTTTATTGTTTTTGGTTTGGATAGAGTGGAAAGGACGTAAAATTACTATTCATTTTTTTTAGAGAATATCTGTTTAGAGAAAATCATTGTGGATTTTCTAAGCTAACATGATTCATTTTTAGTATGTAATGTAATGTTTAGTATGTAGTATGCAAGTTTATGTAGACCTATTACACATAATTAACCGCTTGTCACCTGGCCACAGTACACTTACTGCTGCACAGTGGCACAGGCAGGAGTAATTCCTGATGAAGTCTCGTGACGGCGACGACACGCGCAGGGCAGCTGATAGACTATCGGAACTGTTGCTGGATGACCGACCGACCGTCCACACGCTACATGCCGCTTTGCGGCTTCATTTTATGTGAGTTTTCTAGCCTTTTGTTTAATAAATATTTAAAACAATATTATGCTATTGAAGCCCTTTCTCTCCTTATTACTGCCTGTGAAAATCATCCATCCCGAGCATCCACCGCTGTCAGGAGGTACACGCCAGCCGCAGAAACGATCCCTGAGTGGAGGTAACAGGAGGATTCCGTAGCACAGACCGGCCGTAGTGTTGGAGCTTATGTTGTCATTCAGCAGCTGGAAGGTAAGCAGGTAGTGCGACCATATCTACCTAGGATGCCTCCTTTCTTTATTATATTACCCACCGCTGCAGATCTTAATGATCCTTATCTTTGGAAGAAATAGCTGGAAGGGATTTTTGTCTACTTGACTCCAATTTGAACTTTACCTACAACTGTTTATTAAATTTACTAGTGTGCTATTCATGATTAGGAGGAGTTCCTTAATTTATCTTTTTATGCTCCTATTAGCATAGTATGTGCCTGAATGCTATTTGCCGTTTATTAATACCAATCCCATTATCCCCTTTCTCTGGTTCATCAATATTAGAGCATTTTTTACCTGTTTTTTTCTTACTATTTATTTGTATATAATTATGATTTTTTTGTAACTTACGATTTTACAATATTTATTCTACTGAAGTGATTAAGTTATAACTGCCTATCTTCTTTTTATTGCATTTATTTATAAACCTTTGTCTTACTGCACTTCATATACACCTCTGTCAACTTTAATACACACTTTATCTATGCCTTGTTATTCATTTTAGCACTGTGCACTTTACTCACCTGGTCCACTACTATATGTAGATACATGCTTCATGGAATATAAGTGTCTTTATTAGAAATTTAGCAGATTTTTTTGAATAGCGCAGCACCATCTCCTCTCTATTCATTTGCACATTTTGGCATTCGGAATTTGCCGTTCTTGGTGTTTGCAGCTGTTCTAGAGAGACCATTCGTTTTTCAAGTGTGATAGCGCATGGGTACCCCCCTTTCTGTTTAAAGAGGAATTGCGTACATGTACATCAACGGGCAGCTCCCATGACAACACAGTGGATTGCGGCTCCTGGTACCTGGCTGCTTTGAGCAGCTGGAGTATCACAAGATCGTTATTCAATCACATGATCACAATGTAAACACAACTGTTATGAATTGGTTTCAACAGCTGTGCTTAGTGTTGTGATGCAGTGATTAACCCACAGCATTTCCATGATAACCGAGCAAATCACAGAACCCTGTATCAGGTGATAGCTGTGGGCCAATCAAAAAAAAAAAAAGGCCAAGTTGCCAAAAGAATTGTCAAAAGGACAACACAGATATTAAAGGGGCAGATTACATTTATTCTTGATCAATGTTTTTAGGTACGTGTCCGAAGTTATAACATTTTCTCCCATTTATTGGGTAGGGTTGCTATTTGTGCTCAGATAACAGCTAAATTTGTCATAGACATTGCAGATTCAGTTATGAAAAAGATAGAACCAAACATCTGCAATGTTCTAGTGCACTAAATTTGGTGCAAAAAAATATGCTAAAAGCAGCACAGCATGCATAATTATATGTGTATGCATCTCTTTAAGGTCAGTGGGGGGGTCTAGTTACATTGGTAAATTTTAAACCAGTACAGGGTTGGTTTATAATTTGACAGTGCATTACACCTAGGAAGCCCCCACAGCCATGGGGTGGATGTATTAATTAATAATATATTGAAGAACAGTGTGAGGTTCCCCTTAGCATTCCAACCAGCCCCTTAATCAGGCATGAGGCCTGGGTGGCCAGGATAAGGAGGACGACGAGCATGCAGCACCCCCCCCCCCATCCTGTGCCACACCAGGCCACATGCCTTTCAACATTGGCACTACATCCCACCCAATTGCAAAACACCCTTATCCCAAAGTTAATGGACAAGAAACTCCTCCCAATCTTTGTGTGCCTTAACCACTTGCCGAACGCTCACATGGAGCGTACTGTGGCAAAGTGGCTTGCTCCGACTGTATTCAGACACAGTGGGAGTCAGGCCAGGGGAGGAGAGGCGGTGATCACCGCCGCTCTTTCCCAATCGTCGGGGATCGAGTGAGGAGATACGCCCGCTTGTGTAAACAAAGCTTGCAGATCTCCTATGTGACAGGCAGGGACAGATTACAGGATTCAGCATAGCTGAACCTGCGATCTGTGCCTGTGTCACACATTCCCCTCCCCCCACACACGTCAGTAAGCACCAGGCATACATTAACCCCTTGATCACCAATAAAAGTTAACCCCTTCCCTGCCAGTGCCATTTTTACAGTAACAGTGCATATTTATAGCACTGATTACTGTAGTAATGTCATTGGTACCCCCAAATGTGTCCAAAATGTCAGCTAGGGGTCCGATTTGTCAGCCGCAATGTCGCAGTCCCGCAAAGAAAAATCGCAGATCGCCGCCATTACTAGTTTAAAAAAAAACAATAAAAATGACATACATTTCCTGTAGTTAGTAGCTGCGATAACTTTTGCGCAAACCAATCAAAATACGCTTATTGCGATTTTTTTTACCAAACATATGTAGCAGAAAACAAATTGGCCTAAAATGTTAAAAAATTTTGATTTTTACATTTTTTTGGGGGTGAATTTCATATAAAAAAATGTGAAAAAGATTGTTATTTTTTCAAAATTGTCACTCTTTTTTTGTTTATAGCGCAAAAAGTAAAAATCGCACAGGTGATCAAATACCACCAAGAGAAAGATCTATTTGTGGGGAAAAAAGACTTAAATTTAACTTGGGTACAGCGTCGCACGACCGCGCAATTGTCTGTTAAAGTAACGCAGTGCCGAATCGCAAAACATGGCCTGGTCAGGAATGGGGTAAAATCTTCCGGTCTTAAAGCGGTTACAAATACGCTCATTGAGAATTTTTTTGTCAAAGACATGTAGCTAAATTTTGGCCTAAATATATGACAAAAATTAAATATATTGGATATTTTTTAACTGTCAAAGTAGAAAAATATTGTTATTTTTTCAAAATTGTCACATTTTTTTATTAATATCGCAAAAAATGAAAAGCGCAGAGGTGATAAAATACCACCAAAAGAAAGCTCTGTTTATGGGAAAAAAAGGACGTAAATTTGGTTTTGGTACGACGTTGCATGACCGCGCAATTTCAGTTAAAGTCGCAAAGTGCCGAATCGCAAAAAGTGGCCTGGACGTAAAGCAGGAAAATCCTCCGGTGGTAAAGTGGTTAAAAAAAAAAGGTGAATGTAACCGTAAAAGGTGGGAACTAATGGTGTAATCTGCAAAATTCCCTTTATTATAAGGTGACAAGCAGATATCTGCCCTTTTGTAGAGAAAATAGTACAGTGGTACATTAGTACCCATTTCCCATTTCCACAAAGTTAAAAAAAAAACATACATCATATTAAAAATCATATAATCAAATGAACAATGCAAAAAAAATACAGATACCTGTTTACCAGCTTTTGAAATCACATTTTTTAATGCCACTAGAAAAAAATCTAGCGTCAGTCATAGAATTCAACCTGGTAATCCACATCAATCACAATGAACTATTACCTGTTGATCTGCACACGTCATTCTCCTGCTACTTCTGCTACTAAATTACACATTCCAGGCTGCAATAGTTTAAATGTAACACCAGCAATTCCAGAGAATGTCAATGACCAAATTTGGTCAATGATATCATCCGGGATTTTCCGGTAAATTTAAACTACTGCAGCCATTAATCTGTCATTTAGCAGTGGGAGTATGACATGTAAAGCCCACCTGATTTTTGGTCTTCACTGCCTTCAATGGTGTTTTTTCAGATTTTTGGACTGTTTTGCCAAACTTCTGATGAATCAAACAGCATATTTAAGCATTACTATTACTGAGTTGAATACAGTTAGATAACACACAGCCGTAAAAGCTCTTATCGGTTAACAGTAAGATTAGTATATACACACAGCACTGAAGAGCAGTAGCTGTAAAAGCTGGTAAAATATTGGGATATATAAAAAGAAGTGTGGTAAGTAGAGCCGAAAGCCAAAAACTTTTTTCTAGTTTTAAATAAGGTTGGGAAGGGATAGAATTCCTTTTGGGTTTTTACTTCCTCCAGGGTTCTGTTAAAAAAAAAAAAATCACTGGTACCTCTTGTCCTGCTGACATCTGTTTCAACAGAGAGGAATAAGAGAAAATCTGTAACAAAAGACAGACAGAAATAAACATCTGGCAGGGGCTCTAGCTTTCTCCTACTCTTCTAAAGAGAAGCATTCATATCTTTGTTGCTGTTGAATTTTCTACTAAATCCAAAACAACAACAAAAAAAGTTTTGGCTGGTCATATACATAAAAGGCCCCGTTCACACTGGGGCGATCCAACTTGCCGGGGGGCCTCATAGGTCGCGGTGCGCTGCTCTCACCGTGACCTTGGGGGGGCCGGCACGGACTTCATAACATTCAAGTCTATGCAGGTCGCTCCGGGTCGCCCCAAAGAAGCTCCGGACCCTTTTTCTAAGTCGGAGCTACTTGTGTAGCTCCTATTAGAAAGGGTCCACAGCTTCTCTATGGCAGGCGACCAGGTCGCCTGACAGGTCGCCCCAGTGTGAACGGGGGCTAAAGGTGATAGGTTTTAGAACTATATCCAAATTAAATATAAAGACTTGGCAAACATACTTTTTCTTCTAAGGTCTATAAAAAGACAAGACGTGAGTTGTGTATGCAGGAAAATGATCCTCCTTTGGTATAGGAAGAATTCCTTTGTCATAACAGTGGTTAGGCTGTGGAACCACAAGTTAGTTAGTAATTGCAAATTTTATAAAGGGATTGAACGCAATTGACTATTTAAATTATTTTATTGTAGCCAGTGATGTACGCACTGGAAAATATAAATGTCATTTTTTTATGTAGCGACCTAATCAGGCTGTCTTTGTGGGGTCAGGAAGAAATTGTTTCACCCACATAAGGCTAAACTGATTGTGGTTAAAGAGAAAGTTTTATGTGCCCATATTTTGGACCAAAACTGCTGGAGCATGAGCATGGCTGAACACAATGGATTTTTTTAAATGTAGCTATGTAACTGCAGCGCTTTATAAAAGTACTTACCTCCCTTGCACTTTTGAAAATGTGAAAACCTGAATGAAATTAATTTCGGTTTTTACAATTTGATTTGCTCAACTCCTTATACTCTTGCAAAATATCTTACATATGACAAAAAAACAATGATGAAACAAAGTATTTGAGGGGGGGGGGTGGGGATGGATACAATATCCACAAGTTTTGCATGTTTGAATCCTATTATTATCCACTAGCTCTTTGCAAAACGGATCTACCTCTGGCATGTTGGATTAGGTTCATATGTGAATAGCAATTTTCAAGCATTATAACTGAGTCTCTCCAAGGTCTGTTTCAGATTTACTTAACCACTTAAGCCCCGGAGGATTTGGCTGCTCAAAGACCAGGGCCTATTTTGCGATCCGGCAATGCGTGAATACAACGGACAATTGCGGGGTCGTGCGATGCTGTACCCAAATGAAACTGACATCCTTTTTCCACACAAACAGAGCTTTCTTTTGGTGGTGTTTGATCACCTGCGCAATTTTTATTTTTTGCGCTATGAACAAAAAAAGAGCGACAATTTTGAAGAAATAATAATATTTTTCAATTTTTTTTATATGAAATTGCCCAGAAAAATTTAAAAATCAAAATTTTTTAACATTTTAGACCAATTTGTTTTCTGCTACATATTTTTGGTAAACAAAATTGCAATAAGCGTATTTTGATTGGTTTGCGCAAAAGTTATTGCGTTTACTAACTACGGGAAAGATTTATGTCATTGTTATTGTTTTTTTAAACTAGTAATGGCGGCGATCTGTGATTTATTTTGCGGGGCTGCGACATTGTGGCGGACAGATCGGATGCTTGCTGTGGGGGCACTCGACAGGAGGGAGGGGCCAGGAGCAGCAAAGAGGGACCCGAAAAGAGGAGGATCCAAGCTGCCCTTTGCAAAAAAAAAAGAAAACTGCACAGAACAGGAAGTACAACATGTTTGTTATTAAAAAACAAAAACAAAAACCAACAAGACTTTACAACCACTTTTTAAGGATAAGTTCACCTTTTGTAACATGTTATATGTTACTCCCATATTCGGGGTGTAACATGTAACATTTTACAAATCCACCGGCCCCTGCACCTCCCTGGCTCCCAGATGTGGCAGGTGGTGGGGGATCTTCTCCCCCCAGCTCTCTGTCACACACTGCAAAGAATGTGGCCATGCGGGGCTCTGCCCACCTGGCCACGTCTCTCATTCAATGTGATCTGTGACCTGAAAACTACAAAATCCGTCTGCCTCTGTGGCTATCATGATGTAGTTCTCAATGAACTACCATGACACTGTTGAGCTCTGTGGTAGTTTATTGATGCTTTCTGTTATTGTGTAACTGCTTGGCCATATGATGTGACTGCAAAACAGCGTACACAGAGAGCCTGCAAGAGCCATGCATTGCACCCATCATCAGCTGATCATGAGTGCGATGCTTTCAAGGCTCCCAGTAAAAAAAGTAATAAATGCACCTTTTTTTAACCTGCAAAAATATGTGCATTTATTTATTTATTTATTTTAAAAAGGTGAACGTATCCTTTTAGTTAGGGCAAGCTGCCATCTTAGCCTCACTTTGCTCTGCAGTTGCCATGGGGCTGCACATATGATCAGCTATGACACCAGCCATTTGATTGTCTGATGATTTGGTTTGAGAGCTAGCATAAGCACACTAGTACCTGTGCCAGGTATTATTCGAAGCATGCCTTAAAGCGGTGTTTCAGCCTCCAGCCTCCCCCTCCAAAAATTAAAAGTCAGCAGCTACACATACTGTAGCTGCTGACTTTTAATATTAGGACACTTACCTGTCTTGGAGTCCAGTGATGTCGGCACCGCAGCCGATGTTTCCATCGGCTGTCGTGTGCTGCCGCCGCCATTGCTGGTGAGGGAACCCGGCAGTGAAGCCTTAGCTTTACGGGCGGGTCCCTAATGCGCATGCGCGCTGCACATTTGGATTGGCTCAATCAAATGGCCGGGCAAGGAGGAGGGGGCCAAACTTCCGAGGGACAGCGCCGCGGTGCCTTCTCTCAGAAGTGGGGAACAGTACCTGTCAAAAATAGGTACCCGTTCCCCCCTCCCCCCCGAAAGGTGCCAAATGTGGCACCGGAGGGGGGGGAGAAAGCAAATGAGCAGAAGTTCCACTTTTGGGTGGAACTCTGCGTTAAATATATCTGTTTTAGGAGATAATTCAACTCGTGGGTTTATTTCTGGTTTAAAAACTGCAAGGTAAAAGGGAGTGGATATTTATGCAATCAAGTTTTCAGCTTTGAATTTGTAAATATTTTGGCAAACTGTGTAGATTTTCTTTCCAAATTGACATTTTAAACTATTTTGTAAAGATCATTGACATTGAATCAGTTTTAGAAAACTGACACAAGAGGCATATTTTCCAAACTAGAAAAATTCATTGCCAGATCAGGAACTAGGTATTTTACCTGTTAAGTTGTGCACTGCAGAAAATGTGTGTAAATCACAGGACTGACTGCACAGATTTTAACATTTTTTTCAGGTAAAACAGTAGAATTTTGCTTCAACTTAAAGCAAATCTATCAGTAAGTTAATTTTAAGTCTGTAAAAATACATTCCTGATGTTTTACAAGCGACAATATTACAGTGGAAAAAAAAAGCAATATTAAGATTTAGTAATGTGAAAACTTGGAGGTTCAGTATTAGAGAATGATATAATCAATGTACAGCAGAACAGAAGGAAGGCAGTCTTTATTCTACCCTCCCCCAACCCTCACTTAAGCTGGGCATAGACAGATCAAAATGTGGCCAATTCAGCAGGGACCAGCCACATTTTGAACTGTGTATAGTCCTCTCTGTTCAACAAGTCAATCTAGATTGAATTCTGTGGAACGGACACGCTGGAAGGCATTTGTTGATTAGCAGCTATAGCTAATCGGATGCAGCTGTGTGCACCTTCTTGGGTGGATGGAGGAATCTATTTATTAATTTTTTTGTTCAGCCTGCTAGCTTTAGACTGGATATTGTAGCAAGGTTGCAGCAGGGGACTGATTTGTGTTAGATGCGTTCATAAAACTAAATATCTAAGCTTACTGTGTAGGCACCAGAAATTCCATGAAAGTTACATCTCTAGGCCAAGATCTTAATCTAGGAATTGGACAATGACACTAGATGATGCCAGAATAAAATGGCATTGGCTTCCTGGAGAGAAACATAAAAGCATTGTCAAGGAGAGTACTGTTAGCTTGCTGAAATGTATGAATAAGTTGTAGGTGTTACACTATCGTCAATGCTGTTAAAGAGGAAGTAAACCTCTTTTCCTAACTTTTACCTATAGGTAAGCCTATAATAGTTCCTAATCCACTAAACTGCAGTTAGTTATGTAAAGGGTGAACTGTCTGGTTAAAAAGTATCAACAGTATATTTGTTTAAAACATTTTGTCGTGTGGTATGCATTGTTTGCCAATCCTTATAAGTTACAAGTGTAAATGCCTGTTTTCTGTTGTAGCCCTTAGTAGCAAGTTTGAGCCAACACTCATTCAAATTATATGAGGAAATTGCAGAATGTGGGACTTTACTGGCACTCAATGACTATTTAAAAATATTGCCAATACCAAAAATATATTTATAATAAAATGAGTTATATTTTATTTCCATACAGCTTCATAAAACAAATATACATCAAAAAGTCTTTCTGTATTTTTTTGTGTAGAGGTATAAACATACAGTAATTCCTATTAAACTTAAATTTCCATCCGGTTTCGCCAGACTGGCTTCTTCAGGGAAATGAAGGTATATATAGTGAAAAACTGATAAAGAGAAAACATACAAATAAGACAAATTTATATTTGATACATTAGATCAAGGTAATTCATATCATATAATGACCAGAAAAGGAGGTTCAATGTAGAGAAAGGCAAAAAAGAAAAAAAAAAAGAAGAAAGGGGAAGATAATAAAATAAGGGATACAAAGTTGGTATAACCATACCTGAAGCATGTAATTCCAATCTACTGTTGTGATGTAGTGAAGTTCAGATCCAATGCCCGACGTTTGGGTCAAAGGCAAAAGGGCCCAACCAAATGGGTCTCCCGCAGAGGGGATATTAAGCCCCCAAGGTAGAAAATAAAATGCCCAAGACACAGTGCTTTTTTTAAAAAAACCTGCCAAAACATGGGTAATTTTAGATATTTATATTTGAATCTATATTTGAAAAAAAAGAAAAAGGATTTATAATATACTTCTGTTCTGAATTTATATATACTTACATGTATCACACACATGTCCCATATACCTAACGCGCCAAAGGACGTCCCTGATGATGGAGTTATTGATTTTAAGTCCTGTCTGGCAAAAAAACAGATTAGCCAGAGAAAAAAACACACATAGCCCCAATGATAAGTTGCCGGAGTAGTATAGACAAAAAGGGTGTGGGTCTATATTGAGAAAAATCCATGATCCATACAAATTATTTGAAGGAAGAACATTTTTTAGGCAAGTGTCCACCTAAAACGAACAATTGCTAATTAGGAATCTTAAAAAAATATACAAGATATAAAGAATAGAGGAGAGAAGGGGATTAGACTATCCCAAAGCTTTCCAGAGAAGTATCTTTTACCTTCAAGAGTCAGGTAACGGACACCGGCGCTCAGGGAGTGTAGAGAGACACTGAAGCTGGCGTGATGGGAGCTTCTATATATACCCCCTCCACCCCGCCGACGTAATGACATCAGACTGGGATGCGGACGCGAAGCTTGCAAGCTCGCACCTGCGCACCAGTGCTCACATAATTGCCGACCGTGATGTCTTCAGTACTTTGTCATTCACTTTTTTTTCAATTTGAAGAAGTTTTTTATCGATATCTCCTCCTCTCTCATGCATTGGGACATGGTCCAAAGCAAAGAATCCCATATCGTTAAGAATGAATTGATTATATAGGCCCATGTATCTACTCATGGTTGTCTCCTTTTTTTTTAGCTTTTATTAAGGCAACATGGTCCCTGATTCTATGGAAAAAGGGGCGTTTAGTTTTACCGACATAAAAGGCATTACACTTGCATTTCATGATGTATACAATGCCTATGGTCTGACAGGTGATTCTTGTCGCTTCTTTTTTTTTTTTTTTTTAATTCTCTATTTAAAGGTATGCCATGAAAAACAAAGTAACAACCATACTACAAATCAGTTGTAAGATAGCGACAGAAAGTCCGGTTACACAGTATGGTTAACAACCTGGTGTAAGACACAAGATCACAAAGCATAGACATATAGTGCAATCTGGGCTCGTTTGTCGTCTTGTCTTCAGTACTTTGTCATTCACGTGCAGTATTGTTGTAAACAAGATTTTGTGTGGAGAGTAGTCCAGCGCCACCCACTCAAGCGGAGAGGGGTAGGAATCCCCGCCGGCAACTAACACTTGGCCGGCAAGGGGAGGGGGCCCACCAAATCCCCCACCCGAAGTGGGGAGGATCCCTGGATCAGCCCCCCACCCTTTGTTTGGAGCACACCTAGTGGTATTTTATAAACTAATAGGAGAGATAGGGCAAATATAATGCCCTAAAGCAGGGAGGAGGGGGAAGAGATGTAAGAGAGGGGAGAAATTGAGGTGAGAGAGAGGGAGGAAGGAAATGAAAAAGAGAGGGGGGAGAGAAAGATAGATAGAAAAGTGAAAAGTGGAAAGTGGGGGTCTGCTCCGTCCCACCTGCAGGCACGGCAAGCCGGTTAAGAGTAGGATAGATAATCGTCGGACAAGTGAAATAGATCCCAGTGAATCCAACGTGTTGCGTGTTCCTCCGCCTTGTCCCTTAGAGTTGCTGTAAGCTGTTCCATTTGCCGTATATCATTCACTCTGGTAAACCAGTGGGAAATAAGGGGGGGCATTTGTTGTTTCCACATGCAAGGTATACAGGCCCTGGCAGAGTTCAGCAAATGTTTCAGCAGCGATTTGCGGTACCGCTTGCTTGACATGGGCGTCAAGTTGAGGAGAACAGCAGCAGAGTCATCTAGTAGAGAGTAGTCAGTGAGTTTGTGTACAATATGTAGTACCTGCTGCCAGAACGGTCTAATCTTGGCACATTCCCAGAAAATATGGAAAATATGGAAAAGAGTACCTGCCTGAAGACCGCAGCGCCAACAAGAAGGGTTATGTCCTGGAAAGATGGTGGATAGAACTACTGGGGTACTATACCACTGTGTCAGAATTTTGTACGAGGTCTCTTGATACTTGCTACATAGAGAGGATTTATGGGCAAAGAAAAGTATCTTGTTTTTTTGGTCCGTTGTGAACTTAGTGTTTAGGTCCCTTTCCCATTTAAGGAGGAACGAAGGGTCATGTTGGGTGATCGTTGAGAGAAGTATGGAGTAGGAGATTGAAAGTGATTTCTGGATCGTTCCCTCACTTAAGCAGAGGTCTTCAAACGGTGTTAACTGTCTATGGAACTTAGAATGATCAGGAAGGGATCTGAGAAAGCAGGAGAGCTGAAATGATTTCCAGTGTCCCAGTGTCAAAGAGTTGAATGATGGAATTATCTCCAAAGGTTTTCGCAGCCAGATGGACTGAGAAAATGTGAAGCCCTGACAACACTTGCGTCAGTATGAAGGCAAAAAGTCCTATCAGAGAGTCCCGGGGCAAAATCTGGATGGCCAATGATCGGGGTCATGGGGGAGGGGAACGTGGTTGTCCCCACTAACCTGAAGTATCTATTAAGTTCTGCTAAGGTGACATCTACTAAAGAATGGGGGTGTACCCACTGGGTATATGAGGTACCCACAATTTATGGGGGGCATGTCTACACCAGTCAATTACCCATGTCATATGTGCTGCTGTACAGTATCTTGCTGGATCAGGGAGACCTACACCGCCAGCAAGTTTGGGGCGCTGTAGGAGTGAGTGTTTGAGGCGCGGGTGCTTCCCTTGCCAGACGTATCTGATAAATGCCGAGCGGAGTTTACGAAAGAACACTTAAGGTATTTTAACTGGTAGAGCTTGCAAGAGGTACAAGAGGTGTGGCATCACATTCATTTTGAGGACATTGCATCTCCCGAACCAGGAAATTGCTAAGTTTTGCCAAGCTATTAGGTCAGAAGACAGGGTGACCATGAACGGTTGAAAGTTGTGTTGAAAGATATGGTTGATATTAGCTGATATTGCAGTCCCCAGATAGCGGATAGTCCGTTCTGCCCATCGAAATGGGAAATTTGAACTGAGAAGCGCCAGTGCTCGCGGTTGGAGGTTAATGTTTAAAGCTTCTGATTTTTGGAAGTTAATATTGAAATCCGATATAGAACCATAAGAACGAAGTTCAGACATAAGGACCGGTAAAGAAATGTGGGGTTTTGATAGAAAAAACATCAGATCATCAGCATAGGCGGCTACCTTGTGATGGTAAGAACTGGTAGGTAGACCCGTGATGTTGGGGTTGTTCCTTATGTGGTGCAGTAGTGGTTCCAGAGATATAACAAACAGGAGTGGTGACAGTGGGCAGCCCTGTCTCGTGCTGTTTCCTATCGTAAAAGGGTTGGAGGTAGCACCATTGACACTAACCGTGGCTGAGAGATTCGAATAGAGTGCTGAAATTCAGGCCATGATGTTGCGTGGTAGACCAAGGTGTCTCAGGGTAGCCTGTAGAAAAGACCAATTCACCCTGTCAAAGGCCTTTTCAGCGTCAGTAGACAAGAGAATCATGGGTAGGTTAAGATGTTTGGCTCTTTGGATGACATTAAGAGTTCTGATCGTATTGTCACGAGCCTCCCTGTTACGGATAAAGCCAACTTGGTCTAGAGGGATAATGCGCTGTAATATAGGGCCAAGTCTTTCTGCCAGAATCTTTGTAAAGAGCTTCAGATCACAGTTGAGAAGGGAAATAGGCCTGTAGTTTGCACAATGGATGGGATCCTTATCAGGCTTGGGGATGACCGCTATGTTAACACTCAGGAGTTCTGGGGGCATTGTGTGACCCTCCAGTATGGCATTAAAGGATGCCATGAAATGGGGGGCCAACAAGTCCAGAAAGGCTTTATAATAAGGAATAGTGAAGCCATCTGGCCCCGGGACCTTGCCAGCTGGGGAACCGGCTATGGCCGTAGCCAGCTCCTCAACAGAGATCGGGTCTGACAGAGCCTCAATCAGGAGTCGCTTCTGAAGTGCCCCAGCCTCTCTGCGAAAATCAGTATCCAAAGTGCAGTTACGTTTTAATCTTAAAAATTGACTGTACAGAATTCTTTTAATTAGTGGGGCTGGGTGTGAGCTGGCAGCATGCAAAATTGTATTCCCTGCAGAGGGTTTTCTGTAGAGTGTAGAACACAGAAAACCCTTGTCATTCACAAAGATTTCCACATCCAAAAAAGTTATTTTCTGCTGATGGTAATTATACTTGAATTTTAAATTATAGTCATTAAGCTCCAGGCAATTAAGGAAAGTGATTAGGTCTGTTTTTGATCCTGCCCAAATCAAGAGAATGTCATCGATGTATCGATGCCAAGATATTACATAGCTTAATAGTCCCTTATCAGTATCCTCCGAAATCAGATAGCGCTCCTATCCCCCCAGGTACAGATTCGCATATGAGGGGGCACAGCGGGCCCCCATTGCCTCACCCTGTACCTGGAGGTAATGGGAGTGCTTGTACATAAACACATTATGTGTTAATACAAATTCCAACATCCGCATAACAAAATCATTATATTTCCAATGCTCATGGCCACGTTCTTTAAGTTGTTCCCCTATAACTTCTAGGCCCCGGTGATGGGGGATAGAGTTATAGAGGGCTTCAACATCGATGGCAACAAGCCAAGCATTGCTCGGAACATGTTTGCCATTGATCGTTTTCAATAGATCAATAGTGTTTTTAACATACGAAAAAAGAGATTTGACGTGTGGGTATAGGTATTCATCTATCAGGCAGCTTGCATTTTCAGTTAAGGAACCGCATCCAGAGATGATTGGACGGCCAGGTGGAGAGGTCATGTTCTTGTGAATTTTAGGTAATGCGTATAATGTTGGGGTCCTAGGATTTGAGTTGTCCAGATATTTCAAGGTATGTTCATCAATAATACCATCATGAAAGGCTTGAGTTATAATCCTTTTAAATTTAGTAGCACTAGATTGAACATAAGAAGATGGAACAGATCTATACCAGTCTTTGTTATTAATAATGTCGAAGCACTTTTTCTCATAGTCTTGTCTGTTTAAGATAACTAAATTACCACCCTTATTAGAGGGTTTGATAACAATCTCATAATTATTTTCCAAAGACTGAATAGCTTGTCTATGTCTTGGAGAGAGATTGTGTGAGGGTCCTGTTTTCCAGTTGATACTCTCAATAGCTTTGGTTGACTTAATTGCTCATCTGGATGACTTTCATCCCAGAGCTCCATGAGATCCTGGAGTGCCCACAGTTCAAATCTATCGGCCTCCTGATCCGGACATAAAGTGAGGCAGAGTTGCAGCACTTTGGCCTCACTTTCCCATAGGTCATAGGTCGAGAGGTTTATAATTGCATATTGCTCCTGATCATCCAATGATGGGGGATCAGGCAAATTTACTTTGGGGGATGGGTAGTGTTTTTGGCTGGTGTGGGGATATTTGATGAAACTTTGGTGAAATCGAGTTTGTTGTTTCCACAAAAAATGGGTGCTGTGTGTTTATTACTCAAAGAAGAGAGGTCGGTGGCGCCTAAATCAGTGTTTAGGTTACTTGTGGTGTTCGAGAGCGAAAGTTTAGAGCTATAAGTGGAGGTGGTGGAAGGTGTTGTGATCGATGAGGTCACAGTAAGTGGTATTTGTGATACAAGTCGGTTGTGCTTACGATTAACTCGTGTCAGTTTGTGTTTGTCAGGGATGTGAGTCTTTTTGGGATTTTCAGATTGAGACATATCTCCCTCCTTCTTCCTCTCTTTAGATTCAGCAAATGATTGCCCAGGGTGTGGACCTAACTCATCCAAATTAGGTTTCAGGCACACACACTTGGAAGGCAAAGGCACACTAGAACAAAATGTCACCTGCTGAAGAAACAGACAAACTCACAAAGTCACAACAAGTGCAGTCCAGCTCCAGAGAGCGAAACTTAACAGAAAAAGGCCAAGAAATGCATGAAGAAACAGTTAAGAAAAATGAAAAGGCATTCAACAGGCATACTAGCTCATTAAGCCTTTGTCTTGCATGGTTTTTTTTTTTAGTATACTACCGCTTTAATAGCTGAAATCTGCAACTTCACCAGCAAACGGCTAGAGAATGTAGACGAAATCTTTAATGTTCAACTTGAGAAGGAAAGAGTGAGGATGGGTCAGTCTTTGGAAACACAGAAACAGAAATTGTCCTCTTAGAGTCATTACCAGACTCCAACTCAAGCTCTAGAGCCACTTCCAGATCTAGCAAACGCACAAACGCAGAAGCAGATCTTGCAGCCAAGATAGAACAGGCAAAGGCAATGCAACAGATGCGCGAGCAACAAGCTAAGCTGAACAAACTGGAGGCAGAAAAGGCAGAAATTAAACTGAAGTTGAATGAGGAAAAGACAAGGTTACAACAGCTACAAGCAGAAAATGAAGTCAAGGTAGCTGCAGCAAGAGTGAAAACCTACAACACCTATGATAGTCTTGAAAATTGTGAACAGGAGACAGACCACAAGGTGCAATACCTCTGCCAAATTAAGTAACCTTGAACCTCATTGAATCCAAAAGCTGTGCTATTTCAACCTTCAAATACACCACTTGAGGTATCAAGACCACAAGAAGAAGTTAATCTAACTTGCAAGTCTGCTCATCTTCAACCGTCTCCCTATACCTGAACCAACTGTATTTACAGGTGATTCTCTGAAGTTCATAGATTGGAAGATATCCTTTATGGCACTGATTGATCAGAAACCACTCCTTGTGTGCAAAAAAATGCTGTACTTGAAGAGGTATCTCGGTGGAGAAGCTCATAAGACTGTGGATGGTTTCTTTTATCGAAATTCAGAAGATGCTTATCTAGGTGCTTGGGGAATCCTACAGGACAGTTATGGAGGTCCATTCATAGTGCAAAGAGCTTTCAGAGAAAGGTTGACTAAATGGCCAAAGATATCAGCAAACGACCCTGTAGCATTAAGAGAGTTTGCGGACTTCTTTCAAGGTTGTGTGGAAGCAATTCCTCGTGTTAAAGGCCTAGATATTCTAAATGATTGTGAAGAAAACCACAAGCTTCTCAAGAGACTGCCTGAATGGATAGTGCAGAGATGGAGTCACATCGTTGTGGACGAGCTTGACAAGTCTCAAGAATACCCAACCTTTGCTCGTTTCACAGAGTTCCTGCAAAGGGAAGCCAAGATTGCATGCAACCCCATTGCCTCCCCTTTCTCCTCAGTACCAAGACTACAGACGAGAGAATTCCCAAGACAGCCAAGGCGCTCAACACAAGCACTCAAATGAAGCCCTCCACCTCAAACGTTACAGAGATCTCAGCTTCAAGACCAAAACCACTTTGCCTAGTCTGCAAAGACGAAACACACAGTGTCACTAAATGTCCAACATTTGCAGCAAAGACCATTGATGAAAAGAAGGCCTTCATTCATGAAAACCACCTCTACTTTGGTTGCTTAAGAAAGGGCCACATTACAAAAAACTGCAAAGGAAGCTGTTCGCACATAAAGAGAAACACTGAGCCTGTCAAAACACCAAACGATGATCCAGTAGACATGGGAAATAAGGTAAAGGACAACGTTCCCAAAGTTATGTCCCATACATTAACAATACATTCTTCTGCCACATCCTGCATTGTTCCAGTTCTGTTGTCAGCTGCGGCAGAGCATCAGAGAGAAATCCTCACTTATGCCTTACTTGATACGCTGAGTGATTCAACCTTTTCTGGCAGACCTGGTATCTAAACTAAGCGTGAGCACCAAGCCGTTACAGCTAAAGCTCAGCACAACGACAGCTGTTGACACAGTTATATCAAGCCAAATTGCTCATGGTCTGCGAGTCCGTGGCTTCAACTCTAAAGCTCAAGTTCAACTCCGTCAAGCCTATACGAGAGATTTCATTCCAGTAGATAAGTCTCACATCCCTGCTAAGGAGAAGAAGGAGAAGAAATGCGCAATTACTTAAGGTTCCCTTGGTGGAACAACAGTCAGTTGGAAACAGAACCAAAAGAATACAGAAGGGCAGTTCACCTTTTCGGTGCAAGTTCCTCTCCAAGGATGTGCCAACTTCAGCCTTAAGTATCTTGCACGGCAATACAAGGCACCTGCATCAGCCCTCATTGAGAAGAACTTTTATGTCGACAATGGCCTAACCAGTGTTTCAACAGTCACTAAAGCTTCAAATCTAATCCTCGAAGCGTAAGAATTATGTAAAAATGCTGGCCTACGACTGCATAAGTTCAACTCTAATAAAAGGGACGTCCTGTCCTTTATAGCTCCATCAGAAAGAGCAACAACTAGTATACCTATCAAGTATTTGGCATTCAGTGGTCAATCGAAAATGACACCTTCAGTTTCAGTGCTGACATAAAGGATCAACCCTCAACTCGTCGTGGTATCCTGTCAGTCGTAGCCTTTCTTTATAATTCTCTAGGCTTCATAATCTCTCTCATACTGAGTGGCAAGTTCATTCTCCAAGAGTTTTGCCGCAGGGGCATAAGTTTGGATGAAGCACTTCCTGAGAGCTCATGCCCACAGTGGGAGGCTTGGAAGAGTAGTCTGCAAGTTTTAAGGGAAATCAAGATACCCAGATGTTGCCATCCCCCAGACTTCGGTAACAGAGTGAAGGTAGAACTACACCACTTTTCCGATGCCAGCAATGTAGGATATGGTGCCTGCTCATACCTTAGGTACAAGAATGACTGAGATCAAGTCCATTGCAGCTTCGTAATGGCTAAAGCAAGAGTTGCACCAACGAAGATTGTGAGCATCCCAAGGCTTGAACTCTCAGCTGCAGTCACTGCAGCAAGGTTGAGTGTCATGTTGAAGGCAGAACTTGAAGTAGAAATTGATGAAGAATTCTTCTGGACAGACTCCCAGGTACTGAAGTTTTGGCCTACATCAATAATGAAGCGAGAAGGTTTCATGTGTTTGTAGCCAATTGTGTTCAACTAATACGAGAGATTACAGATCCAACTCAGTGGCATTATGTGGATACAACACAAAACCCAGCCGACCATGCATCCAGAGGTCTTCATGTAGCAGATATTTTCCCCTCAAGTTGGTTATCTGGGCCTAGTTTCCTATGGAAATCTGAAGAAGTGCTTGCATCTCCAAGCTCTTCGGCAGAACTGATTGTAGGCGTCCCCAAAGTCTAACCCATTACAACCCTTGCATCACAAGCTAGTGAACAAACTGATATTCTAAATAGTCTGAGCAAGTTTTCCAGTTGGTTATTGCTCATTAAAGTGATTGCAAGGATCAGGAGAATAAAAATTAAGCAATCTTGTGACTGTGGAGGAACGTAAGAAGGCTGGGGAGGTAGTGATAGGTTTAGTTAAACAGCATGTTTTCCCCCAAGAGCGAAAACTTCTTCAAAGAGGAGATAGTTTTCCAAGTTCAAGCCCTCTTAGTTGCCTTGACCCCATTCTGGTTCAAGGAACTTCTTCGTGTTGGTGGAAGGCTATCAAGATCAACTCTTACTCAAGAAATGAAGCACCCAGTCATCCTTCCAAAAGAAGGGCACATTACCCAGTTAATCCTGTCCCACTACCATGCAGCCACTCATCACCAGGGCCAAAGCCAAACTCTAACAAAACTCAGAGCAAATAGATTTTGGGTGCTTGGTGGAAGCAAGTCAGTTGCCAAGTTAATACATAAATGTGTACAGTGTCAAACGCTCCGGCATTCCACAGAGGAGCTGTGTATGTCATATCTCCCTGAAGAACGTGTAGAAGTTTCAGCTCCCTTTACATACTGTGGTATGGACTGTTTCTGTCCCTTTATCACCAAGCAAGGTCATAAGGAGTACAAGAAAGGGATGGTCTAGTTTGTCGAGTCAAGGTGTTAGTAGGTGACAGAAGATTGCAAGATAAGAAGGACTATTTATCAAAACCTTCAATTATTGAACGTCCTATTCAAAGGGTAGTAGTTCTCATAGAAAGTAAATAAGTCATCAGTTTTAGTGATACACTACCACACCACCACTTAATACAGTAGCCAGTTACAGAGGTACCTATAAGCTAAATTGTGTACGATTCACGTTTATAGCAGCCATGGTTATGTTCTGTAAATTATGTATGACTCTTTAGGTTGAAGAAAAGTTATGTTTGTATTCAATTTAGAAAAAAGGTACCACATCCCAGGGGATGTCTATATCATAGAATTAGGGAATAGTCCCAAGATTCATCCACAGCGGGGCCCAAGGTATAAAGGCTCCGCCCTGGATAAGGAAAATAGGGAACAAAGAGAGTATATGAAAAAGAGAAAAAAGAAAAAAAAACAGGAAAGGAGACAGGGAGGAGAAGAAACTTAGACAAGGGAAAGTAAATGAAAAGGGAAAAAGGGTAAAGTAAGAGGGGATGGGGAAGGGGAGGGGGTATAGGGGAGAAAAAAAGAGGGGGATAGGGAAAGGGGGAAAGGAGGAAGGATAAAAGAAAGAAAAAGGTGGGAAGGAACAGAAGAAGAGGAACAGGGAGAAAAAATATGGAGGGCTGGTGGGATTTTTAGGGTACCATGTAGAAAAGTAGATAAACTAGGATGTATAAAACATAAAATATTTATTCATACACATTAAAAACAGGGTAGAATATACAAAAAGATGTAATCATGTTGCGAATGACTTCTAACAAAGAAAACTATAAAAGAGACATATTGGCATAAGGCAATGTAAATGGTTAATTGAGGTCCAATGAGGAACATCAGACAGATCCCGACATGTTTCGCGGGCACAAGGGGTCCGCTTCTTCAGGGGTGTGGAGCAAATTATGCACAGGATATGCCTTAATTAGCCTGTATAATACAACAACAGTCATTAATACAGTAATATGAATACATAAACCAAGGGGAGCATGCAAGTGTGGAACAGCCATATGCACCCCAAAAGAACCACCGTGAGAGGACCCTAGTCAGCCACACCAGGGCGGGAGCACCTCCCAGAGGGACGCCTCCCCAGCGGATGTGGAGGGAAAGATACCAGGCATGGAGCTCCAAAGATAGATACCACAGTGTTAAAGAAAGTATATTCAAATAAGATATAAGCTAGAAAAGCAGACGACCACCACCATAGAGGGGCCATCAGGTGTAGAAACATGAATTATATGTATATACCTTATAAGAAAGTTCTATATAGGAACTCTCATATCTCATATGAAAGGGGAGACCAAGAGGTTAGTCATATGCAGCATCAACTGGGATCCATAGGCCAGCAAAATCCTATATCTAAAGGACAGGGTATAAACGGTAGATGGAATGAGTGAATAGCAATGTAACTCACTTCAAACCGAAAGCAGATAGCCATAGGATGCATGGGAAAGTTTACCTGTTCAAAGATATTTCATTGGGACAGGGAGATGTTTAAACAGCATTTTGGCTATTAGATCTTTATGGCAGAGGGCCACCGTACTGGCTGGTAATGTATGGGCAGAAACTGTCTGCTTATGCCTCATGCAGTCTAAGAAGCAAGTAAAGATAAAAACGGTTAGGAAACCCAATGTCCATTCTTAAGAGATTTGCCCAAAGGGCGATGGTATCTCGAGTCTTACCCTGAGTGAATGCCTTCTCCTGGAGAACGCTATGGTGAAGCTCCGACTAATATGGCCCTCAACCCGACGCCATCTGCGCATGACGTCATGCGCAGAATGGGCGGGTCAGGTCCTCAACTGCGCCCGTACACCAGGGTGCGCGCGCAGTGCCGCTCTATACAATAAGCCACAATACGCAGCCCAGAACGGCCACATCGGAGGCAAAGAGGACACAGAGTGCTGTCCATTCGCCAACATGTCCGAGGACCACACATCCGCTGAGGAGTCAGGGAAGCGCGCCATCACCTGGGTGGAGGGGAAACTGACAGATGGTGCTGCAGGGATGCATAATGTAATGGGAGTCCACACAGGCATGTTACATCATTCAAAATATATTAAACAAAATTGCAGAATACAGAAAGTATATGTAAACACCTTTTAATTCATTATATATAGAGCACATGATGTAACATCAAGGAACAGGTGGGGAAAACACAAAAGGGGGAAATCCCCACATCACCTTGAGGTACAGTTAACATATACGGGCTCAACAGGGGGAGTCCAAAAGAGGGGAGTCCCCCCAGGAGAACCAACAAAATCTAACAGAGGTACCTATAAGCTAAATAGTGTACGATTCACGTTTATAGCAGCCATGGTTATGTTCTGTAAATGATGTATGACTCTTTAGGTTATATTCATCATAACATAATTTGGTGGGAGTCTAACTGTCCGCTTAAATCTTTGTTCAGCACTAACTTGCAGGTGGAACCTTTGTGCCTTCCTCTTGTTTCCCTGGGGAATGTTTTAATCAGCAGACCACTCCTCCTTCCTCCAGTTTAGAGGGAAGGCTTTTCTGTGACTCAGAATTCATATGCAAAGCATGTCAGCAGAACCTCACGGGAAGGCGATTGCTATGAAGGATTTCTGGGGTTTAAAGTTGGACCCCTTGGCAAGCGGAGCGAGTTTTCACAGTGCTTATGGTTCTACGGTGCTCATGATGCTTATGGTTTGTGGTGCTTAAGGTGTTAAAGAGTTTAACGTAGATGGTGTTCAACCCTCCTGAGGCAAAAGAATAAAAGTACTGCACCCGTCAGAAGCTCGCCTCTTGTTATTTACTCAATGCCAAAGGAGCCGCTACACTTTATTTTAAGGAAAAATTTACATAATACTAGCACATTATGACTTTACTTGTGGGGGGAAAAAAAGACCAGTGGTATACAACCACACTAACTTGGAAAAATAAATCTGATGCTACATGCCTTTAATGTTGTCTTTCATATGCTTTTGTTCTTTTGTGCATATTGACAGATTGTATATTCCTATGTCATGGGATTAAACAAAAAAACCTCAACCTGATCACCTTTACAGCAATGGAATGGTGAGATGAATCCATAATAAATAAGATACTCTGCGAACAGAACTTGTGCACCTCACTGTACCATTGAACTTTCACATGCAATGTTTTTGTTGCAAAACAAAGAAAACTGTTTTATAGTACATACACAAACATGATTCTTTGCTGTTAAGTTAGGTCACCTCTCAACGATATCATTGTTTTCCTAACTACAGTATTTTTACTAATAGTATTTTTATTATTAGCCAATCTGCTATCAGTATAACCCACATAATCTTCCATATTACTATTGATATGTAAGTATTGATATAGAATGTGTAATTCTTTTTTTAACAAATCTTAAGGAACAAATTAAGTGCATAGTATAAAAGACCAATAAACATTTTACAAAAACATAGTTAAAGCTGAGCTCCAGGTAAATCTGTAATCTGTAATCTTATATATGTAGCACTACTCCCAAGGGAGCTGCTGAGTGTGGGTCCCCCTGGGTTACCGCTAGCAACAGTAGTACCTAGCATGTTTCCCAAGTGTGAATACCTCAGACAAGAACCAGTCCAGTTTCTTTGGGTTTTTAGGTTTATTTGAGAACTTGGATAGGAGAAGGGATGAGTGGGATACTCCAACAACTGAACTATGCACAAATAGGCAGGGAGTCTACAAAAATGCTCCTTAATGCTAGTTAACGATTGCTGATGCTGATTAGCGCTGTCTGACGCTGGTCAAGGCTACGCCGCTTACTATGACTTCACCTCTGACTGTGGAAAAGGTCCTTTGAGCCCCTGAGGTACTCCTTCCTAGGGTAGCTGACTTGTAGTGCAATCTGTATTGCTGAACACTTCAGGGCCCTTCCTGGCGCCCCCTTTAATCCCCAAACTTCAAGGCTTTAGTACTTGGCACCCCCTTTTCTGTACTTTCCTGGTTATCTGGCTCCTGGATCCCCCTTGACCTCTCTGGAGTGGTCCCCTTTCCTAGGCAGACCCCTGAGCAGATCTTAAGTACTTAAGGCACTGTTTTTCCAGAAGATCTCTGCCAAGCTGCTCCACTCAGTCCACACTCTGGATCCTCTGCAGCCCATCTCAACCTCTGGCCCCTAGGCCGACTGCCCGGACCACCTTCACACTTCAGCAGGAAGAGAGACAGTCGTCACCTCCTCCTGGGACTGATGTTCCCACCAAAAGACACTCTGTCACATGCTCCCTTCCTATTTATGTGCAATCCCAGGATGCATTGCAGGAATAAATAACAAAGGGGTGTTTCTGCGCTAAAAATTATGTGTCAAATTGTGATAAATATTGTGAAAAAATATAAAGTGAAAAAAGCAGCTAACACAAAATCAACAGACAGTGATCCATAATTCAATAATACTAAAAAAGTGTAGCGCTAATAAAAATAGATATAATACTGTTGAGAAATCATCCATTAAACAATATAGTGAATACACAGGAATTATGGTGAATAAAGTCTGAACCAAAAGAAAAAAATATTATATAGGTGAAAGTCCAAATAAATCCAGGTGAGAATGTAGTGAGAAAACGTGACGTGACACCCAAGTAAAGTGTAGGATGAGGACACCTCGGTGCACAAGTATTGAGAGCAGCTTACCAGAATGCAGGAATGCCTTCCCACTGGAACTGACATAAAACAGAGTGTGCCACTGGCTGGGTTTCCTCCACTGTCCAATGAGTTCCCTCACTGGCTGCAGTGGGGTCACTCCCTCAGACCCAGTGAATCACACCTGGAAACATGTGACAGGCTAAACTAATAGATCAGGCCCTCCTGATAAGCAGGCAAGGCCACAAATATGCTTTTCCTAGCACCTACCTAGGAGGCTGCTACATATACATATATAAAAAATGAAATGCATTTTTAAATGAATGCACTGTAAGTACTCAATTTTATTATTTTTTAAAGGTTCTTTTTATTGTTTTTTCAACAGAAAATAATAAAAGGTACAGAAACAGAGCCTCTGGGCACAACCAGGCTCATAAAGACAATAACAAAAAAAAAGGGAAAAAGAGTAAAAGAGCATATCAAAAAAACATTAAAGCGGAGTTCTGCCCCTCTTAAAAAAATTAAAAGTCAGCAGCTACAAATACTGTAGCTGCTGACTTTTAAATAGTAGAATTTACCTGTCCAGGGAGCCAGCGATGTCGGCACCCGAAGCCGATTTACGTATCGGCTCTCGGGTGCCGCCACCGCCATCCAGGTTAAGGGAACCCAAAAGTGAAGCCTTTTGGCTTCACTGCTGGTTCCCTACTGCGCATGCGCAAAGCACGGCATGCTTTGTAATTGGCCCAGCGGCGGAGGAAAAAGGAGGGGGCCGAAACTTCTGAGGTACAGCGCTGCGGCGCTGTCTCCCAGGAAGAAGGGAAAGGTACCTGTTAAAAACAGGTACCTGTTCCCCTCTCCCCCCTGAAAGGTGCCAAATGGGGCACCGGAGGGGGGGGAGTAAGCAGATCAGCAGAGTTCCACTTTTGAGTGGAACTCAGCTTTAAGTAGACTTAAAAAACGTCCTAAAAAAATGAGCTGCTATAAATAGAGAAGATACTGTAAATTAGTGCTCAATAATATTAAGCGGTATGGGTGTTGGAGATAAAAACCTCCGTTATCAACAAACACAACTGCTTTTAATTTTCGCTGTTCCAAAACTCTGTGGATGCACAGGGGGTTCCAATTAATTTGGCAGTTTGTGTAGCAACTTTACCATGATATTAAAACAGGGTCACCTACTGCTTTTACCCACAAGGGCCACTTAGGGCCTATTAGTCATGGAGTCATACTGTTCGATCACGGTGGTACTGGACTCTAACCAAATGCCCCATACCCTTTTAAATTTTTTTGGGCAGCCCCTACTCATATAGGTTTCTTTGTAAAGTGGAATGACTGAGTTAACCAATGACCGCCACAGACTCAGGGTGGGTGCAGAGGGAGCTCTCCGCTTAAGTATAATGCTCTTTCTAGTGTAAAACAGGAGTAGGCTGATTAATGTAAGAACAGCTCTAGATTGGGCCAAAGCATCCACCAGCCCCAAAATACAAACGTCAGAGGTATAGGGACAGTAGTTAAACTGGTAATAAAATTGAGAACACTCCTCCAGAAGATCTGTAGGACCGGCAAGCCCAGATCATGTGTAGATAATTGGCCAAGTTAGCTTGACAACGCCAACAGCACTCTGGGTATACTTTATGCAGTCTATATGGTGTGAAATTATATTTGTGAAGGATTTTAAACTGGATCAGACGATCTCTAGCGGATATGAGATGAGAGAAGTAAGTACTCAAATTTGACTAGGTAACAGCCTATTGCATAAAAGAAAACACAGCTCAAGGTCAGTCTCCTAAATCCACCTCCACAAACACACTTCCAGGTGGTGGCCCTGTCTGTCATAGGCTCCAAGTTGCAAAGAAAATCTATGAAAACAGAAAATGTCTGGACGGCCACACTCCGATGCAGTTCACATTTATTGGGATGGATAAAATCCATACAGCATAGCAGAGGTACAGGAACAAAAACAGCTGACGTTTTTTGCACTTGTGTCAGTGCCTAATCATAGCTACAATGTATATGGCCAAACTCAAGATATATATAGATATATTAAAAAAAATTAAACAAAATAAAATGGAATAAATCGATGGATGGACGAGATAGAGAAAGGGAAAAAGGTAAATGAATGGGTGGATGAGATGAGATGGAACTGACTAAGAGAGAGGTGCTGATGGATCTGGTTACCTATTCATAATAATGGAAAACATACCACTCAAAGTTGAGGCCCGCTGGACTTCTGGTATTTAAGCTGAAAATCTAGAACACCTCTCTTTTGCACAATAACCTGAACCTGTCACCTCCCCTGGTTAATGTCTGGACTTTCTCAATGCCTTGTATTACCAAGCTGGATACATATTTGTTGTGATGTTCATACCAATGCCTGGCCACATTGGTATTATGGCAAAGAAAATCAGGTTGGCCGCACCTCCTGTGTAAAATCACCTTTATTTAGAAATATTTATAAAAGCAACAATATAAATGGGGGGACAGTGTCACCAGCTAACGTGTTTCAGGTTCACATAGCACTTAATCATAGCTCACAAAACAATGTTCCACATAGGGGAATATACTGTACATACATACATAGAATCTTATGCAATTAGGGAAACCTGTGTGGAACACTTAGTATGCAGCCTCCATTTTTTAGCAGCTGCCCTCCCTATTCAGCAATACCAAACAGTATAAATTTAATGCTGTTATCAGTTAAAAAAAAAAAAAGGAATCTAATATGAACAGCATAGAGAAAATAAAAACTTTATACAAAAATTAGTGCAAAAATGCCTACATTTTGGACACCATGGGAATCAATCATTAATGGAGAACCACTAACAAATATACTCATTCATAAAAATGCAATTATCAGTTAAAAAAACTATTTTTAAGACTCCGTAGAGTCTGTAGTGATTACACCAATTTTAACAGGGAGGCCAGATCCATGTGGAATCGCTTTGAAAGCAGAGGCTACTCTGTGTTGAATAGAGCTTTAACTATTGTCAAAAATACACCTCATGAAGAATCATTAAAAGACAAAAATAAAAAATCTTTTAACACCGATAATGTCCCTGTTTTTTCTACTCCCTGCAGTGCTGAGTTTAATAAGATCAGAAATATAGTAGAAAGATATTTACCAATATTGTACAATAATCCAGTTTATATACAAGTGCTGGCTAAGGGCATCAGAGTAGTCTCTTGCAGAGCACCCACGCTGGGTAGATTTTTGTCTCCCAGTTTATTTCCCAGCAATCCTTCATTTTGGCTTCAGTTTAAAGGTACTTTTGGATGGGGTAATAATAGATGCCCCTGTGGTCCACATGTAAACAAAAAAAGGTGATTTCCTACATTCTACTAGTCATAACAGAGATCACAGTATCACTTCTTTTATTAATTGCAATACAAGGAATTTAACCTATGCGATTGCATGTGGCATTTGTTCTGTCCAATATGTGAGTCACACTACTCCCAGGCTGAGAGATCGCCTGCTTTACCATCTGTATGATATCTGCAAGAAACACTCTACTAATGTAGCTAATCATTTTTAATGAGTGTCATGTCAGTGATCCCTCGGCAGTACATATACAGGGTATAGAAAGGATTGTTGTCCCTAGGAGAGGTGGAGATAAATTCAGGCTTTTATTTAAAAGAAAATTTTTTTTGGGGTCTTGTCTGGGTACGAGAAAACCATTGGGTCTTAATCATTAATGGGATGTTTCGCATTTTACGAATGAGTATATTCGATAGTAGTTCTCCATTAATGATTGATTCCCGTGGTGTTCAAAATGTACGCATTTTGACTTGATTTGCTCTATTTTTTGTATAAAGTTTTTATTTTTTCTATGTGGCTCATATTTGATTTTTTTTTTTAACTGATAATTGCATTAAATTTATACTGTTTGGTATTTCTGAATAGGGCTAATGTTTGGAGGCTGCATGCTAATTATTCCACACAGGTTTCCCTAATTGTATAAGATTCTGCGTATGTATATACTGTATATACCCCTATGTGGAGCATTGTTTTGTGATGATTTGCGCTATGATTAAGTGCTAAGTGAGCGTGAAACACGTTAGCTGGTGACGCTGTTCCTTCATTTGTATTGAAGTTGCTTTTATGAATAATTCTAAATAAAAGTGATCTTACACTGGACGTGCAGCCAACCAGACTTTCTTTGCTACTAGCAGCCTATTGCAATACACTATACAGCAGAGCTCGAGCTAGGGGAGATGCAAGCAGCACAAGGAGCCAATCAGTTGTGCTAAAGTTCCGGGAGTGTGCCAATAAGTGGAAAGAGCAGAGTGACGAAAAGATGTACCCATCAGTATGGTACTTCTCTTTTCATTGTCCAGTCATAGGGTGATGGATGGAATAAGTGTCACTGAACTGCAACAGAGAAAAATCAAGTCTCTAACCCTGTCCTACATGCACAGCTGTGTTGTGTAGCAGAGATGTGTGAGTTTTAGGACTGGATGGGTGGAATTACAAATCATTCGGCAGTAAACAATTCGGTGTGTATTTCACGTGTTCTTAGATGTTTTTCGGAGGTTCCATTTTAAATGATATTTTATCATTTGTGAACAACAGAATATTGTCTTTAACCACTTCAGCTCCGGAAGGTTTTACCCTTCTTAAGGATCAGGCTATTTTTTTGCGATACGGCACTGTGTTGCTTTAACTGACAATTAAGCAGTCATGCGACGCTGTACCCAAATAATTGATGCAATTTTCTTTTCTATAAATAGAGCTTTCTTTTGGTGGTATTTGATAACCTCTGTGGTTTTTATTTTTTTGCGCTATAAACAAAAAAAGAACCATCATTTTGAAAAAAAATTTAAATTGATATATTTTTTTTACTTTCTGCTATAAAACATACAGAATAAAAAAAATTTAAAAATCAAATGTTTTCATCAATTTAGGCCAATATGTATTCTGCTACATATTTTTGGTAAAAAAAAATCCTAATAAGTGTGTATTGATTGGTTTGCGCAAAAGTGTCTACAAATGATGAGATACATTTATGGACTTTTTTTTTTCTTTTACTGTTTTACTAGTAATGGCGGCAATCAAAGATTTTTAGCGGGACTGCAATATTATGGTGGACAAATCTGACACATAGGGCCTAATTCACTGTCACACCGTTGCACTGTCAACTACAGTTTTGCGCCTTGGAGAACTTAAGAAGGTGAAATTGAAATTCACTCTAACGCTGGGGGAAACGTTTTCACATATCGGAATTCACTAAGATCAAATAACGTCAGAGAGAGAGTTAAAAACAGTCCAGCTAAAAGCACGACTGTTTTGTTCCAAATCACATTTTCAGCCTGAAAAAAAAGCCAAAATGGTTTGGAAAGATGTGGTATATCATTTGGAGATCAATGGCTTTTACACTGTGTCAAAAAGTGAAATATAAGCAGAGATTTTTTCAAAAGTGTGAATGACAAAAATAGCTCCTGAATTCTGCAGCTGGGAGGTGGCACATGTTCGCATGCTCAGCGCCACAGTAGACCTAAAATTTAACGTTTTTGAAAGCGCTTGCCGGCGATATAGTGAATTAGGTAGTCAAATGTGTGTTTTCGCCCGTGAAAACCGGCGATAACAGGCGAAAATGAAAAAGTTGTATGTTGTCAATGCACACAGTTCATACTGCCAGCAATGGCTCAATTAGGAAACACCATCATCTTTCCCAGATTTTTGGGGGTTTCCTGCTCAAGCATTTTTACTGGGAACAATGTCCATATTTAATACATGTATTATTTATGAGGGTTAACAAATATTAATCTTGCAAATATTATTATTTTCAAGAGTGAAAAAAAATAAGAGTAACCCCCCCCCCCCAAATCGATAAATATATTATTTTCAACATACATATATCTATCTATATAAATCTATATGTATCTCTGTATATCTATATTTTACATTTTTAACTACAGAGTTCTGGGGTTCAACTGCATATGCCCAACCCTTTGCACTTTCACACATTTTGCAGTGCAGATGAACCCCAGAACTTTATTGTTTGGAACATTTTGTCAATATATATATATATATATATATATATATATATATATATATATATATATTTATAGATATAGATAGAGATATAGATATATATTTTTATCTAAATATCGATATATATATCTATTTTTTTTGGGGGGGGGTTAAATGAAGAGTTCTGGGATGCAAATGCATATGGCCAAAGACAAACTCATACACATCACTAATATAATCCAAAATGTCTTGACTAACAAAAAGGCTAAGTGGTTAGAGAATCTGCATTGCAGCCCTGGCTTTGGTGTTTGAATATCCAGCTTACCTACAGCTCTCTCTGTGGGCAATAATCAGATCTCTTCTCCTCCTAATAAATTAAAAAAGTTTAAATTAAATAATTTGGGTTTTTTTGGGGGAAGATATCTAATTGTCACCCACAGAGAGAGTTGTAGGTAGGTTGGGGATTAAATCCCCCAAAGTCAGGGCTGGAAGGCAGATCCTCTAAGCCATTTGTTAGGTCAGGACAGTTCAGATTGTATTAGTGATGTGTATGAGTGATGTGTACGAGTTTGTCTTTGGACACATGCAGTGGTATCCCAGAACTCTTCATTTAAACAGTGTAGTAGGCCTTGACTGCTTATCAGCAGGGCCATGATTTTCAGCTAGGTTGTCATGGTTCCCAGGTGTGGCTGTTGATACTGGGGATTCTCCCCACTGTTCTCAATGAGGGCTCTCTTTGGGCAGTCACCCAGGCTTGTATCTATCCCAGAAGGGCAGATTATGCCTCACAGCATTCTGGGATGGGATATAAGTTTGAGGGAGCACATGACGCAGTGTCTTTGGTGGGAAGCAGAGTCCCAGGAGGGAGAGTACAGCTGTCTCTCCTCCTGTCAAGAGGAATCGGGTGTCACGGACGGCTTGCCTGAGGGGACCGAGGGCTGAGCTGCAGAGAGGATCCTGTGTGTTGAGGACCAGCGGAACTGAGAGGGGTTCGAGTTTCAGGAAAGCATTCCCAGTCATGAGTACTGCAAACTGCCCCTGGGGGTCTGCCTAGTGAGAGGGGACCACTCCGGAGAAGGTCAGAGGGATCCGGGAGCTAGCTAGCCGGTGCAGGAAGAGTAAAAGGGGGTGCCAGTGTTGACCCTGAAGAGTAAAAGGGGTGCCAGTGGTTGGGCCCTGAAGTATTCAGTGTACAGGGAAAGTGTACAGTGGAAGTGTACAGCGTGCAGTGTACAGTGTTGAGAGTTGCAGCAGCAGCAGCAGTGTTACTAAAGGCTACCTCATTGAAGAAGGACTGGAGGGAGCAGTGTCAATGACTTTTGAGCTAACCAGAGTGTCAGAAGTCAGTCTTCAGTACAGTACGAGCAAGTCAGTGATTTCAAGCGCCAGCAAGCGTTGGTCGGCATTCAGCTGGCGTCAAGTCAGCTCTGAAAGGCTTTTTTCACAAAGTGTCCTGATTTCCGATATGTACCTAGTTGAGCCAGAGGAGTATCCCACTCATTCCCTTCTCTCATCCCCATATAAAATGTTCATTGTCTCAGATCTCACACTTGGGCAATCAGCTTAAATGTGCTGTTGGTGTTACGATGACCATTGCAGACCCACATCAGGCCCAATGCCTGGAAATCCTGCTACATTTATATATATATATATATATATATATATATATATATATATATATATACTGTATACCCTGTATATATATATATATATATATATACACAAATGTTTTTGGAAACTCAATAAAGTTCAGGGGTTCAGCTGCACTGCTAAATATCAGAACAAGTGCAAAGGGTTGACCATATGCTGGTTAACACTAGAACTCTTTAGTAAACCTAAACTCCACCAAAACCCCCCCAAAAAATATATATAGATATAGATCTAGCTTGAGATAGATAGATAGATAGATAGATAGATAGATAGATAGATAGATAGATAGATAGATAGATAGATAGATAGATAGATAGATAGATAGATAGATAGATAGATAGATAGATAGATAGAGATATATTGATATATACATGTGCTTCAGCTGCACATGGCTAAACAGTTTGCCAATTCTCTGCCATTTCAACTCAACTGCGCATGCTCCTGCGCTTTGCCATTTTCAGCATTTTTAAGCTCAACCACACATGCTACAAACCATTGATCCCTGTTTTCACATCCCAATCTAATACAAAAAGTGTTGCCGTCTATTTCTTTTGGATTACAATATCCTTGTTAACGGTTACTGTTTAGTTAAAAAAGATTTTTCATGGTAGTGAATTTTTTCATTGTTAACTCTACTGCTGTTTTGTTCAGTGTTCTAGTGCAGTGCACAGCAAGGCCTTCTTGGAACAAAAGGCATTAACATGTCTCATTCCATCACACATTTTCAAATATGGGGGTTATTCCTTATTTTAGGGTACTGGGCAGAGCTTAAAAATCACTTCTTTATGCCTCTTGGCCATTTGTACATGTAATATTATAAAGCCATTTATTCCAAACTGCACATAGTCCAGCATCAGCACAGTGCATGGAATCTATGGCTTCTATGGGGTAGAGCTTTGAGACCAATGAGAACATTTAACCTAAAAGGCTAATGAGGTGGGCCAAAAGGAGCAAAAAGTGCTCTGTGAAACTAGTATAATAGCCCAGTCTTTTTTTGGTATTTGATATGGGTTGAAACATGTGAGCACCTGTATTGACATGATTTTGCTATGCACTCCACAAGTTAAGTGGAGGACTTTTGGTTAATCCTGGCCCATCTCACCGCAGCCTTTTGGGTTATTCTTTTTCAGTGTTCTAAAATCCCAACAGGGAGAATGAAAGACTATGTGGTTAATTAGGTTAAACTAGACAGTGCAAAACCAGATGCAGCTCCGCATAGAAACCAATCAGCTTCCATTTTTTTTATTTGTCAAAACTTAATTGAACAAGCTGAAGTTAGAAGTTGACTGACTATCATGCACAGCTGCACCAGAGTTTGCATTTTTACTAAATCAACCCCTATGTTGGCAAATTAGCACTTTCAAATTAGCACATGTGGGTGGGAAACATGTCAGACAGCAGAAGTCTTGAAGATCAGTGCCTATACGTAGTCTACGTTAAATAGACCCCAAGCCCAGCCAAGGTGTAAATCAAAACATCTGTAACACACTAAATTTGCAGAGCCATGCTCCCAACAGTTAAGACTCCCTTTCACAATTGCTCAATCCTGGTACAGGCATCAAAGTTTATTGATGAATGTGTTTCTTTTTATTACCAATGCTTTTTCTATAAAAATCTGTAACAGATAAGACTCTTTTCGCTTTACATATTTATTAATGATGCCTGTGTTTTGCATGCAATTCTTCTTTAACCTGACAGTAGTAGTTGATATACATTTAATGAGTATGGTCCCGTCAGGCATTTTGCACCTTAGGAGGATGCATTTTTTGCCAATCCAGCAAACCTGTATTTTTCTTCAGTATGGTTGATTCACTTTCTTGTTTTTTTTTTTCCTGAAACGATAAAAGCCATTCAGGAAGCCAATCGAGTTCAAACTCATTTTGTACTCTACAAAATCTATAGTCATATTTAATGACTGAAGCATAATTATAGGCAACAAATTATACAATCTTATCTACATTACATTTGTGTTTTGTAGGATTACTTCTGCTGACCACAATGTGAATCCACAATTTCAGTGAAATAATCACAGAAATTTTTCATAATATTTGTATTACAAAAACAAACACTTTGAATTAATGTATTGTGCATATTTTATGATATTTCTTAATTCATATTAATACAATACAAGTAAATCAGATTGGATAAAATATTATTATAGTAGTAATGTTACTGCTGTTTAAATATGTATTTTTAACATATGTTTAGTTATATTTCAGTATTTATTTGTTTTACTTTATTATTGGCTTTATTGTTATAGGGCATTTGCAGTATATAAATGTAAAAAGGTACAATTATATTTTTTTTATATAGCCAGCCTAGAAAATAAAGCAAATAATTATTGAGGAGAGCAAATGGGCGTTCTGTGACTTTATCATTTGTAATTCTATTCAAATTGACAGTGTTTACACTTGTTAATGACTTTCTTTATGAGTGATAATTGATCTGCTTCATTATCATATTAAATCCTTGATCTTATGCCATTACTACCAAGTATAATAAATGGTCTATTTGATTTCTAGTGTAATGAACTAATTAGACTAATTAAAATCAATACGTGTGCCAATATTAGTCTTTCAATCTGAATGCCGCCGCTCTCAGTTCTGCATGCGTTTAGTAAAATCACCAACTCAGTAAAAAAAAGGGGTATAATACTGATTTATGAGCACTCGATGCTTGTAAGACAGAATAAATTGCTTGTACTGGCAGACTCAACATTAGTGAAGTACAAGATACTTAGTACATTATAAGGTCAGGGATAAGGACATGCTAACATGTGTAACTGGATGGCATCTTAAACCCACTATAATATATCAGGTTGGTGCATTTTAATGGATGTTTAAATACATGCATCAGGCACTTAATCTTAAGTGATCCATTCAATTTTATGTGTTAATTAAAAGGGTGTGTAAGTGTGTGTGTGGGGGGGTACTTCTTCATTACATCACTAGTACTTATTGTTTTTGTTCTTTGTGTCTTTACTTGCGTACTATATATTTTATTGATATGTTTTTATAAGAATACATGAATTATTTTCAAACAATTTTCTTTGTATTTGCTGGAAGGGAAAGATAGATTTACCACTGTTTATAGTGCATTTGCTAACTGTACCACTCCTCCCAGACTCTCTGATTTCCCTAGAAGAGAGATTATAAGTATATGTGGAGAACACATTTGCACAAAGCTAAAAGTGGAGTTATGCTTTATTATTGTTTCACTAAAAACTGCACAGACTACTTTGTCAGTAAGCTAAAGTTTTACAAAGATGTGACTTTGTTTCTTCATCTATGAGAAAAGATACATGAACAATTTAAAAAAAATTAGGCCAATCTCTTCGAATTTTTCCTTTACTAGATTAGCCTGCATTTGCTAGCCATTCTCTTCCATTCACTTTGAAAATTCCAGATATTACCAGTGGTTATTAGCTGGGAGTATGGAAACCAGATGATGGACATATAGGGCTAGGCCTCTGCATAACTTAAGGTGGAACTAAACTGTATCTGAGCACAAAAAACGAAAACACTATTCTATTTGTTCTTAATATTCAAAGCAAACTCAACCATCAATGTCTCCAGACTCTCCTATTTCCCTAGAAGAGAGATTATACATCATAATGCAGAACACATTTGCACAAAGCTAAAAGTGTAGTTGTGCTTTATTATTGTTTCACTAAAAACTGCACAGACTACTTTGTCAGTAAGCTAAAGTTGTACAAAGATGTGACTTTGTTTCTTCAACTATGAGAAAAGATACATGAACAATTTTAAAAAAATTAGGCCAATCTCTTCAAAATTTTCCTTTACTAGATTAGCCTGCATTGGCTAGCCATTCTCTTCCATTCACTTTGAAAATTCCAGATATTACCAGTGGTTCTTAGCTGGGGGTATGGGAACTAGATGATGGATGTATAGGGCTAGGCCTCTGCATAACTTAAAGTGGAACTAAACTGTATCTGAGCACAAAAAAACAAAAGCACAATTTTCTTTGTTTTTAATATTCAAAGCAAACTCAACCATTCATGTATTCAAGGAAAAACAGGGTTTGGTATTGGGACTTTTAAGGTGCTATTAATTAATTCATAATGGAGAAAAAATCATTTTTGTAAAAACACATTTTACACATTTTATTGAAACAATTTAACAAACAAATTTTTTCTTTTAACCAGCTTAGCAGTATCCCCAACCGTGACTTGGGGTGGATTTTCCATGCTATTATCGGTATCCCCGAGTCACACTCGGGGTGGATGTGCAGAGCGTGCAGCGGTATCACTTACCTTCTCATGGCGATCCAGCGATGATCTCCCATTGCTGTGATCGCCAGCCGAGATCCCCGCCGCTCATCCGTCGGTATGAGGACTTCCTGGTTCCGTTCCCTGCAGCAGCAATGCTGCATGGGAGCGGAACTGGGGAGGGAAGTTTAAACGTTGCACATAACACAAACACATTATATATATATATATATATATATATATATATATATATATATATATATATATATATATATATATATATGTATATTCTTCCTGAAACCGAGCAGTTTCAGGAAGAAGATCTAAACAGGACGTCATGCCTCAGACTGAATATTCATGGGCAATTCCTTATATGTGAATTCGGTCCTAATCTGATTTAAAACCTTTCCACTTATGAAGTTGATTCATTATAAGTGCTGAGGAATTTCATTTGAGAAATTTCTATCCTTTCTCAATAAGATACCATCGAAAATACATTATATTGATCAAGTTATTTCTACAGAACTAGACATACAGTACTCCTTTATTGATCTAATTTTTCTATTGAATGATCCCTACACTCAGGCTTGGCTCTTTCCTCCTCTATGGTGTGACGCATAACCAGTGGGTGGTCCTACCTTTCCCTGTCTAAAGGCAATTATCACCTACAATTTCTTCCATAAACTGGCACAATTTGGTTATTTAAGAAAGATTACTTGTCAAAGATGTTCGTTAGTCTCCTGAAGAAGCCACCACAAGATGGCGAAACATGTTGAGCAGACATAATCAAGTTCTTTTCTCTTTTATGTGTTTTTAAAAGAACAAATTTGTTTGTTAAATTGTTTCAATAAAATGTGTAAAATTTTGTTTTTACAAAAATGATTTTTTTCTCCATTATGAATTAATTATTAGCACCTTAAAAGTCCCAATACCAAACCCTGTTTTTCCTTGAATACAAATAGGAGATGTGGTGCTTTTGAAAATTTACTCTCCAGCAATATACAAAATAGAAAATTCAACCATTCATGTCTCCATGCTTTATTTTGTTGAGAAATCACGTTGAAACTCTCCCTACCATTTCTAGCTGTGGACATGTTGAGTAAAGACAGATGATTAATGTCGCATTTACTTTCGGGAATCCATCTGCTTTTACCTGAGGCATGCAGGCAAGAGGATGTACTTAGTTGAGAAAACTCTCCTCTCCTCCAGATGAAAGAAAAGGTAATGCCATGAAGGCTTTTGGAATGTATGACATAATTTTGACCTGGGCCAGAAACAATTAAGCAATTGAAGAAATGCTAAAAAAGAAAAGGTTAACCACTTGACGACCGCCAGCAATACATATACTGCAGCAAGTCGGCTCTATTGTGCGAAACTACGTACCTGTACGTCGTTTCGTGCAATAGCCAGTGGAGGCATACTGATTGGTCAGAGAGGGAGCTAATCAGTGGGTCCGGTGGACGCCATGTCCGGAAGCCAGAGACACAGAACGGTGGCCTGCCAATGTAAACAAGGCAGACCACTGTTCTGTCAGAGATGAACAAAGGGATCTTGTGTTCCTGCTATTTAGGAACATGGATTTCTGTGTTCATCTAGTGAGTTCATCCCCCCACACAGTTAGAAAGCACCCCCTAGGAACACACTTAACCCTTTGATCGTCCCTGGTGTTAATCCCTTCCCTGCCAGCGTCATTAGTACAGTAACAGTGCATTTTTTTTCACTGATTACTGTAGTAATGTCACTGGTCTCCTCAAAAGTGTCAATTAGGTGTCCAATCTGTCTCCCACAATGTCGCAGTCCTGCTAAAAATCACTGATTGCTGCCAATACTAGTAAAAAAATAAATAAAAATGCCATAAATCTATCCCCCAGTTTGTAGACACGATAACTTTTGCACAAAAAAATCAATATACACTTACTGGAATTTTTTTTTACCAAAAATTATGTAGCAGAATACATATTGGCCTAAAAAAAAGAAAACATTTGATTTTTTTTTTTTATTATTGGCTGTGTTTTATAGAAAAAAGTAAAAAATATTGTTAGAATTGTCGGTAACTTTACCTCAATTTCATGTTTTGATCTCACTAACTGTAGCTAGTGTAGATATTTGTGATTTAACAATTTTATAAAAATATGATTGACTGCTTATGATTTTATATCAGCTGCTTTTGGTAACAGCTATACATATGTAAAGTAAATCTAAGCTTTTGATGATGGTTTCGAATTGTCTGGCGAAGACAGTATGGGGACATTGGGAATCTGTAATCATGAAAAGGTTAAGCCCCCCCTTACTTATGCCCTTACCTAGCAGTGGATGTGTGGAAGACGAATAGTACTTTTTCAGTAGAGTGATGGATGTGAAGAAACCATGTATGCAATTCATGAGCAACCAGAAGCAAGCATGGTCACCTATGGGACTTATCTGCAAATAACTGATGAATTAAAGATTCACCATATGCAAATGTTGAATGTGCAAAGCAGCTTGTAATAAGCTACATGTAACATTCACAAAATAAACATGCCAAATGTTAAAGAACAAGAAACCCAGATATGTGGCAATGAATGAACTTTATAACTACAGCAAATAATCTGTCAGACATTCAATGAGCAGATATCTGATGGACCAGTCATTCACTAATTAAAGCCTATTTAAACCTCAGAACAAAAATGTAGTATATTGCAGCTGACCAGGCCTTAGAAGTGGTGGCTGCATCCATTTTCTGTGTTCAGTTTTATGGAATAACAAGCAGCTTTTTTTTCCAGACATCAAATAAAACACACAATTGATTGGATAACTAATTGGCCACAGCCTTTATTTATTGGTGTAATTATTTGACTTTTATTACCAATACATCAACTTTTATCATATATTTCTAAACAAGGCATAAATATATTAATCCAAACAACCCAGCTTTTGTAGCTTGGGTTGTCGTGACAATCCATAACTTTTCCATAAAACTTGTCCCCTTTTTATTCAAATATGACCTACCATAAAAAACACAATAAATAGGGAAAAAGGGTGGGTCGCTCCGCCACAGCTGAAGAAAAACAGGCTAAGGGGGGCCTTGAAACCCCCTCCACTTTTTCCTTTACATTATTTTTATTTTCACCTGGTGTTCTTGGCAGTAACACACCTGCTGACCTAGGGTGACAAAGCCCACACACTACACCATATCTATGGAGAAGAAGAATTTTATTATTGGTCAACAAAGGACAGGCTGAAAAAAAAACACCTTCCCTCTCTCCTCATTTCTATAACATGGGGGCAGGAGATGTTCTGAAGTTCACAACAGTGCTGGGAAGAATGCCAACTGATAACAGTGCAGCAGAGACAGACAAGATTGCAACCAGGACTATAATTACTATGAACTTTTGCTTTTTCTCCAGTTATTGCTGCATTATTCTTAAGTGGAACTAAGTTAAATTGAATAGTTGTTTGTGTACAAATGCAGCAACCACCTTTAAGAAGGCCATTAGTGGAACATCCAATAATACATAAATATTGCATCCATCTTTAAGGAGACCACTGGGGGCAGCCATTTTAACGATGTCTGGTTTTAGCTAAAAAGAAAAGAGGAGGAGCTGGACGAGGCAGAGGAGTTGGGACACACTTGATGAACGAGTGCAAGAGTGTGCGGGGACTAAGATGCCTATCTGCAATGTACCCCACCACTGGAGATCGACCCCCATATAAGTTGGAAATCCACTGCTTGTGACAGTAACTGAGTGTGTCCAGGACCCTGTTGCAAGTGGCTCTTGCCCAAGGACACTTCCAGAAATGAAAGGCATAAGCAGCTGTTCGAAGCTTTGACCTGAAAATGTGTGAAACGTTCGGTGAACCCCTTGTGTGACTGGACTGACTGGTAGAGATGCCCTTCTCCCTGCTGATAGCTAAAGTTATATTGAACAGAGCCTGTGTGAATGCCTAGAGATTTAAGGAGTGAGTGTGGGACTGGTAAGAACTCAGATTTCAGCCCTATTCTTCCCTATTGAGACTGTGTTATTTAATAAAGAGTTCCACTGCTGCCAGGGAGTGTGTTTATCTCATCTAGGCACGTGTGATTGGTTTTGCTCCCAATTGAAATTCAGACAGGCCTTTCAATATTACAAATTTCCGAATGACATTATTAACAAATTTAAACAAATCCGAAATAGCGAATAAAAATTTGGGACAAAATTCAAATAGTTTTTTAATTTAATTTGAATCGTTTTTTAATTAAATTCGAATTCCCAAAGAGAATAAAACAGAATAGAAAATAAAGAAATAGAATAGAAAAGAGTATAATAGAATCTAATAGAAAATAAAAGAGTAGAAAATAATAGAATGCAGAAAAAAAGAATAGAACAGATATTAAAAGAATAGAGTAAAACAACAAAATAGAATAGAAAATAAAAAAGAAGAATAAAATAGAATAGAAAATAAATGAATAAAATAGAATAAAAAATAGAATAACATAAAATAAAATAGAAAGAATATAACCATCTTCTGAAATTCAAATTTAAAATAGAATAAATTCAAATAGAAACAGATAGAATAGAAAATAAAAGAATATAACCATTTCCCTAGTTTTGAATAAAATGCATTTGCATCCAAATAGAATAGAAAAAAATAGATTAGAATAAAATAGAAAATAAAATAATAGAATAGACTAGAAAAAACAATAGAATAGAATAAATATAACTATCTTCCAAAATTTGAATTTAGAAAAGAATACATATGAATAAAATAGAAACAAATAGAAAAGAATAGAACAGAGTAGAATAGAATAAACGAAATATTAGAAAATAATAGAATAGAATAGAAATATAACTATTTACCAAAATTCTAATTTTGAATAGAATAAATTTGAATTCAAATAGAATAGAAAAGAATATAATATAATATAAAAAAAACATTAGTATAGAATGGAATAGAAAGAATATAACTATCTTCCAAATTTTGAATTTCGAATAGAATAAATTTGATTTCAAATGGAATTCGATTCAAATGCAATTCAAATAGAATACGATTCAAATTACAATGGGATTCTAAAAATTCAAATAAATTGGAAAAAACTAAACTAATTCTGAAAGCAAATTAAATGATTTAAACAAATGTAACAAATTTTACTAAATTCATTTATGTAAATAATGAATCAAAGTGAAATGAAACACATTTTTGTTGTTCTGCACATGTCTAATCTGGGCAGTTAGGAAGGGACTATAAATATACTTTTTTCCCTCATGGCATTACGAATAGGCTGCTCATAAAGTTACATATTTCTATAAAAGAGCATTTCTAGCAATTAGCTATTATTCCCTCAATACAAAAAATATTGTTTTTGTTGCTTGTGTGCTCTTTGGCATACCAATTGTCTTTTCTCAGGTAGTTGCTGTTCAAATAAATTGATAAAGGTGTGTCGGTAAGTGCTGAGCGAGCCAGGTGTGTCATCTCCAATTACACAAAGACATCATATCAAGCTCCTCTGGGTGTGGCGCTACATGATCAACAGATTTTTTTGCACTTATGAAACAAATAGATTAAAGCAATGTGTATAATATTTGCCATGTCTTTTTGCTTTTTACTAAATATTTTTCCCCCTTTTTTTATCCATTTTTTTGCATCACAATGCTGCAGTGCTGATCTTTTCCAGCAATCACTTCCTGTCTACATGCACTGTGGGCTTCCCGATGGTAAGCATAGTGGACAATGCCTATGCAAAAAGCATCAGCAGCAGCATAATGTCCACCGGAAATGCATGTGGCAGGGTAAGATCGATTAGACGTCCCTCCATAGCAAGAAATGTCTAAACAAGAACCTTCATGACATAATTACCAGTTATTAGTTTAACTAAGGTGGAATTTAAAAAATGGCGCCTCCTATATGTGATTTTAACCACTTTACCACCGGAGGATTTTGCTGTCTTCCGTCCAGGCCACTTTTTGCGATTCGGCGCTGTGCAACTTCAACTGACAATTGCGCGGTCGTGCGACACCGTACCCAAACAAAATTTACGTCCTTTTTTTCCCACAAACAGAGCTTTCTTTTGGTGGTATTTGATCACCTGTGCGATTTTTACTTTTTGCGCTATAAACAAAAAAATAGCGTTTATTTTGAAAAAATAACAATATTTTTAACATTTTTTTTATATGAAATTCCCCCCAAAAAAGATGTAAAAATCAATTTTTTTAAAAATTTTTGGCCAATTTGTTTTCTGCTACCTATGTTTGGTAAAAAAAATCGCAATAAGCATATTTTGATTGGTTTGCGCAAAAGTTATTGCGTTTACTAACAAAGGGAAAGATTTCTGTCATTTTTGGTGTTTTTTCTTTTAACGCGTAATGGCGGCGATCTGCGATTTTTTTTTTGCGGGACTGCGACATTGCGGCGGACAGATCGGACCCTTGACTGACATTTTTGACACTTTTGGGGGTACCAGTGACATTACTCCAGTAATCAGTGCTATATATATGCACTGTTACTGTAAAAATGACACTTGCAGGGAAAGGGTTAATTTTATTGGAGAGGGAGGGGTTAATGTATGCCTGGTGCTTACTGACGTGTAGGGGGGGAGGTGACTGAGTGAGTCATGGACAGATCGGATGTCCAGCTATACTGAACAGTCCGATCTGTCACTCCCTGTCACTCCCTGTCACTATGGAGATCCGCCCGCTGTGTTTACACACAGCGGGCGGATCTCCAGACTCAATCCCCGACGATCGGGTAAGAGCAGCGGCGATCGCCGCTGATCCTCCCCTGGCCCGACTCCCGCTGTGAATGAAAACAGCGGGAGCGAGCCTCCGGCGGCGCGCAAGCGCCGCCCAGAAGGGGGAGTGTCTGACGACGTAGTACTACGTCGTCAGACGATAACGAGCCACTCTGCCGCAGTAATATTACTGTGAGCGGACGTAAAGTGGTTAAAAAAAATTATATATACCCGGCAGCTGCCATCAATTTCTTTGGGAGGTCCCAAAACAAATTTCTAAAATTATTATAACAATCTGAGGCGCTACACAATACCAACATTAGTGATAATACTTTTTAGTGCCAATTTCTAACTCACAAGTGGAAAATATATTATAATATATATATATATATATATATATATATATATATATATATATAAAACATTGTTAAACATTCAATGTTTAGATATCAATATTAGCATTTATGCTAATATTGATATCTAAACATTATATGTTTAGATATCAATAGCATAAATGCTAATATTGATATCAATTAGCATAAATGCTAATATTGATATCTAAACATTGAAATAAAATATTCTCACTGATAATGGTATTGTATAGCGCCTTAGTATGTTATGATAGTTTTTGAAATGAGTTTAATTAACACTGCAGATTTTCAATCACTTTGAGTTCACAGCAGTATGATAAAGAATATTTTATTTAATAATGGCTTCTCTTGATCAATCAATTTATTACACATATTCTATGAATGAATATAAAAGCCATTCAATTTGTGCAGGAGATACAATGCTTTGAGCCTTTCTTCTCCCCAAAGAAAAAAAACATTTGACAGTTTTTTTTATATATTTTTTCAGCTTTTCCTATTTTTTTCCACCATATTTGTTGGTAATTGTACACCTGCATTTGACCACAGACCTCCCTTGCGGTGCACTTAGAGTTTCCCACTTTTCTCTGCTAGACACCAACAGCAGATATCAGTATATAACTATATATATACATATATATACTATATATATATATATATACAAAAAGCATCACTTATGTGCATCCGAAGGGTTTAACTCAGCTAATGTCTTTACTAACATAATGAATAAAAATAACTACCAGAACTCTGTGGAGTTGTACAATGAGGAACATAACTGGTGCCAGCACAAGTGTACAATACTATATATAACTTGATAAAAAGCAGGGGGACAGCACTGGTAACAAGAGAATATAATTGGCCATGATAATGTACTTTAACATTAAAGTGGTTGTAAACCCTTACGTATATCCAGTGAAGTGATTGGCCTCAGGTGATACACAAAGATGAAACAAGTCCTCCAACAAAAGTTGTACCTGTCTATCTGCAGGCATTTCTTCTCTACATCTGTTCAAAGTGCTGATTTTTAAAGCTTGCCTGAGAGTTCAAAAAGGGAACGGAAAGCTGAAGTTACACTCTAGAGAGCTCAGCGAGGAGAGCTCTGACAGCTGATTGGAGGGAAGAGACACACCCCCTCCATAAAGCACACAGTAACAGAGCTGCGGCTGTCAATCAGCTGGAGCTCCCTCCCCTGTCACCATTTTTCTCTTGGTGTCAGGAAAACTTGTCAGAAGTGATTCACGATGATAGCAGAAGACGAAGCAGCAGACAAAAGTGATACTTAGTGCTCTTAATAGAGATAAGTACATACTATACAGGGATAAGCTTTGTTCATAATTCAGGTTTACAAGCACTTTAAAGTGGAAAAAATCCTAACTATATCTATTCCTAAAAATATTCCCTCTCCTCTCCACCTACCTATCTTGCCTAACCTGTATAAAAAAGATTTGCATACTTATTTTGAATCTAATCTGGTCACATTATCCCACAGCCAGGGTTCTCCTGGGTCAGTAAGTGGCTGATGTAGGAGAGAGGAGGGAGCGCTGACAACCGCTTGGCTATAATAGCCTAAGGGGGATATCATGGCTCTTGGAATTCAGATTTTCATGCGCTTCGTTACACAAGTAAGCCGGAGTTGTGAGATCATGTGACTAGACTGCATTGGATTAAAAAATTTAACTATATAGATATTTTTATACAGGATAGGCAGGAGGAGGAGTAGGGGACATTTTGAAAAATCAATACAATTAGGCTGTTCCTCCACTTGAAGAGCTCCTGCAATGTTTTAAGCAAAGATTGCAAAAAAAAAAAATGAATCTACATAGCAAGACCATATAAGAACACACAGAAATAGAAATGAAAGGCAAAACATTTGTGTATGCAAATATAAGTGATTACATAATCTCTGTTCTTAGCTGCATAAGGGGTTTAGAGAGGTGGGGATGGAGAGGGTCATGTCAGCACAAGTATTGACCATTGGAGGATCGGCAGCTCCAGTACAGCCAGAAAACTGACTATGCTGAATGGAAGTGCTCTCATATCTAGCATGGTGAGTTTGAATTAGAAAAACAGAGGACTGGCAGGAACACCTGGGGATTCACACAAATGAAGAAATACAAAGAGAACAGGATATGTTTGAAAACAAATACCTTATTTTCTAACAGTGGCACCCACTGATCAATTAAAACATTTTCAACATGTTTACTTTAGAAGTCAATTTAGCAATCAGCTTCTGTCAAGCGGGACAGCCTATACATTGATTGAGATTTAGCCAGACCAGCCAAACTGGTTGAATTTTAGTGCATGGCCAGCTTAACTTTTCTCACTTTAATTACTATATTTATTTCTAAGTGCAGACTGTATGACAACTTCAATGAATGATTAAATGATAAAAGTAGCAACTTACAAGCAAAGGTAAGTATAAGGCTCATCAAGATAAAACAGTCCAAGACACAGTGTGGATTAACATGCCAAGGGGCCACCAGGGTCCGCTGCTAAGCTGTGGGATGTTGAAGGAAGCTGGCTGGACACTTCCAAGATGGCACTGGAACGTGCACATGGCACACAGCATCGGCGCAATAATGTCACTGGATTAGGAGCTGCGATGCATTTCAGAGCATGCGCAGTGGAGCTATTGGGCATGCGTACCCTTTTTTCAGTCGGGAAATATAGAAGCAATAGAGCTTCTATTTATATTTTCTGGCCATTGGGGACTACAAGGCTCAACAACAATAATACAAGAAATATTCAAAAAAAAAAATGCAGGAACAACTTGAAAGAAATACATTTTTGCATATTAGCATAACTTACGAACCTGATTTTCTTTGACTTTTACAATTGTTCATCTGAATATGTGGTCTATTGTCTTGTTTGCCTCTGTGGACTTCTTATATGTTGGACGTACCATCAGACCTTTGTGCAAAAGATTTGTCGAGCATCGCTGTCAAATAGAAGACACAGGTAGACACAAGCATAGCATGCCCTGTCATTTTCTAGAATTTCACCAAAAATCAACTGTAGGCCTAAAGGTACGGGGCATAGAGGGAAAGCCCAGGGAACATCCAAAAGCTGAGCGCTTCCCCAGGTTTTGCCAGAGGGAGACCTTCTGCATATACAACCTTGACACCCTCTCCCCCAGTGGTCCCAATGAGGAGTTGGGAGTTGCCACGGTTCTTTAAGTATTTGTGGCCTACTGGAACTAATATCCTTAACCATATACATTAATGTAGCATATTGTAATAAAATACATAATATCCCTACATCTCACTAACTCTGTAAACCACTGTTTACAGGTACTCTTTATATCCTGAATACAACCAGACTCTGTGCTACTTATAACTTTGTAAGTACAGCTATATAGTATAAGTATAGATGCAAAATCCCTAATGTAAATTTGCTCCATATATTCAATCTGTTAATGAATAATCCTAGTGAATAACCCTAGCGTATGTGCTTTAAGGTATTATCATGAGCTGAATTTTATTACCTTTACCCTACCCACACTTGCTTTCTTATATATTTAGTAAGTTAAATATTAATTAAGTTATGTTTATATGAATAAACATATTTTATTCCTTTCAAGTTGTTCAAGCATGTATTTTTTTTTTATTTTTTGTATTATTGTTGCTGAACCTTGTAGGTCCTGATGGTCAGCAACTATAAACAGAGGCTCTATTACCGCTATGTTTCCTGTCTGAAGAAAGAGCGTGGATGGCTCCACTGTGCATGCTCTGAAATGGATTGCAGCTCCTACTCCGGGGACATCGACCGGTTGACGCCACATGTCACGTGTGCATTCCAGTGCCAGCTTGGAAGTGTCTGGCCAGCTTTCTTCAACATCCCATGGCTTAGCAGCAGTCTCTGGTGGCCCTTCGGTGTGCTACCACACTGTGTCCTCGACTGATTTATCTTAATGGGCCATATACTTACCTTTGCTTGTTAGTTACCACTTGGCTTTTTATCATTCATTAAAGTTGTCAGACTGTCTGCACTTAGAGGTGCTTCTATATTTGTTTTTCCTGTTCTACATAGAGTGTCTATTCTGCTCCTCTGAAGAGCTGCCAAAGTGCACACACCTAATAGACTTTAATATTCATTTATGAACATTTTATAATGTTCTTATTATAGACTTTTTAAATCGCATATAAGGTTTTTATACCTGTTGGCGCCTACATTTCTACTATTTTGATGTTACCATTTTTATTTGTGTGTGTTTTCCAGAGATAGTTGTTCTTAAAATTTTTATAATAAATAAATCTTTGAGTATTAGCACCTCTCAGACTGAGAAAAAGAGAACATACTTAAAGAGGAGCTCCAGGCACCTATAAAAAAAATAAAAGTCATTGGCTACAAAAAAATAGCTGCTGACTTTTAAAAAACAGGCACTCCCCTGTCCCACGGTCCAGCAGTGAGCTCCCCCCAGCTGTTTTTATCCTCTGTCCTCCCTCAACGGGGCTGGCATCTTCACTATGGGCACCCGGCTGTGATAGTTTGCGGGTTCACAGCCGGGTGCTCACTGTGCATTTGCGAGTGGCGCATCCTGGTTTGGTGGATGCAGTCTTATGGGACCTATCAGTGTCCCAGAAGACTGCAGGTTGAGGAAGGATAACTTCTGTTGCCGAGCGCCGCGGCACTTGGAACAGAAGTGGGAGCAGGTACCTGTCAAAATTAATTGGGTACCTGCTCCCTCCCCCCACTCTCCTCAAAAGTGACAATCTTGCAACAGGAGCGGGGGACGAGTTCTTAAAGAGGAACTTCCCCTTTTGGGTGGAGTTCTGCTTAAAAGCTTGTCCTGAATATGTGACTGTTAGGCTTAGTTCAAACTTGCAAAATTCTAACTCTTACAGTAACAGGAACGAACACACCTATAGTGTTAATGCATAGGCTGCTTTGCTAGGCATCTGAGGAGCAGCAAAATGCACCTCAAATGCCTGTTTCTAAAGCCAGTGTAAACAGAGTATTTCTGTGCAAATAAAAGAAGTATCACAGGCAACACTTAATTGTTTTGTTGCAAGTGCCCTTATACACTCTAGCTATTCTATATAAAACAATAAAAAAAAAAGTTTTGGCTTTACTATATGCGTTGGTCCAGCTCAACAAACCTGTTCAAAATAGTATGCTACCACGTAGGAAAACATTCCATCCATTTGCTCCCTTTAATAAAAATTTAGGTTATCAAAATGCATTTTAAATGTTCCTTTCACTGTACCATATCTTCCAGAACACACACTTATTTAAAGGATAAGTTCCCCTTTTATAACATGTTACACCCATATTCGGGGTGTAACATGTAACATGTTATGAATGCACTGGATCCTGCGCCTCCCGCTCCACCACTATTACAGCTAGCGGGGGAATCTTCTACCTGTTAGGGGTCAACATTTTTAAAAAATTGGCCATGCAGGGCTCCGCCCACCCGGCCACATCACTCATTCACAGTTCTCTGTGAATGGAAAACTACAAGGTCTTGCAGCCTTTGCAGCTGTCGGCGTTCACAGCACCGTGGTAGTTCATTCATTCTTCCTGTCAGCATGTATCAGCTTCCTTGTACGAGCTATGAGGAAGCAAATACACTGACCGGTCTGCAGAAGACTTGATCGCTGGTGCATGCTTTACAGGCTCCTAAAACAAAAAATAATAAATGGAAATTTTTTTAACCTACAAAAAAAATGTGCATTTATTATTTCTTGTGAAAAGGTGAACTTATCCTTTAAGGCTAAACTCTGTGCAGCTAAATACAGAGATAAAATGCATATACAGGAACTGTTTTACCTTTCAATCCAGTCCTGCAATATACACAGACCTGTCACACTGCAGAACCCTCTTTGGTGGAACAGGCTTTTTTTTTTTTTTTCCAGCCAGAGACTGGATAGAGAAAGCAGAGGTAGCAGACTGATGAATGTATCTCCCTGTAACTCTGCTGTCTCATCCTATCAACATGTTGCTTGTTAACACATGAGCAGTACAGTACACCTGGCCAGCCCCCTGTGCTGCTTCTCCCTTTCCCAGTTTCAGCTCGGCCATACAGGAATTGCAAGAATCTGATATCAAATCATATCAAAGTATTTAATTTGCTTGATAGTTAAAAATGTATTGATATAATAATAGATACAAAACTGCATTTATTTGTATTTTTTGTATGAGCATGGAATTCAGCTTCAATAAGTGCAGTAAGTGTATGAGTCTGACACCTTAAGTTTTAAAGGAGTTGTAAAGGCAGAATGCTTTTTATCTTAATGTATACTATGCATTAAGATAAAAAGCCTTCTGTGTGCAGCAGCCACCCCAGCATCCCCTAATACTTACCTGAGTCCCATCTCTATCCAATGATGTCCATGAGTCCTTCGGCTGTCCGGGACTCTCCCTCCTCATAAGCTGCGACACAGCAGTGGCGCCATTGGCTCCCGCTGCTGTCAATCAAAGTCAGTTAGCCAATCAGGAGAGAGAAGGGGCAGGGCTGAACAGCAGCCCTGTGTCTGAATGGACACAGGGAGCTGCAGCTTGGCTCGGGTCCCCCCGTAGCAAGCTGCTTGCTGTGGGGGCACCCAACAGGAGGGAGGGGCCAGGAGCAGCAAAGAGGGGCTGGAGAAGAGGAAGATCTGGGCTGCCCTGTGCAAAACCAACTGCACAGAGGAGGTAAGTATAACATGTTTGTTATTTGAAAAAACACACGAGACTTTACAATAACTTTAAGCATATTTTAATTTCAGATTATGATGATGATGATTGTTATATTATTTTGAAAAAGTGCCTCTACCATTGTATAAAATAAGAAAGATGTACACAGCATTTTAAGAAAATATTTATCAAATGCAAAAACAAGATGCATTGCAAATGAGAGTCCTGCGTGTGTCAAGTTATTAAATTATCACCATGTTACTGTAATAATATATGAGATTTGTGTATTAGGTCTGTACAGCTTCCATATATAATCATTTGTATTCAGTCAGGTGTTGCACCGATTGCATGTTTCTGTTATACCATTGCACTGGGAATACAACAGGTAGTCTGTAAACCCGCAATAAAACAGTGATCATCACTGTTGGGACGACAAATCCCTTCTCTTTGCTTTCATTTTTTTTCCTCTTGCTTTCCTCAGCTGGAAAGTTTTGACATCTGCCGGTTTGGGAGATTGCTGAGCAGCTGTCAGCACGAGGGTAGCTGCTTGCAGCAGCAGTTGGTGGGATGGCAGGGTGCCAACTTCTACCATCTGTGTGCCTGACATTTCCTTCTAATTAACAGTAGGGTTAATTGTTCTGGCAGGCTCAAATGTAGTGTCTAACATTACCCAAGGGAAACATGTACAAGCGCAGGAGTGGCAGGGAGCTGGGGACAGAATTCTTAACAAACCTATCGAAGGAAACTGCTTAACAGCCACTGATGTTTTACTAGATGGGTGCATGCACAAAAAAAATGTTTTTTTTTCCTTCTGATAAATTATGCCAAGCTTTTAATGATGTCGAAAGAGTCAAGCTAAGAGAGGCTGAAACTACTGCCTTGGGGCAATTGTGAAGGAACAATTTGCATGTTATTACTGCATATTCATACCTAATTGTGTTAGCCTTTGCTAATAGAGCAGATTGACAACATGAAGAATCGTGCAAATGCTTTGTAGACTGAAAACACAATTCACCCTGACTTTTGTTTGCTTTATGTGTGATCGTGTAGACATCTTACGCACTGCGCTGTATGGCTTCTGTAATGAATTCTAATTTTAATTGAAGTCAAGTTAAAGAGGACCGTCTGTTGGTAAAATGAATTACTGAACAGTGTTATGCAAATTACATTTCATATTTAAAAAAAAACGGAATGTTTGTAAGACATACAATTTGCAGTCTGGTAAAAAAATAGATGGATTGAATGAGTTTAGTATCATATATCATTTTTTTAATCTCCACTTATACTGAAAAAAATTAAATAATCCCCTCTGAGTGATCAATTGCACATTGCGGGGATTTTACCAAACTTTGTTGCAGATCCCTACCTGTTCTTGTTCTGAAGCAAAATCTGTTTGTTGATTTATGTCTTTTGGATTCTGATTCTTAAGCCTAGTACACCCTTGCAGTTTTTTTCATTTAATACAGCAAGGCTGAATGTAAAAAACCTGACAGCTCAGGAGGAGCCGCTGTACTAACTTTCCAATGTTAGTATAGCGATCCCCTCTGCTGAGCTATTGTGTTCTGACAGGGAGACAGCCCCCCACCAGCACTGATCTGGAGCCAATAGGCAGACCTTTTTTTGTCCATGCCCCTTCGACAGAAGCCTAGACCTCTTTAGAGCAATGTAGGTAAATCAGCTGATTAACCACTTGCCGACCTCGCTATAGATGAATGAGGGCTAAAGCATGGCCAGCCAGTTCTGAGAGGGCGTCATATGTCCTCCCGTGATTGAGCCCGCTGCGATGTGCATGTGACATGCTCTGTGATCATTCTGTCCTCAGGAAACAGCTGAACACAGATGAGGGTAAAGAGCCAATCAGTGGCTCTTTACCATGTCACAGCTGACCACGATGTAAACACAAGCCAATTATCAGCATTCCTTTCCTCATGCTGTCAGCGTGGGGAGTGGAGAGATACAGTAACTGGCTTGTGTAAAAGGGACATCTACACTGATTATGAGTGCAGTCCCAACAGTGCCCATCTTTGCTGCCTATCAGTGCCCACCAGTGCCGCCAATCAGTGCCCACCAGTGCTGCCAACCTGTGCTCATCAGTGCTGCCAATTAGTGCCTATCAGTGCCCATCAGTGCCTCCTCATCAGGGTCACCTATCAGTGCCGCCTATCAGAGCCCATCAATGCCGCCGACTAGTGTCCAACAGTGCCACTGATTAGTGCCCATCAGGGCCACCTATCAGTGGCACATATAAGTGCTGGTTATCAGTGCTACCTATCAGTGCCCATCAGTGCCACCTATCAGTGCAGCCTCATCAGTGCCTCCTCAGCAGTACCCACCAGTGCTGCCTCATCAGTGCCCATCAGTGCAGCCTATCAGTGCCTAACAGTACTGCCTCATCTGTGCCCTTCAGTGCAGCATATCAGTGTCTATCAGTGCAGCCTGATTAGTGTACATCAGTGAAGGAGAAAAATTACCTGTTTGCAAACTTTTATAACAAACTATGAAAAAAATGTTTAATTTTAAAATTTCCAGTCTTTTTCCATTTATTTAGCATACAATAAAAAACCCAGTGGTGATTAAATACCATCAAAAGAAAGCTCTATTTGTGTAAAAAAAAAATGCTAAAAATGTCATATGTGTACAGTGTTGTACAATGTTGTACATGTGTACAACGCTGAAAACTGAAAATTGGCCTGGGCAGGAAGGGCGTATAAATGCCCAGTAGGCAACTTTTCATTTACTCCCTTTTAAGCCTAGTACACATGGGCTGAATGTCGGCCAGTTTTTATTGAACCAGACTATGCCGCCCGACATTTGGTCTATGTATACTAGGCTTAAATGGGAGTGATTAGTCTGCTGATGCACTTACAGTGCTCTAATGGGGCTAATTGCAAGGTTTGCATCTCTTTAGAAGTGATTAGAGAGCATCTTTTAGGGGCATCTCCCCAAAAATGAAATTTTTGTTACAGAGGATGCCTAAAATGTGACTTGTATCTTCATACAGACTTCTGGATAAATCACAAAAGAAGCAAATAACATTTCTGGGGATGTACTGTACACCAACTGTGTAAAGAATGTCTCCGGGTTGCCATATTGAATTGAACTTTACAGAAAATTGCAGCACTGCAGATTGAAAAAAAAAGTTAATTTTTCATAACATTCAATTACAATATCGCTTGTGTCGCAATTGTATATGATATTTTTTTTATTATTTGTTAGATTTTGTTCCCATCAAAGTGTAATTACCCTTTATGTGGTAGAAAAAACGATCTATCCATTCATGAATTTCCAGTTGATGGTAGAGTGGTATACATGCATATCAGAGAACTGTAAGATGATGAACAAAAGAGTGAATGAGCTTGATTTACTAAAGAATTTTTTAGCTCTTTAATAATTGTGTGAATATCTACCTTAACTAGCCAATCATGTGAAAATCAATTGGCTGTTAACTTAATCTGATTATGATTGCATAATTAAAGACAATTTATTGTGTGACGATTCTCAACTCCTTATTAACCACTCGCCGACCGCCGCACGGCTATTTACGTCGGCAGTCAGCCCCTCACAGGCAAAGCGATGTAGGGCTACGTCGCTAGCCTGTGAGGCTCTAGGGAGCGAGCACGCGCCGCCGAGGGCGCGCTCCCGCTCCCGCGTGGTCACGGACCCCCCCGCGCATGTGCCGGCGGACCCGATGTCCGCCGGGCACTCACGATCGTCCATTATAGCGGGAGAAAGGCAGGCGACTAATGTAAACACAGCCGCCTGTCAGTCTCCCCTGTGTAAGAATGGAGATCAGACGGTTCTACTATGTAGGACCGTTGATCTCTGTTCTTACACTAGTAGCCACAGCCAATCACAGTTAGAAACACGCCCCTAGGACACACTTAACCCCTCCCTCTCCAATACAGTTAACTCCTTCACTGCCAGTGTCATTTTTACAGTAACAGTGCATATGTATAGCACTGATTACTGCAGTAATGTCACTGGTAACCCCAAAAGTGTAAAAAATGTTAGTCAAGGGTCCGATCTGACCGCCGCAATGTCGCAGTCCCGCAAAAAAATCGCAGATCGCCGCCATTACTCGTTAAAAAAAAAAAACAACAAAAATAACAAAAATCTTTCCCTTTGTTAGTAAACACGATAAGCTTTTGTGCAAACCAATCAAAATACGCTTTTTGCGATTTTTTCTTTACCAAACATATGTAGCATAAAACAAATTGGCCAAAATTGTTAAAAAATTTTGATTTTTACATTTTTTTGGGGGGGAATTTCATATAAAAAATTGTGAAAAATATTATTTTTGCAAAATTGGCGCTCTGTTTTTGTTTATAGCGCATGATCAAAAAATCGCACAGGTGATCAAATACCACCAAAAGAAAGCTCTGTTTGTGGGGAAAAAAGGACGTCAAATTTGTTTAGGTACAGCATCGCACGGCCGCGCAATTGTCCGTTAAAGTCATGCAGTGCCGAATCACAAAATAGGCCCTGGTCAGGAAGGGGGTAAAATCTTCCGGGGCTTAAGTGGTTAAATAAACCCTAATGTCTAACACTGCAACCAAAAAGTATTCTAAAAAGGAGATACGGCCATGTCCAATATCCATGCAAGGACCAGCACTGGTAATAGCAGCAGGCATGTAAGACATTCCACCAATTCATTCTAGAGGCAATAATCTGCCTAGCATCAGACAAATCAGTTCTCAAACCAGGTCAGCTATCAGCAATTAAGGCAGTCCTCAAGCCAGGTCAGCCAGCAGAACAAATGTGAGTGTTGCCTCCTGAAGCAGCAGTAATATCTGTCTGTGGATTTGGGATGGTCACTAACATTATCAGGGACAGAGAAAGGACCAGATTAAGGTGAACAAAGTCTTCACAATTAGGTAACCCAAATTACAGGCAAGCCCTTTCTCCATCCACTCAAAAGGTATCATCTGTGGGCTACATATACTGTATATTCAGATAGCAAGAGGATTAGTATAAACAGGCCACATTTTAGTCTGGAAATAAATCTTCAACTATTTAACAAATTATCCATTAACACTGAGGTGAGGTGATGGTAAATAATTCATAGAGAATCATCTGTAATTAAACTAATTATGTAGGAATATATAGATCTTGTACTACAAACTGTGAAAAAAAGATTTTGAAATTTATTTTATGCTATGAATCAAATTTCTTTTACCATTTTATTGTTCAATGTTTTTATTGAATTTTTTTCATACAACAAGGAACAAACATGCAAAACAATGGTGTAGAAAATGTCACGTTACATAGTAGCAATACATGACAACAACAACAAATGCCAAGAACTAAATCAGAAATCGGAGCCAAAGCAAAAGTTGATAACATAGTTTCAAAATTTTTTTTAACCATTTTAACACACAGTCAGTGTCACACTATAAAGATAAAAGGATACGCATCCAGAACTGATGCTGAAAATTAAAAACATGTCCAATTTTAAATTGAACTCTTACTGAATTTGTCAGTCTTGTGATGTTGTGGTGACACATACAGGGAAATTCAATAAAGATCTTAGAAAAATGTTGGTTTTCGGTGGTAGTTCCATTTAGACCTACCTGTGGCTAACTCCAACTACCACCACTTTAAGAGACTGTCACTATGGCAGTGACAGGTTCTTAAAGAATAAAGTGGTGATCAAAAGTTTGGGCACCGCAGGCAAAAATTTGTATTAATGTGCATAAAGAAGCCAAGGAAAGATGGAAAAATCTCCAAAAGGCATCAAATTACAGATTAGACATTCTTATAATATGTCAACAAAAGTTAGATTTTATTTCCATCATTTACACTTTCAAAATAACAGAAAACAAACCAATGGAGTCTGCAAAAGTTTGCGCACCCTGCAGAGTTAATATCTTGTACTACCCCCTTTGGCAAGTATCACAGCTTGTAAACGCCTTTTGTAGACAGCCAAGAGTCTTTCAATTCTTGTTTGAGGTATCTTTGACCATTCTTCCTTACAAAAGTCTTCCAGTTCTTTGAGATTTCTGGGCTGTCTGTCACGCACTGCTCTTTTAAGGTCTATCCATAGATTTTCAATTATGTTGAGGTCAGGAGATTGTGAAGGTCATGGCAAAACCTTCAGTTTACGCCTCTTGATGTAATCCCCCGTGGATTTTGAGGTGTGTTTAGGATCATTATCCATTTGTAGAAGCCATCCTCTCTTTAACTTCCGCTTTTTCACAGATGGCATCAAGTTACCATCCAAAATTTGCTGAAATTTTATTGAATCCATTTTCCTTCTACTCATGACATGTTCCCTGTGCCACTGGCTGCAATACAACCCCAAAGCATGATTGATCCACCCCCCATGCTTAACAGTTGGACAGAGGTTCTTTTCATTAAATTCTGTGCCCCTTCTTCTCCAAACTTACCTTTGCTCAAAAAGTTCAATTTTAACCTCATCGGTCCACAGAACTTGTTTCCAAAATGCTTCAGGCTTGTCTATATTTTCATTTGGAAAGTTCAAATGCTGATTTTCGTGGTGAGGACGTAGAAGAGGTTTTCTTCTGGTGACTCTTCCATGAAGACCATATTTGTACAAGTATCTCTTTATAGTGGAATAATGTACCACAACTCCAGTGTCTGCCAGATCTTTCTGGAGGGATTGTGCAGTCAAACGTGGGTTTTGAATCGTTTTTCTCACAATCCTGCGAGCTGTACTGTCTGATATTTTTCTTGGTCTTCCAGATCTTGCTTTAACTTCCACTGTTCCTGATGACTGCCATTTCTTAATTACATTCCGAACAGAGGATATTGACAGATATCTAAGTGGATGCCCTATCGGGAGAAACGCGTCAGAGAGGAGGCGCCGCGTCATCACATCTAGACCAGGCAGCGGTCCGCACTGCAGACGGACCCCGCCATACAGCTCCTCCGTGAGGGAACTCGCTATTATTGTCTTCACAACTGTAAGTGCAACCATTTGTTTTAATAAAAATCTACTGTTGGTAATGCACCATTGCGGTCCCCTCTGTTGTGTCCCCTATTATTGAGGTCGACCAGACTAAGGAGTTACAGCAGCCAATCAGAGTCTAGCCACCTTTGGCAGGATCTTCTTTCGTCAGGCTTTCTGACTGGGTCTGTTCCTCTTGGACACAAGCAACTACATCAGCCATCCTAGAGTCCAGTAAACCCCGGCAGGACCACTCATCACCATAGAACCAGGCTTCTTGTTTGGCTTTTGTCCGGTAAGAGTCTAGGGAGCATGAGTGTGTCAGAGTGCCTTCTGTATTTCTGGGAACTTTTCTACCTGGCTGCATGACCTTTGGAGCGGTCATATTCATATATGCCCTATCTGGCAGTTTGCAGAATAGGAAACTGGTGGTAATTAAGAACAGCTCTGAGCTGGTGAACAGAGATATGCAAGTACTCCTAGTGGGGTATGTCTGTAATGGGAAATGTGACAGCTTCCCGCACAGTGGTCTATCCCCAGCCCCATTCAGCTGTCCAATTCAGGAATCCAAAGTTAAGGGATGGGACACTGGTGATATCACTGGGTCTGAGCATTATGGAGAATTGAGAGACTAGATTCCCATCATGTCTGCCTTATGTTTGAGTGATAGAAGATGGCAGTAAGCAGATTCATAATCTGGTATTGGACTGAATAGTGGCTATAAATCTGCCCACAGTCATGTGCTGTCAATTAAAAGTAAGGCAGACCTGATAGTGAACTAGTCTCAGTGCCAGGCTTTACGTGTACATGATTACATAACCCTAATAATTTTAGGGTTAAAGTATCTAGGGACAATTTTCTTTACATATGGGATAGAGTAGGCAGAGCTATTGTTAGAAATTATGGGACCCCATACAGCTTACATGACAGCCCCCCCTCCCCCTCCTAGAAAATATCAAAATTATATTTTCGCTAAAAGTACACCGTTAACACAACATAACATACAAAACTGTACTGTATGTAAATGAGGTGGGCGCTGTGGCTTGTACAGTGTAAATCAGCATTTACTTATGTGGCTGGAGCTGTGCGCAGGCAGCCTATCCAACGCTGTGGGGATGCAGAGACTGTTTAAACACAGCCACAGATCCTAATTTCACAGGCATGTAGGTGTAGGTCTATGGCCAGGAACACAGACAGTGTGCACCTGGGGCCACTTACCCACATCTACACCTCTGTGATGTTAGGACATGCAGCTGTGTTTTTATAGCCACAGTGTCTTCATTGAGTAAAAGGCCACTGCACTCACCAACTGCTCATTGACATTGTATGGGCCAGAGAACCAGCAAGAAAGAGCCCTTTTTTTTATTATTATTTTTACCTTTTTAATTATTTTTTTTACAATTTTTAAAAAAAATTTTAACAACACTCTTGGGGGAGCTTTGGCGAAAAATATCAGGTGTCTAAACAGTCCCCCAATGTCTTTTTTTTTGAGACAGAGAAAGTGATTGAGGACACGGTCCTCAATTGCATCTCTGCGACGAATGAATGAACAGAAGGAGATCTGCAATGTACTGTTACCCTGTTCATTCACACACTGAAGCATAGTAAACACATTTTCTATGCTTCAGTTATTAATAAACACAGTGAGTGAGACTGGTACCCATCACTCCCTGTATTCATTCTTCATTCAGAAGGGGACAATAAAAATAACATGTCTACTGTCCCCCACTCTCCATCCTGACACCAATATCCCGTAGTAGCCAGTGGGAGGGAAAGAAGGAGAAGGCATAAGCACTATGGGGGGGTCTAGGCAGCCAGGGGAATGGGATCCTGTGCAACAGGGGGTGATCTGTGCGGTGGGGGGTACATTTAATGATCCCCTGTAGCTTCCCCCTGCAGAAGCTGAAAGCTGGCAGGACAGCAAGGACGAGAAGTTGGCTTTCAGCTGCTGCATGGGGGAAACTACAGTGGATTCATTCCAGTACATATACTCCCTTGCGGCACCAGTCACCTCCTCCTGTACAGAATCCCCTTCCCCCTGCTTATTAAGCTGCTGGGCCCCCCTGTTGGACTGATAGGGCCTCATACAGGAGAGCCAACTGTACCCACTTATCAGTAGCTCTAAGCGTAGGTGAGTGTTAAAATCATTGTCAGGTTTTTTTACCATCTCTGTCTGGTTAGGGAGATTTCCCTTTTCTTTGGTCCTGAAGACTCAACAGGAAGTGTGAAGATATCCGTCAAATGTGAGGAATATCCTTTCTTAGACAGTTGTCATGGGAACAAGTTTCCTCATTGAAAGAATCTCCTTCGTGTTCTGGTGGAAACTCAAAAATTTTGATTTATTCTCCCTTTCATTCCAGGTGATCAGGGCAATTAGATAGAGTGAATCTTCCCAAAACAGATAACAGTAAAAACCCATCATGGGATTCACTGCCCCAAGATCCTGAGTACAAATCTTAGGTCCTGCAAAACCTCATTATTTTCTTTACAATTATTACCAACCAAGAATCCCTCTCACTGTCAGTCTGGGAAGCTTACAAATGCTTTCGTAGAGGAATGCTTATAAAATGACATACTCAGAGGAAGAAAACACTCTACTAAATTAGATAATTACCAACAAACAGCCACAGCTCCAGTGATAATACATGAAAACAGCAAGTATTCGTCCCAGAAGCAAGGGGGAAAATAATCACATGGACAATCTTAAAATCATACAGCTTCCTTCAATGATCTGGGCAGATTAAGACATAAGCACATAAAGACAAAAGGACAGGAGTGTGGGATTCTCCTGTCCTTTTCTCCTTATGAACAAAATAGATAACTTGCTGACCCAAATTAAAAAACTTGAAAGTTGCCACAAAAAGTTTCTAGCTCAAGCTATTAGTACCCAATTAAATTCGCTCAATGACCAACTAAACATTCTCCTTACTGAAACCAGGACCAGTCTGGCTTTGTGCCGAAATGAGAGGCACATCGAGCACAGACCAAGCATATGCCCTTCATTCTTTCAATAGTGTTAGCTGGGACTTTATCCATGTTACCCTAGCCCATATAGGCCTAAGCAACAATATGTGACAATAGATATGTGTGTTATATTCTAATCCCACAGCATCAATGAAAATCAATGATTCTGTGTCTGTTCCTTCTCTATCTGTAAAGGCACACATCAAGGATGCCCCTTGATTTTTATACTCTCCCTAGAACCCTTTCTATGTATCATGAGAGCTCAAGAGGATATTTCTGGCCTCTCGACCTCCTCGTGATACAAAATTTGTAGATGATGTTATCTATTTTTCTCACATTACCCAACAGTTTTGACTCCACACTCTCCTAAAGGAGTTAGAGAGATATTAATTACTATTCAGTTTCAAGATAATTAACTTGAAATCAGAAGTGATGAATATTGTGGCCTCTCCCTCCCAACATCAATATGCCAAACATTCTTTCCCATTCAAATGATCTAATTCGCACATTAGGTATTTAGGGACAAAAATATACCCTTGAACCTTAGGGAGTTTTTTACTTAAATTTTAACCACTTAGCAAAAGCATTCAAATCGGACCTCAAGAAATGGAATAAAGAAGCTTTCACTTGATTTGGATGCAATAGCATCCTAAATATGAACATATTTCTACGCTTAATAAACTTGCTACAAACACTCCCAATCAGACTTCAATCTAGCTTCATAAAAGACTTGATGGCCAGATTTTTCTCTTATCTGTGAAGAGGGAATAAGGCCAGGGTCAGTAGAATTATCCTGACATTGCAGAAGCATAAAGGAGCGATTGAGTTCCCAAAGCCAGTAAAATATTACACAGCAGTCCATATAGCCAGACTGCTTGAGTGGTGCACACAAAAGAATAATAAGTCATCCACTGGCTTGGAACAGTTCTTTTTTGCTTATCCTACTGAAGGCTTACCGTGGACAGATATCCCAGTCCCATATTTTTAAGACATACTTCCTCACCCACTTACCAAAAATCTATCTCCAACCCCAAATTCTATGCTACCTGTATTGGGCCCCACTCATTTTTCTCACAGTGTGACTGATCCACAGTTTTGTAACTTAATCTAAAAGAACCGATTCCGATTAATCCATTTCTCTCATCAAAAAAACAAAACAAATAAAAACAATAAAACCTCTTATAAGGCTGTCTTCGATTTTATGTGATGTAAACAACAGGGTTTCCTACTTTAAATTGATCTTCCATCTAAATCAAGACATACGCTTGACCACCTCTTTTGAACAACTATGCTTGGACAAGTCCCCTATACAACTTTCTTTATCTTTATCCTATTCAGTGAAAAAAATTTTTGTACCCACACACAAGAACTTACCTTTTTGCTGAAATGGGACTAGAACTTACATCATGGGTGCTCAACCTGTGGCCTTCCAGCTGTTGCTGAACTAAAGTTCCATGAGGCATTGCAAGATGCTGACAGTTATAAGCATCTCCCAAAGGCAGAGGCATGATGGGACTTGTAGTTTCGTAACAGATGGAGGATCACAGGTTGAGCCCCCATGACTTCCATCAGTCACTCAGTTCCAAAAAGATTGGATACTCCCTTGAATAGCAAATACTTACAAAGAAAATAGTTTTAAGATTATGACACATTGGTACAAAAAGTATTACACAAAATTGATCCACAATACAATATCTCCTCTTTGTTGGAGATGCCAAAAAGAGATTGGAACACTATTACATATTTTCTGGGTCTGCCCAATTTTACCTGATTTCTGGAAAGCTGTCAATGCAGCTATTCACACGGTGACGGGTGTGTCACTTGTGGAAAGCCCAGCTGGCTATCTCTTACATGATACTCCAATGTCAGTTAAGTACTACAAAAGCATCTCTAAAATGCATTCAAGGCATGTATACCTGCTTTGTGGAAAAAGGCAACCTACCATTGAACAATGGTTTGATAGACAGTGGCATTCCTATGGGGGTGTGGGGGGGGGGGGTTTGCAGACCAAGCCTGGATGACACCCATCAGAGAGGTGACAACATCAGGTTGGAAGTGATATCCAACCACAATGGTGTCACCCCTACCTGCGACAGCTTACCAACCACATCAATATCAGGGGCCGATTTGGGGTGCCAGCCTGAAACTAGCCTGCCAAACATTCTGCAGGGCACTGAGGCAGGCTAGACAAGAGAAAGCCTGATGCGCTATCCTGACCAATTTCAAATGCTCTGTCCTGCTCCTGCTGTCACTCTGCAGAGGCAGGACAGAGCACTGTGGAAGGCTAGGGGGAGCCACGCCGATGCACTAGCCTGCTCAGTTCCTTACTGCCTGTCCTGCTGTTACTTCAAAGCGGCCGGACAGAGCACTGTGGCAGGCTAGCTAGGGGGGAGATGTTGGGGTGACAGCATGTTTTACCGCACCAGATGACACCAACCCTAGTGAAGCCACTATTGATAGAGTTGCAGATATACAAATAATGGAATACCTTACAGCAGGTTTGACAGGCCAATCTAAAAACACTTCAAATTTTGGACTCCATGGTTCTTGTACAAACACTCCATGATCAATGAGGGAAGGACTTTAAAATGAGGAGAGTTGTGGAAAGTTCCCATTTCTCCCTACCTCATATTAGTTTTCTATTTTTTCTTATAGCAAAAAAAAAGTTTTGATAGAAGGGGGAATGGGTAAAATCACTTTTTGGTTTATATTACCATCTGTGTCCCAGTAGGGATATTTTCCATCAGTTTGTGTCCTACAGACACATCAAGACTTCTGTATTCCTCCAACTTAAAATTCTTGAATTACGCAAAGAGGAATTCTAGGTATGGCAATTTTTGCATAGTTTCATTGGTCCAGCTTGGACCAATGAAAGTCTATATGTGCTATACATGTCCTGGGTCCCATGTCGAGCGGCTGCCCTGCTGCATTGTGAACACAGGAAGTCACTTGGTACAGGTGCCATTCAGTGAAACTTTGCATTTTCACAATGTTACAAAGGAACAGCGGTGCTTACTACCAAGTGGGTACATGCATACATAGTAATATGAGCGGAACCTAGACGTGGCTGTACACCACTCCCAAGCACGGATATATGCTGTCTTCTGCACTGTATGCTAGAATTTATGTGCATGAGACCTAACAACTTATACAATTATTTATTTTAACAAGTACACGTCAATAATGGAAATTTGATTTCCATTTTCAGCAATGTGATTTTTTTTTCTTTTCGAAGAACATGTCTCATGGAATTCAGCATCCTTTTTAATATACAGTATGTTAACCATTCAAATGCTTGCCATAGGTATTGCTAAAGGTATATTGATACAGATCAAGATAATACTATTTGTAGAAACATAAACATTTGTATTACCTACTGCTAGCTACTCTTTACCAGCTGAGCATCATTAAGACCAACTTCAACCAATTAACTAGGATGTTAGCACAATATAATTTAAATTAAAGCACTGCGATAATTAAATGTACATTGTATCTGAGACTGGAGTGCGACTGCAGCCAGTCGCAGCTTACAGAGCAGCTTCGGGGGACTGGTCATAGCACTGAAGGTTGGCATTTTCTTCTTATTCTTCAGCTCCTATAACAAACGAGTGATTAACCCTTGCAGTACAACAGGGCGGAAAGGTGGATTTTCTCTTTTAATGGAGCTTGGCTTTAAATTTCCCAGTAAGGTTACAACAAAAACTTTTGAAGTTTTGCAGATGGCATTGCTAATATAAACCAAGGCTACATCCCAAACCACTATATAACTGTTACAAGACGTTCAAGTCTCTGGTGTTATCACATGTGCTGGTTGGATAGAACAGATGAAATTCATTCATAAATGGCGGTGATGGGGAAAAGCTGTAGCAAATAAAAACAAGGACAGTGGTATTAGAGAACACCTGGAGCAAGAACAATGAGAACAGCTGTAGCTCTATAGTTATAAGGATGAGCTGCCATCTGAAGAAGCGAGCTGCCATCTAGATAAAGGAAGGCCTGTGGATGTGGTGTATCTGGATTTTGCAAAGACATTTTATACAGTTTCCCACAGACATTCACTTTATAAACTTAGGTCTGTCGGTATTGACCATAGGGTGAGTACCTGGTTTGAAAACTGGCTACAGGGGCGGGTCCAAAGAATGGTGATAAATAGCAAGTACTCAGAATGCACGGGTGTGGTAAGTGGGGTGTCCCAAGGATCTGTCCTGGAACCAATTCTAATAGAAGATGGGATTAATAGCTTAATCTCAATATTTGTGGATAATACAAAGTTAAGCAGGGCAATAACTCCTGTGCAGGATGTGGAAACCTTACAAGAAGACCTAAATTAAATATTTGGGTGGAAAACTACATGGCAAATGAGGTTTAATATTGAAAAAGGTAAAGTAATGCATTTGGGTGCCAAAAATACAAATGCAAGTTACTCGTTAAGGGAGAACCTCTGGAGAATCTAGTATGGAAAAGGACCTGGGGTCCTAATAGATGACAGGCTCAGCAATGGCATGCAATGCCAAGCTGCTGTAAGCAAAGTCAACAGAATATTGGCATGAATATTGGGATTCACTCCAGAGATAAAACGATAATTCTCCCACTCTAGGAGATTCTGGTCTGACCACATCTTGAGTATGCCATCCAGTTCTGGGCACCATTCCTCTGGAACTGGAGAGAGTCCAGAGAAGGGCAACAAAGCTAATAAAGAGACTAGAGGATCTCAGCTAAGGGGGAGAACTACAAGTGTTGAACTTATTTTCAGTAGAGAGGAGACGCTTAAGAGGAGATATGTTTGCGATTTACAAATACCAGACTGGTGACCCTAGCATAGGAAAAAAACATTTTAGTGAAAGGGAATTTAAAAAGACAAGCGGCCATTCACTGAAATTGGAAGAGAAGCAGTTTAACCTTAAACTGCGTAGAGGGTTCTTTCCTGTCTGAGCAGGATGTGGAATTCTTTTCCACAATCAGTGGTATCAGCAGGGAGTGTCGATAGTTTAAAAAAACTATTAGATGGGCTTTTTAACCATTACAACATACAGTGAGATACAATGTACTATTGACATAAACACAAGCACACTCACACCACATGTTGAACTGGATGGACTGGTGCCTTTTTTCAGCCTTGCCAACTATGGGACTAGCAGTAGATAGCACAGAATTATGTCCAAATAGCCACAACATAGAAACCAATCAGCTTCCAGGTTTTATTGCCAAAGCCTAATTGAACAAGCTGAGGTTAGATGCTGATTGGTTTCTATGCATTAATGTGACTAATTTTGCACTCTCTAGCTTTAGTAAAAAAACAAAAAAACAAAACAAAACAATATGTGTATATTGATTTGGGCATTAGCAGGCTTCATCATGATCTCTAGAACATGATCTGACCCAGAAATTAGCTCCCCAACCATCTCTAGCCAACTCTCACCAGCCAATTAGAAGTTGTGAAAGGCATGAGCATTCTCCTCAGTTGCCTGTAGACTTGGGGGGGGGGGGTGGAGAGTAGTAGTGAGAACTGTGTGTTCAAGGAAAGAAAATCGGTCAATTCCTACATCAACACATTCAGAGTTCTTGGAGGAATCCCTGCCATTGCACTATTGTATTCTGACAGCAGGAGGTTTCCCCGCTGTCAGAATTCAATGATTACTGCTGCCGGCTAATAGCTGCTGGTAAACAGAGATGAGTTACAGTCTAGGAAAGTGAAATGCAGACTACTGCTGTAATGCTCTTAGTGCTCCCAATAGCATTTCAGTTATTAAAACTGCAAGCAGACATGTAAGTGAAATTCACATCGGTATCTGAAACTTTGACTACACACCAGAGTTCCATTGCATTTGCCAAACTGCTTACAAAAGAAGCTCATTTGCAGTGGCAAATCAGACATTAGTTTATATTTCTATCCTAGAAATAAAACTGTTATAGTGTTTAAATTAATTTTTACATTCCTTTTGTTAATTGTAGTATTCACATGAAAACAGGTTTGGTTTAAAAAGAGATAGAAGTTTCCTCTTGACTTGGTTACATAATTTTTTGTATCACTGTAGAATAGTACCCATGTGTCCACGGAGGGACAGGAAAAGCAGAAAGCAAAAAAAATAAAAAAATAAAAAATCTTTTTTTCTCTTGACACATTTCTGATATAGACATAAGCCCACGAGCACATTATGGTAAATGGGGTTCTGGTCCTTTGCCAAACTATATTGTGAAATTTGAAACTGACCAATGCTCTTTTAATTCTTTATTTTAAGTTTTAGAATCAGCTCCCATGTTATATTTCAGCTCTTTTAATTCCCCATTAGAACAGACAACTGGTATCCAAGTGATGCTTATTCTGTGACATTAATGAGACTTTTCCACTGGAGCTACAACACTTTGAAATCTATCTTCCAATTATCCAGCCTCAGATTTTTAATTCCATCCCATAAAATATATAAATTAAGCAAACATGTTACATATAATTTGTTAATGTAGATGAAAGACAGAGAAGGGCTTCCTGTCTTTGTGTCTGCTTTCAAATGATGTATTAATGTTTTTTCTCTTCATGACCATAGGTGGTCCACAACAGAAGTCTGACACGGCGGCAGTTAACTTGGTCAGTAACATAACAAAAGTCCACTAGATTGCCAAGGTGGGATTATTTATTCTGGGTCACAACTTGTATATCTACATTGTAGTTGTTTTCTGTTTTTTTTTTTTTTTCTTTCCTCACTTTGTTGTGAAGTTATGAAAAAACTCTTCTCTTTATGTGGAGAATAAAATCAAATGATACAGCAGAGTCTTTTGTAGATGATTTGAAGAATCAGCTGGAAGCCAAAGATCACACATTTTCTGCCCTTCAAAATGACCTTAGGAAGGTTACAAATGATGGAAAATCACAGTTGGAAAAGGTGTGGATAAAATAACGTCCTTCTGACATTTCTTCTTTATACCAGATCATATACCAGGCAGAATAATTAAATGGTTGCCGTCATATTATTAGCAAGCACTACAGGCAATAAAAAGCATTTTAAATAAATACAGAAATCTAAAAATATACCTATATACACAGAAAAGGAACATACATCTTCTTACCATAAAATGCACTTACAAAATCGTTGTTTTTAATAAATATGTGCTCCAAAGTTTGGTTGGAGGTTAATAGAGTTTTCACAGATGTGAACTGCTGGCATTTTTCATCTTTAATTACTTTGTGGATCTATTTAAATATTTTCGTTAGATTTGCTGAATAAATATTAATAATTTAGCTTGGAAGAAACAGGCAGCAAATAAAGTTGATCTTGGCAATTATTTTTTAACAGATATGAGTTAAGTGTATATGTAAACTTTGTTATCCGTGTTATAAAAATTCACATTTATTGGGCTTGGAAGAAATGTATTCATATACTTTTTAATTACTGTACATCCAATGGTTGAATTTTGTGACAATGCTCTCTTTCAGGAATCAAAAGCAAATATGAAACTGTATGCATTTTCCTAAAACTGCCTATGAGTTTTTTTTAAAAAAATTAGGGAATTGGTGTGCTTTATGTTTATACATGCTATATATGTTAAATATAACTAAATACTGTATAAAATATGTAAATACTGTATATGTATGTCTGTCTATATCTATCTATCTATCTATCTATCTATCTATCTATCTATCTATCTATCTATCTATCTATTGCACCCCACGTGCTTGAAGCAGAGCCGCCGATTGGTGGCCTTCTGGGGGTCATCGGGGCGCAGAGCAATGCGCCCGACACTCCCCACTTTCCGGATGTCCTGGCTGTGATTGGTCCAGTCTCCAGCCTGGACCAATCATAGAGGACACCCCGGGTGACGTTGCGTGGGGGGCGGTGCGTGCGTTAGTCACGCACTGTCCCGAGGTCAGAGAAGAGGACATCAGGTGGCGCGCATGGAGGAAGAACCAAAGAAGACGTCCGGCGGAGCGCATGGAGGAAGAAGAAGTCGACTCCCGGGCAGCACGCCAGGGAGTTGGGACGGTGACGGGCGGCGCACATGCAGGACGAGGACTCGGAGGAAGAAGACGTCCACGGCAGTGGCACCAGAGGTAAGTGAAGTCTCAGGGGGGTGGGCACGCACGCATGCACGCACGCTGGCCTCTGCATTGAAAGGGGCATGTATACTGGTCACTACATTGAAGGGGGCATGTATACTGGTCACTGCATTGAAGGGGGCATGTATACTGGTCACTACATTGAAGGAGGCATGTATACTGGTCACTGTATTGAAGGGGGCATGTATGCTGTTCACTCTGCATTGAAGGGGGCATGTATACTGGTCACTACATTGAAGGGGGCATTTATACTGGTCACTACATTGAAGGGGGCATGTATTCTGGTCACTACATTGAAGGGGGCATGTATACTGGTCACTACATTGAAGGGGGCATGTATACTGGTCACTACATTGAAGAGGGCATGTATGTTGGTCAATACATTGAAGGGGGCATGTATACTGGTCACTACATTGAAGGGGGCATGTATACTGGTCACTACATTGAAGGGGGCATGTATACTGGTCACTACATTAAAGGGGACATGTATACTGGTCACTACATTGAAGGGGGCATGTATACTGGTCACTACATTGAAGGGGCATGTATACCGGTCACTACATTGAAGGGGGCATGTATACTGGTCACTACATTGAAGGGGGCATGTATACTGGTCACTACATTGAAGGGGGCATGTATGCTGGTCACTACATTGAAGGGGGCATGTATGCTGGTCACTACATTAAAGGGGGCATGTATGTTGGTCAATACATTGAAGGGGGCATGTATACTGGTCACTATATTGAAGGGGGCATGTATACTGGTCACTACATTGAAGGGGGCATGCATGCTGGTCACTACATTGAAAGGGGGCATGTATACTGGTCACTACATTGAAAGGGGCATGTATGCTGGTCACTACATTGAAGGGGTCATGTACTCTGGTCACTGCATTGAAAGGGGGCATGTATACTGGTCACTACATTGAAAGGGGCATGTATGCTGGTCACTACATTGAAGGGGGCATGTACTCTGGTCACTGCAATGAAAGGGGGCATGTACGCTGGTCACTGCATTGAAAGGGGGCCTTTACTGTGGGGTTTGTGCTAGGGGGCCTGTACTGTGGGGTTTGTGATAGGGGGTCTGTACTGTGGGGTTTGTGCTAGGGGCCCTGTACTGTGGGGTTTGTGCTAGGGGGTCTGTACTGTGGGGTTTGTGCTAGGGGGTCTGTACTGTGGGGTTTGTGCTAGGGGGTTTGTGCTTGAGGGGTTTGTGCTTGAGTGTTTTGTGCTGGGGAGGTCTGTACTGTGGGGCTTGTGCCACTCTCAGTCAGTGTATCCCATGTTAGGGTGTCTCTCACAGTATATCTCATAATAGGGCCTCTACTCCTTATTATGGGATATACTAGTATTGGTGGACCCCTTAACCACTTAAGCCCCAGAGGATTTGGCTGCTAAACGACCAGGGGGTATTTTGCGATTCGGCACTGTGTGACTTTAACGGACAATTGCGCGGTCGTGTGATGCTGTACCTAAACGAATTTGACGTCCTTTTTTTTCCACAAACAGAGCTTTCTTTTGGTGGTATTTGATCACCTGTGCGCTTTTTACTTTTTGCGCTATAAACAAAAAAAGAGCGTAAATTTTGCAAAAATAACAATATTTTTCACATTTTTTTATATGAAATTCCCCCAAAAAAAATGTAAAAATCAAAATTTTTTAACATTTTCGGCCAATTTCTTTTATGCTACATATGTTTGGTAAAAAAAATCGCAAAAAGCGTATTTTTATTGGTTTGCGCAAAAGTTATCACGTTTACTAACAAAGGGAAAGATTTTTGTCATTTTTGTTGTTTTTTTTTTTAACGCATAATGGCGGCGATCTGCAATTTTTTTGCGGTACTGCGACATTGTGGCGGACAGATCGGACCCTTGACTGACATTTTTGACACTTTTGGGGTTACCAGTGACATTTCTACAGTAATCAGTGCTATACATATGCACTGTTACTGTAAAAATACACTGGTAGTGAAGGGGTTAACTTTATTTGAGAGGGAGGGGCTGTGTGTGTCCCTAGGGGCGTGATTCTTACTGTGATTGGCTGTGGCTTGAGGTGTAAGGACACTGATCAACGGTTCTACATAGTAGAACCGTGTGATCAGTGTTTTTACACCGAGGAGAATGACAGGCAGCTTGTTTACACAAGCCGTCTGACTTTCTCCCTCTCCCCCGACGATCGCCGAGTGACCGGCGGACATCGGGTCCGCCGGTCACACGCGCGGGGGGGTCCGTGACCGCGCGGGAGCGGGAGCGCACCTCCGCGGGCGCGCACTCGCTCCCCAGACCCTCCCAGGCTAGTGACGTTAATTAACGTCACTCTGCCTGGCCGGGGCTGACCGCCGCAGTAAATTTACTTGCGGCGGTCGGCAAGCGGTTAATAAGTGATATATTGGGAGAATTTGTTCACGCAAGCAAAATACAGGGGACAAAATGTGTGGAGTCTATAAGGGGTGGGGCTTCTTAGAAATGGGAGGGGTCAAAATGGAAGGGCGGGGTCTTGCATCCCACCATCTTAAAACTTCACCAGCCGCCACATCTATCTATCTATCTATCTATCTATCTATCTATCTATCTATCTATCTATCTATCTATCTATCTATCTATCTATCTATCTATCTATCTATCTATCTATCTATCTATCTATCTATCTGTCTGTCTGTCTGTCTGTCTGTCTGTCTGTCTGTCTGTCTGTCTGTCTGTCTGTCTGTCTGTCTGTCTGTCTGTCTGTCTGTCTATCTGTCTGTCTGTCTGTCTGTCTGTCTGTCTGTCTGTCTGTCTGTCTATCTATCTATCTATCTATCTATCTATCTATCTATCTATCTATCTAAATATACAGTATATAGTCATTGCTAGTCAATTAAATAGAGCACTCCGAGGACTTTTTACCTAAAGACACTTCGCATTTGCTCCAATGTAGCTTTGTGATTGCTCTGTAGATTTGATTGGTATTGAATATGTTTAAGTGTACCTAGGCTTGCACCTAGGATATTGAATATATACTGTATGTGCTATCCTATATAAAAAAAAAATATATACATATATATATATATATATATATATATATATATATATATATATATATATATATATTACAATAAAGGAAAGGAAAGCAGCTGCTCTGATCTGTTTGAAACTAGCACAAGAATAGGTGTACATGGCAAGGGCAATATACAAAACAATACAAAGGGGGTCACCAGCATGCACTCAAGATAGCCAGGAAAAAAAAGAACTCATCTGTTTTAACTAGGTTAAAAACAAAGGTCATATTGCATCCATTTGTGTCTTGTTTTAGAGATCATCATCTCACTCCTTGATTAAAACTTAATCTAATTGTTTGTGTTTTAAAACAGCTTTTTCCACGCATTAGAGACACTCCTCACTCTACTGTGACCAAGTATTATTATTTGTAGCCACCACACTCCTCCTTCTCCTTGTATTCCTCCTCTGCCTCCTGCTGCCTCATGGCATTCTGCGTGCTGGCAGAGGGCAGGAATAGCCTTTTGTGCAAAATAATGGTAGCTGGGCAAAACAATGAAGGCCTGGTACCTTTGGTTTCACTACAGCAGCAGATACATTAAAAAAGTCCTAAAAACTGTGGATTGTCTGTGGGGCTCACATTGGTACAAGAATTTCACAAGCTCATCATAGCTAGTTGGCGGGGCTATGGGTAGATTATCTGGAAAAGGTTGCATGAGCAGTACTAGTAAAGAAAGTAGTTGCTCTGTACCCTTTGAGGAGGATAAGGAAGCGGGTGCATGAGCAGGATTCTAAAAGGTAGCTGGTCTGGAATTTTAGGCAGGAGGAAAAGGGCACATTGACAGCATTATAAACAAGAAGTGTCTACGCTGTGCTATGGAGGAGGAGGAGGAGGAGGAGGAGGAGGAAAGGATGCATTAGCAGCACTCTAAAACAAAGTGGCTGGTATGTGCCCTATAGGAAGAGGAAAAGATTGCATAAGCAACACTATAAAAGAAAAGTAGTTGTTCTGTTCCCTTAAGAATGAGGAGGAGGAGGAGGAGGAGAAGGAGGAGGAGGAGGAGGAGGAGGAGGAAAAAGGTGCATTAGCAGCATTTACAAGCTAGTGGCTGCTCTGCACCTGGGAGAAGTAAAGGAAGAAAATAGCATTGACAGCCATTTTACTACCTTCTGCAAGACTCAATACTCTCTGGGTGAAAAAACCCCAATTCTTCAGAGCATCTCCCTCTCTCATATGTTTCCTGTTGAAAGGAGATTTGAGAAAGGGTGGCTGTAGGATTCAATGTGTTTTGCTTCTGTCTGCCCTTTCCTCCATGTTATAGAAGGATGGGCAGCTTATGGCCATAGTTTTTCCCTCTGAAGCATTGTGTGACATTTTTACTGTGTCAGAGTACAGGCCAGGAAAAGTGGCAGGAGCTGGTTATGGTGGCAACATGGCAGCATTTAGCTTGGAACATTTCATAGACTCTGGGATGCTTGGAGAGGACTGCTTGCTTCCAAGGAGTCAGAAGATGAGACCAGTGAGGGAAAGGAAGGTAGAGTTATTTTTCACTATCTTTGAAGGAGAATTCTGTAGAGATTCAAGCCTTTTTCAGGCCTCTACAGTGTGGCCTCATGAATTACTTGACAAGGCATATCCTAAACCTCTGAAACTATTTGTGAGGTATCCCTCTATGTCACTAGCGGTCAAAGATGTTGCAGCAGATGAATCTCGTGGAAGGAAATTTCAAAAAATTAGGAACAAGGAGGAGTGTGGGCCTTTTTTTGTTGTCTCATTGAGGTGCTGTTCTTACTGAGCTTTGTGGTCCAGCGTCATGTGTATCATACGCATGTGATATCCAAATAGCTGTTACCTTTACCACAGCAGATATGCTGTAGGCAGAGGTTGCATACCTAAATGGCTACATTAAAAAGTCCAACTCTGGAGAGCTCTTTCTAAGTGCATGTGTATTGTCTGGACACCAGATACTTTTTTTTACCAAACACTTACTTGAAGCCTAATTTTGAATATTTTGTAAATATTTGGGGATACATTGATGGGAAGGGATTTGTGAAATGCGGGGTTGTGGTATTGAATTGTTTTCATGCTCTATGTTTTGACACTTTAATAAACTTTAAAGACAATGCAGTATGTTACTGAAAACAAAAAGTTCAAAAGCTAGACTAGCAAACGTTTTTTGCCACTGGCCAGTTTATGTAATGAAGGGTTTTTGCTTTATTTTGTTTTAAAAACTTTCCTATAGCTTTTGGATCTGTTGTGTCTGCTACTTCTACCATTCAGTTCAGGTTTATTACTGCTGCATAGCAAAATCAGATGTCGTAACCAAAACTACCTAAACAAAAACATTTTTTTGCTATTTTAAACTTGTTTTTCTTAGCATTGGTACATATTCTCCACCACTGTGCCTGGCTCCCTATGTTTTATTTTCTTTTTTTTTTTTCGTTTTACAATGCTTTGCCTATTATTCTTGATAATGCCCAGCATTAATTATCAAGTTTCACTTCCATAGACTTCAATTAGACTTCAGATCATTTTTAAGTTCAGAATTTTCAGACCATACACAGCATTTGATGACCTTCCTGCAAATCAAAACCAAGCACATTTGCTCATCCCTAGTGCTACTAATAGTACTAATAGTGGTATAGGTTTCAGCAGAAAATACATTTGCAATAGTACTTTTTTGACAGAGTAAAGTCCAGTAAAAATAATTTGAAAGTTGATAGATGTTAAATTTCTAACAAGAGCCCAAGAGAGAAAACATAAAAGCAATTTTAAAGTACAAATTTAATGGCTATCTATACAGTACACCCAGGGGAAATTTAAACAACAAAATACATGATGGTATGATAATGACAATGATGGGACATTGGAGGTTCACCCTGAAACTGAAGTCAAAGAATACATTTATAGTAGAATTTGCATTGCAATAAGGTTTCCATTCACCAGACAATTTAAAATAACAAGTTACCACTTTACCTTATGTTGGCACCCTGCTCTTCAGGCCCATGGCCTGCCTTTAATAATATATAACCCTGTTTTTGAGATTTTTGAAAAATTACTATCATTGGCAGAGACCTGGTGTTAGTTATTATTTTAGGCAATAATAGTCAAATACAGTGCCTTGCGAAAGTATTCGGCCCCCTTGAACTTTTTGACCTTTTGCCACATTTCAGGCTTCAAACATAAAGATATAAAACTGTAATTTTTGTGAAGAATCAACAACAAGTGGGACACAATCATGAAGTGGAACGAAATTTATTGGATATTTCAAACTTTTTTAACAAATAAAAAACTGAAAAATTGGGCGTGTAAAATTATTCAGCCCCTTTACTTTCAGTGCAGCAAACTCTCTCCAGAAGTTCGGTGAGGATCTCTGAATGATCTAATGTTGACCTAAATGACTAATGATGATAAATAGAATCCACCTGTGTGTAATCAAGTCTCCGTATAAATGCACCTGCACTGTGATAGTCTCAGAGGTCCGTTTAAAGCGCAGAGAGCATCATGAAGAACAAGGAACACACCAGGCAGGTCCGAGATTCTGTTGTGGAGAAGTTTAAAGTTGGATTTGGATACAAAAAGATTTCCCAAGCTTTAAACATCCCAAGGAGCACTGTGCAAGCGATAATATTGAAATGGAAGGAGTATCAGAGCACTGCAAATCTACGAAGACCTGGCCGTCCCTCTAAACTTTCAGCTCATACAAGGAGAAGACTGATCAGAGATGCAGCCAAGAGGCCCATGATCACTCTGTATGAACTGCAGAGATCTACAGCTGAGGTGGGAGACTCTGTCCATAGGACAACAATCAGTCGTACAGTATACTGCACAAATCTGACCTTTATGGAAGAGTGGCAAGAAGAAAGCCATTTCTTAAAGATATCCATAAAAAGTGTCGTTTAAAGTCTATTTGCTTCAGCCACTGATCAGTGTGCTCTAACAGTAGAGAGTCCCGCTGTTAGAGCATAGTGTCTCAGCAATGGAAATTCCTTCATCCTGGCTGAATGAAAAAAAAAGAGCCATCTATTTCCAACTTAACTGGGGTCTTATATAGAACTGTAACAACATTATTTTGTTTTATGGTGTTTTGCTTGACCTCTTTCTTTGGAGACTTTATTTTATGATATGATTTGATTTGACGGAAGACCAGATCACCTGGGATACATTCCCGTTGGGAGTTTAGCCATTTCACTAAAATGGATATACAGGAACATTTGCTTGCCATGTGCCTCTTGCATCAATTTGTTATTGCACAAATCAACTAGATCCAAGACATTAGGTGGCAACTTGCTTGTCCTAAATTAAATATAATTAAATATAAGCAATGTATCTGTCTTACCTAAAGATCCATGCTGGCGTATGGGAGATGGATATGTGCATATGACAAGTAATACAATATAGTGAAGGTTTTGCAAGATTTGGAGTATATACAGCATATATATATATATATATATATATATATATATACAGTATATACAAAAGTGAGTACACCCCTCACAATTTTGTAAATATTTTATTATATCTTTTCATGTGACAACACTGAATAAATTACACTTTGCTACCATGTAAATTAGTGAGTGTACAGCTTGTATAACAGTGTAAATTTGCTGTCCCCTCAAAATAACTCAACACACATCCATTAATGTCTAAACCACTGGCAACAAAAGTTACATAGTTACATAGTTACATAGTTTGTGAGGTCGAAAAAAGACATCAGTCCATCTAGTTCAACCTATGATGTGTGTGTGTGTTTGCTGTTAACCGTACATTGTATACCCCTGTATGTTGTGGTCTTTAAGGTGCCCATATAATAGTTTTTTGTTAGTGAAGTGAGTACACCCTTAAGAGAAAATGTCCAAATTGGGCCCAACTAGCCATTTTCTCTCCCTGGTGTCATGTGACTCATTAGTGTTACAAGGTGTGAATGGGGAGCAGGTGTGTTAAATTTGGTGGTATCACTCTCACTCTGTCATACTAGTCCCTGGAAGTTCAACATGGCACCTCATGGCAAAGAACTCTCTGAGGATCTGAAAAAAAGAATTGTTGCTCTACATAAAGATGGCCTAGGCTATAAGAAGATTGCCAAGAACCTGAAACTGAGCTGCAGCACGATGGCCAAGACCATACAGCGTTTTAACAGGACAGGTTCAACTCAGAATAGGCCTCGCCATGGTCGATCAAAGAAGTTGAGTACACATGCTCAGCGTCAGATCCAGAGATTGTCTTTGGGAAATAGACGTATGAGTTGTGCCAGCATTGCTGCAGAGGTTAAAGGGGAGGAGGGTCAGCCTGTCAGTGCTCAGACCATATGCCACACACTGCATCAAATTGCTCTGCGTGACTGTCATTCCAGAAGGAAGCCTCTTCTAAAGATGATGCACAAGAAAGCCCACAAACAGTTTGCAGAAAACAAGCAGGCTAAGGACATGGATTACTGGAACCGTGTCCTGTAATCTGATGAGACCAAGATAGACTTATTTGGTTCAGATGGTGTCAAGCGTGTGTGGTGGCAACCAGGGGAGGCGTACAATGACAAGTGTATCTTGCCTACAGTCAAGCATGGTGGAGAGAGTGTCATGGTCTGGGGCTGCATGAGTGCTGCCAGCACTAAGAAGCTACAGTTCATTGAGGGAAACATGAATGCCAACATGTACTGTGACAAACTGAAGCAGAGCATGATCCCCTCCCTTTGGAGACTGGGCCGCAGGGCAGTATTCCAACATTATAATGACCCCAAACACACCTCCAAGTTGACCACTGCTTGCTAAAGAAGCTGAGGGTAAAGATGATGGACTAGCCAAGCATGTCTCCAGACCTAAACCCTATTAAGCATCTGTGGGGCATCCTCAAATGGAAGGTGGAGGAGTGCAAGGTCTCTAACATCCACCAGCTCCATGATATAGAGGACTCCAGTGGCAACCTGTGAAGCTCTGGTGAACTCCATGCCCAAGAGGGTTAAGGCAGTGCTGGAAAATAATGGTGGGCACACAAAATATTGACACTTCAGGCTCAATTTGGACATTTACACTTAGGGGTGTACTCACTTTGATTTGCCAATGGTTTAGACATTAATGGCTGTGTGTTGAGTTATTTTGAGGGGACAGCAGATTTACACTGTTATACAAGCTGTACACTCACTACTTTACATTGTAGAAAAGTGTAATTTCTTCAGTGTTGTCACATGAAAAGATATAATAAAATATGTACAAAAATGTGAGGGGTGTACTCACTTTTGTGAGATACTGTATATATATATATATATATATATATATATATATATATATATATATATATATATATATATATATATAAAGGTGTGTGTAATTCTCACGCTGTCATATATTAATAGTTGAAGTGCCTAAAAAACCTTTAATGCCGCAGGTACTATTATTGTTAACCACACAATATTAGTGACTATAAAAGGGAGGAGGAGTGCCGCGCTTCAAAGGTGCATCTGTGCTCTTTTCAATATATATAAAATATAAAATCATATACATATATTTAACTACCTCAATACTGGGCACTTAAACCCCCTTCCTTCCCAGACCAATTTTCAGCTTTTAGCGCTGTTGCATTTTGAATGACAATTGCACGGACATGCAACACTGTACCTAAACCAAATTTGTGTCATTTTTTCCCCCCAAATAGAGCTTTCTTTTGGTGGTATTTGATCACCGCCAGGTTTTTTTCTTTTTTGGTGCACAAATATAAAAAGACGGAAAAGTTTGAAAAAAAAAAAAAGTTTTTTTGTTCAGGTTATAACATTTTGTAAATAGATATGTTTTTTCCTGCACTGATGAGCACTGATGATGCCGCACTGACAGGCACTGATGAGGAGACACTGATGGGGTGGCACTAATGGGGTGGCACTGATGGGGTGGCACTGATATGCAGCACTGATGGGCACTGATAGGTAGCACTGATATGCAGCACTGATGGGCACTGATATGTGGCACTGATAGATAGCACTGATATGCAGCAATGGTGGGCACTGATAGGCAGCGCTGATGGGCACTGATAGGCAGCACTGATGGGTACTGATCGGCAGCACTGATGGGCACTGATAGGTGGCACTGATGGGCGGCACAGATCGGCACTGATGGGCAGCACTGATTGGCACTGATGGGCACTGATAGGCAGCACTAGTGGGCAATAATGGGCACTGGTGGGCGGCACTGATAGATGGCAATAATGGGCACTGGTGGGCAGCACTGATAGATGGCATTGGTGGGCAGCACTGATAGGGAGGGCACCACTGGCAGGCTCTCTGAGCCCTGTTTGCCATCCCTGGTGGCCATGGTGGGCATCCCTGGTGGTCATGGGTGGGCATCCCTGGTGGCTCTAGTGGCACCCCCCCTCCCAGGGCTGCACTGGTAATCAATGTTCTGATTACCAGCACAGACCCCCCCCCGTGATCAGTGAGTAATTAGAAATACTCAATGATCCCCCCGGCTGCAGTATCGATCCTCTCTTCTTCTCCTCACTGACAGGATCTGTCAGGAGGAGAAGAGATCGAAGCCGTTACAACGGCTGTGTTTACATTACATGACGGCTGTAATTGGACACAGCCGTCATGTGATCAGGAGGGCCAATCACAGGGCCCTCCTGCCGCATCTTGTTGCTCTGTGTCCAAGGGACACAGGCACATCGAGATCGCGCCGCTGCGCGTGCCCGCGGCGGCGCGGTCTCGCTCCTTCTGAAGGACGTTCCGGAACGTCCGATCAGAAGGACGAGACTCCCACCCAGCCGTGTATGTACAGTGGCCGGGTGGGAGGTGGTTAATAAACCATCTTAAAAATAATAAATAGATTCCAAAAAAGTGATCTGTGCTTATATCGTTACACTGTATTCAACCAATACTTTAAGTCTCTTGTGGACTTATACAGAGACTTAAAGTATTGGTTGAATACAGTGTAAGGTTTTGCACTTGGGGACTAGAAACATTAAAGCACAATACACGTTAGGAGGGGAACCCTTGGGGGAATCAAATATGGAGAAGGATCTGGGAGTCTTGGTTGATGATAGACTAGGCAACAGCTTGCAATGTCAAGCGGCGGCTACCAAGGCTAGCAGAATATTAGCATGCATAAAGAAAGGGATGTTTTCCAGAGATAAGACTATAATCCTTCCACTTTATAAAACTCTGGTCCAACCGCATCTGGAGTATGCTGTCCAGTTCTGGTCGCCAGTCCTCAGAAGGGATGTGTTGGAGCTGGAGAGAGTACAGAGAAGGGAAACTAAACTAATTAGGGGACTGGAGGACCTTGATTATGAAGAGCGTCTCCAATCGCTTGATTTATTCTCCCTGGAGAAGAGACGCCTAAGGGGGGACATGATAGCAATTTTTAAATTTCTCAATGGGGATCTCAGCTTAGAAAAAAAGCTGTTCAGTCGAAGGGATTGCATGAAGACTTGGGGGCACACAATGCGATTAGAGGAGAAGCGTTTTAACCTCAGGCAACGACGGGGGTTCTTTACTGTTAGGGCTACAAGATTGTGGAATTCTCTACCACAAGAAGTGGTTTCTGCGGGTAGTATGGTGGCTTTCAAAAGACTATTAGACATACATCTCAAAGAACAGAACATTCAGGGGTATGTGAGATGATTACAGCCACACACACCTACACAGGTTGAACTGGATGGACTATTGTCTTTATTCAACCTCACCTACTATGTAACTATGTAAGTGTAACAATATAAGCACAGATCACTTTTTTGGAATCTATTTCTTATTATTAAGATGGTTTATTAAATATATGTATATGATTTTATACACTAGCATAAGCAAGGTAATATTTATATGAATTGTTCACAGTAAGCATACATTTTATCTATTTATTTTGACACTAAGACACTTTTACACAGATATTTGCACAATTATTTATATTTATATTTTATATATATTTAAAAGAGCACAGATGCACCTTTGAAGCGCGGTACTCCTCCTCCCTTTTACAGTTATATATATATATATATATATATAGGGTTCCCATGGTTAATCCCTTATCTAATGTCATGGGGTCTTGAGTCAAGTGATTTTTATCTTTGTACTTTTTGATATTATAGTTCCCTCTTTATCTATCATTTGGATTCTCTGCATTTGTATACTCTTATCCTAAAGGATCTTGTTACCACAAGATACAGTATTCTTACCTTATGGATAATATCCTGCTTTGGGACAGCTTTTTAAAAAATATTGTGAATTTAAGGCCAATACATTGTGGTTAGATTTTATAAAATATGTCTCTAAATGATAAGTATATTTCGATCTGCATCTCAAATGCCCAAGGACCATTTATGATCACAGTTACATAATAATCCTTTTGGAATATACCCTAAATATTTTGTTAACACACTATGGCTATTTTCCAATGTGTGTATCTTTAAAAGATGATCTTACCTTCATCCTGAAAGCCCAAAGGTTAACTGGGATTATTTTTACAGTTATATTACTTATGATTTTCCATGCATGTTTTTGTACATTTATCTTTTTGTGAATATTTATGATTTGTATGTTAAGCAGAGACAGTCTCCTTTACTATTACCAGTAAGTAATCTACATTTAGTTCAGTTACTCTATATCTTTGAATTGACATATTTGAACCTTATATTTATGTATATATTTGACATATTTTCTATATATGCTCTATTATATACTATATATTTTATTCAGGAACAGAAGTGTTGTTTGTTGAGGTTATTTCTTAAGATAATTATGGTCCCATTTGGATGCAATCTCTGCTAGGTATTTTCAATGTAAATGTAATTACCTCTGCTATATACTAACTATTATTTTTTGCTGTTTGTACCACCCTATTAGGTGGTTATCCTGTAAATTCATGGTCACATTGCTTAGTGGCTGTTTCTGCTTTTGAATTAGTTTTAATACGTATGGGGTTTTCTAAGCACATATCTTGAGTTGTCACCAAAATAAAGCTTTTCTGAATATAATATTTTGATTTTCTTGAGTTTATGTAGTACGCATAGTTATATTTTTTCAATTTTTTTGGAGAGACAGGTGAAGCTCCTATGATAAGTAGTATCTATTACTCAAGCAAAAACATACATAAATAATTTTTACACACATTTCACAGCTTAATTAGGAAATTAAAAATTCCTTCTTCTGAGACATTTAGCAAACAGTAACATTGGTAATTTCATGAAATTAAATTTGCTGAAATCATCCCCCCTAACCATAATGGCAGTCTCTAATGGTGTTTAAATGGATACCTAACTTAATTGTATTATGTTTGTCTCAAAGTTTGCCTAGCATCACAGCTACTCCATCAAACAACTACAGTACACACACAGCTAAAATATACTAGTTAAACACACCTTGCCAGACAGCAGAACAAAGATGTTGGCCTGAATTTTTTCTATTGTATTTAAACAATACAGGTTGGTCCCATCCCTTTGACAGTATGGGAGCAGAAAGAGATTGATGGACTCATCTCTCTTCTCTCTTCCACTCTGAGCAAGATCCTTATAATTACACTGTATGCAGGCCACTCTATTGTCCCCTAGTTATGTTTCTCCCTCTTCTAGTTTTACTGTAAACAATATGAAAGGGGACCAATACAAAGTCAAATGTAGAGACTTATACCAATTTAATTTATTTTAATTGCATTCAATTTTATTAAATACATAACTGCATTTGTTATTGTTTTACATCTGCCTGGAGTTCAGTTTTAAAGATATTTAAAAAATGTACAAGAAATTAGAAAAAAAAGTAACAAATCCCCAATGACGAAAAATTAGACTTTAAAGAGTAAGATTAAAAATAAAGCTGATATGATAAGCAGGAAATTATCAGCTTCTAAAGAAAAATACACTGCTTAAAGCGCTATCTATATATTTCTATGTGAAAACTACCACTCATAAAAAATGAAGAGACAGGTGGAGACTCAAAATCTTACAGACCAATAACATTCCTGTGAAGATCTAACCACTTCACAGCCTACTCAAGAAATCAACAACCAGGGACTTTGATCTTAATGTACGTGCAGATTAAATGCAGCCGGAAAAGCTTTTAAGAAGCTTATCTGCATACTAAGGTTAATGATACCATTTAATTAGTTGCATATTTAATTATGCTTCTTATTAAAAATGAGCAGTTTATTCAATTGGCTCCTCTTTGTGCTTGGCACATTTTCAAGGGAAACCACTGGAGCAGGAATTATGTGTAAAGAATAAAGCTCGCAGTTGTCAAACATGACAAAGCAGAAGCAAAATTAAAGCTAGTTAGCATTCTCCTTTCATTAACATTTTGCTTAATACTAAGATATCGAGAGTGCATCCAGAGCTTGTCAGCCTCACATAACCACAAGGATTTATTATGTCTAGGCAACAGAGCATGTAATGGTTAGGGGATCACTGACACTTTCATGTATGTAAATGACATTTTTCACGTGTTTGTAACAAACTGTAGAACTTCTGTTATTTCACCAAGAAGATAAAGATTCTATTCATGTGTTATATAAAGCATAATTATCCACACTCACTATAATATTTTGTACGATGAGTGTTATAGGAATGATATTAAAAATAAAATAAAAACAATTTATAAAAATATGGTGAATAACAGTTTGGAACCCCGCTATATGCTATATATATATATATATATCTATATATATATAGATATATATATATATCTATATATATATATGAAAAATAGGGGAATCATACAATCATCATCTAACTATTTTTTTACCCGCTTTAATTTTCAGTTCATCTGCTTGCTAATTTTTGCCTTGGGGTACCACAAAAAAGCACTTTCACTTACTTACTTTTACTTACCTTATTCCTCAGTCCAGTTTGCACCTCATTTCCACACAACCAGTGGGTAGTTTTGTTAATTTCCTCAGCATTAAAAATGACCCTTTGTGTAGTATCATCACTACTAACAGTGCAGAACCTCCTCCTGCTATTCATTCTTAACAGGTATGAAAACCAAATTCATATTGGAACAATGATATTAAAAAGCTTTCCCTTCTAAAAACATATATCCATTTATTTATCAATAATAAAGCCTATGTATAGTCACTTTTTTGGTGTTGGATGGATTGGGAAGGAAAAAACACTGTACCTTTACTTTTCCTATGTCTCCTATTGTGGAGATTTCTCTTCACTTCCTGTTTGGGTGATGTGACATTGAGTAAACCTCTTAAACAGTTGTCATAGGACCAGGTGTCCTCATTCTGTATCCCTGTTCTGGTGACATATTTTGGTTTCCCATCACTTTCTTGTCTCAGTGACACACACGGCAATAAAAACCTAAAGGAGAAGTATGGCCAAAGCTCTTTTTTTTGTAGGTCACAGAAGTGCATATAGTTCTGCACTTCTGTGACACAGATTCTGTGACATCACAGAGCAGGTCCAGGCTCTGCCGGGATCCCGACAATAATGTTGGAATCCACCCAGATGCATGATTGGCAGCTGGCTCAGCCTCTCAGCGTGCCACTGAGAGCCAAAGCCAGCTGCTTCTGTCCCCTGCACAGTCCAGCGCTCCAGTGAGCGCTGAAGGGGCAGAACACAAAGTGGTCACTGACAGTTACCCCTTTGTGGTCAGAACGGACCCAAGAACTGAGCAGTCAGTGGTCTTTGAGCTCAGTTCTCAGCTTAGAGGTAGCAGGGGACAAATGCAGCATGAGATTTATTCTGCATCTACATAGATAAGTATAGCTGTTTTTTCACTTCTCTTTAAAACATTGGTTTTAACACTACCCTGCTGCATCCAAAATGAAACAAAAATTGTGGCTATACATACGCGTTATCTGACCCAAGCATCTTGTCATTTGCTTACATAAATATATTTCATTGAATTAATCCGAACTGTAAATCATCGCAAAACAGATATGTACTTTTTTGTTAGATAGTCTATTCAGTCCTTTTATCCCTTCCATGTTAAATATCAAAGCTTTAGAAATTCAAGAAATCCCTTCAACAGAAAGCTTAACACAAAGTCACAAAGCAACTTTTGACCAATTAACATTAATTGGATTTTTTTTTTACAAAAAATATCTAGCTGCTTAATTAAAAAAAAAAAAAAATACGTCTCTGCTCTGTCTTGCATGGCACCACTGTTCAGTGCTCTAACTTTCATTTTTATATGCCACTGTCTCCAGGATCTACTTTCAACTACTTTCAACCAGGCTCATATCCAGAATTATCTCCCTTGGGCAGAAAGTGCTGGGGGGTGGGGCCTATTTTTTATGGTAGGGAGATATTAGCAGAATTTTGGAAAAATGAAAAGACAGCATGTGATTTAATGCACAAAAATTGACATTACATTTTTAAAGTGAATACCTCAGTAAACTAGAGAAGAGGTAAATACAGTATGTACAATAAATATCCAGTTAAAACCCTTCTTGTCAATGACATGTAATAGTGCAATATTTGGGAAATTGAAATGCTAGATTTGCATCAGGATTTGGGGTTAAAGTGGTTCTAAAGCCTAAATGCATTCTATGCATTAAAGTGGATATAAACCCCATTTATGAAATCTGACCTGGGCACATATATCTGTAGTATTTACCTATCTCTCTCCAAAGCCCTAAGTCCCGTGTCTTTCCGCTGTTCCGTTCCACTGTTATCAGCATGATAACTTCTGACAAATTCTCCAACACAGGAGGTAAAAGCAGCTGAAAATGTGTGTTGGGGTGGGTTCAGAGAGATAGATTAGCAGAGAGCTGGTCTATTCACAGCTCTGCATGTTTATTACTTCCTCTGCCTATGTGGAGGGGGAGGGGTCCTTTCCTCCAATCAGCTGTGACACAGTGTATGCCAAGACTCCACACCCAGTGCTGGAACAGGAAGAAAACATTTTTAAAATGACATTCACTTTCTAAACAGTGTACAAAGCTGACAACAGCAGATATACAAATTAAACTTATGTATGGAGATTAGCTTAATCTCTGTGTATCATTTGAGGCTGTTCACTTCACTGGTTATATGTGAGGGTTTACATCAACTTTAAGGTAAAACCTTCTGTATACAGAATCCCCTCCCAGAATCCCCCCCAGCACCCCCTTATACTTACCTCAGCCCATTCTTAATTCAGTGCTGTGCATAAGAGCAGCTTCTCTCTCAGCTCCATCCCTCCTTTCTGGGCAGATTGATAACTGCAGAAGCAACTGGTTCCCATTTATGTCAGTCAAATCATGTGATAAGGGAGTCGTGGCAGAGCCGAGCCATCCTGTCTGTGTTAATGGCACAGGAGCAAGCCTGCATGAGTGCCCCCATAGTAAGTGGCTTCCTATGGGGGCACTTGCTAAAGAGGAGAGGTCAGGAGCACTGGCGAGGGACCTGAGAAAAGGAGGATTCCATTGCACAGAGCAGGTAAGTATAACATGTTTATTATTTTAACAGAAAAAAAGAAGCTTTCCTATCACTTTAAGATAGCATTATTATGATCATCCCCGTAATATGTACCTAATTTAGTCTAATTACTTCATTTACTTTATTTTTAACAGGCAGCAAAGAACATCTGAAAACAGATGACGTAAAATAATATTCTAGATCATTTTTGCACTCATTGTAAATTTTACTGGCCACCAAAACACACCATACTATTTAATATAACTGAAAACATACCCAGCGGCTTACGTTACTTATATATTTGTTCAAATCTTTCTGTTTTATTTTAGTTTTCTAGTTCAAAATACATTCTGGGTGCTGTATGTTGGATATCATTGATAGCAACACTCACAAGAACCAAGTTCCTTTCTGAACTGTAATAACTTATTCTTGAAAGTATAACTTCATCTGAAATTAATCAACTTGGAATTCATTATGCTGAATAAAGACTAGACTGTCATGTGAAGTATGCTGGAAAGTTTTACAAAATCTAAAATAATGTCAGAGAAGCAATGAGCATAATGGAATTCTTTAGCTCTGGTGTCAACATTTTGATTTTCCTTTGCAAGCTTTTGCTGCCTTGTAAATAATTGTTATTTTCGATCTCCTTTTCTGACAGTTTCATACAGCTCTTTTATTGTTGATTGCTTGGAAGCTTACAGAGTAAAGTGATAGGGACTACAGGAAAGGATCAGGTAATCTGTATTCTTTAAAATGAAAATACCTTCTTACAAGTGTTTTTTATGCTCTTCACATTTAAAATTAATTATTATTTACTTTGCAGGTTTTAGTTAAGATGTTTGGAGTTTTGGTGCTATTTGGCTTTCTCCAAGCCAACAAGAAGACAAGCAAATACATGGCTGTAAGGGAAAGTTATGTTTTATTAAAGTGTAAATGTGATAGCGGTGCACTATTCATATACCTGTATGTTGCACTATTCATATGTTTTATTAAAGTCATGGTGTATTGTGATTCCTCTTAACAAACAAAAAAAGAGAAATGTCTCCAGACTAGAAGAGGCACCTTAAAACACTTTCAACCTTATAGTGGACACACACATATTGGACATTTATAATTTTGTATTTTCTAATACATTTTTTGGGGACAGCTCCCTTCATTTCTGGGGTTCTCACGTAGGCAAAAAATGCCATCCTAATCACCCGGAACCTCCTATGATACTAAAATAATGCAATCCAGGAGGCTTTGACATACTCTCAAGAGCATGTGCCACTGTGTGTAATCAGGGAGCTGTTTTTTTCTTCCTGGTTCTGCAGTACATGTGAGTCCTCATGGGTGTGGCTACAAGAGACAGTGGGCTCTTGATGATGCAAGTTAAGAAGATGGAGCACAGGACCTAGCGTAAGTCAGCAGATTGATGAAATGGGTGTGTCTACAAGAGACAGTGGGCTCTTGATGATTCAAGTTAAGAAGATGGAGCACAGGACCTAGCGTAAGTCAGCAGATTGATGAAATGCCGCAGGACAGCACTGGATTTGCTGGTGTGAAATTTGTGGAAAACCTGGGAAACCATGTACAACAGGTAAAGTTCCTCTTTTGACACACCTTAAAAAGATAGGCTACTTTCAACAATTAGATGGAAATTAAGTAAGACAGGAAAGGGTATAGCATTAACAAAATTTTATGTAAATACTGTAACAAACAAATCCTGAGACACCTTATTTCCTTGTTATTTGAATGAATACCCTGGCAGCCTTTCATTCAGGGAGTCTTTAGGCAAAGTAAAGAAAAACTCTGCTGGCATCAGTGCCTACAATGCAGGGCTGCTGAAGGTCATGTGACCTAACACAGAGTTAAAGTCATAAAGTCATATGATCTGGAATTAAAGTGATTTTAAAGACTCAATGTGTTTTACCTTCATGCATTCTATGGTAAAAAAAAACTTCTATATTCAGTGCCCCCCCAATACTTACCTGAGCTACCTCTCGATCCAGCGATGTGCACAACAGCTGAGCTTCTCCCAAGACTCTCATTCCTCATTGGCTGAGACAGCAGCGGGAGCCATTGGGAGGGAGCAAGTCACAACTCTGTGTGTCTTAAGGATGCATAGAGCTGGACTAGGGGGTCAGCATGAACCAGTTCCCTATAGAGCAAGTGGGTTGCCATTAGGGGCATTGGCTGAAGAGGAGGAACGCGGGCGGGGGACCCAAAAAGAGGAGGATCTGGGAGGAACACGGGCGGGGGACCCAAAAAGAGGAGGATCTGGGCTACTCTGTGCAAAACCACTGCACAGAGCAGGTAAGTATGACATGTTTGTTATTATATTTTTTGATTGAACCTTTGATGTCGCTTTAGAGCACTATGGGATCTCATGACAGTGGTGGTGTTATTCTCCCCTGAACCTGCTATCACATTTGAAATCCGCACACCCAAGTCATTTCACAGCAATCTGTGAGTTAATGCACTACAACTCCCATCTTTCACTGTGGCAGACAGACTTGTAATTTCAATAACATGCAGATCAGCATGCTCACAGCCCATTCACACTCCCTCCAGCATTAAAACTATAGAAAACCAAAAAATGTATGGGACTTTAAATCTACATTCAAGAGTATATTAGACACAAACTCAAGAAATATAATATATCACAATTTTATTAGATATCACATATGAAAAACCACTTGCCGACCGCCCACGCAGATTTACTGCAGCAGGGCGGCTTGGCTGCGCATAATCACGTACATGTATGTGATTTTATGCACACAGTCTCGGTTGCGCGAGCGATGCCGGAGCAGCTCTCCCGCCATTTGAGCTTTGAGCCACCATTTCAAAACACATGTCATGCTGGGAGAGAAGTTCAGAGTATAGAAGCTGGGTAAGCTATTCATTGTGGAATTCACTCTTATATTTATTCCTATATTTCTTGTTATACATTGATGCCCTATTTTCTTCTATAAGGATATCTCTATAATTTAACCTACCATAGCTTCTGCCTATTGGAGGTATACCCATTTTCCACAATGAAGTTTGTTCCTGCTCTGAACTTCCTTTCCCTTTATAAGTTACATGAACCCATTTAACCCTTGCACTTTAAAGCTGTAGTAAGAATATAACAGGGTTTTTACCTCTGCGCTCCTAAATCCACCCCCCCCCCCATTCACTATCCTACACACACACAAACACACACACAAACACACACTGCCCATGGCATTCTGCCATGTAATGAGTAAATGTCTCATACATATTTATTGTATGCAATTACAGTAATTTTTAGAGCATCTAAGGCCTCGATGAAGCGGGGTTACCCGCGGAACGCGTTGGCCAATCACCCAGATCCCAAGGCCAAGATAGATATCTATGTGGATATCCAACTCGTAAATATATTTTTAAAACTAGCTTTTTAACATATGTGATATCTAATGAAATAAAATAATAAGAAAATTGTTATATTTTTATATAGTCCTTGAGTTTGTGTCTAATATACCCTTAAATGTACATTTAAAGTCCCATACACTTTTTGGTTTTCTATTGTTACTTTTGGGGACAATACTTTCTATGGGAAGGTCCTGTATAACACCCCATTCCCACACACCAAATTCAGCTTTAAAACTAGAAACCCATACAGAGTTAAGGGCAGACAGCTGGAGAGAGAGTTTGCAGGGAAGAATAGTATGTTAAGAGCATAGGTCAAGAGTAAGTAACACACCGACTGCAGAGGTAAAGGCTATGTAACACTAGAAAATAGTGTATTTGGTATTGATATATTAAATACATAACTCTGCTTGCCACCCATTAAACATTTTCTGCTTTTGGCTGTTACCTTTGAGACTGTAGCAGCTTTCTACTGCCATTTATTGTCGCAGAGACAAGCTCCCCAATTTGTCTGTAGGAGACCAATCAATCTATAGCTTTTCTGTTTTCTTAGTTAAGGATAGAAAAGTGAGGACTACATACAATTATTTAGTACAAAAATCTAAATATCTGGTAATTTACCATTATTCAATAAATACCTACATTTAACCACATTGAACACAGTATTTTTATAATCCATATAACAACTGGTGCAAAAATAGGTCTATCTATCTATCTATCTATCTATCTATCTATCTATCTATCTATCTATCTATCTATCTATCTATCTATCTATCTATCTATCTATCTATCTATCTATCTATCTATCTATCTATCTATCTATCTATCTATCTATCTATCTATCTATCTATCTATCTATCTATCTATCTATCTATCTATCTATCTATCTATCTATCAAAAGCATCTCTTTTGCACATTTTCAAGTGAAAAAATGAAAAAACTACATCTGCAGAAACTCAAATGAAAAAGCAGAAAGTCACACAAAAGTGAGGATAGTTTGAAGCTCCATTAGCCATCTACCTATCTAGATATCATGAAACACTATGGAAATATCATATTATATTTCTTTTAAACAAAAGCCAAGTCTTGTTATAAAACATCACTTTGCTTGGCACTCAAATGCCCCAAATTTTAATCTCTTAAAATCAAACATATGCTATGTAAACACGATAAAAAGAATCATGTTTCTGATTTTTACACTTTGCAGGCCTGCATGCTGCTTACAAGATAATTTGTTTGAAGTAGTTCAGAAGCTTCAGCTGTTTCCACGTACCACTGGAAAGTTACAAAATAACAAATTTTATTTTCAAAGAACATTTAAAGTCTGACCTGTTTCATTGCTTTTTGCACAGCTGGGAAGGGATATACAATCCACAGACTAAGGAAATTGCTCAACTGTTATACTCATATGTTACCCATACGCTGCCATATTCACTAAATATTTTTCCAGTAGGCATAAGAGGAGGAAATTGAACTACAATCCCCCAAATCATTAGCAGCAAAGTCACTCATAAGGAAAATATGTAGACAACGTTATGCAAATCTTTGGATTTGAAAAGAATAATACATCCAAAATGAGAAGCTTCACGTTCTGAAGATCTACTCCTGCTTCTTTGATTTAGAACAGAAAATTAAATAAAATAGTACAGGTTAGGAGACCCAAACATTATCGACTGAGAGCTTAGTAAAACAGAAACATGCTTTTCCTTAGAGGAATTTCTGGTAAGTTTAATTTACAAAACAAGGCAGCATGTTGAAGTGGTTTACCAGAGATCTGCTCACCGTGCATTGCTTCTTAATTTTAAGGCTTATGCAGATGATTGCTTGTCCTTAACTGCCCATCTAGCTAACATGAAATGTGTGGTGAAATGTTGCTTTTAGTTCAAATTCCTGGTAAAAAAAAAAAACAGATCTAAAAGACAGGGTGGGCATTGCATCCTAGGACAATGAGAGAAATTGTTATTAGCAATAAAGTTCTGTAAACCACTATTATCTACATCATTTAGCAACCCACAAAGGATTCATTTTAGGGCTCTTAGCCCCATCCACAGTAGGGTAAGTATATCACATACAAAATGCTTTAGCAATAAAGTTGTAGTAGGCATATACAGTATATACAATTATACAATAAGTAGAAATATCCAAGTATGTCACATCAAACATAATACAGCTTAGTTGTTCACTCCACTGTTGAATTCATCCAACAAAATACATGTGTATAGGTACAGTGAGCACCACTTGCATCATATAGCAGCTGATGCTCAGATATTGTCAGGGCCTGCTGTGTCTGGCAATGACCCTGCTTGCTGAGCCACCTGGAATGTTGGATAGTTCTTTGGATGAATTCCTTGAGTGATCCTGCCTTGAATCTTGTTTGTCTTAAATCTTGAACTTTTTGCTCCTCCCATGAACTTCTTGATTTAAGTCATGTCTCTGCACTTCACATTTGCCAGATTTTTGTGCTTCCTCAAACCAATATCTTGCTTTTGTCTCTCCTGCTGCTGTCCTAATCTTCGTTACCATTTTTACCGACCTTTGGCTTGTTCCTCTACAACACTTTTACTTAATCTCAACCTGCAACTACTCGTTACTGACCTTTGGCATTTTTCTCGACTACACTTCTGCTTGATCCCCACCTGCTATACCTGCTACTGAACCCCCGGCTTACTCACCTCCTGGTGGAGCGATCATGAGGACCGCGACCTGGTACTCACACAAAAAAGTCCATCTCCACCATCAGAAGCTCTGGTGAATATAGGTATAGTACTTAGACCCTGCACCTCAGGTTAACCCGTTTCATCAGCCAGGGTGACCTGCGTGTATAGCTGTCCCGCAGATGCGTGATGCGATATAGACAGACAGGAAGATTTATTGCAAGTTGCAAGAGGATTCGCTAGGGAGATGAAAGCTAGGATAGACAATGTCATTCAGAACAGGGCATAATTGATAAAAAAAAAAACTAAAACAAACTTGACTTTTCAATAACCCCATTGCTTTGTTGACTCTGTAAGATTCACAAGCACCCAACAAAATGACAGATACATGGCTGATAACAAAAAATAAGACCAACCAGTAAGTGCACTGGACAAAACTGGAGGACCCATTAAAATGTAATTAATATATATATATATATATATATATATATATATATATATATATATATATATATATATATATATATTAAAGTCACATCAACATTAAGAATAGTATTATTTTCAATCAATAAAAATACTTTTTCTTTAAAATGATTGCACCAACCAATGGCGCTGCAGTGCCTGAAGCTGGCCTTCCAGTTTGTGCACCTGTGGCAGAACTTCAGTGGGAACACATCAGTGTGTGATGAAGATGTGGTCAGCTACATATCAGGGCAGCTGGGCAGTCCTAATGCTATGCTCTCATTAGGGCCAGATAGATTGAATTAACTTGGGTAATGTTTGAATAGTCCCCCACTGCAAGAGTTGAATGTTTGTTGACTCTAGGTGGTGAGGAATAGGATGTAATATTTATCTTACTTCTCTCTCCAGCAGGCTCTGGTGATTTCCTCCACTCTGGGTTGTGGGCAGTCCCTTGTGGTCCTGACGCACAATGCAGGGCTATTGGCTCAGCATTGTACTTGATGACATCCTATTCCTCCCTGGCCAGAGAATGTTAAAGAAGAGGCTTTAAAGGAACTGGTTGCACAGATGTAGGAAGTCTGCTGGAGTAAGGAATAACTGGTTTGAATGTCCTTCCTGTGATCCTCTGTACAAGGCAGCAAAGTGAATAGAAGGTTCATCTCATCTGTGTGCTGCTTCTCCTTCTTTGATGAGTAGGAAAGCAGGATTGTTTTTGTGACCTAGCTGTGCTTGGATTAATGAAATACCTTCACATGTAAATCGGTTCCTATAAGAGTATTTCAACTGTGTATGTAGCTTCTTGCTTAGAGTTCAGCTAAAGCACTAATGTAACAATATCAAGGGAATAATAATACCTCTTACTGAATTTTTCCAAAAATTGAGACCGTACAAACCTCACAGTGGGACCATCTTAGGTTAGAGCACATATGTAGATATAATTTTCTTTACAATAACTCTATGTTAAAAATAACTTCAGGAACATTCGCCTACTTGACTAGTTTCTTGTTATACAAAGTCTTGCTCAGGGGATCTCAGTTTATGGGCAAATAAGGTAGGAAGAAATGTTCATATTTTCTTTGTGACAAGCCCTACTGCATCAGTTAAACCCATTTACAGTTACTGAATGTGGATTGAGATAAAGTAAGGAAACACCTGATCTGAAGTCAAGCAAATAAACAGATCTACATAAAAAAAATGTGTCTTCCTCCTGTAGCAACCAATCAGATAATTGCTGTTGATTTTTTTTTTCTTTTTTTTTCTTGGCCAATTTGTAAAAATATGAAAGGATTTAATTGGCGGTCATTGGGGCAACACAACAGTTCTCTTGATTCAATGTGGCCCTGATGTAGACATTATCAATAAATGGATTTTCAACCACTTGTTAGAGACAGTACCTCCCAGCTATATTACTTTATTTGTGTATGCCAATTCGATTATTTTACACCCATTTAAAAATTATAAATAGTCAATATATTAATGCTTTCAGACAAATGTACAAACTGTATTTTTGCTTTGCAAGTTGAGCACAGCCCTATTTTATATATGAATGTCCATGGCAATTTTCCCTTCTTCCCGCATTTCGGATTCCTGAGAACTGTGCAGCTGTTTTCTTAATGAGGAGATTAGTGAAGACATTTATGTATTCTAAATGTTAAAATAACACAATTAATAATACTTTACTAATAGCACCAGTAGATGCATTAATGGCATAAAACACTAATGGCGAACAAGATTCTTTATTATTTTACCTTATTAAGCTTTTATCTTTTCCTCTATTTCTTCCTTTGTTGTTTTTACAGTATGCTGACACTGGAAGAGGATAACCATTTTCATTAAAACAGAGAAAGCATTCTTAAATTGCTGCATGTGAAAAAATAGCTGCAGAGAAGTTATTCTGGGGTTTGTAATATATTTTAGGATTTACATGTGTGCTGTGTAAACATTAATGTTCCCATGGTGTTTGTGATAGAAAAGTGTACATGCAATATTTTCTTGCATAGAAAGCTGTTAAAGGGATAGTTTTTAAAACAAAGTTAGGAAAAACATTGGTTGAACATTATAAGCATACAGTGGTATTATTTTATACTTATATAAAAATAATCATATATATATTCATTTTTGGTGTGGTTTCCAGCAAAATGCATATTTAGTGATAAATGTTATATGGATAACACACTTTAACCTCTTCAGTACCGGGCACTTTCACCTCATTCCTGCCCAGGCTAATTTTCAGATTTCAGCATTGTCACACTTTGAATGACAATTGCACGGTCATGCAACACTGTACTAAAATGAAATTTTGATATTTTTTTGAGACAGAAAAAAACTTCCTTTGGGGGTATTTAATCACCACTGTTTATTTTTTTATTTCTTTGCATTTGGAATCAGAGGTGCACTGATGAGGCTGTACTAATGGGCACTGATAATCTGTACTTATCTGCACTGACTGACACTATAAGGGCTGTACTTATTATGAGGGCAATTATAATCAGAGGCCATATTGTCAGTGTAAACAAATGTACTCACTGTGCCCTGTCAGCCTTGCTGGGTATCGGCTCTCCTTCTCCTCACACAGAGACAGCATGTAAGTAAACAAATGCCAATAACTGGCAAGTCTGTTTACACGTGACCAGCTGTGATTGGATACATCTGATCACATCGCAAAGGGCCGCTGTGATTAGCCCTTTATCACTATTTGTGATCAGGTTTGCCCAAAGGACACAGCAGTCACAGAGTGCACCCAATGTGCGCCCCAAGGGGGTGCATGGGAGACGCGGTTCTGGGAGGACGTCCATAGATGCCCTCCCAGAACTGGAGAGCCGCGCTGTAGCTAGCCCTACCCCCTTAATCCATTCTTGCCTAGGCGAGAATGACATGATGCTATACTCACAGCCTCCTAGGATATCTACATTACATTTCCCAGGAGGCTTCATGAGTCAAAAACAGAGCAGTCAGTGGGCAGAGGTGGCATGCTTTAACGTGGGCTTGCTGCATAAACCTGGAAGAGGCAGGGAGCCAAGGAGGACCAAGATGGTGCCACAGGACCCAGACCGTCACACCTCAGTGGCAGATCAAGAGCAGGGCTATGCTGGTGAGTATGTGAATCAATGACATCACTGAATAACATGTAAGAGAGAAATAAGAATTGCAGAGGGGATAAAGTTTCTCTTTAATAACATCATTAAATGTCAATAAGCAGCCAGCTATTTCTTGTATGAAAAGACGTATAGCCTCAAGAGCAAGAAACATATTCTTTCCTCTGCGTAAACCAACTCAATGCAGCTCAATGCCTGGGTAAAGACTTTGCAACTGATGCTGGAAGACACAAAAATAAGATTTTTTTCAAAAAACTGCCTTTTCCTGCTCCCAACAATATCCATTTAATTTTATTTGAAAGTTCCGTAGAATTTTATTTTTGTATTGCATTTTATATTTAACCACTTCTGGACCAGAAGGATTTGCCCCCTTAATGACCAGGCCATATTTTGCAATTCAGCACTGCGTTACTTTTTTTTTTCAAATAAATTTTATTGAAAATTTTTACAGTACAATAGCCACAATCAAAACAATAGGTAACTAATGAATGAAGGCACAGTCGTAGACAGACATTCATGTTAATGCACCAACAATAACATGAGAAATTTATCTGAATATTTGCCTATTTTATCCCTACTCTAGATGTCTTCAAACTACTCATGGCTGCCTTCCATATTCTTTCCCCCCCACCCCACTTTTCCCCACCTTTCACCCACCCCACACCCCCCTCCCTCTTGCAGTAATGCTGCGTTACTTTAACGGACAATTGCGCGGCTGTGCGACGCTGTACCAAAATAAAATTGATGTTCTTTTTTTCCCACAAATAGAGCTTTCTTTTGGTGGTATTTGATGACCTCTGAGATTTTTATTTTTTGCGCTATAAACAAAAAAAGTGTGACAGTTCTGAAAAAAAAACAATATTTTTCACTTTCTGCTATATAACATTCTCAAAAAAAAAAATTTACAATCAAAAATTTTTAACATTTTAGGCCAATTTGTTCCTGTGATCCTATATAGAGGCTTTATGATCATTCCAGGGAGAAGAACGGTTAGCTGTGTTTACAACAGCTGACCATTCTTCTCTCCCAGCGGGGAACGATCGCAGGTGTCAAGTGGCAATCTGAGCTGCCTGCCCCATGCATCGGCTTCCCCGCTGCCAAGTGGGGGACGGGAGCGCACCACTGGCGGCACACACTCGCCCCCTAGCTGCCTGCAAGTGACCAACGTAGGTGTACGTCGGTTCGCGCAGGAGGACCGCAATGCTGCAGTAAAAAAGCGGTGGGCGGTCCGGGAAGCAGTTAATACACATAGGGGGAAATTTACTAAAACTGGAGCAAACAGAATCTGGTTCAGCTGTGTATAGTAACTTATCAACTTCTAGGTTTTATTGTCAAAGCCTAATAGAACAAGCTGACGTTAGAAGCTGATTGGTTACTTAGCACAGCTGCAGCAGATTCTGTGTACACCAGTTTTAGTAAATCCCCCTATAGTCTGAACATATTTTTTCTAGGTGCCAAAGGATTATGGTGCCATAGGCAGAACCACAATTAATGTATACATTTGTAAACTGATAAATAAATAATTTACACTAATGACTCACAGGCTTGCATTGGTATAATTGGCCGAGGCCATTTTCTTCAAAAATTACACACTTCATATATATATATATATATATATATATATATATATAGAGAGAGAGAGAGCATAGTTCAGCCATAGAGCTTGAACTATCCAATATTAACACATACTGTAATATATACAATATGTAACTCAGCCATAAAGCCCAAGTTACCCAGAATATTTAACTTTAAAACAAACATTCCCACAAGCAAACAATAATGCAAAATTTTGTTTAAGAAACAGGACGGGAGGGAGGGACGAATGTCTTGCTCTGCTGACTGAATCCCTCTAATGGAATTTGCCTATTTTTATAGGGGTCCGCTCTGTTTCAAGGTGGCTGAATATGATCTTTTAAACCAATTAAAGGTAAGTGTTTCTCTAACTGTCAAGTTAGTTTTATTTCTCCTAACTGACCAATCGACAGGTAATGCTTAACTGGCCAATCAGGAAGGACAGTATTGTTGTCCTGCCATGGCCCCATATATGCAGAGCGAGTACTTTGACCAACTATGCATTTTCATTCCTTGGGTGCCTCAGTTTTCATAAACCAGTTTAAAAACATAAAAATAGTAGTTTAACAGACATTCATAGTGTTCCTAGTGCATATGACTGTAATAGAACCATTAAGTTGTAAAATCCTGTGGAAGTTAGGACTTGCAGGAATGGCTTTGTAAAGTGTACAAAATGTAAATGCAATAAATGAGTATAATACATGAAGATTAGAAAGCTTTATGTATTTGCATCATTAGGACTCTTTCAAGTCCATCAGCAACAAGACCTTGCAATGGAACCTGAACCGGCACAATCTTCAAGTGTGTGAATTTAAGTCTACGACTTGGTTCATGTATTTTGCTACTTCACATCAGCACCTTTGTTATACTGCTATTTCTAAATAATTTCCGAATGACTAGGTAATGTGGTAATGCACATTGACTAAAATGACAACTGCAGTCATTAGCAACTGGCACAGGTGAAAGACTGTTAAAGAGACCATTGGGAACATTCTAAGAGTCAGATTTCACTTAACCTCCTGCCAGAAAAAAGGCAATAGAGCTATTATGTGTGTGTTTGGTAAACACATGGTGATATACTGTATTACACCAACTGAAGTTCGGAAATCTTGAAGAATTCTGCAGAACAAAACTTCCATGTGAAATTGCCACAAAAAAAAAAACAAAAACAAACAAAACAAAAAAAAAATCTAGTCTTAATTAAGGTACAAAACACACAATACTGTACCCATGAAAACAGATACATCTTGTGCTTTTTTAGCTTGTGTAAAATAAAAATCTGTTTGGTTGATACTGCTCGCTGAATGTTGCATTCATTTTTTGCACTGTTTATTAAATATGCCTCCTACTGCTCCTACTAATTTGCATTTTGCGATCATTTCCATGTATCATTTTTTTTAAAATGTGACTAATGTTTGTATAAAAGTCTCTCCTGGGTTTCTGCACATCGAGCACTAATCTGTTTTTTTCACTTGCCGCCCCAAAAGGAAGGTTTCACCAAATGTGGCCTACAGCCTCCAAGTATAGTGTTTACACGCTGTTCTCCTTATGGAGCATCTGTTACTGGCAGACACAAGAGGGTACAATTGATAGGATGATACTTAGAAATATTGAGGTAGTTATGATCCCCTATTGTTTGATAAGAATTGCAAAATTGTATGGTTTCACTATGCATCCCTGTGTTAATGGTTATGTCTCAGTTTATGTGAATAGAATGTATTTCTTATTATGTCCTCTATCTGTATTAACAACATAGTCATAGCAACCATGTCATTTTCAAGATCCCACATATTTAAACATTCGCTTTTCCATGCTGCTGACTTTGTTGGCTCAGGAAAACAGAACTGAAAGTCCAAATGAGATGCCTATATAACAGCTGTATATGAAAAACCTTTGGGTACTGCAACTTGTGACCGGTTTTGAACTATACACTGAAATACCTTTTCAACAACTCAGCCTAAAGTATAACTAAAGTAAACATTTTTTTAGGTTTGGACATAGTGCAGCGGGATTAGAACACCAGTGTTTTTCTTTATTGCTGCCTCTACCCGTTGGTGAGATTCAACCTCTCTATTGCCTTGTTTACTATTATCAACAAAAATGTAAAAGAAGATCCCAAATTTTGGGTTGTCCCCAGAACAGTAGTAGAGGGGAAATCTACCAAATGGGGGGCCCTAGTTCTGGTGACCTGGGGGGGTCCCATAATTTCTAGGGATTTTCTCTCACTTCCTGTTCTGGCTATGGGACAAGAAGTGAAGGTAAATCTCTCCAGTAGGGCACAGATGAAACGAAAAAAAAAAAAGCTGGCAGGGTTATATATGTAGCACCCTCCCAGGTAGGTGCTAGGCAAACTATAAAGGGGGGCCTTGTCTGCTTATCAGATGGGCTTTGATTGTTCAGCTAGGCTGTTATGTGTTCCCAGGTGTGCCCGTTGAGCTTGGGCAGTCTCCCCAATGTGTCCAATGGGGGCTCTAATTGGACAGTGGAGGAAACCTGACCAATAGCACACCAGGGCTTGTATCTATCCCAGAGGGCAGAATATGCCGCAATGCATCCTGGGATGGGGTATAGGTCTGAGGGGAGTACATGACAGATTGTCTTTGGTGGGAAGCAGAGTCCCAGGAGGGAGGTGATGGCTGTCTTTCCTCCTGTCAGCGGGGAACGGGTGTCCTAGGCGGCTGGCCTAAGAGGACAGAGGGTTGAGCTGAGCTTCAGAGAGGGATCCAGTGTGCTGAGGACCAAGCGGAGCTGTGGGGGCTGGAGTTTCCAAGAAAGCAGTGTCGTGAGTACTGTAAACTGCCCCGGGGCCTGCCTAGGATAGATGACCACTCTGGAAGATCAGAGGGATCCAGGAGCCAGCTAGCCTGTGTAGAAGATTAGAAAGTGGTGCCAGAATTTAAGCCCTGAAGAGCAAAGGGGGTGCCAGTGTGGGCCCTGAAGAGGTAAAAGTTGCAGCAGTATTCACAGTTAAGCTACCTCAGCAGGGAGGGCTAAAGGGAGCAATGCAAAGGACTTTTGTATCACTGGAGAGTGTCAGAAGTCAGTTCATGTTCACAGACAGCAAGTCAGGGCTAGGCAGCGCCAACAGGCATTGACCGGTATTCAGCCAGCGCCAAGTCAGCGTCAAGAGGCATTTTTCTTAGTGTCCCATTTTATTGTGTATAGTTGAGCCAGAGGAGTATCCCACTCATTCCCTTCTCCCATCCAAGTTTCTAAATAAATACAAAACCAAAGATGCCGGACTGTTTCTTGTCTCAGTGCTCACACTTGGAGAACATGCTTAAATGTGCTGTTGTTGCTAGCGGTAACCCTGGTGGACCATCATCCGGCACAAAGGCTGAAAATCCTGCTACATATATAGGGAATATGTTTTTTCAGAACTGCTCCTCCAAATCCAAAGAAGCAGCTGCAGTTGTGACAGTGTTATTACTCAAAACTGAGGTTCTGCATTCCATAGGGACCTCAGTGCTGAGTGGTTCTGCACTCACCACTTCCTGTAAACCTTCCTTTTCAAATTCATCATCATCATCAAACTTACTCCTTTTCCTTAAAAACAGAATAAAACATGAGTATAGGGACTCTATTTTAAGAATAAAATTCTAAGATTGTGTTAAGCATACTCCACCAAAATCCAGATAGGGCTTCACAAAACATTGGGGTTGAAATCACTGTATGGGACTGCTAGCCCCTCATGCATAAAAGCCAAATAAACAATTATTATGAGTTTCCCCTTCCACAATTCTAAACAAAACCCTTATCCTAAAGAGGGGTCTGTTATAGCTTTTTTATGGGGGACCTCACACATAAGAACAAAAAATAAATGACAAGAGGCCCCCCAAAATTCAGACCAGCCCCTTGTCCTAGATCAGTATATTTCTACAACTTTGTAGAAATGTATGTTCTGCATAAAAGAAGATAAATACTGTATTAAGATAAAATTAGACAAACATATGGTATTAATTGTCATTCTAACATTTTAGCTTTCTAATAAAACCAAGCAAATTGGAACACAAATGAGACCATATAAAAACCATATGAAGCACTCACCATGTTTTTTATACTTTTTGTCTTATCTGGCCTTTCTGGGCATTTGTGGCTGAAAGCTTCAGCAGGAAAAGAAAAATGAATGGCTCTGGACTTGCTGAAACAAGTCACAAGACTCTCTTCAACTATTACCTCTTTGCAGATTTTTGACTGGTGGATCGTATTTTCCAATAGTAGCCTCAGTACTCCATTACTGTTTGAGGGATTAGCCACTTCCAGACCGCCTGCCGCATATATACTGCGGCAGAGCGGCCCGGCTTTGCAAGATCATGTACATGCACGTGATTTTGTGCACAGGATTCTGGGGGGTGCGCACACCGCTGGAGAGACACTCCCACTGTTGTTGGATACAGCGGGAGCCAATCAACAGGTCCGGTGGCTGTGATGGCCGCCGGGACCCACCGATTGTTAGGCGGAATGACAGAATGGCGGTCTGCCTATGTAAACAGACAGACCGCTGTTCTGTCAGAGAGGAAAAGAGAGATCTAAGCTAAGCTGAAACACAGAATCTCTCTTTTCCTCTAATACATCCACTGCCCCCACAGTTAGAAGGCACTCCATAGGAGTACACCTAACCTCTTGATTGCCCCTTGTGTTAACCCCTCCCTGCCAGTGTCATTATACAGTAACATTGCATATTTTTAGCACTGATCACTGTATTGGTGTCACTGGTCCCCAAAAAGTCTCACTTAGTGTCAGATTTGTCCACTGCAATGTCGCAGTCCCGCTAAAAATCGCTGATCGCCACCATTATTGTAAAAACAATAAAAAAATAAAAAGTCCATAAATGTATCTCATAGTTTGTAGACACTATAAATTTTGCGCAAACCAATCAATTTACACTTATTGGGATTTTGTAACCAAATATATGTAGCAGAATACATATTGGACTAAATATGTGTGTTTTTTTTTGTGTGGACTAAATATTGTGTTTTTTTTCTTGTTTATAGTGCAAAAAATAAAAACCGCAGAGGTAATCAAATGCCACCAAAAGAAAGCTCTATTTTTGGGGAAAAAAGGACATCAATTTTATTTGGGTACAGCATTGCACCACTGCGCAATTGTCAGTTAAAGCAACACAGTGCTGTATCGCAAAAAATGGCATGGTCGTTAAGAGGGTATAACCTTCTGGAGCTGAAGTGGTTAAAGTAATATGACTAATGACAAACCTAATGGAAGCTTGAGCTTGCTTTTTTGCTTTCTTCTTTTCAACTCCTCCCATTTTTTTTTCTATTTTGATTTCTTTGTCCAAATCTTCTTCTTCAAGTTCCCAGTCTCTTCACCACTCTTTTCCTTAACTTTTGAACTTGTGATATCATAACAAAGAGTGGCCAGTCTATTTACTTCCTTCCACGATTGTGTAAATATTCTTCCAAATATGCAGAGAGTTAAAGACCTTTGTATCATTTACTTCAACTGTTCTTTAAATGGATTGTTGGCTGTTCCCCCTTTTATTTTATTTTTTTCCATAAACGTTTTTATTGGCCCCCTTTTATGTATTTGTTTGCTAGGTCATCAGTGCAGCTACATGCTGTAAAATAACACCACTTACTGGTCATTTTTAAAAAATAATTCCACTGACCTAAAAGAAAAATATATGACACTTAATAAAAAACAGAAAAAAATTGTGTTAGCTGTATTAGTGTTTGCAGAACACTTTTTTATCATATTGAACTATATAGCTAACTCTTAAATTCATAAAATCTGCAATCTTGATATAACAGGAGCTGACAACTTAAGTGGACCTATCATTAAAAATCACACTTCACATGAATCAAGATGACACATGTCAGCATTACCAAATAACATTATATTTTCAAGTGAAAAAAGTACCCTTTTCTTGTCATAAATATAAAATGCTTTCATCAGCTATGTTATGTCAATTACAGCATAGGCAAAAATAAGATGGTCTCTGGATATATATATATATATATATTGGTATTGGGGTGATTATACTAATGTGGTAGGTGCTTTTCCAATGAGTTGCGCCAGTCCAAAGTGTACTTTAGGATGTGGCAGCCCACTTTTATTGAACAAAACGGAAAGTTCACATAAACATCAGTTGGCCACACAGGGATTTCTACTATCAACCTGAAAAGTCAACTTAAAATACAAAGCCACCTGACTTCTTTGTCGGTAGCATCCCTCTTCTCCTTACCCGCTTATAGTTGCAGCGCCCTGCTGCATGGCCCACTCCTAGCCTCTTGATAGGGTTTCACCTAACAACCCGATAGGAGCCCAACTGACTGCTGGCTGGGACACCTCTGACTCATGCTTGAGACCTCCTGTCTCTTGACTCTTAGCTGGGGCTGAAGTTCCTCCACACCAAACTCATACATGTCTTTATGGACCTTGCTTTGAGCGCTGGTCCAAATCATTTGGTGGAGGGGGGATTATGATGCAAGGTTGTTTTTCAGGGGTTGGGCCTCTTAAGGTATCAGCATACCAAGACTTTTTGGACAATTTCATGCTCCCAACTTTATGGAAACAGTTTGGGGATGGCCACTTTCTATTCCAACATGACTGCACACCAGTGCACAAAGCAAGGTCCAAAAAGACATGGTTGAGCGAGTTTGGGGTGCAGAAACTTAACTGGCCTGCACAGAGTCCTGACCTCAACCCGATAGAACAACTTTGGCATGAATAAGAGCAGAGACTGCGAGCCAGGCCTACTTATCCATATCAGTATAACAATGATAATGAAAGATTCAGCGCTGAATGAATATAAACCTGGACCAGCAGCTAACGCTCAAGTGTAATCCAACGCCCTCAATAAATAAATAAATAATAGTGTAGCGCAGTCCGGTATCTGAAAATTATGACAATTTAGATGAATCCCTAAAAAGTCACAAACATCTTTTAAAACTGTATGGTAGTAAAAAAGTTCATAAAGGTAAAATTAAAGATGATAGGAAAAAACACACAGTCCACTGGTGATCCGGTGAAATAATTAATATGTGTGACTTGAGTGCTCATAAAATCCCTTCACCCGGCATTCTCTGCCTCTCACCTCCAGAACTTGACCCCACAGGGTCTAAAAGCATAAATCAATCTCCACGATGATCAGCCAAAACGATAATAATAGGACCAGAACGATGCCTCCAGCATACCGATGTCTCAAAACCACAGAGGATAATCTTTCCCAAAATGCTCCAGAACTTGACCCCACAGGGTCTAAAAGCATAAATCAATCTCCACGATGATCAGCCAAAACGATAATAATAGGACCAGAACGATGCCTCCAGCATACCGATGTCTCAAAACCACAGAGGATAATCTTTCCCAAAATGCTCCACAACATAAGGATGAAAAGAAACAATCTAGTGCTCTCTGTTGCGGTAATCACATATTTAATGCTCAAAAGATAGTATTGCACTTACATTGTGTCCCGGTTTGCTAAGCATAATGATAGCAGAGCATGCAGCGTGCTGTGAGGTGTCTGGCTTCCGCGTTGTATGACCGACAGACCGAGTGACCAATCCCCCGTACGCGTTACGTCTGTTGGGCGTAGACTTCTTCAGTTCCCCGCTGAAGAAGTCTACGCCCAACAGACGTAACGCATACGGGGGATTGGTCACTCAGTCTGTCGGTCATACAACGCGGAAGCCAGACACCTCACAGCACGCTGCATGCTCTGCTATCATTATGCTTAGCAAACCCGGGACACAATGTAAGTGCAATACTATCTTTTGAGCATTAAATATGTGATTACCGCAACAGAGAGCACTAGATTGTTTCTTTTCATCCTTATGTTGTGGAGCATTTTGGGAAAGATTATCCTTTGTGGTTTTGAGACACCAGTATGCTGGAGGCATCGTTCTGGTCCTAATTAGTATCGTTTTGGCTGATCATCGTGGAGATGGATTTATGCTTTTAGACCCTGTGGGGTCAAGTTCTGGAGCATTTTGGGAAAGATTATCCTCTGTGGTTTTGAGACATCGGTATGCTGGAGGCATCATTCTGGTCCTATTATTATCGTTTTGGCTGATCATCGTGGAGATTGATTTATGCTTTTAGACCCTGTGGGGTCAAGTTCTGGAGGTGAGAGGCAGAGAATGCCGGGTGAAGGGATTTTATGAGCACTCAAGTCACACATATTAATTATTTCACCGGATCACCAGTGGACTGTGTGTTTTTTCCTATCATCTTTAATTTTACCTTTATGAACTTTTTTACTACCATACAGTTTTAAAAGATGTTTGTGACTTTTTAGGGATTCATCTAAATTGTCATAATTTTCAGATACCGGACTGCGCTACACTATTATTTATTTATCCATATCAGTGCCTGACCTCACAAACGCGCTTCTGAAAGAATGGTCGAAAATTCCCATAGACACACTCGTTTATAGACACCTTGTGGACAGCCTTCTCAGAATAGTTGAAGATGTTATAGCTGTAAAGGGTGGGCCAACTCAATGTTAAGACTGGGATGCCATTAAAGTTCATGTATGTGTAAAGGCAGGCGTCCCAATACTTTTGGTAATATAGTGTAGATGGAGAATGCTGGCTGATGTTGAACACCCCAGGGTTCAGCTATCATGCAGGGGTTTGATGGCTCCCAGAAAGAAAGATAATATAGTATAATCAAAAAAGGGTTGCCAATGTAAAATTCAGCATAACAGGTCTACAAAGTAAGAAACCATGACCAATTATACTTCCACTCAGATATTTCATGTGTGGCATTCTAGAGGCAAAAGGCAGTAAAATTTAAATATCTAGTGCAGCATACTTTCTTAATATGTAATCAAAGTGGTACAGTACCACTATCACAACTTTCTCACAGTGCCACCTATCCTATTAAAGTCATATACTGTCTCAGTTATAAGTGTTTATCTGGAACTATCCAAGAAGGCATCAATGTTTTCTCCTCTCTAAAGGTTTCTCATGTATCCATTGTATTCCCTTCACAAAATTCTGTACTTTTGGAAAGCCAGCTAAAGCCAAACCATACATTCTGATGAGCAAACCACCATATTTCCTGCACTTTAAACAAGTGTATCAAATAAGCTGATTCCACAAGAAAGAAAAGTACAGAAATATTCTTGATCAAAATGTCAGTGCTTGCAAAATCCAGTTTTATTGAATGCATCCTGACTTGTTTCATGAGATCTAGGCCCAAATTGTCATGGGAAAATTGACATCACAAAAAACATTTTTGATAAGAAAAGCAGACATAAATATTACCTTGCAGAGCCATGACGGTAATAGGGAAGTCAATGGGTGTAACATAAAATGTGATGATGCAAATCACTGCGGAGTGACCAAAAATCAAGGTTAGCAAATTCCACAGGGATATGAAGACAAATATCAATTATATAATGAACATGATTTGTTAACATAGTTATAAAAAAAATAAACAAATTTGAAAAAATTCTAACATGCCATTTTAGGTATGATAATATTAACTGGACTTAAAAAAAATTCAGCTTTTGTACTGTATAAATCTTTTTTTGTAGATAGAGATGTTTTCTGTGCCTACTTTTCCTGTGCTATCCTCCTCTGTAAATTTAACACAATATCCTTTTAAAAAATGTTCCACTTTATTAGGTAAGTCTGTTGAGTACTAGGTAAGACCTCCTTTTGTCTTCAAAACACCCAGAATACCTTGCATCATGCATTAAACAAGGGTGCGGTCTGTTTTAAGTTCATGAACCCAATGCTACTTTAATGAGATCATACATTAAGGCAGAGACGTAACTAGAACCTTCATAGCCCTGATGCAAGAAACCATGAAGGGCCCCCCTGAACCCACCCCCCCTCCATCTGAGCTCTGGGAGGGCGTCCATGGACATCCTCCCAGAATCCTGCCTTCCACTTGCCCCCTGAGGCATGCATCCATCATGCCCTGTGACTGCTGTGTCCTTCGGACAATCACAGTAACACTTTACCATGTGATCAACTGATCATATATAAATAGACTTGTCGGTTATCGGCACTCCTTTCTTCCCACGCTGTGTCTGTGTGAGGAAAGGAGAGCCGTTAACCAGCAAGACTGTCAGTACATTGTTTACACTGATAATCAGGGCTCTGATCATCAGTGTCCTGATTATGAGTGCAGCCCCATCAGTGCTGCCTATCAGTGCTCATGATTGCCACCTATCAGTGCTCATCAGTGCCGCCTATTGGTGCCCATCAGTGCTGCCTATCAATGTCACAAATCAATGCTTAGCAATACTGCCTACCATTGCCCATCAATGCCGCCTATCAGTGCTCACCAATGCCCATCAATGCTGCCTATTAGTGCTCATCAATGCTGCCTATCAGGCCCATTAGTGCTGTCTATCGGTGTCACCTATCATTGATCATCAATGCTGGCTATCAGTGCCACCTATCAGTGCTCATTGTTATTATTTATTATACAGGATTTATATAGCACCAACAGTTTGTGCAGCGCTTAACAAAATGAAAGCAGACATTACAGTTACAATACATTTTGGAACAAAAGGAATCAGAGGGCCCTGCTCGTTAGAGCTTACAATCTAAAAGGGAGGGTCAATTGATACAAAAGGCAATAGCTGTGGGGGATGAGCTGATGGAGCAAGTGAAACAGTGTTATTAGTTAGTAGCCGGGTAGGCTTCTTTAAAGAGAAGGGGTTTCAGGGATCGTCTAAAGATGGATAGATTAGGGGACAGTTGGAAGATTGGGGTAGAGAGTTTCAAAGGATGGGAGAAGCTTTGGAGAAATCCTGGAGGCGAGCATGGGAAGAGGTGACAAGTGAGCTAGAGAGCAGGAGGTCTTGGGAGGACAGAAGAGAGTGGCTTGGTTGATATTTTGAGATCAGGTTAGTGATGTAGCTGGGGGCAGAGTTGTGTATGGCTTTGTAAACTATTGTTAGAACTTTGAATTTTATGCGTTGGGTGAGTGGAAGCCAGTGAAGGGATTGGCAGAGAGGTGTGGAGGACACTGAATGGTTGGTAAGGTGGATAAGTCTGGCAGCAGCATTCATTATGGATTGAAGGGGGGATAATCTATGTAAGGGTAATCCAATGAGGAGGGAGTTGCAATAGTCCAGGCGAGAGATAACCAGGGCGTGAATTAAAAGCTTGGTGGTGTCGTTGGTTAAAAAGGGGCGTATTCTAGCGATGTTGCGGAGGTTAAGGCGGCATGATTTGGACAGGGATTGGATGTGAGCCTGAAAGGACAGTGCAGAGTCCAGGGTTACCCCTAGCACCCTGGCATGTGTGGAAGGACTGATAGTTGTTCCATTGATCTTGACAGAGAATTCTGGGGAAGGGGCACGTGGAGGAGGAAATATTATGAACTTGGTTTTAGATAGATTCAGTTTGAGGAAGTGGTGAGACATCCAGGCTGATATGTCTGTTAGTAGATCAGTGATGAGGGAGGAGACTAATGGGGTGAGCTGAGGGGTAGAGAGGTAGATTTGGGTGTCATCAGCATAGAAATGGTAGTGGAAGCCATGGTCATCAATGCTTCCTATCAGTGCTCATCAATGCCACCTATCAGTGCTCATCAATGCTGCCTATCAGTGCTCATCAATGCTGCCTATCAATGCCACCAATCAGTGCTCACCAATGCCGCCTACCAGTGCTCATCAATGCTGCCTATCAGTGCCCATCAGTGCCACTTATCCGTGCTCATCAATGCCACCTATCAGTGTTAATTAATGCTGTCTATCAGTGCGTTCTATCAGTGCTTATCACTGCCGCTTATCAGTGCTCATCAACACTGCCTATCGGTGCCACTTATCAGTACTGATCAATGCCGTCCATCAGTGCCCATCAATGCCACTTATCAGTGCACATCAATGCCGCCTATTAGTGCTGCCTATTAGTGTCACTTAGTGCTCATCAATTTCTCCTATCACTGCCTATCAGAGCCTATCAGCAGTACTTTAAGCTGAGAGTGTCCCTCTCATACAGCTCAGACTCAGAGCTTGCACTGACAGTCCCCTCTCCCTCCTTCCTTGCATGAATGGGATAGGAGACAGCCAATCGGCTTCTTATCCTCCCACCCCTCTCCTGTGGGCACTGCAGGAAGTGTGAATGATCAAATTCAGCTGCTTAGCTTCACGTCACCTATCAGTGCGAGGTAGGAGGGACTGTCAATACAAGCTCTGAGCCAGTGACAGAATGGGCGGGCGGGCACGGACCCTACAAGTGACAGAACAGGCGGGGACAGACTGGGGTGGACCCCTCCCAGTGACAGAATGGCAGGCTGGCCCCCTTAAAGTGGCGGATCGGGTGGGTGGAACAAGCGGGCACAATGGCAAAACGGCACCCCCCCCCCCCACAGTGGTAGAATTCCAGGGACCAGTTGTAAGTGCAACTGCTGCGTCTCTGGTAGTTACACCACTGCATGAAGGTCATTGTACACTGGCATCTATGTTTTGCTTCTGAAGAATTTTAGAAGGCTTTAAACCAGTGTTCTAAAAAAAAATTCAAAAGGTTTGCAAAAACTCAAATTGAGTTACTATAAACAGTAGTTATGACTATTGCACCCCTATATTGCACTTTGCACCCCTATAAGCCTTCCTGAAGATTGGGGCTCAAAACAACCTCCAAATCTGTCCTTTTTATAATCCACTACTAGCTGGAACATTCCTTAGGGATTTTGGTTCATACAAAATGCATACCTCCCTACTTTTTTAATGGGAACAAGGGACACCTATTAGAAAAAGTATATAGGCATAGGACACACCCCTTGCCACGCCCCCTTATAGGAGAAGAAAAACAAAAAAATATTACTTAAACCCACAAGTGCTTTTTTTTTTTTAGCACTACCATTCCTTTATATTGGCTTTTGAAATATACAAATGCATCAATTTATAAATTGGATGAAAGGTTTAGGACTAAGAAAAACTTTTTGAAATAGAAATAGTGCATTTCATATACAACTATATAGAGCAGACCAAAATAAGGGACAAATGAGGAGGAAAGAGGGACAGAGGGACTTTGTTCCAAATCAGGGACAGTCCCTCCAAATCAGGGACAGTTGAGAGCTATGCCAAACGTATAGCTTTGCAGTATTTTTGATGATTTGTTGGCCAAACATTCATGCTGTGAATCTTCTAGTTCTAAAGGAATCATGTTATTTATGTTGTACAGGACACCAAGAATGTGTTATGAATGGCAGGTATATTTCCCTAGTATTTGAGTTGTGGTCCCTTCAATGGGGACAGTTTTGAAAACAGTGTTGATTACCATGCAACTGAGGTGTTTTGAGGTAGGACTGATTTCCAGTACTCTCTAGATTGATAAGTCTGTATTTGGGCCCCTGAATTTCAAAGGTTCAAAGAGTTTTGGGTGTTAAGAACCTGCAAACCCTGACTACAAGGACTTAGGTCCCGAAGGGATTAAGCCATAGGCAAGGGAGGCTTGAAAAGCAGCAGGATGGAATTAGCGCCTGTGTAAGTAAGGCAGAGTGGAGGAGTTCACAAGCTGAGAGCAAGGGTGAATGCTCTGGGAACTGAGATGCTTTTTGTTAAACTCGTGCGGTCTGTCCAGCACCCTGAAACAAGGAGAAACCCTACAACAGTGTGTTGCCAAGAGATCAAAGGGGAGCTAGTTGTGTGGTTCCTTTAATGCTAGAATTGTGAACTGTTTGACTTTTTGCTAAAGGAAGCAATTTATGTTTACCTGTTTTGGAACTAATAAAGGTCTGTTTGTTTTGTTAAATGGCTGCTGGTGATCTTGGGCCCCATATCACAATGTGAAATGATGACACCATCTGTATTTTGCAACAGATATTAGGACCAGGCAACAAACATGTTCACTTTCCTGATCTTAGTTGACAAGAGTGAACCTCAGTATGGCCTTCTGCTGCCCAAGGTTCAACATACTGAACATTTACATATTCATTTTCTCTACTCCAGTTTAAAAAAAGAAAGAAAGAAAGAAAAGTGGTTATTTAAACATTTGTTGAACTCCAGACAGCTTATGCAAGCTGGGCAAATCATTTTTGAGTTCCTTCATTAACAAGGTGTTTTATTTAGGAGGTCAGTAGTACCTTTCTAATTAACAAGGTGTGTTTTTGCCCTAGAGGTAAAGAATTTCTAAAACACTGTAACCACATCGTTTGGCGCCAACAAGTGTCATCACATTTTCCTCATTATGATGTTATGATGGAGCTGTACTTTATTTAAGATAGCATTCTTTAGAGAAGATGCTTTTTGGTGTGTGTATACTGTGCTGCAGCCCACACCTTGGATGTTGGTTGTGCTGACTGACATTACTGACTTTCTGAGATTAAAGCCTAGTACACACGCAACGAATATCCGCCGACCAGTCGTCCATCTTTTGTCCAGAGTGGTGTTTTGTTGGTTGGAATGTGCCTAGACTGCACACGAATTTTCCTGCATGACAAAATTCTACTTTAGAAGTGATGTCATGTGTTGGTTTGCTTTCTTTGTGTTCTTTCTTCTCTGAGCATGCCCAGTCTTGCTCATAAGATTTTTCCCTGTCGAAATCTGTACTGACTGCACGAAAATCGAACGTGTTTTGACGGAGGACAAAAATTTTATAGCCTGCACACCAGATTTTTTTCGGCCGAAAAGTCAGAGTCGGTTGTCGGAAGCATCATACTAACAAGTCGAAAATCGGCAGATCGGTCGTCGGACGAAAATTCCCGGCCGAATTTTGACTCGTGTTTACGAGCCTTTAGTAGTTTGAAGTTTTCCTTTTATTTTATTTGTACCATGTTCTTGTACAATACTGTCCTTCACATCAGTACTGAATTCTGAGTTGTATCACCCTTTTGCATAAGTGTACTGCCAATGGCACATGTTACAAATTTTTTAAAACACGGCAATAAAGAAAGTGTATATGCAATTTGGTGTGCAATTAGAAATATATTTAATGAACTTAAACACCTTGCTCAAGGTAGCTTCATCAAGAACCTAATATTTTTTTCCAAGCACCTGCCAAGTGTTTCAGCTCTTTCCATAGAGGACCTACTTAGGCAACAGTTGGAGTGTACACAGCTGCCAATCCTAGCCCTAACTAGCAGAAGTTTAAAAGTAATTAAGCTTTGTGCCAACAATTATATATTTAATAGGATGCCCTATTTTACATCAATGCACTGCTTAGCAGTTAAATCTTTAAATTGCCATTTAGTATTTTGATTGCTAAGTGATCAAGTAATTAGAATGAAGCTTGTCAGCCAGGGCCCAATAATTGAGAAAATTATCCTCTTGGTACAAGTTACCTAAATTAGTTTTTTTCTTCACTGCATTAATCACAGTCAGATATCACCCAGTTTTATCACCCCCGCTTCAAACAAACAAATAAAGGATTACATTATTCATTATTTTTTCTTATTGATCACTTTTTTTAAATTAATTTAATGCTGATACTTTAAAAAATATATATGTTTAAATTCTTCGAGGTTTGGTCAACAATTGAATCTGCTTGCCTCATGATAAGTTTCATAAGTTATTTTTTGTTAATGCCAAGTAAGAATTCTGTGTTTGGGATAATTTGATGACTATGGTTGATATTTTATTTAAGCTGGGAGAAGCAAGCAAAACACCAAGCCTCACTCATTAGTCAATGCCAGGACCGTGTGCAGAGAAATGAGGTTCTGTCTGCAGCATAGCTCATTAACATTTATAGAAACATGAAAAATAAATACAAGTAATGTTAAAATATAACAAATAGTTGTTATTTCTTATTGTAGCTGATTAGTATGGATATTGGAAAGCTTAGCTCGATCAGACCAAAGGAGGACCTCTAGCTGCAAAAATAAAAAACAGGAAACATTCAATTTTTTTTAAAGGTATGCTCTACTAAAGCATGGTAACTTACTGTTTATCCTAACTACAGTATGTGAACGCACTATATACCAAATTTATCCATTCAAATTGTGTAGCTAATTATACTGATAAATAAACATTGATCAAAATTTTCATATTCTGAATGACCCTGTATCAAAAACCTGCAAAGATAAATACCTATACATTCTAGCTACTTGCTGCCAAATCATCCCAGTACCGTTTTTTAGAGCCGACGGTCAGTTCTCTTGTAATAGCAATTCGAGCGGCTAACTAGTCACTCGATTGCTATTAGAAGCAGTGGGAGGTGACACCCCCCTCCCACCGTCTTCCATGGCTCTCCCGTTCCACCAGGGAACCCAAGCTACTAGCTGGCACATCCACGGCTAGTCAGAGACCCATTAGAAGTTGGAATTGGCTTTGATTGGTTCTCCGCTATTGTAACCTGGAAGCGATAACATGACAGCACTTACAATTTAAACGGCTGTCAACAGCTTCACTTTTTTAAAATCGAAAGTATTTAAAAACACCAAGCTTGGTGTTTTGAATGCTTTCAAGAGTAAAGGAAGTCCTATTGACCCCAGATCCCTCCATAAAGAGTACCTCTCACAAGGATGTTTACATTCCTTGTAACAGCAAAAAAAGTGATAAAAAATAAAATAAAAACAAAGCAACAGTGTGAAAAATAAATATTTAAAAAAGAAAAAAAATGTAAGTGACCACGCCCCCCCCCCCCGCTAGCACGCAAAGGCAAACATGTGCATCGCTCCTGCATGCACACAAACATCTCACACGTGTGAGGTATCCCCGCGGACATTGGATCATGGGCAGTAATTCTAGTAATAGACCTCCTCTGTAAAAGCTTTTAAAGCATTGCATATGGATAGTAAAATTACATTGTTTTTCACTATTGCGCTGGTATGCGTAATTTAAAAGCGTGACATGTTTGGTATCTATTTACTTGGCGTGACATCATCTTTTATATTTTACAAAAATGTGGTTATGTATTGTGTTTTTTTGCATTAAAAATTAAAATGGATATTTTTCCCCAAAAATTGCATTTGAAAAAAACGATGCACAAATACTGTGTGTCATAAAAAATTGCAAAACCTACCAATTTAGCCTCTAGGGCCTATAATGTTTGGGGGTTCTAAGTATTTTCCTAGCAAAAAATTATTTTCACATGTAAACAAAAAGTGCCAGAAAATGCCTGGTCTTCAAGTGGCTGGAGAATGAGAGGGAGGCTTCAAAGCAAATAGTCACATAACAGTAAACTGACTGCATTTTTATATACTGTATGAAAATTGATTTCTTCATCTAAGTAGTTACAATTTCTGGATAACATAATCTTTTTTCTTCCTCTGTGCACCCGCATTTCTAGGTTGTTGACCCCCTAACCCCAGTTGTGCCTGTTGAGAGGGAACCCAAACCTGACTTTTGAAACTTCTGATTCATTTTAAAGAAGAGGGAATAGAGTGTAAGGGTGAGACCCCAGAAGGAATATCCTGCTGGACTTACTCAGTAACTAACTAGTGATTCAGCAGAATGACATCCAATCATGGCTGGCAAATCACTTTAGGGAAGATATACCTTTTACAACTAATAACAAGAGGTAAGATAGAGAACTGCACTTTGGCACAAGAAATCACACTATACAATTTGTGAAAAACAGATTTATGCAAAAAGGCACTTTAGTCAGAGAGCTTGGGAGGAAAATAATGCACCTAGGGAAAAATAATCCCTTGAGAGAGCACAACATTGGGGGTACAGTGTTAGCCAGCACGACAGAGGAACAAGATTTGGGGGTACATATTTCAGATGATTGCAAAATGAGCCAACAGTGTGACCAGGCAGTGGAAAAAGCAAATATGATTCTAGGATGCATCACTAGAGGGATCCCCAGCAGGAAAAAGAAGGTCATAATTCCCCCATATACCTGCAGATCTTTAGTGAGACCTCATTTACAATACTGTGTCCAGTTCTAAAGACCTCACTTACGGGTAACCAAAATGGTGAAAGATTGGGGGATAAAACATATCGAGAGTGACTTCTGGAACCTAATATGCACAGTATGGAGGAAAGAAGGGAAAGTGGAGACATGGTTGAAACCTTTAAGTACATCAAGGGGGTGAATAAGGTTCAGGCAGGCAGGTTTTTCAAAATAAACTCAAAATCAAGAACATGGGGACATGACCTCAAACTAACTGGAGGAAAGTTCAAAACTAATTTTAGAAAGGGTAGTTGATGCTTGGAATAAACTTCCGGCAGAGGTGGTGAGACAGTACATGGCTTCAAACATCCGTGGGAAAAACATAGATCTATACTCAATACATTTAATGAAGAAACAAAAAAAAAAAAAGGCAGTCTCAATGGACTACTCCATCTTTTTCTGCCATGCAGTTTGATGCTTACCTTTGACCATCTAAGGGGTGAGTTTTGAATTTATAGTTTTACTCAATGTCACTTGCTTGGCTTATGAATGTTATAATGCTATATATAGAATAAGCCAGCTGACAACAGAATGAAACATCTGGTTCAAGGGGGAAGCGTCCTTTGGCTATGAAACATGTAGACCTGTTTTGAATAATAACTATATCTTTGGAAGCCCCTGAAATGTTTCATTTTCATACGTACACATATGCTGATATACAATGCTTTTTTATTATGAGGGATTATTATATATATATATATATATATATATATATATATATATATATATAGTTTGCCATCACAAACATATCCATAGATCGAAAGGGATAAGAACATATAAACTTGTATGAGATGCAAAAGTACAGGATATAATAACATACAGTATCTCACAAAAGTGAGTACACCACACGCATTTTTGTAAAAATGTTATGATATCTTTTCATGTGACAACACTGAAAAAATGATACTTTGCTACAATGTAAAGTAGTGAGTGTACAGCTTGTATAACAGTGTACATTTGCTGTTCCCTCAAAATAACTCAACACACAGCCATTAATGTCTAAACCGCTGGCAACAAAAGTGAGTACACCCCTAAGTGAAAATGTCCAAATTGGGCCCAAAGTGTCAATATTTTGTGTGGCCACCATTATTTTCCAGCACTGCCTTAACCCTCTTGGGCATGGAGTTCACCAGAGCTTCACATGTTGCCACTGGAGTCCTCTTCTACTCCTCCATGATGACATCACAGAGCTGGTGAATAGTAGAGACCTTGTGCTTCTCCGCCTTCTGTTTGAGAAAGCCCCACAGATGCTCAATAAGGTTTAGGTCTGGAGACATGCTTGGCCAGTCCATCACCTTTACGCTCAGCTTCTTAAGCAAGGCATCGGTCGAGGTGTGTTTGGGGTCATTATCATGTTGGAATACTGCCCTGCGGCCCAGTCTCCGAAGGGAGGGAATCATTCTCTGCTCCAGTATGTCACAGTACATGTTGCCTTTCATGGTTCCCTCAATGAACTGTAGCTCCCCAGTGCTGGCAGCACTCATGCAGCCCCAGATCATGACACTCCCACCACCATGCTTGACTGTAGGCAAGACACCCTTGTCCTTATACTCCTTATCTGGTTGCCGCCACACACGCTTGACACCCTCTGAACCAAATAAGTGTATCTTGATCTCATCAGACCACAGGACATGGTTCCAGTAATCCATGTCCTTAGTCTGCTTGTCTTCAGCCAACTGTTTGCAGACTTTCTTGTGCATCATCTTTAGGAGAGGCTTCCTTCTGGCACGACAGCCATGCAGACCACTTTTATGCAGTGTGCTGCATATGGTCTGAGCACTGACATGCTGATCCTCCACCTCTTCAACCTCTGAAGCAATGCTGGCACCACTAATACATCTATTTCCCAAAGACAACCTCTGGATATAATGCTGAGCACGTGCACTCAACTACTTTGGTTGACCATGGCGTGGCGAGGCCTGTTCTGAGTTGAACCTGTCCTTTCAAACCACTGTATGGTCTTGGCCACTGTGCTACAGCTCAGTTTCAGGGTCTTAGCAATCTTCTTATAGCCTAGGTCATCTTTATGTAGAGCAACAATTCTTTTTTCAGATCCTCAGAGAGTTATTTGCCATGAGGTGCCATGTTGAACTTCCACTTGGCCACTTGGCCAGTATCAGAGAGTGAGAGCGATAACACCAAATTTACCACACATGCTCCACATTCACACCTGAGACCTTGTAACACTGACGAGTCACATGACACCGGGGAGGGAAAATATTGGGCCCAATTTGGACATTTTCACTTAGAGGTGTACTCACTTTTGTTGCCAGCGGTTTAGACATTAATGGCTGTGTGTTGAGTTATCTTGAGGGGGACAGCAAATATACACTGTTATACAAGCTGTACACACACATTACATTGTAGCAAAGTGTAATTTCTTCAGTGTTGTCACATGAAAAGATATAATAAAATATTTACAAAAATGTGAGGGGTGTACTCAGTTTTGTGAGATACTGTAACTTGGCTAGGAAACAATCTTGTTAAGAAAAGAAAGGCAGCTCAATGGGCAAATATACTGACCAGTGTGGATAAGAGCTCAGTCAGGTAAACACAAAAGCAAGCCCGTACAGGTAGATATAACTAAAATGCTAGGTTGACTACAAGATGGTCCTGCTGGCCCCCACTGGCGGAGGAAGGGGTTTTTTTTTTTTATGTATACCCAAAATGTATGTCACTATGATTTTTAAGAATACAAAAAAATTGAGTTTTTAGTCATTTATGTGTACGTACCTTACAAATACTAGGTTGCGGTTCCCATTATAATAATGTTCTAGGTTTTTGTAGTGCTTATTAATAGTTATTTTTACAAATCCAATATCAGCTTACATAAAAAATATCCTTTCATGTTAGGAATACTGCCGGTTTACTAGTCATCTCTTTCCACAACTTCCTGGATTCCCTGCATACTTTGCAGCTTCTCCTCTGCTGTTTAGTTTCAATTGCTATGGATTACATGTCCCATGGTACCTTGCTGCCAAACAGTAATTCCTGTAATGATTCTACCTCCCAAAACTCCTCCTCTCAGCACCTCTGTAGTTGAGAGGCAGGCTCTGTGAAATGTGTGAGACAGCAATGGGACACAGCAATGGCTGCTCACAGGGCATAATGAATATGTCACAGAATTCAAGGAAATAAATGTATGGGGATTTTTAAAAAATAATAATAGGAGTAGGGTAGAAATGGAAATACAATGTGGAAATCAATGTATTATTTTATATTTTGACCATACATAAACTTTAATAACAAATATTATAACATATAAATATAATAATTAATATGCAAAGTAAATGTAATGCATCTACTGTATATTTGTGCTTAGATACACTGTTTAGAAGAAAAGATGCTCTGTACAGAAAGGAAAAATCTGTACAGGTATGTGTTCAATCAAAATCATTAAATGTTTTTAACCAATTCTGGACTGGAAGGATTTGCCCCCTTAATGACCAGGCCATTTTTTGTGATTCAGCACTGCGTTACTTTAACGGAAAATTGCGCGGTCGTGCGACGCTGTACCCAAATAAATTTGATGTCCTTTTTTCCCACAAATAGAGCTTTCTTTTGGTAGTACTTGATCACATGTGCGTTTTTTTTTTTGTTGCGCTATAAACAAAAAAGAGCGTCAATTCTGAAAAAAAAAAACAATATTTTTCACATTCTGCTATATAACATTCCCCAAAAAAAAATTAAAATATCAATTTTTTTTATTCTTTTAGCCAATTTGTATTCTGTTACATATTTTTGGTAAAAAAAAATCGCAATAGGCGTATTTTGATTAGTTTGCGCAAAAGTTATCACATCTACAAACTAGGGGAAAGATTTGTGTCATTTCTATTCTATTTATTTTTTACAAGTAATGGCGCGATCTGCGATTTTTACATTGACATTACTACAGTAATCAGTGCTAAAAAAATGCACTGTTATTATAATAATGACATTGGCAGGGAAGGGTTTAACCTAGTTGGTGATCAAGGGGCTAAATATAAGCCTAGGGGTGTGTTTACTAATTGTGGGGGGATTGGGCTTTTTAACCACTTGCTGACCGCTGCACGACTATTTACTGCGGCAGTCAGCCCCCTACAGGCAAACCGACGTAGGGCTATGTTGCTCATTCCCTCCACTCTGATGGTTTGATTGGGTTCAGAACTGATCAGTCATCAGGTCCAGACCAATGATTTTTGGTCTGGACCTGTTGATCGGTCCTGCCCAATCAGATTCTGATCTGTGCCTGTGTAATGTAAACACAGGCACAGAAAAGACCTGCTCTCCCCTCCCATGATCGTTTTTGGATTCGCCAAGCACACCCACACACACTTAGATAGGCACATTTCACCCCTTATCGCTCCCCCAGTTAACCCCTACACCTCCTGTCACAACACACACTGTATACTGTATAAAGCATTTTCCTATACAACCATATAAGTGTGACTTGTGACCAGGTTTAGCGTTCGCGGCCCTTCCTTTTACACTTAGAATACCCGACACCCCCTGAAATAAATATTTAACCCCCTGATCCCCCCTGATCCCCCCCTGATCACCCCCAGTTAACCCCTCCCCCCCTGTCATATTGCACACTAATAAACAAGTAATATAGTGTTTTACTGTATTTTGTATTAGTGTGATTGTGACTTGAGTTAGCGCCAGCGAGTTAGTTTCTGTCCCAAGTAGGTTTAGGGTCCCCGTCACCCCCCCCAATAAATATTTAACCCCCTGATCCCCCCCTGATCACCCCTACACCCCCTGTCACAACACACACTGTATACAGTATATAGCATTTTCTATATACCCGTATAAGTGTGACTTGTGGCCAGGTTTAGCGCTTGCCATCATTCCTTTTATACTTAGGATACCCGCCACCCCCCCAATAAAGAGTTAACCCCCTGATCCCCCCTGATCACCCCCAGTTAACCCCTTCATTGCCCTGTCACAGTGTCACCTTTATACTGTACAGTTTTTTTTTCTGATCACTATTATTAGTGACACAGATGACAGTAGCTAGTGTTAGCGTCAGTCTAAAATAGCGCAGATCCCCGGCGCATAGTTAGAAATAACCCCTTGATTACGCCCCCCCCCCACACACACACTTCCATTACTAGTATAGTGTTTGAACAGATCAATATCTGATCTGATCAGAACTATACTAGCGTCCCCATAATTTAGGGTTTCCAAAATGCGGTGTTTGCACGATCAGCACTGATTCCTGCCAGCACCTGCATTTAACTGCTCCGCCCAGCCCACCCCACCCAGGCAAGTGTAGTAATCAATAGATTACTGTCACTTACAAAAAACACAACACACAAAACCGCTGTGCTAGCATTAGCAGTTTTTTTTTGGTAGCAGGTGAAATAGTCCTTGACAACCAGGTGCTTTTAATACCTGTGAGTCACACTATTGTACTGGTAAATTTAGTTACTAAAATGTCCAAACGTTGGTACAGTAGTGCAGAGGCTTACAGTATACTGACCATGTCAGATGAGAGCGATGGGGAAGCCTCACTGGCAGAATCAGGGTCAGTATACGAACCTGATGAAGGCAGCGGCTCCTTGACAGATAGCTCCGATGACAGATGGGTCCCTGTTAGACCTAGGCGTACCCGACCCCATTCTGGAGTTGTTGAGATGCAGGAATCGCAGGGTACTCGTATGGAGCAGAGTGTCGGTACTAGTGCCGCTCATCCTTCTGGTGGCCTGGCAAGCGCCAGCGGCCTAGTACACCTTGAACCTAGTACAAGCAGCACTGCAGTAACACTTGGTGACGTGGCGAGTCCCATAAGTGCAGTTGAAGCTGGTGCTGTGGCTAGCACGAGTAGTGGCCCGCAGTCACCTCGTATTCGAAAACAGGCCCATAGAGCCCATAGTGCCCTCCCTGATGCGCTGGCATATCCCAATTGGCAACCCACTGATACTACAGCGCCAGTACTTCCCCCATTCACTGCCTAACCTGGAATCCACGTGGAGACAGCTGGTTTTACGCCCCTGAATTTTTTTGAGCTGTTCTTTTCGGATCTATTGTGGATCAATCAAATTTATATGCACAAAAATTAATCGCCGCCAACCCAAATTCGCCCCTTGCCAGACAATTTGCCTGGAAACCTATAATGGTTCCCTATTTTAAAATCTTTCTGGGCCTTTCCCTCAACATGGGCATAACCAAAAAGAGTGAATTGCTGCAATATTGGTCCACTAGCCCACTTCACCATATGCGCGTGTACTCTGCCTCCATGTCCAGGGCGAGATACAAGCAAATTCTGTGAGTTATGCATTTCAGCGACAATGAAATCTGTCGTCCTCGGGGAGACCCTGAATATGATCGGCTCCACAAAATTCTGCCCCTCATAGACCACTTCAGTAAGTGGTTTGCAGCCTTGTTTACCCCCGAACAAGTTGTCTGCGTTGACAAGTCCCTGATTAAATTTACTGGCCGCCTTGCTATGAAACAGTACCTCCCTCGCAAGTGTGCCAGATACGGGGTCAAACTGTACAAGCTTTGTGACAGGGCCACAGGCTATACAGTTAGTTTCCGGGTCTAAGAGGTGTACGGGATCAGAGGGGTGAACAGCCGGCTCAGAGACAGTCCAGTGAAATTAAATGTGCTTTTATTCAGCAAAACAGCAAAACAAACAGAAGAAACAACAGTCTTGCCTTGTAATACAAAACCACAGCAGGGTAAAGCCCAGTCTTTGCAGCAAACAGGTGTAGCACCACCCCCGCAGGAGCTGCTGATTATATTATTGGGTCTACACCCTGCCTAACAACCCAATCAAATTGGCTCGATCCCTCCTCAGGCACAACTGACCCAGAATAGGACTGGACTATCAAATGGATACACAGATTGGAATACAATACTTCACTATGCAACAATACCTTGTTACCTTCTTGAATGGTAGTCCTTCTGGGTGACACAATGGAACAACGCACAGGATTGTAATTAACCAAACTTAGTTTACTATATATCAAATTGAATAGGGGAGATACAATACAATACAATACAAGTCCATAAAAGGTTATTTAAAACAGCTTTAAAAAGGTAAAAGAATACCCCCACACTCCTCCTGCATTAAGGCTAGACACAGTACCAGGTAGGTAGGCCTATCTGAGTCCCCCCCCCAGAGTTCTCTTCTTTCTTGTTGATCTTCGCTAGCAAGGTTATTGAATAGAGCTCATTTGTAATCCAGATTAGGAATAAAGATCAAGAGAGAGAAAAACACCGGACTGTTAGTTGTCACCGCAGGGTATCTGCGTAACTGAGCAATAACTTCTGCGAGAGAGATAAGCCTCTGGCGACTCCTTTACAGACCTTATTGTTTGTCTATGAGCCTCCTGAGAAAGTATGCTGATAAACCCCGGGGTTTTATCACCTCCTGTTGCGCTACCGCTATCTGTAGATAAAACTGTCTCGTTGGCAGATAAAGTCAGTTATTGGGCATGTGCCCTCTCACCAACAGAAGTTTCTCCTTCGCGCGCTTCCACTGCGGTCTCAGTCCTGTGGCTATATGCCAGCCGCGCGAGGTCCTTCTGGCGGATGACTTCCGGTCTCTGCAAACAGCCGTATGACCTCCAGGAATGTGCCTCGTGCTTGAGGTGGGACGGTTCCACGTCGTCCCTCCAGGCTAAGAGGCTCTGGCCCAATATCCAGTGTCAGTCCTTCACTCTCGCTCGCTGGTTCCTCAGAGTCCAGCGCAGAAAGGCGCCCCCTTCGCGCGCTTCTCTCTTCCTTTAAATAACTTCCCCCATAGTGCCGTGCGGTGCAGCCGTGCACCCTGGATCTTGCAAAGCAGCCTGGGAGATGTAGTTTCTTCATCTTGTGAAAAGGAAGTCACAGCCCGGGAAATTCCATGCAGCTACCACTAGAGGGAGCCTAGTTCCTTCCCACATATCAAACAGTGTCTTTAGGCATGTTTAACCCCGCTACACAGGCTTTAAAGGCAACTTTTCAAACAGCTCTTAACCACTTAAGCCCCGGAAGATTTTACCCCCATTCCGACCAGGGGGTATTTTGCGATTCGGCACTGCGTGACTTTAACGGACAATTGCGCGGTCGTGCGACGCTGTACCTAAACGAATTTGGCGTCCTTTTTTTCCCACAAACAGAGCTTTCTTTTGGTGGTATTTGATCACCTGTGCGATTTTTTGATCACGCGCTATAAACAAAAAAAGAGCGTCAATTTTGCAAAAATAGCAATATTTTTCACATTTTTTTATATGAAATTCCCCAAAATAAAAATTTAAAAATCAAAATTTTTTTACTTTTTCGGCCAATTTGTTTTATGCTACCTATGTTTGGTAAAAAAATCGCAAAAAGCGTATTTTGATTGGTTTGCGCAAAAGTTATCGCGTTTACTAACAAAGGGAAAGATTTCTGTCATTTTTGTTGTTTTTTTTTTTAACGTGTAATGGCGGCGATCTGCGATTTTTTTTGCGGTACTGCGACATTGGGGCGGACAGATCGGACCCTTGACTGACATTTTTGACACTTTTGGGGTTACCAGTGACATTTCTACAGTAATCAGTGATATATATATGCACTGTTACTGTAAAAATACACTGGTAGTGAAGGGGTTAACTTTATTTGGGAGGGAGGGGCTGTTGTATCCCTAGGGGCGTGCTTTCTACTGTGATTGGCTGGGGCTTGAGCTGTATGGACACTGATCAACGGATCTACATACTAGATCCGAGTGATCAGTATCCTAACAGCAAGGAGAATGACAGGTGGCTTGTTTACACAAGCTGCCTGACATTCTCCCTCTCCCCCGCCGATCGCCGAGTGACCGGCGGACATCGGGTCCGCCGGTCACACGCGCGATGGGGGTCCATGACCACGCGGGAGCGGGAGCGCACCTCCGGGGGCGCGCGCTCGCTCCCTAGACCCTCACAAGCTAGTGACGTAGCCCTACGTCACTTTGCCTGTGAGGGGCTGACTGCCGACGTAGATCGGCGTTAGGCAGTCGGCAAGTGGTTAACCAGAGCTACAGTTTCTCATCAGGCTTGGGCTCACCAGTACAGGTCACATATAACAATGTCGCTTTTCCTCTCAGCATGCTGATATCTTCAGTCCTAGCAAGCAGCTCTCAACAAACAGCTCCTCACACAGCTTCACGCACAGCTCTACTGACACTTTCAGATCAGGTGCTTAATAAGCAGGTCTACAAGGGAAGTACCTGCCCTCTATAATTAACCCTCTCTTCAGCCTGTCCCAGGCTGACTCTCCACAGAGGAAAAAGATAGCTCTGTGGAGCCCCCCAACTGCCCAGACCACATAGGGAGCAGCGGCAAGATAGTTTGGGACTTGGTGTCACCCTTATCCGGAAAGGGGTACCATTTGTACGTGGACAACTTTTACACAAGCGTGCCACTATTTAGTCACCTTCTTGAGGTACCATTTGGCTCAAGTGGCACCGTGCGACCTAATAGCCGGGGCTTCCCCCAATGGCTTGTAAATTCCCGTCTTAGTCGGGGAGAGAGAGCCTGCTTGAAAACGGACAAATTCCTTGCAGTGAAGTGGAGGGATACATGGGATGTTTTCGTTCTGTCCTCCATTCACCCAGACACGACAATCCAAATTTCTACGGCAACTGCTGTAATGGAGAAACCCCTCTGTGTCCACGACTACAACCTTAATATGGGAGAGGTGGACCTTAACGACCAGCTTTTGGCGCCGTATTTAGTTGCCCGTAAAGCCAGACTCTGGTACAAAAAAGTGTCTGTTTATTTATTCCAATTGGCTATGCTGAACGCCTTTGTCCTGTACAGGGCATCAGGACGAACCGGATCGTTCCGAGAATTCCAGGAAGAGATCATCAATGCCTACCTGTACCCAGGAGGTGTTCCTGTCCAACTTCCCCTTACAGATGCAGTGAGCCGGCTACATAAGAGGCACTTTCCACAAGTCCTCCCGCGTACCCCTACCCAATCACACCCCCAAAGAAGATGTTGTGTCTGTAGCAGGTGCCGATTTAGGCGTGACACATGTTATTATTGTCCCGAATGTCTTGACCAACCTGGTCTCTGCATCGGGGACTGTTTGTGTTGCCACCATACACTAGTGGAGTTTTAGTGTAGGGTACAGCATGACACAGTGTAGGGCACACAAACACAGGGTCTCGAAAGATGTTCGATGGTTATCGACATTTTGAGAGACCCAATCTGGAAAATTGCAGTTCACAAAAAAAAATATGAAATAAAAAAACAAAAACAGTTGTCGTGTCAGTTATTTTTATGTTCTTCTACTCTTCCTACTGTACTTTTACTGTACTTTGTTTGTTTTTCATTCTTTTGTTAACCTGTATCTCTTGCAGGTACCCGTCGGCTGCCACACTGATTTTATATATTCTGACACAAACAGCGTTTGCGCTCAGCATATATGGATACCTCTGATGGCAGCAGCTGTGGTAGGCTGATTTCACTACTGCAGTTAAAATACCTTTAGGTATATGTGGAATATTGTCAAATATACCCACCATTAAATCATTGGGTTTGGTTGTTGTGCGGTTAATGCTGTGTAATACTACACAATATTCCTGTGGTGATTTCTGTTAGGTTCTCTTTTTTTCATTCAGCCCACAGGCTGCATGAAAAAAAAAAAAAACCTACACTATATGCCAAACAAGGACCAGCAATGTACTGGTACGTTGCTGAACTTTGAGTGGTTATACCAGGATGATGCCTGCAGATCTAGGCATCACCTTGGTATTGTTTTTTACAGCCAGCAGTCGGCTTACATGTAAAAGCAATCCTAGCGGATAATTGGCTGCTAGACTGCTTTTACATGCAGTGGGAGAGGACTCCCCCCCCCCCCTCCTGCCACCTTCCGCCACCTTCCGTGTTTTTTCTCGTGCTCTCCTGTCCCACCGGTTAACCCAAGAGTGCAGACGGTGGTTCAATTTTCTAACCATAGAGCTGATTGGAGATGAGAATGGCTCCAATCATCTCTATGGCCTAAGATACCAAGAGCTACGAGCATTTTATGACTTCTGTTTCACCAGAAATAAACAGCGCCATTGGGGAATTGGGAAAGTATTTTATCACACCAATTTTGTTGTGGTCAGATGCGTTAAGGTCAGAGGAGAGATATAGAGTCTAAAAGACCCCAATTTTTTAAAAAAAGAGTACCTGTCACTACAGATTGCTATCATAGGGGATATTTAAATTCACTGTGATAACAATAAAAATTATTTAAAAAAAAAAAAATGAAAGGAAAGGTGTCAAAACAACATGAAAAATCAAAAAAAAAATCAAGCCCCCCTGTCCCCCCCCTGTGCTTGAGCTCAAAGGCGCACGCAAGCGATGGTCTAGTGTCATATGTAACCCACAATTGCAGCATGCATGTGAGGTATCGCCGTGAACGCCAGGTCAAGGGCAGTAATTCTTGCAGTAGACCTCCTCTGTAAGTCTAAAGTGGTAACCTGTATATACTTTTAAAGGCTTTTAAAAATGTACGTAGTTTGTTGCTGCTGCACAGGTGTGCGCAATTTTTAAAGCATGTCATGTTTGGTATCTATGTACTCGGCATAAGATCATCTTTTAAATGTAACTAAACAATTTGGAATTATATAGTGTATTTAACCATTAAATTAAAAAATATATATTTTTTCGCATAAATTGCGTTTGGAAAATCTGTGCGCAAATACTGTGTGACAAAAAAATTTACAACATCCACCATTTTGTTCTATAGGGCTTCTGCTTTAAAGAGATATATAATGTTTGGGGGTTTAAAGTAATTTTCTAGTAAAAAAAATTTTTTTTTCATGTAAACAAAAAGTCACAGAAAAGGCTTGGTTTTCAAGTGGTTAGAAGAGTGGGTGATGTGTGGTTAAGATTGAGCATAAAATGCCGGGGCAGTTTAAACAACCACCAAATGACCCCTTTTTGAAAAGTAGACCCCCAAAGCTATTTGCTGAGAGGCATATTGAGTCCATGGAGTATTTTATATTTTTCCCTAAGTTTCGGAAAGGTGACAATTCATTTTTTTTTCTTTTTTTTTTTTTACACAAAGTTGTCACTAAATGATATATTGCTCATGCATGCCATGGGTATATGTGAAATGACACCCCAAAATACATTCTACTGCTTCTCCTGAGTACAGGGATACCACATGTGTGAGACTTTTTGGGAGCCTAGCTGTGTACGGGACCCCGAAATCCAATCCCCATCTTCAGGTTTTCTAATGGCGTAAATTGCTTATTTTACCTCTGCACTACCTGTCACAGTTTCAGAGGCCCTGAAATTTCAAGATAGCACAAAAACCCCCAAAATGACCCCATTTTGCAAAGTAGACACTCCAAGCTATTATCTGAGAGGCATGATGAGTCCATGGAATAGTTTATATTTTGCCACAAGTTTCGGGAAAAAAATTTTTTTGTTGTTTTTTTAACACAAAGTTGTCAGTAAATGATATAATGCTCACACATGCCATGGGTATATGTGAAATGACACCCCAAAATACATTCTGCTGCTTCTCCTGAGTACAGGGATACCCCATGTGTGAGAATATTTGGCAATCTAGCCGCATACAGGACCCCGAAAACCAATCCACTCCTTCCGGCTTTCTAAGGGCATAAATTGTTGATCTCACTCCTTACTACCTATCACACTTTTGAAGGCCATGAAATGCCAAGATGGCACAACCCCCCCCCCCCCCCAAATGACCCCATTTTCAAAGTAGACACTCCAATCTATTTGCTGAGAGGCACGATGAGTATTTTGCAGCTCTCATTTTTTTGGGGGGGGGGGGGGGGGGATGAAGAAAAAAACAGGAAGATGCATTTTTTCCCTCTTTTTTCAATTTCCAAAACTTTGTGACAAAAAGTGAGATCTGCAAAACACTCAACATTCCTCTCTGCAAATAGCTTAGGGTGTCTACTTTCCTGAAAAGGGGTCATTGGGGGGGGGTCATTTTTGTGCTGTCTTGGCATTTCATGGCCGTTAAAACTTTGATAGGTAGTTAGGAGTGAAATCAACAATTTATGCCCTTGGAAAGCCTGAAAGTGGGTATTGGTTTTCGGGGTCCTGTACTCGGCTAAACTGCAAAAAAGTCTCAGACATGGGGTATCCCTGTACTCAGGAGAAGCAGCAGAATGTATTTTGGGGTGTCATTTCACATATACCCATGGCATGTGTGAGCAATATATCATTTAGTGACAACTTTGTATAAAAAATAAAAAAATATATATACAGTGGGTACGGAAAGTATTCAGACCCCCTTAAATTTTTCACTCTTTGTTATATTGCAGCCATTTGCTAAAATCATTTAGGTTCATTCTTCTTCCTCATGAATGTACACATAGCACCCCATACTGACAGAAAAACACAGAATTGTTGACATTGTTGCAGATTTATTAAAAAAGAAAAACTGAAATATCACATGGTCCTAAGTATTCATACCCTTTGCTGTGACACTCATATATTTAACTCAGGTGCTTTCCATTTCTTCTGATCATCCTTGAGATGGTTCTACACCTTCATTTGAGTCCAGCTGTGTTTGATTATACTGATTGGACTTGATTAGGAAAGCCACACACCTGTCTATATAAGACCTTCCAGATCACAATGCATGTAAGAGCAAATGAGAATCATGAGGTCAAAGGAACTGCCTGAAGAGCTCAGAGACAGAATTGTGGCAAGGCACAGATCTGGCCAAGGTTACAAAAAGATTTCTGCTGCACTTAAGGTTCCTCAGAGCACAGTGGCCTCCATAATCCTCAAATGGAAGATGTTTGGGACGACCAGAACACTTCCTAGAGCTGGCCGTCCTGCCAAACTGAGCTATCGGGGGAGAAGAGCCTTGGTGAGAGAGGTAAAGAAGAACCCAAAGATCACTGTGGCTGAGCTCCAGAGATGCAGTCAGGAGATGGGAGAAAGTTGTAGAAAGTCAACCATCACTGCAGCCCTCTACCAGTCGGGGCTTTATGGCAGAGTGGCCCGACGGAAGCCTCTCCTCAGTGTAAGACACATGAAAGCCCACATGGAGTTTGCTAAAAAACACCTGAAGGACTCCAAGATGGTGAGAAGATTCTCTGGTCTGATGAGACCAAAATAGAACTTTTTGGCCTTAATTCTAAGCGGTATGTGTGGAGAAAACCAGGCACTGCTCATCACCTGTCCAATACAGTCCCAACAGTGAAGCATGGTGGTGGCAGCATCATGCTGTGGGGTGTTTTTCAGCTGCAGGGACAGGATGACTGGTTGCAATCGAGGGAAAGATGAATGCGGCCAAGTACAGGGATATCCTGGACAAAAACCTTTACCTTCCAACAAGACAATGATCCTAAGCACACAGCTAAAATAACGAAGGAGTGGCTTCACAACAACTCCGTGACTGTTCTTGAATGGCCCAGCCAGAGCCCTGACTTAAACCCAATTGAGCATCTCTGGAGAGACCTAAAAATGGCTGTCCACCAACGTTTACCATCCAACCTGACAGAACTGGAGAGGGTCTGCAAGGAGGAATGGCAGAGGATCCCCAAATCCAGGTGTGAAAGACTTGTTGCATCTTTCCCAAAAAGACTCCTGGCTGTATTAGATCAAAAGGGGGCTTCTACTAAATACTGAGCAAAGGGTCTGAATACTTAGGACCATGTGATATTTCAGTTTTTCTTTTTTAATAAATCTGCAACAATGTCAACAATTCTGTGTTTTTCTGTCAGTATGGGGTGCTATGTGTACATTCATGAGGAAGAAGAATGAACCTAAATGATTTTAGCAAATGGCTGCAATATAACAAAGAGTGAAAAATGTAAGGGGGTCTGAATACTTTCTGTACCCACTGTATATATTTCCCGGAACTTGTGGCAAAATATAAAATATTCCATGGACTCACCATGCCTTTCAGCAAATAGCTTGGGGTGTCTACTTTCCAAAATGGGGTCATTTGGGGGGGGGGGGGGTTTTGTACTATCTTGGAATTTTAGGGCCTCCAGAACTTTGACAGGTAGTGCGGAGGGGAAATGCACAATTTACGCCATTAGAAAACCTGAGAGTGTTGATTGGTTTTCGGGGTCCTGTACATAGATAGGCTCCCAAAAAGTCTCACACATGTGGTATCCCTGTACTCAGGGGAAGCAGCAGAATGTAGGGGTGTCATTCCACATATACCCATGGAATGTGTGAGCAATTTATCCTTTAGTGACAACTTTGTGTTAAAAAAATAAAAATAAAAAAAATTAAATTTTCCCGAAACTTGTGGCAAAATATAAAATATTCCATGGACTCACCATGCCTCTCAGGAAATAGCTTGGGGTGTCTACTTTCCAAAAAGTGGTAATGTTTGCACTGCCCTGCCATTTTAGCACTTCATGAAATGAGATAGGCAGTCAGAAATTAAAGCTGCGTAAATTCCAAAATGGGGTCATTTGGGGGGGTTTTGTGCTATCTTGAAATTTCAGGGCCTCAGAAACTGCGATGGGTAGTGAGTAGGGTTGAGCGAACACCTAGATGTCCGTGTTCGACGGGTTCGGCCGAACTTTAAAAAAAAGTCCGGGTCCGTGTCCCGGACTTTTACCGAACTTTTCCCGGACACCGAACCCCATTGAAGTCAATGGGGACCCGAACTTTAAGGCACTAAAATGGCTCTAAAACACCAAAGGAAAGGGCTAGAGTGCTGCAAATGGCAGCAAAACGTAATTAAGAGCATGGCAAGTGCTCTGCAAACAAATGTGGATAGGGAAATAACTTAAAACAACAAAAAAAAACAGAAAAATAAAACAATGTTCTTCTTCATGTCTGAAGGACGAGGCCCATATGGAGTAGGAGGGAGGTTGAGGTGGTGGTGGATGTGGCGGTGACTAGACATATGCCGGTTTTCGGTAATTCGATATATCGCGGTATTGCATAGCCACGGTATTGTTATTGTGGCATTTTTAAAATACCGAGTTTCTCTGTCAAGTCTGCCTGACTTGTGAATTGATACATTTCAGTGAGCTGGATGACTCATTCACTCACTCAGCTAACACCTTTCAGCATTAAGTCTCCTAACTATAAACAAAAATGATTACATTTGTATCTTTTCCTTCCCTCTGCCAGGGAGAAAGGAAGTTTAACCTCTTAAAGACTGGATCTTTTTCTGACACTTGCTGCTTGCAAGTTAAAATCAGTTTTTTTTTTGCTAGAAAAGTACTTAGAACCCCCAAACATTTTATATATTTTTTTAGCAGAGACCCTACAGAATAAAATGGCGATTGTTGTAATATTTTATGTCACACTGTATTTGCGCAGCAGTCTTTCAAACGCAATGATTAGACTTTAATGAATAAAAAAAAAAAAAAAAACGTAACAGTAAAGTTATCCCAATTTTTTTTTTTTTTGTTACACAGAGAATCGTGAGAGAATCGTGATCTTTATTCCAAGCTAAAAAATCGTGATTCTTATTTTGGCCAGAATCGTGCAGCTCTAATAAATATATATATACACACACACACGCCTAGCAGCCCACATTACATTATTATATAGCCATCAAGCAGTGTCTGGCCTACCTGGTGATGACTGGTCCTGGCGCTCTGATCCGATGGCCTGGTCTTTAAAGGGGCAAATCCTTGCGATCCAGAAGTGGTTAAACCTGCAGGAGGACCGGTGTTTTTATCTATTAATGACTTTACTATTGCTTTAGGCCTGGTTCACATGTATGCGGGTTGGTGGTTCACATGTATGCGGGTTGGCGGTTCACATGTATGCGGGTTGGCGGCCCACATTTGCACAGGCATAGCAGCCCATTGATTTGAACGGGCTGCTATGCCCTCATTTTCCGCAGAAAAAAGGTGCATGCAGCATTTTTTTTAAATTCAGTGGCCTTGAAATCCATCCTGCTTTTGCACCATGCGACTAACCTGCAGTTCCTGCTCTGGCAAGCTTTCTGCATTTTTTGTATACGTGGGCACGGCATTTAAAAATAAACAGTTTGCGTGTGCAGCAACGGCAGGTAAGTCGCATGGTGCAAAAGAAGGATGGATTTCATGGCCACTGCATTTTTTTAAATTCTGCATGCACCTTTTTTCAGCTGAAAACGCAGGCATAGCAGCTCAAGCCCATTCACATCAATGGGCTGCTATGCCTGTGCAAATGTGGGCCCCCAACCCGCATACATGTGAACCAGGCCTAAAGCAATAGTAAAGTCATTAATAGATAAAAACACCGGTCCTCCTGCAGGTTTAACCAATTAATGACTTTACTATTGCTTTAGGCCTGGTTCACATGTATGCGGGTTGGGGGCCCACATTTGCACAGGCATAGCAGCCCATTGATGTGAATGGGCTTGAGCTGCTATGCCTGCGTTTTCAGCTGAAAAAAGGTGCATGCAGAATTTAAAAAAATGCAGTGGCCATGAAATCCATCCTTCTTTTGCACCATGCGACTTACCTGCCGTTGCTGCACACGCAAACTGTTTATTTTTAAATGCCGTGCCCACGTATACAAAAAATGCAGAAAGCTTGCCAGAGCAGGAACTGCAGGTTAGTCGCATGGTGCAAAAGCAGGATGGATTTCAAGGCCACTGAATTTTAAAAAAATGCTGCATGCACCTTTTTTCTGCGGAAAATGAGGGCATAGCAGCCCATTCAAATCAATGGGCTGCTATGCCTGTGCAAATGTGAACCACTAACCCGCATACATGTGAACCAGGCCTAAAGCAATAGTAAAGTAATTTATAAACAACACCTCCTTCAGGTTTAACCACTTCTTGACCACAAGGATTTGCCCTCTTAATGACCAGGCCATCGGATCGGAGCCGAGCGCCAGAACCAGTTATCACCAGTTAGGCCAGACACTGCTTGATGACCTATTTTAGGCCTGGTTCACAGAGTCTGTACTGACTGACTATATAATAATGTGCATAAGTGAACCAAAGCCCCTAAATTCAGCAATGAAATTGAAGTGAGGTGGAAATTTAATAATTTAAATTTAATAATAGAATACCGTGATAATACCGTATACCGTGGCAAAACCTTAATCAATTAATCGCAGCATGAAAATCTGATACCGTCACAAGCCTAGCGGTGACATAGGCGTGCGCACAGGGTGTGCTGGGTGTGCCTGGGCACACCCTAATCACCTAGGGCACATAGCATTGCCAGTGAGGAGATGGGAAAGATCTCCCTGGGACCTGCTCTGCTCTATTTCTCCTTGCCTACAGGTACATGGCCCCGATACATTACTCTCCCTGCTGGCAAACACATGCATGTGTATTTCAACTTTGGGGTGCACACCTTAATGCAATAGGCTGCGCACACCTATGGGCGGTGTAGGTGGAAGCGGCGGTGGAGGAGGACCAGGGCCGGATTAACAGCATCATGGGCTTGGTGCTGAGGATTTTGAAGGGCCTTAAGGGCCGTGCCTTGCCATGCACCCAGAGGAGGAAGGGTGCAGCCATGCATGCCTAATTCAACATGGGATGCTGTCTCTGAAGCCCATAAACACATCCATGCATCGCCAACTGTCCCTCCTTGTCCGGCCTTCACGCTGTGTGGGGAGGTTCTGAGGGTGCTGCCTGGGGAAGCGAGCATAGAAGCCAGACTTCTGTGTTTACAAGTGACAGAAGAGCGGTAACAGTGAATATGGCCAACCCGGGGCCTATATAAAAGGTAGGGGCCTGGAGCTGCAGCTCCAATAGCCCCTACATTAATCTGGCCCTGAGGAGGAGGACGAGGTAGCCAACACTGCTTCTTTTCAAAAATTTTAAATGAGGGTACACCCCAAAAGAGTGAGAAAGAGCAAAAATGGAACAATGGGTGGGTAAGGTCGGTATCCATTGCTATTCTGCATAAGGTACGGAAAAGTCCCGTGGGATCCATGCCTGGTTCATTTTAATGAACGTGAGCTTGTCCACATTGTCTCTGGACAGGCGGCTGCGCTTGTCTGTTATAACGCCCCCAGCCGTGCTAAATACCCGTTCAGATAATACACTGGCTGCAGGGCACGCCAGCACCTCCAAGGCGTAAAGGGCAAGCTCAAGCCATGTGCACAATTTGGAGACCCAGAAGTTGAAGGGGGCAGACCCGTCATTCACTACATGTAGGCGTGTGCACTCATACTGCTCCACCATGTTGGTAAAATGCTGCCTCCTGCTAAGACGTTCCATCTGAGCTGCTGGTGCTGCTGTTTGTTGTGGCGTGCTGACAAAGCTTTTCCACATTTCGGCCATGCTAACCCTGCCTTCTGAGGTGCTGGCGGTGCCCTGGTTGGCGACCTCCTCCTCCTCCTCCTCTGCCTTGTGCTTCCACTGTGGCCCCGCTGTCAGATGGGAATGCCAGCAGCATGGCGTCTACCAGCGTGCGCTTGTACTCGCGCATCTTGCGATCGCGCTCCAGTGAGTGAATTAAGGACGGTACGTTGTCCTTGTAACGGGGATCCAGCAGCGTGGCCACCCAGTAATCAGCACAAGTTAGAATGTGGGCAACTCGGCGGTCGTTGTGGAGACACTGCAGCATGTAATCGCTCATGTGTGCCAGGCTGCCCAGAGGCAACGAAAGGCTGTCCTCTGTGGGAGGTGTATCGTCCGTGTCCTCTGTATCCCCCCAGCCACGCACCAGTGATGGCCATGAGCTGGCCTGGGTGCCACCCTGCTGTGAACATGGTTCCATCTCCTCCTCCAGCTCCTCCTCCTCCTCATCCTCCTCATCCTCCAGAACTGTGCCCCTGCTGGACAATTGCGTCCCTGGCGTTTGCGTGTGCAGGAACCCACCCTCGGAGCCCCTTGCGAATGACTGCCCTGAAAGCCTTGGAAATGTTACCTCTTCATCCTCCTCCTCCTCCTCATCCTGTGCCACATCCTCTTCCATCATCGCCCGAATTGTTTTTTCAAGGAGGCATGGAAGTGGGATAGTTAAGCTGAGAACGGCGTCATTGCCACTGGCCATGTTGGTGGAGTACTCAAAACAGCGCAACAAGGCACACAGGTCTCGCATGGAGGCCCAGTTAAATTAAATAGCGGAATAGAAAATATGATCCAAAAAAAGTGTATGTATATCACACGTACACAACCACACTGGGCCCCAATTACTATTGTTTGTACCCCTAAAAGGCTAGATGAGGAGTAGGGGGAGTATGGAACAGGCAGCACCCTCAAACCTTCAGAAGTATGAGATGAACCCCAACAACTTGGAAAGGTGGATCTCTCTCACACGTACCGACACAGACTATCCCGCAATTCAATTGATCCTCAAAGGTTTTTATTGAATAGCGGAATAGCAAATATGATCAAAAAAAGTGTATGTATCTCGCACGTACACAACCACACTAGGCCCCAATTACTATTGTTTGTACCCCTAAAAGGCTAGATGAGGAGTAGGGGGGGTATGGAACAGGCAGCACCCTCAAACCTTCAGAAGTATGAGATGAACCCCAACAACTTGGAAAGGTGGATCTCTCTCACACGTACCGACACAGACTATCCCCCAATTTAACTGATCCCCAAAGGTTTTTGATTAAATAGCGGAATAGAAAATATGATCCAAAAAAAGTGTATGTATATCACACGTACACAACCACACTAGGCCCCAATTACTATTGTTTGTACCCCTAAAAGGCTAGATGAGGAGTAGGGGGGGTATGGAACAGGCAGCACCCTCAAACCTTCAGAAGTATGAGATGAACCCCAACAACTTGGAAAGGTGGATCTCTCTCACACGTACCGACACAGACTATCCCCCAATTTAACTGATCCCCAAAGGTTTTTGATTAAATAGCGGAATAGAAAATATGATCCCAAAAAAGTGTATGTATATCACACGTACACAACCACACTGGGCCCCAATTACTATTGTTTGTACCCCTAAAAGGCTAGATGAGGAGTAGGGGGAGTATGGAACAGGCAGCACCCTCAAACCTTCAGAAGTATGAGATGAACCCCAACAACTTGGAAAGGTGGATCTCTCTCACACGTACCAACACAGACTATCCCCCAATTTAACTGATCCCCAAAGGTTTTTGATTAAATAGCGGAATAGAAAATATGATCCAAAAAAAGTGTATGTATATCACACGTACACAACCACACTAGGCCCCAATTACTATTGTTTGTACCCCTAAAAGGCTAGATGAGGAGTAGGGGGAGTATGGAACAGGCAGCACCCTCAAACCTTCAGAAGTATGAGATGAACCCCAACAACTTGGAAAGGTGGATCTCTCTCACACGTACCGACACAGACTATCCCGCAATTCAATTGATCCTCAAAGGTTTTTATTGAATAGCGGAATAGGAAATATGATCAAAAAAAGTGTATGTATCTCGCACGTACACAACCACACTAGGCCCCAATTACTATTGTTTGTACCCCTAAAAGGCTAGATGAGGAGTAGGGGGGGTATGGAACAGGCAGCACCCTCAAACCTTCAGAAGTATGAGATGAACCCCAACAACTTGGAAAGGTGGATCTCTCTCACACGTACCGACACAGACTATCCCCCAATTTAACTGATCCCCAAAGGTTTTTGATTAAATAGCGGAATAGAAAATATGATCCCAAAAAAGTGTATGTATATCACACGTACACAACCACACTGGGCCCCAATTACTATTGTTTGTACCCCTAAAAGGCTAGATGAGGAGTAGGGGGAGTATGGAACAGGCAGCACCCTCAAACCTTCAGAAGTATGAGATGAACCCCAACAACTTGGAAAGGTGGATCTCTCTCACACGTACCAACACAGACTATCCCCCAATTTAACTGATCCCCAAAGGTTTTTGATTAAATAGCGGAATAGAAAATATGATCCAAAAAAAGTGTATGTATATCACACGTACACAACCACACTAGGCCCCAATTACTATTGTTTGTACCCCTAAAAGGCTAGATGAGGAGTAGGGGGAGTATGGAACAGGCAGCACCCTCAAACCTTCAGAAGTATGAGATGAACCCCAACAACTTGGAAAGGTGGATCTCTCTCACACGTACCGACACAGACTATCCCGCAATTCAATTGATCCTCAAAGGTTTTTATTGAATAGCGGAATAGGAAATATGATCAAAAAAAGTGTATGTATCTCGCACGTACACAACCACACTAGGCCCCAATTACTATTGTTTGTACCCCTAAAAGGCTAGATGAGGAGTAGGGGGAGTATGGAACAGGCAGCACCCTCAAACCTTCAGAAGTATGAGATGAACCCCAACAACTTGGAAAGGTGGATCTCTCTCACACGTACCGACACAGACTATCCCCCAATTTAACTGATCCCCAAAGGTTTTTGATTAAATAGCGGAATAGAAAATATGATCCAAAAAAAGTGTATGTATATCACACGTACACAACCACACTAGGCCCCAATTACTATTGTTTGTACCCCTAAAAGGCTAGATGAGGAGTAGGGGGGGTATGGAACAGGCAGCACCCTCAAACCTTCAGAAGTATGAGATGAACCCCAACAACTTGGAAAGGTGGATCTCTCTCACACGTACCAACACAGACTATCCCCCAATTTAACTGATCCCCAAAGGTTTTTGATTAAATAGCGGAATAGAAAATATGATCCCAAAAAAGTGTATGTATATCACACGTACACAACCACACTAGGCCCCAATTACTATTGTTTGTACCCCTAAAAGGCTAGGAGTAGGGGGAGTATGGAACAGGCAGCACCCTCAAACCTTCAGAAGTATGAGATGAACCCCAACAACTTGGAAAGGTGGATCTCTCTCACACGTACCAACACAGACTATCCCCCAATTTAACTGATCCCCAAAGGTTTTTGATTAAATAGCGGAATAGAAAATATGATCCCAAAAAAGTGTATGTATATCACACGTACACAACCACACTAGGCCCCAATTACTATTGTTTGTACCCCTAAAAGGCTAGGAGTAGGGGGAGTATGGAACAGGCAGCACCCTCAAACCTTCAGAAGTATGAGATGAACCCCAACAACTTGGAAAGGTGGATCTCTCTCACACGTACCAACACAGACTATCCCCCAATTTAACTGATCCCCAAAGGTTTTTGATTAAATAGCGGAATAGAAAATATGATCCCAAAAAAGTGTATGTATATCACACGTACACAACCACACTAGGCCCCAATTACTATTGTTTGTACCCCTAAAAGGCTAGGAGTAGGGGGAGTATGGAACAGGCAGCACCCTCAAACCTTCAGAAGTATGAGATGAACCCCAACAACTTGGAAAGGTGGATCTCTCTCACACGTACCAACACAGACTATCCCCCAATTTAACTGATCCCCAAAGGTTTTTGATTAAATAGCGGAATAGAAAATATGATCCCAAAAAAGTGTATGTATATCACACGTACACAACCACACTAGGCCCCAATTACTATTGTTTGTACCCCTAAAAGGCTAGGAGTAGGGGGAGTATGGAACAGGCAGCACCCTCAAACCTTCAGAAGTATGAGATGAACCCCAACAACTTGGAAAGGTGGATCTCTCTCACACGTACCAACACAGACTATCCCCCAATTTAACTGATCCCCAAAGGTTTTTGATTAAATAGCGGAATAGAAAATATGATCCCAAAAAAGTGTATGTATATCACACGTACACAACCACACTAGGCCCCAATTACTATTGTTTGTACCCCTAAAAGGCTAGGAGTAGGGGGAGTATGGAACAGGCAGCACCCTCAAACCTTCAGAAGTATGAGATGAACCCCAACAACTTGGAAAGGTGGATCTCTCTCACACGTACCAACACAGACTATCCCCCAATTTAACTGATCCCCAAAGGTTTTTGATTAAATAGCGGAATAGAAAATATGATCCCAAAAAAGTGTATGTATATCACACGTACACAACCACACTAGGCCCCAATTACTATTGTTTGTACCCCTAAAAGGCTAGGAGTAGGGGGAGTATGGAACAGGCAGCACCCTCAAACCTTCAGAAGTATGAGATGAACCCCAACAACTTGGAAAGGTGGATCTCTCTCACACGTACCAACACAGACTATCCCCCAATTTAACTGATCCCCAAAGGTTTTTGATTAAATAGCGGAATAGAAAATATGATCCCAAAAAAGTGTATGTATATCACACGTACACAACCACACTAGGCCCCAATTACTATTGTTTGTACCCCTAAAAGGCTAGGAGTAGGGGGGAGTATGGAACAGGCAGCACCCTCAAACCTTCAGAAGTATGAGATGAACCCCAACAACTTGGAAAGGTGGATCTCTCTCACACGTACCAACACAGACTATCCCCCAATTTAACTGATCCCCAAAGGTTTTTGATTAAATAGCGGAATAGAAAATATGATCCCAAAAAAGTGTATGTATATCACACGTACACAACCACACTAGGCCCCAATTACTATTGTTTGTACCCCTAAAAGGCTAGGAGTAGGGGGAGTATGGAACAGGCAGCACCCTCAAACCTTCAGAAGTATGAGATGAACCCCAACAACTTGGAAAGGTGGATCTCTCTCACACGTACCAACACAGACTATCCCCCAATTTAACTGATCCCCAAAGGTTTTTGATTAAATAGCGGAATAGAAAATATGATCCCAAAAAAGTGTATGTATATCACACGTACACAACCACACTAGGCCCCAATTACTATTGTTTGTACCCCTAAAAGGCTAGATGAGGAGTAGGGGGAGTATGGAACAGGCAGCACCCTCAAACCTTCAGAAGTATGAGATTGTGTTCACTGTACCCCACAAAGATTGAGTTCACTGCACCCCACAATGATTGTGTTCACTGCACCCCACAAAGATTGTGTTCACTGCACCTCACAAAGATTGTGTTCACTGTACCCCCCAAAGATTGTGTTCACTGCACCCCACAAAGATTCTGTTCACTGTACCCCACAAAGATTGTGTTCACTGCACCCCAAAAAGATTGTGTTCACTGCACCCCAAAAAGGATGTTGTTCACTGCACCCCAAAAAGGATGTTGTTCACTCCACCCCAAAAAGATTGTGTTCACTGCACCCCACAAAGATTGTGTTCACTGCACCCCAAAAAGATTGTGTTCACTGCACCCCAAAAATGATTTTGTTCACTGCACCCCAAAAAGGATTTTGTTCACTGCACCCCAAAAAGGATGTTGTTCACTCCACCCCAAAAAGATTGTGTTCACTGCACCCCAAAAAGATTGTGTTCACTGCACCCCACAAAGGATTTTGTTCACTGCACCCCAAAAAGATTGTGTTCACTGCACCCCAAAAAGGATGTTGTTCACTGCACCCCAAAAAGGATTTTGTTCACTGCACCCCAAAAAGATTGTGTTCACTGCACCCCACAAAGGATTTTGTTCACTGCACCCCACAAAGATTGTGTTCACTGCACACCAAAAAGGATTGTGTTCACTGCACCCCAAAAAGATTTTGTTCACTGCACCCCAAAAAGATTGTGTTCACTGCAGCCCAAAAAGATTGTGTTCACTGCAGCCCAAAAAGATTGTGTTCACTGCAGCCCAAAAAGATTGTGTTCACTGCAGCTCACACACAGAAAAATGGATGTGGATCACTGACACCTGCCTATCTCCAATCCCACACCACACAGCAATATCGATTGTAGTTTGTAGAACACAGTTTCCCTAAAATTCAGCAGACTCTGTCCCTAACAGGATTGAGAAGAGATCGTAGATCAGGATTGAGTGCAGACCCCACCCCCCACACAGCAATATCGATTGTAGTTTGTAGAAGACACTGACCCTATAATTCAGCAGACTCTATCCCTAAAATGCCTACAACTCGCCCTGCCTAAACACTCCGACCTGTACCTCAATTCTATCCGGACACAAATGGTTTTTTCCTGCCTATCTTTCCCTAATCAGCAGCCAGCACGTTGATGTGTGCTCTGTCCCTGAATCTAAGCAGCATAATGACGCCGCTGCGGCTGCCTCGAACTTATAAAGACTTGGTCACATGCTTCAGACGGCCAATCACAGCTACTGAGACATTTGCAGGCATGGCTGGGATGGCTTAAGGCACACCAGTTAAACGATTGTTGATTGGCTGTTGAAAGCCCGCCATGAAAAGAGCGCCAAAGCATGCAAAACCCGGAAATAAAACGACCGAACACGGATTTTTACCCGAACATACAGTAAAGTGTCCGTGTCCGTGTTCGGGTACAAAAAATCCAATTATTCGGTACGAACACGAATAATACAGTCCGTGTTCGCTCAACACTAGTAGTGAGGAGTAAAATCAAAAATTTACGCCATTAGAAAACCTGAAGATTGTGATTGATTTTCGGGGTCGCGTACACAGCTAGGCTCCCAAAAAGTCTCATACATAGGGTATCCCCATACTCAGGAGAAGCGGCAAAATGTATTTTGGGGTGTCATTCCACATATACCCATGTCATGTGTGAGAAATGTATCTTTTAGTGACAACTTTGTGTTGAAAAAAAAATATAAAAAAAATTGTAATTTTCCCAAAACCTATGGCAAAATATAAAATATTCCAAGGACTCACCATGCCTCTCAGCAAATAGATTGGGGTGTCTACTTTCCAAACTTGGGTCATTTGGGGGGTTTTGTGGTATCTTGACATTTCAGGGCCTCCTAAACCGTTATAGGTAGTGAGAAAATGCAATGAAAAATGTACGCCCTTTGAAATTCTGATGGTGGGAATTGGTTTTCGGGGTCCCGTACACAGCTAGGCTCCTGAAAAGTCTCACATATGTGGTATCCCTGTACTCAGGAGAAGCAGCAGAATATATTTTGGGGTGTAATTACACATATACTCATGGCATGTGTGAGCAAAATATCATTTCAATGTCAACATTGTGTGAAAAAAAAAACATTGTTGTCATTTTTTAAACACCTGTGACAAAAAAAATTAAATATTCAATGAGCTCAACATGCCTCTCAGGACATTCCTTAGGATGTCTACTTTCCAAAAAGTGGTAATGTTTGCACTGCCCTGCCATTTTAGCACTTCATGAAATGAGATAGGCAGTCAGAAATTAAAGCTGCGTAAATTCCAGTATTTACACCATAGTTTGTAGACGCTATAACTTTTGCGCAAACCAATAAAATACGCTCATTGAGATTTTTTTTGTCAAAGACATGTAGCTAAACACATTTTGGCCAAAATATATGACATAAATTGAGTATATTGGATATTTTTTAAAAGACAAATTTGAAAATGTCATTTTTTCTCAAAATTTTCGCACTTTTTTACTAATATCGCAAAAAATAAAAATTGCAGAGGTGATAAAATACCACCAAAAGAAAGCTCTTTTTATGGGAAAAAAAAGGACATAAATTTTGTTTGGGTACAACATTGCATGACCGCGTAATTGTCAGTTAAAGTCACGCAGTGCCAAGTTGAAAAAAGGGGTCTGGTCTTTGAGCAGCAAAATCCTCCGGGGTTTAAGTGGTTAAATGACCATAGAGACCTGTGATTCTATATAGAGGGATCACAGGCTCTCTGTGATCATTTCAGAGAGAACGGTCAGCTGTGTTTACAACAGCTGACCGTCCTTCTTTCTCAGTGGGGAGCGATCGTGGGTGGCGGGCGGCAATCACGGCCGCGACCCTGTGCATCAGCATCCCCGCTGCCGAGTGGGGGCAGGGGGCGTTCTGCCGCCGTGCATGCTCACCCCCCCCCCCCCCCCCAGCACCAGGCTTGCGTCCGGCCTACCCCTATGTCGGTTCGCGCAGGAGGGGCTGCCTGTCGTAGTATAACTGCAGCGGGCAATCCGTAACTAGTTAAAATACTGCTAGAAGAAGTACCTTAACTGTATCTTCATAATAACTTTGACTTGACAAATGCAATAAGGTTGGGAATGCCAGTGAAGCAATTACACTAAAGGGTTTCATTGCACAAGGTGTCATCTTAACATGTTTTAGGTTCTTGGAGCTGGAATAGAAGCTTACAAGAGGGGAGAGCACAGAGAAGCAGTGTCATGATGCTCATTTATAGTGTAATGAGCTGGTTGGCAGGCATGTGATGCTGGAATTTGTTGCTGTTTCACCTTCTGACTATACAGTGTGGCAGGTGTTTATAAAGTTCAAGCCCCACTGAACAGATTGAAAAATACATTAGCAGGTTAAAAATATAAATATTTCAGCTGTGTAATAAGCTGTTTTACTACTTTAAAAATGATGTATCAAATTCATGCACTGGAGGTGTATATTGTTTTTCCCCATTTTATGTATAGTAGATATACACTTACTTGAAATGTAAAACACGTATAGACCTGTCTGTTTTATTTCATTTCCAGTTTATTACAAGTAATAACAAATGCTTGTGCAAATCCATGAAAACCCAGATTGTACCTCATACCAACCAAACAGTCTTACTTATAAGCAGCGTACTCTTTGAAACTGATTATCTGCCTTTCATTGTAAATAAAAGAAATATCATCATATTTTTTTTTTCTTTTTATTTTCTCCTAAAAAAAATAGAAGAATCATGTTGGAAGACCACTGTGAATGCTCATGGATTACTAAGGTAGTTTAATCACCCATAAGAAATTACTAGCCTCTCTGTTCGCAAAGCATGACATTTCAATTGCGCAGCCAATAAAAGAATTACATGAAGAGGGCTGAAGTGATTTACTGTATGGAGAGCTGCGAGACCCTGGTTACCATGGAGAACTACATTTTCAGAAAAAAAAAAAAGGTCAAGTGAGGATGACCTACCAATGGACAACCTTCAGTCGCAGCATCAAAATATAATATTTTGCTCACACAGTTCTGTGCAGATATGTGTTACACATAACAAGCAATGCATTGACGAGGAAGCCCTATTTATAACAACTCCTCCACCGCTCAAATGTATCAAGAATCGTCCTAATAAAATACTATCACCATTATACTGAGTTGCATGCTGGATAATTCCACATAAATGTGGCTGCTGTCACATAGTTTATTCCTGGTGAAATTCCTAAATGATATGTGTGGGTTTGGCGACTGGCCTGCAGTCAAATAAAATAAGCCAGCTTAATGGATTCTGTTTATTTAATCCTTTCTTATTCCATAATGTTCCACTTTCTCCGCAGTATATATCTGAATTGAAGTTAAAGGCTATAGGATACAATGTCAAACAAAAATGGGAAATTAAAGGAGACCTGTCACAAGGGAAATGCGTAGGATGAGACTGCTGACCACATCAAAGTGGAAGGAGACTCGAAACCATAATTACAATTTTGCCTCCCCATTACTGTTTTGCCCTAAATACATTTTCTAATAAATTGCAGTGTAAATGCCTTATTTATAACCTTTCTATGCAATTACGTCCCCCCAAAGTCTTTCATTCTCACCCTCTTTGTGTGGCTGCTATGGCTGGTGGGAGGGATCTCTTTCCCCCTTGACACTAACTGGAGCAGTAGGTGCCAGTGTGTGATGTCACAATAATTTAGCCTTGTTGGTGGCTATCAACATTACACAGAGACTCTGAAGCTTTGTGGTCACTTGGCTGCATAGAAAAACAATTAAAAAGGTATTTACATTGCATTTTATTGGGCATTGTATGCAGGGTAATAGGGCGTAAAGGGGAGGCAACATTTCAATTTGACAATTAGCATTAGTAGGCAATTAGCAATTGTGTAAATATTGACTTTAATATTTCAGGACAATAGGGAGCAAGGGGGAGGGAATGCTTCAATTTGACAATTAGCAGTAACAGACAATTGTTTAAATATTGACTTTAATATTCCAATTGTGTGCCGGTGAAATCGGTAAACAGGAATTTGCATGGTCGCATAATTGAAGTGGATATTCACACAACTTATTGTGTAAAGATGATCAACAGCCTCCAAGTGTATCTCCCGTGACTTGTTGTCTTTAACCACTTAACCACCACCCTCCTGCATTGTACTGTGAATGGGCGGCCGCTGTTGGCAAAGTGAAGTACTGGTACGTTGTTGCCTAACTCCAGGTGTGGGGCGTGTGCATGGTAGTCTCCCGGCCAGCTCCCTCTGTGATTGTACACAGCGGGAGCCTATCAGAAAGTCTCAGCCAATGATTTGATGCTGAGACGTGCTAATTGGCTGTGTACATTCACAGCCGAGAGCTCTGTTTTGAAAATCAACACAGAGCTCTGTACACAGGGAGGGATCTGTCAGTTTCTCTTCCCTGAGAAGCAGGGATGATAAATTGAGAGATCATTAGTAAAAAGCAGCACACTATACACACCTTACGCATAGTTAGGCATATATTGACCCCTTCATTTCCCTAAATGTTAACCCCTTCTCACCCAGTGTCATTAGTACAGTGACAGTGTATATTTGTATCACTGATCACAGTATTAGTGGCACTGGTGATATCAGTGGCAGTAAGTCAGATAGTTAGTTCCCCCCAGCATCAATTAGTGTCAGACTGCGTGCCACAATATTGCAGTCTCATTATAAGTTGTTGATCGCTACTATTAGTAGCATAAAAAAAAATATAAAATTACAGTATATACACCTTAATTTGTAGGTGCTATAACTTTTACGCCAACCAACCAATATACACTTATTGAGTTTTTTTTTTTTTGTTTTGTTTTTCCAAACTGTGGTTTATTACAGTTTTATAGTTAACAGACATGAAAAAGCCATAACCATAGTTATACTGTAGAAAGTTGTTACGACTAAATATTAATAGAAATAAAAAACCGCATCTTAATAGATAAAACAGTAGGTTTTTTAAATAAATAAAGTAAAGTCGTTTGGGTAGTTATATTGGGTTGAGATCTAGATGGAGGGGGAAATGGAGGGAGCCGGAAAGGTATTAGGGAGACATATGGGAGAGAAAAAAGCACCGGCTGGTTTCAAGTAGAAAGACAGATAAACAAAAAGGTTGGTTACATTCAAACTATGATATATGAACATTACATTTAGGATGATGTAACCAAAGTGACCACAAAAGTTTTCTAATCACAGATTTTTCTTAGCTACTATTCTTACCATATTACATTGGAGGTGGAGGGTAGCTATAGTATTGGAGATAAAGTGAGTTTCACAAGTTTCCCACAACCTAGTTATGCTAAGTTTTGCAGCATGTAATAAGTGGATGACAATAGAGCGAGATTGGGGTAGGTATTTTTCTATGCCTACATGAAGTAGGGCTAAAGCAGGATTCAGTGACGAGGGTAACCCAGTTATGAAGGAGATCAGGACAAATATTTGGTTCCAGAAAGAATTTAGGGATTTGGAAAACCAAAGAGTGTGGGCTATGGTGCCCGTGCTTCCAGAGTTTCTCCAGCAGGAGAACGGATGGCCTGGGTACATTTTAGACAGTCGGTAGGGCGTCAGGTACCATCTGTGGATGGTTTTCTGGTATTATTTCCACTCGTTAGTGCAGTGGGATGCTCTGAAGTTTTCTCTAAACGCTCACAGCCACTGGTCTTGGGGGATAAGGGTATTCAACTCCTCGGCCCATTTGTTCAGGGTGTTCACTTGAAAGCAGGGTCGGGTGCCGCTTAGGCATGCATATATCAAGGAGATACCCTTTTTAGGGCAAGGTGTAGAAAAGTAGTATTGAAAGATTGGTGCTGGAATAGACACAAAGATGGGAAGTTTAGTGGAGGCCAGGAAGTGAGTGAATCTTATGTTTGTGTAGGCTTTGAAGATTGGTAGTTTAAACTCTTGAAGAGCTAAAAATGTTTTTAGCTTTTTGTTTTTCACTATGTCGCTAATTCTGGAGATACCAACAAAGTGCCAACGGGAAAGGTGTAAGTCAGGGATACATGTGTATATGGCCCTTAACTGTATTGGCAGTGACCTAGTGGGTGAATTAGAGGGGTATGTGGTCAGAAGATTTTTCTAGGCCAAAAGGGAGTCCGTAAATCTAGGGTAAGTGTTCTGTGGGGTCAGACAGTATCCTGCTGCAGTCAGTAAGAGAAAATCTGTATGGCTAGCAGGATGTGAATATGAAGCTTCCATAATTGACCATATTTTCCCTGAGGTAGAATGCCATCAAAAATATAGTTGGTCTATTATTGAGGCATAGTAGCAGTCGCTAACATGGGGGTAGTCCTGCACCACTCTGTTTGTGGGATCTAGATAATATGTATCTGGCACATCTAGGCAGTTTAGGATTCCACACAAAGTTAGTTAGTTGTCTCTGGATCGAAGTTAGGAGAGAGGTAGGAATGGGTATAATTAGTGTGCGAAATAAGTAGAGAAGTTGGGGAAAAATAATAATTTTGATGGTGGCGATACGCTCAAGTGAAGAAAGGCCTATAGAATACAATGATTTTAAGAGAGTGGGCAGATTTTGGAAAAAAGCATGACAATTTAAGTTGATTTGTTTGTTTAAGTCGGGGGTGATCTGTTTTTCTAGGTATGGAATAGATGTGTTGATCCACGTATAGGGTAGGGTGGATCTCAGTTGGGCCGACAATTGAGGGGGGAGATGTATAGGGAGGACTAAAGATTTTGAGACATTCAATTTGTAGTAAGACACAGAGCTAAAGTGGAGAAGGGCATCTTGTATTGCCTGCAGGGACTGGGTAGGGTTTGTGACCATCAGAATCACGTTGTCAGCAAATAAGCTGATTTTGTGGTCCATGCCATTACAGGGAATACCCGATATATGTGGGTCCGATCTAATTTTTTTTTAGAGGCCAATGTTTCCATCAATAAGGTGAATATAAGTGGGGACAGCCCTGTCTCGTCCCATTCATGATCTCAAACAGGGTGGACAGGGTCCCTCCAGGGAGAACCCTCGCTGAGGGGTTGGGGTATAGAGATAGGACTGCATCTCGGAACCAACCTGTAATGCCAAATTTAGTGAGCACCGCTTGGAGGAACTTCCAATAATCTCTGTCGAAAGCCTTCTCCGCATTGAGAGATAGGAGCAAAGAAGGCATTTGAGGGTGTGCAGCCTGGTGGGTGAGGTTGAGTACCCTTCTAGTTGCATCCGGGGCCTATCTGCTTGGGACAAAACCAACCTGGTCAGGATGCTCCAGTTCAGGGAGAAGTACTCTCAATCTGTTTGATATCATTCCCAGGTTTAGGGTCAGTAGTTATCACAGAGCGTAACATATCTATAGGTAGAGAGCCAGAGGAACCAGCAGCATTAAAGAGGTTCATAATTTTGGGGCTAAGATATTAGCACATTTTTTGTAGAAGGCATTAGTGAAACCATCTTCTCTGGGGGATTTGTGAAGGGGAAGCTCTGTAATTGCACAGAGGACTGCCTCAGTAATAAATGGTTTAAAGCTATTTTTAAGCTGGGTCACAGTGATGGATGGTAAATGTATTGGGGCCAGAAAGCTATGTATTTGCTCCTCAGTAGGTTGAGGTGTGAGAGGGTCATTTTTGAAATTGAATAGGGAAGCGTAAAAATCCCTGAATGCGTTAGCAATTTCTTGTTTGGTTAAGAGTTGTTTAGTAGTTGGGTGATGTAGGGATATGATCTTGGTTTTAGTACGTTGGGCCTTAACTCATCTCGTCTATTGCCTAGGGCATAGAAGTTGGCTTTGGAGAGTTTGAGGTTGATTTCATATTTATGTAACAGGAGGATGCGCAGTTTCTGTCTTAGCTCTAGCAGCTTGGTGGTTTGTAATGGGGAGGGAGAGGACTTGTTTAGTTTTTCCAAAATGGGTTATCTGGGATAGGACCTTGTCTATCTGCTGGGTCCTCCGGCATCTCACTTTCTTTCTCAGCTTTATGAAAATTCCTCCTAAGTAAGCTTTATAGTTTGACCAGAGTGTAAATTTTTTTGTGTCAGGCAGTTTGTGGATTTCAAAGAAAGAGTGAAGTTCAGCCTCTATTTCTCATCGTACTTCATGGTCTGCTATCAAAGGAGGGGGTCCAGTCTCTAAATTCTAGGTGGACCATGCCATTGGTCCCCTAGCATGATGGAAATAGGGGCATGATCCGACCATGAGATAACTCCAATGTCAGAATTCAGGACATTTTTCAAGGTCCATTTATCGACTAGGAAGGAGTCAATGCGCTGTGGTCTCCATACATCAAAGACATCAAAATCATGGAATAGGTGGTTTAAGCCAGCCAGCGTCTGTTTTGTTTTGTGGAGGTGTCTACTATGTTAAGATCGCCACCAATAACAATAGTTCCCTGCTTCAAACCTTCAATCTTCTTAAAAAGTAATTTAAAAGAAAAAGGATTTGCCTGGAGTTGGGGCTGTACATATTGACCAGAGGGTATGTGGATTGGGCGATGTTGCACTTGAGAATTAGATAGCAGCCTAGGGGGTCTTCGTAGGAATGGTGAAGTTCAAATTGAAGGGAATTTCCGATTGCCGTCAGTAAGCCATTCTTTTTCTTTGGGCCTGAGGCGAGAAAGATGGTGTCGTATTTTTTTAGTTTAAATGTGGGGGTTTTAGATGCTGCAAAGTGAGTCCCCTGTATGAACACAATGTCCGCGATTTGTTTGGATAGTTCTCTTTGGAGATTAGCTCGTTTTTGTGGGCTGTTTAGGCCCTTAACATTAAAGGGAGGTCAGCTTCATTGGCTTGTTGAGGCAGTCAGAAAAGTTCCACGGAGTTGGGTCGAAACTACCAGGTGTGTGAAGAGTTATTTTCTAGGAGTTGTTGCTCACAGAGGACTGCGGTCTTATTTGCCCCAAACAGGCCAGTCTGTATACTTGTGAGGCAGTATAGAGATCCCCAGTAGGAAAGCTTGAGTTGGTGCAAAGAAGGGAGGTGAGCAAAAAGAGAGAACCCATTAACAATGAGGGTTCAATTACTGCTAAAAATTTCAAATGGGGTGGATTTCATCCAGTGACATCCAAAAAAGCAGAGCCAGTGGAAGGAAAAATAGGCTTGCAGGAAGCATTGGTCCGCAGCGACTCGGTTCAGTAATCAGTTGAGTGCTTGTGTGCGAACGGTTAGTGTCAGATACCCTGGAGGGACCAGTCAGCTTCCATTTGAGAATGAGGAGGTGAGGTCTTGGATTTTCAGCAGTGATTGTGCGCCAGAGCCTCAGCAGTTAAAGGCCATCAGAAAGTGTGCGCATAGAGTGAGTTTTCCCTTGAAATGTGATCAGGAGCTTAGTGGGGAACCCCCATTTGTATGGTATATGGTGTTTCTGGAGCACCTTTGTTATTGTGGTCAATTGTCGATGATTCCCCATCTCCATTGTAGCCTGAGAAAGATCTGTATACAGGGCAATGGCAGTAAAAGGGTCAGGGAGGTTTGAGACTCGTTTGGCGGCAAGCATCTTCGTGTCCTTAGTGTTATAAAAATGAATGCATGCCAATACATCCCTTGGTTTCTCTGCCAGGAGGTGAGGAGGTTTAGGGAGCCTATGGGCCCTGTTGATTTCCAGGTCCCTGTCCATCTTGTCGGGTATTAATGCGATTGTAGAAATCGCACCAACTCAGGTTGTTGAATTGATTCTGGTACATTGCGGAATTTTATATTATTCCCGACGAGACCTGTCCTCTAGATCTGCCAGCTTGAGATTAACTGACTGTATTTCCTCATCATTGTCTGCTCAGAGATGGGCTGGTTTGTAGCAGGGAAATTATCTATGGCTGAAGGCTGTTGGGTGTCAGGTGGAGGTAAGGTGAAGGGTATATTGTGGGGCTGTTCTGGTATGTCCTCCTCTCTCCTAGGCTTGGATTTTACTGGGGACGCTGTGGTAGGTGAGGAAAGAGGAGAGTACTCACAGTTAGTTGGTGCTTGTGAGAGGAATCCTGAGCGTTGTGGTCTGCCGCTGCCTGTATGAGAGGAGATCTGAGCTGTATGTCTGTGTAGGCCACCGATACCATCTTGGTCGCGGCCTGCTCCGGCTGGAGAAAAGAAGCATGTCAGCTTTTGGGGCATTTTCAGCTGTTTCCTCCTTTTGGACATCATTCCCAGGTGTTGTCTGTCTCTCTGGGGCAAGGTGGGGTTATGTCGCGTCCCGTTCTGTATGCTGTGGAGCCGCTGAGAACTGGGTGTTATGCGGAGCAGCAAGATCAGGCAGCCATCCACAGTGTCGGCAAGCTACGTCCCCTGCGTTTTTTTCTTTATCATAAACATGTAGCAGAAAACATTTTGCCCAAAATTTGATTTTAATTTTTTTTTTATTTGATATGTTTTATAGCAGAAAATAAAAGAATATTGTTTTTTTTTTCAACATTTTCACTATTTTTTTATTTATATGGCAAAAAATAAAATACCAGTGGTAATCAAATTCCACCAAAATAAATTTCTATTAGCCTGGGGGGAAAAAATGATATACATTTTGTTTGGGTACAGCCTTGCGTGACTGCACAATCTCCAGTTAAAGTAGCACACTGCTGAATAGCAAAAAATGGCCTGGTTGTGAAGGGGGTAAAATCTTCCGGAACTGAAGTGGTTAATGTTACATGCACTATTACATGTTAGTTGGACTTGCTTAGAGCAGTGATTTTGTACAAAGTTTAGGAACTTGTGGTGGCCAACCAGACATCAATTCACTGTAATATGTTAAGTTTAGTATGAAAATTATTTTTATTATAAAACATTTTGCTTGCTGCTATAGCCACAATTCCACACAACAATCTTCTAGAAGAATAACTGGTGCTACAAGTATAATGTGACTATAACCTTTTAACATTTTACTGCATGCAGATGCAAATACAAAAAACAAAAGCTACTACCTTTTTTAATTTGTTTTTAATGGGGACTGCATGGAACAAACATGACAATATAACCAGTTAAAAAAATTGTAAAAGTAAAAATAACAAAGTAAAACATACATCAGCGAGCCTTTAAGGCCTCATGCACACTCGGTGTTTTGCCCATCTACGTCTAATCCCAGTAATTTCATGCACCTGGGAGGCACAGGTGCAGCATTTAGCCCCACTGCTAGCTGCCTGTCAAAATCTATAAAAATAACAAAGTAAAAAGTACATCAGCGAGCCTTTAAGGCCTCATGCACACTCAGCGTTTTGCCCATCTACGTCTAATCCCAGTAATTTCATGCACCTGGGAGGCACAGGTGCAGCATTTAGCCCCACTGCTAGCTGCCTGTCAAAATCTATGACAGGCTAAAATATGAGGCAGCTGGATGCTGTACTGTGTGATTGTAAGGAACTGAATCACCTGCTGGTGGCACTGTGGTTTCCAGAGTGGAAGATTTTAGTTCCTGTGTCCACCAGCAAGTGTCTCCCAGCAGACCCCTGTAATCAGTCTCCACCTGATGCTGACTGCTGGGAGGGTATTTAGTTCCTCCTCTACTATTCCCTGGTGCTTCTGTGTTTGTCCTGCTAGCCAGATACTGCTTGCTATTGATCCTAAACCTGATTCCTGCCTTTGCCTACTCTTGACTTGTACCTATATCCTGCACCCTACTTCCTTGAAAATGTCATTAATAGGCTGACAAGTTGCGTGTCCTATCAAAATTTTGCTGTGATTTGTAGCTACACCGGTTCTGTCAAACGTGCCATTTGGTGACTGCGCCTGTGTTTCCACATACAGAATGTAAAACTAGAATGATCAACTGCATTATCTATATGAAAAACTGGTGTATTATATACAAGAGAGGTGCATTATATAGATGAAAACACTGTTTTGATGCAAGGAGAGTCTTTGTGCTAATAAACGTCTTCTGAATTACATATGCTGTATGAAAAATCAAACCCTTTGGGCAATGCATCTAGGTTTGATAGAGGCAATCATGAAATATTTAAGTAAAAAATGCAGTAACACATGCTTGCTGTCATGTGCACGCTCGCTGAATGTTATGACAAGGTTTTCTAAAACATTCATAGGCAGAGCATTTTTATGAAAATATTCATTAATTCAAGGAGACGTCCGTATCAGCCAACAACCTGCGTCTCGATTGAGATTTCTGGATGCCTAAGAAATTGAACATTCTAGAGAACAGTAGGGGAAATATTCTGCAATCACGTCTAAATTATACATTATAAGGCATGCATATCTGGATGTTGTCATACTATACATTAAATTTAGTGCATAAATCAACTTGCTATAATCCCAATGTCGCCGCAAGGCACGAATGATGACAGGACTGGTCATGTAGATATTATCATACTTAATAATTCACAAAGTATTTGGTTTATGTAAATTAACTTCTGCTAATAAAAATTACATGCAGGTTATCTGAGGGTTAAAATGTTTTTCATTTCGACTGCAACATTCTAAAATATGAATTATTAATTTTGTTTTATATCTTTATAAACACAAGCATGCCATCATATTATGTTCTGACAATAAAGGAGTTATTGATTTTCATAATCATTGTGCAGTATTGCTGTAGTGCAATGTACTTTTTTTTTCCAAGCAGTAGCTAAACATTACTTTGAAATAGACCGTTAATATTGAATATGTATGTTCAGTTTGTTTTATACAAAAAAAAAAAAATAATAAATCATAGCCCAAAACAGAATAAAACACATAACATACACAACTGATTAGACACACACAAAACTCTTTTTCATAGAGCATAGACATAATCATGTACCTTAATGGTGCTACTGCTGTTTGCATCTGTCTGTAGGGGTTTGAGAAGAACACCAATATAAATAAAAACTTGACAGCCAGGGGCATAACTACAAAAAGCTAAGCCCTACACAGCTTGCTACCCCTACCAACAATTTCCAGTGCACTGACAGCTCTAACAATACCTGCCATTTATGTGTATACTCTAGTGAATGACAAGTGGCTGCTGGGCTGTGTCATGACTCTCTATGTCACCATTCACACAAGGCTAGCTAAAAACAGTCTCTGGGCTATTGTGGCCATCTGTATCTCTCTCTCCCTGCTCCTTCCTGTCCTCGGATTACTTCTATCTGGCTCAGGTCTGTATCTTTGCCTTCCCTATATCTACGAGTTATCTGCTCTTTCCTCAATAGTTAGTGCATCATCTGATACTAGGACTGCTCGTGTGTGGTCTGTACTGAATCGACCTGCCACCTACTGCTTGTTTCTGTGTTTGGGTTGCACCCTTCTCCTGATTCGACTTCTGATGCTGTATGAGTTTCTATACTTGGTACTTTTAAACCACTCCTGGTTTTGACTCTGCCTTGTTCTTTAACTGTTTAATCCTCTTTTGGCCTGAACTTGGCTTAAAACTTTGTTTCATGATTGTTGCTCCACCTGATATTGTCGGTACTGTCAGTTCTTTCCAGCTGGTCAGTCTTGATGCAGCCAAATGCATCTACATCATCTACACTATCAGAAGCTTACTGGAAGAGTAGACACTTTCATTAGCCTGGTCCTTAGAAAAAGCTACGTTTGGTAACATAGAGTGTCTCTGCATAAGTTTAAAGCCACTATTCCAGGGTCAGTTTGTTTGCCTTAATCAATGATATCTACCCTATTCTGTGTTCTCACTTCCTGACCTCTAGACCCAAAATACCTTTTCCTATTGTACCCTGGACATCTATGTTGCTCTAGCTGCCAGGCTTCTCCACCATAAATGTTAATAAATATCCCACGCTGTCAGCAGAAAATCTACACCAGCAGAATATCTTTTACCTTACAGTAGTTTGGGAAAAGTGATATACTGTATAACCTCCAAGTTCCATGCATGCCATCGGGTGAAATTGAATACATCCCACTTAGTGACTATATTTCTGTAGGGTCCCTTCCTCTGACTACATCAACAGCTAGATGAAATAGATAGATCACTGCCCCCCCCCTCCACCCCAACCCCCGGAAGGGACACGCAATTTAAGCCCCAAAACACATCCTTAGTAAATTATATTAGTTAACAGTGTAGTGGCCTTCAAATTTGTTGTGTGGTGTTCAGGGCAAAATTCTGCGCAAGAGCATATAAAAGGGAGGCGTGGGTCAACTGGGTTCCATCTGCAATCAACGATAAATTTCACCAGCACTTAGGATAAGCAAAAGTAACAGGTTAAGCAGCTGTGCTATACTCCCTAAATCAGGGGTATTGTGATATAATTCTATTTCATAAACAGCACTGGCATGTGATAATCAAACTTCGCTTCATTACATATTAGTGCAATTATCCATACAATCTCTTAAAGTGAAAGAGTGTCAATACCAGAATGCTATATAAAAAAGGGTATGTAAAAACAGTCCACAAAGAGTGCATAGAGAGAACTGCAAAATCTGTACTATACAGAACTACACAGTCCTTCAAACAAAGTGCCAACGTGCTGTGCAAATGAAATGTGATCCAAAATAAAGCAAAAGGGCGTCCAAAAGTGCTTCAGCGCTCCACCACCTTTTCCATGGGAGAGAACTCATCAGATTGCCATGACCACCCACTACAGGTAAGCCATATAAAACATGATTATATCTGAGGGTTCCCATTGACTGTGTTGTTTCTCCAGTTCCATCAGGGGGTTCTTCTCCGTTATGTGCTGTTGGTCGGTATCCCTTTTACATGGGTATTCTGGTGTTACATGAAAATGCAAGTAGGATCAAAAATAGTGTAAAACCTCCTAAAACATTTTATTAAATTAAAATGCTTTCACTCCTCTTACTCACATTGTTTGGCACTATGACTCACACGAGGAGTGTTCGCACAAAATACATAAAACCACTGCAGTACAAAGTAATATCCACAATGTGCCGGCTATGCAGTATGCATACCACTCCTAGTGTCACATTTCCCAATCCTCCCGGGTGTACTAGCAGCTACTTCCAGTGTATGCTGCGTGATAACGTCACTTCTGGTCCTGTCCCAGCGTGTTTCATCACATAGACATTGTCAAGAGGTTATCTGCCCCTTCAGCCTTACATGGACTGCTATGACTATACTTTTGCCACTGCTGTATTTTATTTTTTTCATTTTTTTTTCCTAATACAGTTTACTTAAATCTTTTAATATAAACTCTTAACAATGTTGTCTCAGAACTGGTAAGTCTGCTATTATGTAAATTAGCTGATGTCCTTAACCAGACAACCAGAATACCTTGCCAAGAATGACTAGACTTTTTTGCTGTAGGAAAATATAAATAAAATGAACTTTCACCGCCTCTAGTATAATCTAGATAGTCATGTACTTCAGGAAAAAGAACAGTGTTGCAAAAAATCATAACTCTCATAATTAGTATAAGTGAAGCTTTCCACAAAAATAAAACAGAGAGACAGTGAACACTTGCTGCATTGTATAAGCCAAATCAACCATGGTTTAGTGAAAATTAAAACTATTCAAAAAGCACCATAAACAGTTACTTGCCCATAGTAACAGCTTGACACCCGCAATAAACACAAAATAGTAATACTATTTCAAACACATGGTTTTTATACTATATATATATATAGAGTTGAGCGGACACCTGGATGTCCGTGTTCGGCGGGTTCGGCGGAACTTGAAAAAAAAGTCCGGGTCCGTGTCCCGGACTTTTTCCGAACTTTACCCGGACACCGAACCCCATTTAAGTCAATGGGGACCTAAACTTTCAGGCACTAAAATGGCTCTAAAACACCAATGGAAAGGGCTAGAGTGCTGCAAATGGCAGCAAAACGTAGTTAAGAGCATGGCAAGTGCTCTGCAAACAAATGTGGATAGGGAAATAACTTAAAACAACAAAAAAAAACAGAAAAATAAAACAATGTTCTTCATCTGTGAAGGACGAGGCCCATATGGACTAGGAGGGAGGTTGAGGTGGTGGTGGATGTGGCGGTGTCATAGGCGTGCGCACAGGGTGTGCCGGGTGTGCCTGGGCACACCCTAATCACCTAGGGCACATTAGTATTATCGCTCTGTTTGCCAGTGAGGAGATGGGAAAGATCTCCCTCGGACCTGCTCTGCCATAAGAGAAGTGCCACACACTTCTATTTTACTTTGCCAGCAGGGAAAGTAATGTACCGGGGCCATATACATGTAGGCAAACACATGCATGTGTATTTAAACTTTGGGGTGCACACCCTAATGCAATAGGCTGCGCAAACCTATAGACTAGGCCCTGATTACTATTTTTTGTACCCTAAAGGCAGGATGAGGAGTAGGAGGAGTTCGGAACAGGCAGGAGGCAAACTGAAGCACCCTGCAATCCTCGGCGGTGTAAGATGAGCCCCAAAAATTGGAAAGGTGTATCTCACACGTACCGATACAGACTATGCCGCAATTTAATTCTTTTTACAACAAGGGTGTAGATTGAATAGCGGAATAGAAAATATGATATCAAAAGGTGTATCTATCTCACACGTACAGACCCAGACTAGGCCCTGATTACTATTTTTTGTACCCTAAAGGCAGGATGAGGAGTAGGAGGAGTTCGGAACAGGCAGGAGGCAAACTGAAGCACCCTGCAATCCTCGGCAGTATAAGATGCGCCCCAAAAATTGGAAAGGTGTATCTCACACGTACCGATACAGACTATCCCGCAATTTAATTCTTTTTACCCCAAGGGTGTAGATTGAATAGCGGAATAGAAAATATGATATCAAAAGGTGTATCTATCTCACACGTACAGACCCAGACTAGGCCCTGATTACTATTTTTTGTACCCTAAAGGCAGGATGAGGAGTAGGAGGAGTTCGGAACAGGCAGGAGGCAAACTGAAGCACCCTGCAATCCTCGGCGGTATAAGATGTGCCCCAAAAATTGGAAAGGTGTATCTCACACGTACCGATACAGACTATCCCGCAATTTAATTCTTTTTACCCCAAGGGTGTAGATTGAATAGCGGAATAGAAAATATGATATCAAAAGGTGTATCTATCTCACACGTACAGACCCAGACTAGATCCCGATTACTATTTTTTGTACCCCAAAGGCAGGATGAGGAGTAGGAGGAGTTCAGAACAGGCAGGAGGCAAATTGAAACACCCTGAAATCCTTGGCGGTGTAAGATGAGCCCCAAAAATTGGAAAGGTGTATCTCACATGTACCTATACAGACTATGCTGCAATTTAATTATTTTTACCCCAAGGGTGTAGATTGAATAGAGGAATAGAAAATATGATATCAAAAGGTGTATCTATTTCACACGTACAGACCCAGACTAGGCCCTGATTACTATTTTTTATACCCTAAAGGCAGGATGAGGAGTAGGAGGAGTTTGGAACAGGCAGGAGGCAAACTGAAGCACCCTGCAATCCTCGGCGGTATAAGATGCGCCCCAAAAATTGGAAAGGTGTATCTCACACGTACCGATACAGACTATCCCGCAATTTAATTCTTTTTACCCCAAAGGGTGTAGATTGAATAGCGGAATAGAAAATATGATATACAATTGGTGATTTTTCAATAGCACATGTGAACACAGCAGTGTCTTATGTCAGTCAGCTCTGCTGCAGGCTATGAAGGGAAAAAAAAAGAAAATTCCCCTTTAAGTATTGTAATTTTTAAATAGCTTAGTACAGACTATGCCACAATTTAATTTTTTTTAACCCAAAAGGGTGTATATTGAATAGTGGAATAGAAAAAAGTGTATAAAATTGAAAATCACTAGCACATGTGAACACAGCAGTGTCTTATGTCAGTCAGCTCTGCTGCAGGCTATGAAGGGGAAAAAAAAAGAAAATCCCCCTTTAAGTTTGTAATTTTTAAATAGATTAGTACAGACTATGCCACAATTTAATTTTTTTTAACCCAAAAGGGTGTATATTGAATAGTGGAATAGAAAAAAAGTGTATAAAATTTAAAATCAGTCAATAATAGCACATGTGAACACAGCAGTGTCTTATCACAGTCAGCACTGAAGCAAAACACAACTGACTGATTAAAATAGATTTTTTTCTCCCTCCTCCTCAGCGGGCAAAAAGATTGTGTTCACTGCACCACCCCACACACAGCAAAATCGATGTAGAACACTGACCCTGCCTATTGTCCAGCCGCACCCTAATATTGTCGATAAGATCGTTCACTGGCACTTCACAACCAACCCCCCACACAGCAAAATCGATGTAGAACACTGACCCTGCCTATTCTACAGCCTCGCCCTAAAATTCCCTAATAACTCGCCCTGCCTGCACTCCGACCTGACCCTGCATTCTTTTCGGACACAATACAATTTTTCACTGTCTGTCCCTAATCAGCAGCCAGCACATATGATGTGTGCTCTCTCCCTAATCTACAGCACAATGACGCGGTGCGCTGGGGCTCTCGAACTTATAAAAACATGGTCACATGCTTCAGATGGCCAATCACAGCTACTAATACATTAGTAGGCATGGCTGGGATGGCTTAAGGCACACCAGTTAAATGCTTGTTGATTGGCTGTTGAAAGCCCGCCATTAAAAGCGCGCCATTACATACAAACCCGGAAATAAAATGACCAAACTCGGATTTTAAACCCGAACATACAGTAAAGTTTTCGGGTCCGTGTTCGGGTAACAAAAATCCAATTATTCGGTACGAACACGAATAATACAGTCCGTGTTCGCTCAACACTATATATATATATATATATATATATATATATACTGTGTACATATGTACATATACAAGCTTTTTAGCTTTTTTATTGTATTTTTTTATCTAGAAACTCAGTTCTCTATAATTAGAGTTTCTACTTGTTTCATCTCCCAATTAAAACCCATCACAGACAGATTTTATGTTTTGCAGAAGCTAGCACTCATTACGGACTTTCATTCATCATACTTATGAGCACAGTCCTGTTTAATTTGTTAGTTTGAAGAATCATCTTTCAAAGTGTGTAAATATGCATAACTGACTAAATGTTAATCATGCGGTGAGGAGAGGTGATCTAAATGTCTAATTAAAAAAATGAGGAACCTCAAAAGATGAGCACCAGAGGAAAAAAATCATTTAGAATTCACTAAAAAATGCTACATAAACACATTAGTGTTTGCACTTTTGAGTTATTAATTCTCCCTGGTGCACATCGCTAATGAATATCTTAGAACTGTGCTCCTAAGAAGCTGTTATTGTTATTATTTTTTTACTGTTTTTGTATGAAGACTTAGCTAGTGTATTGTTTTACTAATTCATATATTACAGAGTTCATAAAGGAGGAGTGGGCAACCCTGATGTCTTCTCAGACCACTAGCAATGGGCTGAAGATCATTAGGGTAGGGACAAGCAACTTTTCTATCATCTGATCTATAAATTGATGACAAATCTCTTTGCAATATTTAATAGAGATGAAGTTTGGCTTTGCCAATACCATGGGTTTGAGGCAAATGTTGCAGGTTTGAGATTCACAGTCCTAGTGAATTTATGTGCAGATTCACCCTGGAGGAAAAAAACCCATAATGCACTGCATTGCCCTTGAACGATTGCCAGCTAGCTTAGAAGGGCCAATAAGGGGGCTTTTGGGTAAGCCCACCCTTTGTCCTTTTGCCTCTGAGGGTTGTATAATGGTTTAGCCCCTTTTGCATCCCCTTGCAGGGCTATATTTAATATTGCTTTTCACCCATACCTGTTTTTTTAATATTGTAATTTTGACAGACCCAACCAGTACAGGGGCTTTTGGAGGGGACTGCAAGGTAGTGTCCACTTTACCTTGTTACCAAACTATTATGGGATGTTTATATTTATTAGATTACTTAGACTACTGTTTATGCTTATGGTAGCTGTTCATTAGATATACTAATATTACTGTTTACAGTTTCCATTGTTTACGATAATGTGATCAAGTTTTTACCTGATTTTGTGTGGTATATATTCAGTTTCAGTTTGCACCAACGTTCTTGGGTGTAATGCTCAGCTTTAAGACCTAGTTCTTGGTTCCACAGTGGAGGAAACTGTATCTTGACGGAGGCACCCAAGCAGGGTGCCAGGTGGTCAGTCACAGTTATATTATGGATATTGAAGATATTGAACATAAGATAAAATGTTTTGTAGAAAAAACTGTAACAGTCTAAATTGCAATAATCTTAGCACAAATTTTAGAACTAAACTAGAATTTCTGTGACCCAGCTGACAATTAATATTTATAATCCAACATAGATGCAGAGGACACTAGTTCACATAATATTATGGACCAAGATAATAGCGACATCAACTGAAACAATATAAGCCATACATTTTGCAATTATTTTTTGGATGATTATAATAATTATTATTATATGTACTATGAATACAGGATTTATATAGTACCAGCAGTTTGTGTGACACTTTACAATAGAAGAGAAAACAGTACAGTTACATTGCAAATCAAGACAAGAGGGTTATGAGGGGAAATCTAAAAGAGAGGGGAAACTGACAGAAAGGGTAATAACTATGTAGGGATTAGTTTGTAGAACAGGTAAGTTAATTTTTAGAGTAGAAGTTTGCTGGACAGATTTAAGTATGGATTTTCAGAACATGAGAGAGGCTCTGGAGAAGTCAATCCCGGCATCAAAACTTAAAGCCGGCAGAGGGCTTTCATATAAAAGTGACTGAGTGTCTCTGCAGTCGTCTCATGACTTTTACATGGCTCAGTAGGGGGCCCCCTGCTGCCGGTATTGGCTCTCCTGTGCCATCATGGAGCCCTGGACCCCTGCAACTGACAGTTGACTAAGAGTACAGAACAGCATCCCCCCCCCCTCCTCTGTGAAGAATGAAGCCAGAAACAATAAGGATTTTGTCACTTCTGGTTTTGGAATTTTATTTTACTATCCGTTACCAGTTAGGCAGGCATCTGATCTAACCAATCTCGGTGCAGAGATTGGAGAGTAAAGAGATACTCCAGATCTCTTCATAAAGAGTACCTGTCACTAACCATGCTATCACAAGGGGTTTTGTTCATCTCTTATGATAGCAATAAAGATGAATTCAAGGAAAATAAAAAGACAGTGTAAAAAATATATATTTAAAATTTTAATAAAAAAATAAATAAAGTGCCCCTGTTCCCCGGTGCTTACACACAAAGGTCCCACTTGCATATGTAAACCATGATCACACCATACATGTGAGGTATCGCCGTGAATGTTGTGAGAGCAATAATTATATTACCAGACCTCCTCTTTAACTCTAAACTGGTAACTTATAAAGGCTTTTAATCCCCCTGGCGGTATGATTCTTTCCGATTTTAGGTGCTGAAAGCGGTACCATTATTTTGCATGTAATTCTTAAGAATGAGCAGCCCAAATCAACTATTTACATATGATTTTTTTTACTGTGTGTTCTTCTTTAAAACATTTCGGGTATGATAAAGTTTAAAACACAAAATCATAAATTATAATATAATAAATAACTATAAATAAGTTAAAGTATGTATGTATGTATATATACTGTATATATATATATATATTGTAACAGGAAGTCAGCTAAATCTGGGAATGTAGTCACAGGAAGGAGATACATTTCTACCTGATTTAGAAAGTCCATTAATTAATTTAGGGTGTTGGCTACAGAGCTAGCCAGCAGGAAGTTGAAAGGCCTTCACCTGTTCAGAATGAGGGAGTTAAGGCTCTATAATTTGTTCAGAGAAATTCCTATTGTTTGCTGCCTCCTGTCGCCGTGTAGGCTGGGAGAGGAGGACAGACATACGTGTACCTCCCGACGCCGTGTGGGCATGGGAGAAGGACTGCTGCCGCCTGTCGCCGTGTGGGCTGGGAGAGGGGGACAGTCGGATGTGTGCCTCCCGACAAGCTGGTGAGCATGGGAGAAGACCCCCTACAGCGATGTGAAGCTAAGGAGGGTAACCACGAGTGAAGACGTCTCAAAGTTCACAGAACACATAATCTGCCTTCGCTTCTAGACCAGAACTGCAACTGTCAAGCTGACAACATAGATATTGTTGGGGGCGGGGTGTTGGCGTGCACTCAGCAAGGGGGAATCAATGAAATCATATAAGCTTCAGGACACAGCTTCTGGAGGCAGCAAACAATAGGAATTTCTCTGAACAAATTATAGAGCCTTAACTCCCTCATTCTGAACAGGTGAAGGCCTTTCAACTTCCTGCTGGCTAGCTCTGTAGCCAACACCCTAAATTAATTAATGGACTTTCTAAATCAGGTAGAAATGTATCTCCTTCCTGTGACTACATTCCCAGATTTAGCTGACTTCCTGTTACAATATATATATATATAAAAAGTACAGTAAAACTGCAGGACTAGGCACTGGGGGGCAAACTAATGTGAATTTATCTAATTTTGCAATGTATCAGTGTGTTTGGTGTGTTTTACTTTTGAATTTGCCACCGGTTCCACCCCCCTGCGAACGTCCCGTCACAGGAGACAGAAGCCAGGGCACAGAGAGCATCGGGAGGAAGATCCGCCGCCACACACCGCCGGGATACATTGCTGGATCCCGGTGACAAGGTAAGTAACCCCTCTACCAGGATCCAGCGATCTTCCTAGCGGTACCCCGAGTGTGGCTCGGGGTTACCACTTTTGGCACTGAAATGTAACCCCGAGCCACACTCGGGAATACAGCTAGGGAGGTTAAAGTGTTGTCTATGGACAATTTACAATAGTTTATCACCATTCTACGGGCATGCACAATTTGACATGTTAGGTATCTATTCATTCAAAGTAACATCATCTTTTTTATTTTAAAAAAATTGGGTATTTTTTTTGTGTTCACTAAAATCCATTAAAATATATTTTTTTCCAGAAATTTTAAATTTGACAAATGACTGTGCAAATATTGTGCAAAAAAAAAAATAATGTGCAACATAAATAATTTGCAACAACATAATTTCATTCTCCATGGCCTTTGCTTTCAGAAAATACAGTGCTTTGTGAAAGTATTTGGCCCCCTTGAACTTTGCGACATTTTGCCACATTTCAGGCTTCAAACATAAAGATATGAAACTGTAATTTTTTGTGAAGAATCAACAAGTGGGACACAATCATTAAGTGGAACGAAATTTATTGGATATTTCAAACTTTGTTAACAAATAAAAAACTGAAAAATTGGGCGTGGAAAATTATTCAGCCCCCTTAAGTTAATACTTTGTAGCACCACCTTTTGCTGCAATTACAGCTGTAAGTCGCTTGGGGTATGCCTCTATCAGTTTTGCACATCGAGAGACTGAAATTTTTGTCCATTCCTCCTTGCAAAACAGCTCGAGCTCAGTGAGGTTGGATGGAGAGCGTTTGTGAACAGCAGTTTTCAGTTCTTTCCACAGATTCTAGATTGGATTCAGGTCTGGACTTTGACTTGGCCTTTCTAACACCTGGATATGTTTATTTGTGAACCATTCCATTGTAGATTTTGCTCCATTAGGTTTTCTTCCAGAATGGTCCTGTATTTGGCTCCATCCATCTTCCCATCAATTTTAACCATCTTCCCTGTCCGTGCCGAAGAAAAGCAGGCCCAAACTATGATGCTGCCACCACCATGTTTGACAGTGGGGATGGTGTGTTCAGGGTGATGAGCTGTGTTGCTTTTACGCCAAGCATAACGTTTTGCATTGTTGCCAAAAAGTTAGATTTTGGTTTCATCTGACCAGAGCACCTTCTTCCACATGTTTGGTGTGTCTACCAGGTGGCTTGTGGCAAACTTTAAATGACACTTTTTATGGATATCTTTAAGAAATGGATTTCTTCTTGCCACTCTTCCATAAAGACCAGATTTGTGCAATATACGACTGATTGTTGTCCTATGGACAGAGTCTCCCACCTCATCTGTAGATCTCTGCAGTTCATCCAGAGTGATCATGGGCCTCTTGGCTACATCTCTGAACAGTCTTCTCCTTGTATGAGCTTAAAGTTTAGAGGGACGGCCAGGTCTTCGTAGATTTGCAGTGGTCTGATACTCCTTCCATTTCAATATTATCGCTTGCACAGTGCTCCTTGGGATGTTTAAAGCTTGGGAAATCTTTTTGTATCCAAATCCGGCTTTAAATTTCTCCACAACAGCATCTCGGACCTGCCTGGTGTGTTCCTTGTTCTTAATGATGCTCTCTGCGCTTTAAACGCACCTCTGAGACTATCACAGTGCAGGTGCATTTATACAGAGACTTGATTACACACAGGTGGATTCTATTTATCATCATTAGTCATTTAGGTCAACATTGGATCATTCAGAGATCCTCACTGAACTTCTGGAGAGAGTTTGCTGCACTGAAAGTAAAGGGGCTGAATAATTTTGCAAGCCCAATTTTTCAGTTTTTTATTTGTTAACAAAGTTTGAATTATCCAATAAATGTCATTCCACTTCATGATTGTGTCCCACTTGTTGCTGACTCTTCACAAAAAATTACAGTTTTATATCTTTATGTTTGAAGCCTGAAATGTGGCAAAAGGTTGCAAAGTTCAAGGGGGCCGAATACATTCGCAAAGCACTGTATATAATGTTTGGGGGTTCTGAGTAACTGTCTAGCAGAAAAAAGCTGTATTTTAACATGTATGTGAAAAATGCCAGAATTGGTTTGGGCAGTAAGGGGTTAAGAATAGCATGCGAGGAGCTGGCAAGGGAGTTAGATAGCTGGAGGTTTTGGTAGAAGTGGAGAGGATGGTTTTGGTGATATTTTGAGCTGAGGTTGATTATGTATCTTGGGGCAGAATTGTGGACAGCTTTGAAAGTTGTCAGTATTTTTTCATTTGTCAGGTGAAGCCAGTGGAGGAATTGGCAGAGAGGGGTGTCGGACACTGAATGGTTGGAAAGTTGGATGAGTCTGGAAGCACCATTCTTGATTGACTGAAAAGGGGATATTCTGTGTAGAGTTTGGCTGACAAGGAGACAGTTGCAGTAGTCATGGAGTGGGATAATAAGGGAGTGAATTAGGATCTTGGTTTTGTCATTGGTTAAGATGGATTGTATTTTGGAAATGTTACGGAGGTGAAAGTAGCAAGATTTCATAATTAATGTGCTGGTGAAAGGACAGGCTAGAGTCCAGGATTACACCTAGCACCCTGGTATGAGAGGAGGGACTGATAGCTGGGTTATTGATCTTGATGGAAAGTTGGAGGAGGTGTCAAAGGGGGATTAAATATTTTGAGTCATTGAATTAAAAAAAAAAAAATATATATATATATATATATACACATATATATATATATATATATATATATATATATATATATATATATATATATATATATATATATAATATATATATATACTGTATATATACAGTATATTGAGAGTGCCAGACATATAATGAACAGTTTGTTTAATCTGCAGATGATAAATGCTTATAGATTGCTAGTACTTCTAGATCCACTTTTTTCATCCAATGTTACTCTGTTGTGTGGCATGGAGTAACATAAAAAAACAACCTATAAGGTGATGATATACACCAGCTGTACCCTTTTTACAAATGTGTCTTTTTCATAAATCAATGAATTACCCTATCCTAACATCGAAAAATTCCCTGGTATAGAATGAATCATAAATAATATACCAATAACAACAAAAGCAATATTATAATAATATTAATATTAATACAATTATCAAGATTAATTTATTTTCAACTGAATGCAACAGGGTTAAGAAGGGGAAAGTTTTCCTCCTCTGATTTTTAGACAAAGTCTGTTTCTATAGTGAGAAAATTAAGAAAGAAGACCCCCATGGATAACATAATTTTAAAACACAAATTAATTTTCATTTCATTTCTGTACCTTAATGATATAATTAATAACACACTGATAAAAGGAAGGTTACTTTATCAATTCAGTCCCAGGATCTGGATTCTTAAAAAGTTATGTAAATTCGCTGGTTTACTAAAATGAGGAATCAGTGGGAGCCATGCACTGTGCTTGCTCCCACCACTGAATTCTATAATATATTAACCACTTCCTTACCGAGTCATGTAAAATGACGTCGGCAAAGTGGTTGTCTAGATCCGGGCCGCCGTCATATGACGTCGGCCCGTTCTAGCTGCTACTGCGCGCCCCCGGCGGCGCGCAGCGGCGCGATCAGGGATGAGGCTCGTCCCTCGGACATAGCCCATCACTGATCAAGGTAAACAGCCAATAGAAATTGGCTGTTTACCACGTGATCGGCTGTGTCAATCACAGCCGATCACATGAGCGGCTCCAGCACGAGCCGCTCGTTCTCTCTGCAATGCGCGCCCCCGGGGGCGCGCAGAGCAGCGATCGGGGACGAGGCTCGTCCCTCGGACAGAGTCGATCCCTGATCTAGGTAAAGAGCCAATGAAATTGGCTCTTTACCACGTGACCGGCTGTGTCCAATCACAGCCGGTCACAAATGTCAACAGAGAACACGGTAACTAGCTGTCACCGTGTTCTCCTCCTCACACACTGATCCTGTGTGAGGAGGAGATTGTGGTAACAGCTAGTTACCAAGTACAGTGCACCCCAAACACACTGATTGCCCCCCCCCCCAATAAAGAGCACCTGTCACTAGCCCATCAAAGTACCCGAGTACCTGTCATCAGGTACTCAGATGACAGGTACTCGGGTACTCTGATGGGCTGGTGACAGGTATTCGGGTACTCTGATGACAGGTACTCGGGTACTCTGATGACGGATACTCTGATGACGGGTACTCGGGTACTCTGATGACAGGTACTCGGGTACTCTGATGACGGGTACTCGGGTACTCTGATGACGGGTACTCGGGTACTCTGATGACGGGTACTCGGGTACTCTGATGACAGGTACTCGGGTACTCTGATGACAGGTACTCGAGTACTCTGATGACGGGTACTCGGGTACTCTGATGACGGGTACTCGGGTACTCTGACAGGTACTCGGGTACTCTGATGACAGGTACTCGGGTACTCTGATGACGGGTACTCGGGTACTCTGATGACAGGTACTCGGGTACTTTGAGTACCTGTCAACGGAGTACCCGTCATCAGAGTACCTGAGTACCTGTCACCTACCCATCAGAGTACCCGAGTACCTTCCACCTGCTCATCAGAGTACCTGATGCCTGAAGTACCCAAGTACTTGCCGCCTGCTCATCAGTACCCATCACTACTCATCAGTACTCATCAGTACCTATCACGTATCAGTACTGATCATCAGTACCCATCAGTACAGTATCACCTATCAGTCAGTGAGTACTACTCATCAGTACCTATCACCTGCCTGTCACCTGCCCATCAGAGTACCCGAGTACCTGTCACCTGCCTATCGGAGTACCCGAGTACCTGCCACCTGCTCATCAGTACCAGAGTACCTGTCACCTGCCCAACAAAGTACCCGAGTACCTGTCACCCTTCATACAGCCACCATGTCCAAGTCCAAAAAGGTTTATATACGTCGTCCGTTTAAACCTAAATACCGGTGTTATGGTAGCAGATAGCTGCCATAACCCTGGTATTTTTTTAAACGGTGGACGGTTGGCTTTCCGATAAGGGTGGTCCCAGCGGCGGACTCGCCGTAGGATCACCCTTCCGGGATGGCGGAAGAGGCGCCCCCCCCTCCCGACGCGTTCCGGTCCCTTTCCCCGCTTACCGGACCCGCCGGCAGCGGGGAAAATGATCCGGTCCCGAATCCTCACAGACAGGATGTCGAGTGAGGGCAAGCTTGCCCTCACTTGACTCTATGGTCTTGGAGGACCGGAGCTACGGAAAATGTTGTTGCCTAGCAACCGGTTTAAAGGTCCTTTTTTTTTTTTTTTTTCATTTTATATTATAATTATTATTTTTTTTTTTTTTTCTATCTTTTAGTGTACTTGTGAGATCTGAGGACTTTTTGACCCCAGATCTCACAAAAAAGAGGTCCTGTCGTGCCTATTTCTATTACGAGGAATATTTACATTTCTTTTAATAGAAATAAAAATGATCAATTTTTTTTTTTTTTTTAAACGGTGTAAAAATAAAAAATAATAAATAAAATAAATAGTAAAAAAAAAAAAAAAAAAAAAAAAATTAAAGCGCCCTGTCCCCGTTAGCTCGCGCGCAGAAGCGAATGCATACAGAAACCCCGCCCACATATGTAAACGGTGTTCAAACCACACATGTGAGGTATCGCCGCGATCGTTAGAGCAAGGGGAATAATTTGAGCCCTAGACCTCCTCTGTAACTCAAAAATGGCAACCTGTAGAAATTTTTAAATTGTCGCCTATGGGGATTTTTAAGTACCAAAGTTTGTCACCATTCCGTGAGCGTGCTCAATTTTGAAACATGACATGTTGGGTATCTATTTACTCGGCGTAACATTATCTTTCACATTATGGAAAAAAATTGGGCTAACTTTACTGGTTTCTTATTTTTTAATTAAAAAAAGTGAATTTTTTCCAAAAAAATTGCGTTTGGAAGACCGCTACGCAAATACGGTGTGATAAAAAATAGTGCAATAATCTCCATTTTATTCTCTAGGGTCTCTGCTAAAAAAAAATATATAATGTTTGGGGGTTCTAAGCAGTTTTCTAGCAAAACAACTGATTTTAGCTTGTAAACACCAAATGTCAAAAATAGGCCTAGGCAAGTGGCTAGGATGCATGATGATGCTCCTTGGATGTTCGGCCCCTCTATATGGCTAGGCTGTGAAAAAGTCTCACACATGTGGTATTGCCATACTCAGGAGGAGTGGCAGAATGTATTTTGGGGTGTCATTTTTGCTGTGTACATGCTATGTGTTAGGAATATCCTATAAATTGACAACTTTGTGTAAAAAAAAAAAGTTTTCATTTTTTTCCCACATTTTCCAAAAACCTGTGGAAAAAAATGATATGTTCAAACGACCCATAATGCCTCATAGAATATACGTTGGAGTGTTTGCTTTCCAAAATGGGGTCATTTTGTGGACTTTTCCATTGTATTGGTGCTCTAGGGCCTTGAAAAGTGTGATAGGTAGTAAGAAAGTTTTATGTGTATTTATGCTCCTAGAATGCCTGAATGTGCTTCTTGGACGTGGAGTCTCTTTTTGTGGCCAGGCTGTGTAAAAGTCTCACACATGTGGTATCGCCATACTCGGAAGGAGTAGCAGAATGTATTTTTGGGTGTAATTTTTGCTGTGTACATGCTATGTGTTAGAAATAGCTTATAAATCTGGTGTGATCAATTTTCAGTAATTGGTACCATAGCTTCTAGACTCAATAACTTTCACACAGACTAAATAATATACACTAATTTGGGTTAATTTTACCAGAGACATGTAGCAGTATACATTTTGGCCCAAATGTATGAAGAAAAATTTATTTTTTGCAAAATTTCATAATTGAAACTAAAAAAAAGTGTTTTTTTTTCAAAATTTTTGCTCTTTTTTTGCATATATCACGAAAAAAAAAAACCCCAGTTGTGATCAAATACCACCAAAAGAAAGCTCTATTTGTGTGAAAAAAATGATAAAAATTTTGTTTGGTTATAGTGTAGCATGACTGAGCAATTGTCATTCAAAGTGTGAGAGTGCTGAAAGCTGAAAATTGGTCTGGGCAGGAAGGGTGTCTAACTGCTCTGTATGGAAGCGGTGAAGAAGGAGTGGCTATGTACTCTTAATATGATTTCTTCCACATGTATGCAACTGTTAGAAGCTTAATTTCAAAACAGTAACGAGGGAGTGGACAACGGAAGTCGCAGAAGATTAATTCTAAAAGTGTACATATTTAGTAAAAGGCCAAATAATTATCCTAAGAAGCACAATCAGCAATGTAAATTGCTGGCCAAGTTGCCTTTTTCTACACTATGGTATAAATTGTGCATTTTGACCTATCTGAAAACTATATCCAGTTTTCTTCAGATGCTTATGCCTTTAAATAAATGTGCAATGTTAAGCTGTAATTATATAGTTGAGTAGCTGCAGGGGCTCTATATATTTAAAGTTAATTTGAACCCTCAATTTTTTTTCTTTTTTCTTTCAGAGTGATATACATGCATTTTCAATGCAACTTAGCATGTTAAATATCTTAAAAGAAATGTCTGTAGGCAGAGATATACTTGGCTATTCACTAATAGTGCTATTACCGCTACCAACAAAGTAACACAAGGAGACAAAATAACATTCTTTTTTCACTGCAGAAAGCAAAGGATTGGCATCTTTTCAAATTAAGTGCTTATTTAACAGCAGGATCAACAGATATTGACAAAATTTTCCAGGAGGTACTTAGAAGAACAGATAGCCCTGTCTTACTGGTACAGGCAGCCGATATCACATACTGTATGTAGTATTACAGTTTGATCTTAGTTCCACTTTACAGAATATTTCACACCAATTATAACTGAAAACACACACAGTATTAGCAGTGTTGTCATGTGTTGCAATGCAGGTTTAAATGTCTCAAAATATTTTAATAAGAAACTGCATTTCAATGCACCCAAAACCGCAACAAAGAGCATATTCCCAAAATGCATTACACTACTTTATTTTGGTCAGAACAGGTGCCATTGACATGAGTTGATTTTGAAAAATACTAAGCACTAACATACAGGACATGGAATCCCATTTGATGTAAATGAACATGTGAACTGGATTCAACATGCTCTATGGGTGTCATTTTCATGTAAAGGGTTGTAATTTTTAAATTATTAATTTTCAATAACTATTTTAGATGCAAATAGTTCTGGAGAGAGTTCCCATTTAACTACTGATGCTCTCAAACCAAATTTCCCCTTTTTGAGTTTGTAAGAATGTATTACATTTCTTAGAGTTGAATACAGTGGTACATTAGAAGTATGTTTGCATACTATCTACCTTTACAGTGCTTGCTTTTGAATAGTTGTTCACATGAGGATAGCAGCATCCAAGAGAATTATGTATTTAGAGTTGCTACTGAAGGGCCTAACAATGGGAGTCTGGGATGACTGAAAGCACTGCAGTACTCAGTAGGGACCAAGTTGGCAGCAACACAAATATCACTTGTGTTCTGGAACCCCACAGTTAATAAACTCACTATGCATGGTCCTTCAGACCCGCAGATTCAAAGAAAAGGCTGGACCAGCCCTGGAAGCAAGTCTTTGTTCACATAGTGTGCTTTAGATATAGCTATATATTTTTAATACACAGGGTCAGTCAAATGAACCGTGTTTGCGGAAAAAAAAACAAAGCACACAGGAATTGCAGTATTTTATGTGAGCCAATAAATGTATAAGTAGGTGAAGAGAAAGATACGCAGGGTACATTTTTAAACCACAGAAACATCAGTTTGCACCACTGCTTGGAATATTGAATTATATAGACAGAGAAAGCAAACACTTGCATGGTTCACAATAGCTATGGTTAATTTTTCACCCATTTTCTCCCTGGATCCACTCTCCCAGCCATTGGTACCCTATAACAGATTTCCAGCCAGCCTCCCTACCTATTCTGCACAGGAAGGCTTCTTTGGAACTCACAAAATTATGTCTGAAAAAATCTGTATCAGGTCATTAAGGCTAAAATGAGAAGGTTTTCTTCCCATTGCAGTGAATATAGAAGTAAGGGGTCATGTCCTCCATGAATTACAATGGACATCATGTATCAAAAATCAAATAAAAATTCTAATTTGATCTGTAAGTCAACCAAATCTTGAGACCTTTAAAACCAGGATTTATTATTCATAGTAACTCCACTTTTGCTGTTTGTCTGTGTCCATGAGTAAAGTTAAAGTGATTGTAAACCTTGTAAAGCTCTATTCAGTTTAAAACAGAAATGAAAGTCAAAACATTTGTGTACAGGTGTAAAAAAACAAAACATTATAAATATCATTTTCCCCCCTTTTTTAAAAGTGATCACATTCCCTGGGTTCCCTCTACTCTCAGCTGCATAAGAGCTGGGGGGGAGGAGAAGCATAGGTACTTTGAGCTTCCCAGTGAATGGCTGTGCCAGGGAGGTGTGTCAGGACAAGTCTATTCATTGGGGGAGAGCAGGCGGATTTCCCAGCATAGCTAGAGAGCTTACCATGATGTGCTATTCTGCTTAGTGTGGTCAGTTTTTATTGGTAAAGAAGAGAGGCTTGCAGGATCACCAGGAATTTCACTCAAAGGAAGCAATGCAAGAAGAATAGGATATTAATTCCTATAAGTACATGGTACAGCAGGCACATATCAGGAATATGAAATGTTGGGTAACAAACACTTTAATGTGAATGGGAATGATTTTTCATTCTTGATCAGTTTCTGGGGGGTATTCAGTTTACCATCTGTATATAGTACTCCTCCAGATAGAGCTTTCCTTTGGTGGTATGTAATCACCACTGGGTTTTTTAAATGTTTAGTATATGAAGGAAAAAAGACCAAACTTTTTGTAAAAGAAAAACTGTTTACCTTAGTTTCTGCTATAAATCTTTGCAAATAAGGGTCATTTCACATGGGCGATCCGTATGTCTGTTTTTCCTCCCATCCGTTTGCGGATGAAAAACTGACATAATGTATGTCTATGGGATTGCAGGCATGACCATCCCCTAACATCTGTTTTGAGTCCATTCCGTTCAGTTCCGTTTTCTGAGATGGAAGACAACCCTATTCTTCTTCCGTTTAAAAAACAGAACGGACGCAACAACGGATGTCAGCGGTGTCATCCGCTAAAGTCCGCAATTCCATAGACATACATTATGTCTGGTTTTCATCTGCAAACAGATGGATGAAAAACGGACATATGGAACGGACCCTCCAAAAATGTCATCTGTGTCAGTTTAAAAAAAAAAAAAAAGTGCCTGAGCGGGAAAAATAATGGACTGTGGAGTGTGAAAGGACCCTTGTGCTACATTTCTCTGGTAAAAAACAAAAAAACAAAACAAAAACAAATGCATGTATATTGTTTAATATTTACTATTATATATACTGTGTGAAAGTTAGGGAGTCTGCAAACTATATATATATATATATATATATATATATATATATACATACATACATATATATATATAGATAGATATATATATATATAGATATATATATAGATAGATATATACAGTGCTTTGCAAAAGTATTCGTCCCCCTTGAACTTTTCGACCTTTTGCCACATTTCAGGCTTCAAACAAAAAGATATAAAACCTGTACATTTTTTGTGAAGAATCAACAACAAGTGGGACACAATCATGAAGTGGAACGAAATATATTGGATATTTCAAACTTTTTAAGCAAATAAAAAACTGAAAAATTGGGCGTGGAAAATTATTCAGCCCCCTTAAGTTAATACTTTGTAGCGCCACCTTTTGCTGCGATTACAGCTGTAAGTCACTTGAGGTATGTCTCTATCAGTTTTGCACATCGAGAGACTGAAATTTTTGCCCATTCCTCCTTGCAAAACAGCTCGAGCTCAGTGAGGTTGGATGGAGAGCATTTGTGAACAGCAGTTTTCAGTTCTTTCCACAGATTCTCGATTGGATTCAGGTCTGGACTTTGACTTGGCCATTCTAACACCTGGATATGTTTATTTGTGAACCATCCCATTGTAGATTTTGTTTTATGTTTTGGATCATTGTCTTGTTGGAAGACAAATCTCAGTCCCAGTCTCAGGTCTTTTGTAGACTCCATCAGGTTTTCTTCCAGAATGGTCCTGTATTTGGCTCCATCCATCTTCCCATCAATTTTAACCATCTTCCCTGTCCCTGCTGAAGAAAAGCAGGCCCAAACCATGATGCTGCCACCACCATGTTTGACAGTGGGGATGGTGTGTTCAGGGTGATGAGCTGTGTTGCTTTTACGCCAAACATAACGGTTTGCATTGTTGCCAAAAAGTTTGATTTTGGTTTCATCTGACCAGAGCACCTTCTTCCACATGTTTGGTGTGTCTCCCAGGTGGCTTGTGGCAAACTTTAAACAACTCTTTTTATGGATATCGTTAAGAAATGGCTTTCTTCTTGCCACTCTTCCATAAAGGCCAGATTTGTGCAGTATACGACTGATTGTTGTCTTATGGACAGAGTCTCCCACCTCAGTTGTAGATCTCTGCAGTTCATCCAGAGTGATCATGGGCCTCTTAGCTGCATCTCTGATCAGTCTTCTCCTTGTATGAGCTGAAAGTTTAGAGGGACGGCCAGGTCTTCGTAGATTTTCAGTGGTGTGATACTCCTTCCATTTCAATATCATTGCTTGCACAGTGCTCCTTGGGATGCTTAAAGCTTGGGAAATCTTTTTGTATCCAAATCCAGCTTTAAACTTCTCCACAACAGTATCTTGGACCTGCCTGGTGTGTTCCTTGTTCTTCATGATGCTCTCTGCGCTTTAAACGGACCTCTGAGACTATCACAGTGCAGGTGCATTTATATGGAGATTTGATTACACACAGGTGGATTCTGTTTATCATCATTAGTCATTTAGGTCAACATTGGATCATTCAGAGATCCTCACTGATCTTCTGGAGAGAGTTTGCTGCACTGAAAGTAAAGGGGCTGAATAATTTTGCACGCCCAATTTTTCAGTTTTTTATTTGTTAACAAAGTTTGAAATATCCAATAAATTTTGTTCCACTTCATGATTGTGTCCCACTTGTTGTTGATTCTTCACAAACAATTACAGTTTTATATCTTTATGTTTGAAGCCTGAAATGTTGCAAAAGGTAGCAAAGTTCAAGGGGGGCCAAATACTTTCGCAAGGCACTGTATATTTAAAATGTAACAACCCTGATGTTCTGCCCTAAGACGGTACAAACAACCCCAAAATTACCCATTTTTGCAAAGTAGATACTCCAAAATATTTAAAAAGAAGCATGGTATTTATTTATTTATTTATTTATTTTTTTGAAGTTGTAATTTTGTTGCAACAAAATTTTAAAAAATGAAGAAAGTAAATAAAATGTATGTTTATTTGCAAAGTTGGTATTTCTCACTCAATGCAAGGCATATGCAGAGCTTACAATTACACTCCAAAACCCATTCTTCTACAACCAAATTCCAAAAAAGTTGGGACACTGTACAAATTGTGAGTAAAAAAGGAATGGACTAATTTACAAATCTCATAAATGTATATTTTATGCACAATATAATATAGATAACATATCTAATGTTGAAAGCGAGACATTTTGAAATGTCATGCCAAATATTGGCTCATTTTGGATTTCATGAGAGATACGCATTCCAAAAAAGTTGGGGCAGGTAGCAATAAGAGGCCGGAAAAACGAAATGTACATATAAGGAACAGATGGAGGACCAATTTGGTACTTATTAGTAGTGATGGACGAACATCGGCCGGAGCGGTTCGCGAACGTCAGCCGCAAATTTTCTCAAAAGTCTGCGAACCGCGAGTTCGCGGCGGGCTCCCCTTTAATGGGAGGCAAACTTTAAAAACCTTTAGGTCATATTTGCAGCCACAAAAGACGTACTAGCTGTGCACAAATAGTCCCAGCTCATGGACAATGTCATAACAGAAATATTGCAATTGAAAAAGTTGCCCTAACTTTTTATTTTTTTTGCAGCAAAAAAATATTTTCTTTTTCATAAATCAGCCAGAACTGACAGCAGCCGGTAAATACATGTCTAAAACATATAGGGTCCATTCACACATCTGTAAAATGGGTCCGCATCCATTCCACAATTTGGCGGAACCTTTACAGACCCATTGTTTTTCATTTCCAGTCTGAAAAATTAGGCATTCATAGGATAAAGAAGTAAGTGTCGGCCATTCCAGGCCCCAAAAATTAGCCCACATGCGTTTACCTGACAGCTAAGAACGTAGTATTCTGTGGCTGAAGGTACATTAGGCATTCACAGGTAACAGAAGTAAGTGTCGGCCAGTATTGGCCCCAAAAATTAGCCCACATGGGTTTAACTGACAGCTACGAACGTAGTATTCTGTGGCTGAAAGTACATTAGGCATTCGCATGATACAGAAGTAAGTGTCGGCCATAAAAGGCCCCAAAAATTAGCCCACATGGGTTTAAATGACGGCAAAAAACTTAGTATTTGATGGCTAGAGATACATTAGGCATTCACACAGTATACAGAAGTAAGTGTCGGCCTGTATAGGCTGCAAAAATTAACTCACATGGGTTGAACTGACAGCAAAGAAGTTAGTATTTGATGGCTAGAGGTACAGTAGGCATTCACAGTATACAGAAATAAGTGTCGGCCTGTTAAGGCTCCAAAAATTAGCTCACATGGTTTGAACTGACAGCAAAGAACTTAGTTTTTGATGGCTAGAGGTACAGTAGGCTTTCACATGATACAGAAGTGTCGGCCTGTATAGGCCCCAAAAATTATCTCACATTGGTTGAACTGACAGCAAAGAACTTAGTATTTCATGGCTAGAGGTACAGTAGGCATTCACAGGATACAGAAGTAAGTGTCGGCCTGTATAGGCACCAAAAATTTGCTCACATGGGTTGAACTGACAGCAAAGAACTTAGTATATGATGGCTAGAGGTACATTAGGCATTCACACAGTATACAGAAGTAATTGTCGGCCTGTATAGGCTCCAAAAATTAGCTCACATGGTTTGAACTGACAGCAAAGAACATAGTTTTTGACGGCTAGAGGTACAGTAGGCGTTCACAGGATACAGAAGTAAGTGTCGGCCTGTATAGGCCCCAAAAATGATCTCACATGGGTTGAACTGACAGCAAAGAACGTAGTATATGATGGCTAGAGGTACATTAGGCATTCACACAGTATACATAAGTAAGTGTCGGCCTGTATAGGCTCCAAAAATTAGCTCACGTGGGTTTAACTGACAGCAAAAAACGTAGTATATGATGGCTAGAGGTACAGTAGGCGTTCACAGTATACAGAAGTAAGTGTCGGCCTGTATAGGCTCCAAAATTTAGCTCACATGGGTTTAACTGACAGCAAAGAAGGTAGTATTTCATGGCTAGAGGTACAGTAGGCGTTCACAGGATACAGAAGTAAGTGTCGGCCTGTATAGGCCCCAAAAATTATCTCACATGGGTTGAACTGACAGCAAAGAACGTAGTATATGATGGCTAGAGGTACATTAGGCATTCACACAGTATACATAAGTAAGTGTCGGCCTGTATAGGCTCCAAAAATTAGCTCACGTGGGTTTAACTGACAGCAAAAAACGTAGTATATGATGGCTAGAGGTACAGTAGGCGTTCACAGTATACAGAAGTAAGTGTCGGCCTGTATAGGCCCCAAAAATTTAGCTCACATGGGTTTAACTGACAGCAAAGAACGTAGTATATGATGGCTAGAGGTACATTAGGCGTTCACAGGATACAGAAGTAAGTGTCGGCCTGTATAGGCCCCAAAAATTAGCTCACATGGGTTGAACTGACAGCAAAGAACGTAGTATATGATGGCTAGAGGTACATTAGGCATTCACACAGTATACACAAGTAAGTGTCGGCCTGTATAGGCTCCAAAAATTAGCTTGCATGGTTTAAACTGACAGCAAAGAACTTAGTTTTTGATGGCTAGAGGTACAGTAGGCGTTCACAGGATACAGAAGTAAGTGTCGGCCTGTATAGGCCCCAAAAATTATCTCACATGGGTTGAACTGACAGCAAAGAACGTAGTATATGATGGCTAGAGGTACATTAGCCATTCACACAGTATACATAAGTAAGTGTCGGCCTGTATAGGCTCCAAAAATTAGCTTGCATGGTTTAAACTGACAGCAAAGAACTTTATTTTTGATGGCTAGAGGTACAGTAGGCTTTCACAGGATACAGAACTGTTGGCCTGTATAGGCCCCACAAAAAATGCTGACATGGGTTGAACTGTCAGCAAAGAACATAATATTTGATGGCTAGAGGTACAGTAGGCATTCACAGTACACAGAACAGTAAGTGTCGGCCTGTATAGGCCCCAAAAATCAGCCATTCAATGGACATGAAATGCCTTATATGCTGCTGTATTTAGCGAAGACAAGGACCAGGAATTGTGGGTGGATGGCGGTCTGGCAGATATTTGTGGCCTGTGAGGAGGAATTTCAATGAATCATGGTCTACTGGTGGTCACATGTGTTGAATTCCTCAGAGATCCATGCCTCATTCATTTTTATAAATGTGAGGTAGTCTACACTGTCATGAGCTAGGCGAGTGCGCTTATCGGTCACGATCCCCCCTGCTGCACTGAACGTCCTTTCGGACAGGAAACTGGACGGGGGGCAAGCCAACAGTTCCATTGCAAATTGTACAAGCTCTGGCCAGAGGTCAAGCCTGCCCACCCAGTAGTCCAGGGGTTCATCACTCCTTTAGAGCATCCACATCGGCTGTTAACCCGATGTAGTCAGACACCTGACGGACACCTTTTTTTACGCTCCAACATTTGAGCCACAGAAGCCTGCCTTTTTCCAGAACAATGTGACGACGGCATCATGGAAGGCGGAGTGTTGGACAACTGTGAGGAGACAGGAGAAGGAGAAGAGGCTGGACGATGAGAGCATGGAGTGCGGCTTTGTGGGTTCTGACGGTGTTGCTCCCACTGGGCTTGGTAATGGGATTTCAGGTGCCTTCTTAAGGCGGTTGTCCCTAGGTGAGTGTTGGGCTTACCGCGACTTATGCGTTGACTGCAAAGGCTGCAGATAGCAACACTGGTGTCAGCAATGGACGCATTAAAAAAGCCCACACTGCGGAGCCATGTGACGGCGTCCTGGGAGCGCCAGATGTGACTGTACATGGTTGATGGCTCGCTCCTGATACATTTGCAGTCTGCTTTCTACCTCTTGTGCAATGCAAGTTCTACCTGCCTCTCCTCCCTATCTGCCGGTCCGTCAGTCCGCCAGTTCTACAAATAATTGGCCAGTAACTGTTGTCACTGTGTGTAGCACTGTTTACACAGCAAGAGGCCAAATTTGCAGGACTAAAATACACTCTTAGAAAATTATACTGTTAAATAACACCCCACTTCAATATGTGGTATTGAGGGGACATTGGTGTATCACACCAGTTCAAAAAATTGGCCAGTGAGTTTGGCGCTGTGTGTACCAGACTTCACTGAGCAAACGAGGCAATATTGTTGCATGACACAAATACACTTGTAAAGGTTTACTCAGATAACACCCCACTTCAATATGTGGTATTGGGGGGCCACAGGTTTATTACACCAGTTATACAAATAATTGGCCAGTAACTGTTGTCACTGTGTGTAGCACTGTTTACACAGGAAGAGGCCGAATTTTTGCAGGACTAAAATACACTCTTAGAAAATTATACTGTTAAATAACACCCCACTTCAATGTGTGGTATTGGGGGGCCACAGGTTTATTACACCAGTTCTACAAATAATTGGCCAGTAACTGTTGTCACTGTGTGTAGCACTGTTTACACAGCAAGAGGCCAAATTTTTGCAGGACTAAAATACACTCTTAGAAAATTATACTGTTAAATAACACCCCACTTCAATCTGTGGTATTGGGGGGCCACAGGTTTATCACACCAGTTCTACAAATAATTGGCAAGTAACTGTTGCCACTGTGTGTAGCACTGTTTACACAGCAAGAGGCCAAATTTTTGCAGGACTAAAATACACTCTTAGAAAAATATACTGTTAAATAACACCCCACTCAATATGTGGTATTGAGGGGGCATTGGTGTATCACACTAGTTCAAAACATTGGCCAGTGAGTTTGGCGCTGTGTGTACCAGACTTCACTCAGCAAACGAGGCAATATTGTTGCATGACACAAATACACTTGTAAAAGTTTACTCAGATAACACCCCACTTAAATATGTGGTATTGGGGGGGGGGGCATTGGTGTATCACATCAGTTCAAAAAATTGGCCAGTGAGTTTGGCGCTGTGTGTACCAGACTTCACTCAGCAAATGAGGCAATATTGTTGCTTGACACAAATAAACATGAAAAAGTATATTGAGATAACACCCCACTTCAATATGTGGTATTGGGGGGGCAATTGGTCTATCACACCAGTTATAATACATTATAAGTTCTTTTGTCACTGTGTGTAGTGTTGCTGCAGAAACGCTCAGTCTCACCACCACACCTGTCACAATGCTGCACAGTGCACAATAAAACTACTAATCCACTATAATATGCTTTCTACAAAGTATATTATACTGTAGATTACCCCCCCCACCCCCCTCCCTTTTTAGTGCACTGCACGGCAATACCAAAAAATTTTCAGCCCTTTAAATGACTTTTGTGGACATTAACAGATCGATTTGTGTCACTGCTGAAGATATCTAACTGCCCCTGCAGCAACGACTGGATGCCTGCCCCTATACTAAAGAGACTGTAATAGACCCTATACCGACATTGCAGCACTTTAAATGACTTTTGTGGACGTTAACAGAGCGATTTGTGTCACTGCTGACGATCTCTAACTGCCCCTACAGCACAGACTGGATAGCTGCCCCTATACAAAATAGACTGTAATAGATCTATACCGACATTGCAGCACTTTAAATGACTTTTGTGAACATTAACAGAGCAATTTGTGTCATTGCAGATGACGATCTCTAACTGCCCCTACAGCACAGACTGGATAACCTGTCTCTATATTGAAGAGAGACTGGACCTATACCGAAATACCAGCCCTGAAAAGGACTTTTGTGGACATTAACACAGCGATTTGTTTCACTGCAGACGATCTCTAACTTCCCCTAAAGCAACCACTGGATACCTCTCCCTAAACTCAAAAGATACTAGTAGACCTATACCGAAATACCAGCCCTGTAAAGGACTTTTGTGGATCTTCACAGCGCTATATGTGTCTAGCAAACTCTCCCTCATGAGCACAGCAGACCTCTCCCTACACTGGCAGAAAGCGGAATGTGAAATGGCCGACAGCTCAGGTCTATTTATAGGGTAGGGGGATTGTCCATGTGCTGGAATGTTTCAATTGGCTGTCCCGTTTCACCTGACGGCTGTATCATGGGTCAAAGTTCTCCCCAATGTAAACTAATATGGCCGCCGCGAACGACGCCATGTGTTCGCAAATTTGGCGGGTAGCGAATAAGCAAAATTTGCCGCGAATCGACCGCCGGGCGAACCGCAAGGCCATCTCTACTTATTAGGACACTTGGCAACATGATTGGGTATAAAAAGAGCCTCTCAGAGTGGCAGTGTCTCTCAGAAGTCAAGATGGGCAGAGGATCACCAATTCCCCAATGCTGCGGCAAAAAAATGTGGAGCAATATCAGAAGTGAGTTTCTCAGAGAAAAATTGCAAAAAGTTTGAAGTTATCATCATCTACAGTGCATAATACCATGCAAAGATTCAGAGAATCCTGAACAATCTCTGTGCGTAAGAGTCAAGGCAGGAAAACCATACTGGATGCCTGTGATCTTTGGGCCCTTAGACGGCACTGCATCACATACAGGAATGCTACTGTAATGGAAATCACAACATTTTCAGGAATACTTTCAGAAAACATTGTTGGTGAACACAATCCACCGTGCCTTTCGCTGTTGTCGGCTAAAACTCTATAGGCCAAAAAAGAAGCCATATCTAAACATAATCCAGAAGCGCAGGTGTTTTCTCTGGGCCAAGGCTCATTTAAAATGGACGGTGGCAAAGTGGAAAACTGTTCTGTGGTCAGACGAATCAAAATTTGAAGTTCTTTTTGGAAAACTGGGACGCCATGTCATCCGGACTAAAGAGGACAAGGACAACCCAAGTTGTTATCAGCACTCAGTTCAAATGCCTGCATCTCTGATGGTATGGGGTTGCATGAGTGCGTGTGGCATGAGCAGCTTACACATCTGGAAAGGCACCATCAATGCTGAAAGGTATATCCAAGTTCTAGAAGCCTGTATTAGACAAGAATGGGACAACATTCCTATTCCTAAACTTGAGCAAGTTGTCTCCTCAGTCCCCAGACATTTGCAGACTGTTATAAAAAGAAGAGGGGATGCCACACACTGGTAAACATGGCCTTGTCCCAACTTTTTTGAGATCTGTTGATGCCATGAAATTTAAAATCAACTTATTTGTCCAAAAAACAAGGGGTAGTAGGGGCCAAGAGAGGACCCAAGAAAGCGGGACTATACCGGCATAGCTGGTGGTTGCAGGAATACAAATACAACACTCATATATGTATAAAAAATATATTCATTTTATTACAAAAGAATAACAAACATGAGACTTTTTTGAAGCCTAGCTCAAAATCCAATAAACACCTTCAGGCTTTCAAGGGGAATAAATTAGGCATCCAATTTCCTGACTACCTAACAACTTTTTGGAGTCCCTTGAATGCCAGAACAGTAGAAACACCCATAAAATGGCCACATTTTGGAAACTAGACATTCAAAAGTATTTCTAAGAGGCTTGATGAGTCTTTTGAAGATTTTCATTTTTAGAAAATGAAGAAAAGAAAATGAAAAACAGATTTTTTACACAAATCTGTCAATTAAGATTTTCCTCACACACACTGCATGGACATATTGAGAATTACACCCTAAAACACATTCTGAGACCACATGTGTGAGACTTTTTCAATGTTTGAACCAATTATGTATTGGAAACCCTCGCTAGGCCCCACCAATCTTAACAATCTAAGACATCTACAATTTCTGTGTTGACGACAACCAAATTTATTTTTCTACCCTCAGCTCACCCCATCAGTCTCCTTGTGCATCACTTATTTACTAAGGGACATATCAGTATGGATGTCACAACATTCCTCAAACTCAAGCTATCCAAGCTTGATCAGAAACATTGTTGCTGGATTACACTGGTCTGTCAGCACTGAGACTGGTGTAGAAGCAATCTGGAAGACTGTTACTGGCTTATACCGGTCTGTCAACACTGGGACTAGGATAGCAGCAATCAGGAACACTGCTGCTGGCTTACACTGATCTGGTGACACAGGGATGGTGTGGCAGCAATCAGGAACACTGTTGCTGGATTTCACTGTTTTGGTGACACTGTGGCTGGTGTGGAGCTAATCAGGGACACAGTAGCTGGCTACTGGGGTCTGGTAGCAGTTTAATGGTGTATCAGTGATCAGGGATACAGGCTGGCTGCACTGGTATGGTTACACTGTATTGGGTGGCTAGCGATCAGGGATGCTATCTGGCTGCACTGGTAGGGTGACACTATACAATGGTGGCTAACTATCAGGGACACTGTGGATAGCTGCACTGGTATGGTGACACTGTGCTGGGGTAACTAGTAATCAGGGGCACAGGCTGGCTGCTCTAGTGACAGTGACACTATAGAGGGCTCACTCTGATAAGTGTGCATGAATGGAACATTAAAATGTTCTCCCACTCCCAGGAGGGAGCAATCCATGCTTTTATATACAGTGGTCAGACAACAAGTGGTTAGAGAGAACCTGTATAAAATGCAGCCACCTGGAGGTGCATAAACACCTATGGCAGCCTCTATCGATTTCCCTGCTTTTGTGACTAAATGTTGGGCACTTTTCACAGAAAAAGCCTCATCATTAGCTGATAGTGCCAAGCCTTGTCTACCCCTTCCTGCCTCCTGCATATATCGCTCAAATGAAGCCCCAGATAGCATTAATAACTAGACCGAAACCCAAACATTTCTCCACTCTATCCAACACTAAGAAAAAGTTTTGGCTGGACGCACACTTCAACCAGAAGGAAAAGCACATGGCTTCAGATGAATCGCTTACTGTTTCTTGTATTAAGGAGTTAGTCATGCAACAAAGCATAATTTCACTGCAATGATCATTTTATTGCAGCTGTCATTATTGCTTAATTAAATAATCTCAAATGAGCAATTGCATATTCATTTTCTCTTTACTTACACCCTGTTATTGCATTATATCTGAATAAACATTTATCATGTTTATTATATATTCACATGGAATGTATTATTCAATATTGACTGATATCCTTAATTGCCTCAAACTCAGCTTTGTGTTGTTATATGAAAATTATTGCTATTGGGAATTCGATAATTAACAGGTCATATCAAATTGCAGGGAATGTGTTACCCTTGCCGGGAGTAGAGCCTTCGGTAATTAGGGAGAGGTCATCATGGTATAGATGATGAAAACAATACTGTGTAATGGATTTCCAAGAATTATGTAATTGACTTTATATTCATTAATACATATATTAAAAAACCATGAGAACTAAAGCTTAGTGAATTGTTCAGAGCACACTTCTTTTAAACCACCAACCTTAGGTGTTAATCTAAAGATTCAAACTACTCACTGGTCACTCAAACCACTGGTTCTGAGGTAATTTTTTTCTAGTTGCTTTACAGTTTATACATTTTAATAATGTTGTTTAATAGCTATTCTTACGCTAAATATAGTTTCAGTATATGTAATCGTTGTTTTACAAATAAACCTTTAACATATGACAAAAATATGCCAGAGAACTATAGGTTATTTATACCAGTTGCAGTTGCTGTTCACTTGACAATTTCTAATTTTCAATTTTCAAATGGAAGGATATTGGACAGGAGGGTACCAACAGGGCCATCGATGGCTCACTTTTCACCAGGAATCAACTGAAATTCCCTTTATGTATAACCAACTTAACCACCTCAATACCAGACACTTTCACCTTCTTCCTGCCCAGGCCAATCTTAAGATTTCAGCGCTGTCACACTTTTAATGACAATAACGCTGTACCCAAATACAATTTTTAGAATTTTTGTGAGACAGAGATTTCTTTTGGTGGTATTTAACCATAACTGGGTTTCTATTATTTTTTTTGCTATATAAACAAAAAATACAACATTTTTTCTGTTATACAATTTTGCAAATAAACGATTTTTCTTCATAAAAATTTATTCTGCTACATTTCCTTCTCTCATAGTCTAAAAATTGATCAATCCTGGTGTGTTGACTCATTTCTTGAGGCTCTGAAATATCACAACAGTACAAATACCCCCCAAATGACCCCTTTTTGCAAAGTAGATAGTCCGAGGTATTTAGTAAGAGGCATGGTGAGTTTTTTTAAGTTTACATTTTTTGTCACAATCTTTTGGAAAATGAAGAAATTAAATTAAAATTTCCTTTTGCACAAAGTTGCCATTTTAACAAGTTATTTCTCACACAAAGCATAGGCATACTTAGAAATACACCCCAAAACACATTCTGCTACACCTCTCGAATATGGGGATACCACTAATGTGAGGCTTTTTCACAGCCTAGAGGCACAGAGGGGCCCTAAATCCAAGAAGCACCTTTGGGCTTCCAAGCAGCATACATTATGCATCTAATTTCCTAACTACCTATCCCATTTATTGAAGCCCTGGAGCACCAGGTCAGTAGAAACACCCACAAAATTACCTTATTTTGTAAAGCAAACACTTCAGCGTATTTCTTGAACGGCATAGCGAGTCTTTTAAAAATGTCATTTTCCATTACATGTTTTTGAAAAATGCAGAAAAGAAAATGAAAATGTATTTTTTTTACACAAAGTTTTTAAGATATTTTTAACACACATCATAAGAATACTTAGAATTACACCTCACAAAACATTCTGCTACTCCTCCCAAACTCCCAAGTATGGTGATATCACATGTGTAAGACATTTTCACGTCTACCTAAAATATAGTTTCTGCATCAACATTCTTATTTTTAACATAATTATTTTCTGACCATGGAGATTTTCACAGACTAGCCATAAAAGGGTCCAAAATCCAAGGAAGCACCTTCAGGTGTGCGCTAGGGTTTCCTGACTAGCTATCACATTTGTAGCACCAGGACAGTGGAAACACACACAAAATGATCACATTTTGGAGAATAAGTACCCTAAGATATTCTTTACAAGGCATGATGAGTCTTTTGAAAACTTAATGTTATTGCAACATGTTTTTGGAAAATATGGAAAGAAAATATACATTTTTTTGCTCAATGTTATCAATTTAATAAGATATTTCTAACACGCAGCATGGGCATACTTAGAATAACACCCTAAAACACATTCTACTACTCTTCCAGAGTGTGGCAATACCACAGGTGGGAGACTTTCACTTTCACTATCTGGACTGATTATGTACCAGACATTGTATTTTGTGCATCACACAAATCAACCAATCGTGTCAAAATTAATGTAGTTAAATGGTCACCTCTATACGAGTGGTCAGGGAATATAATGTAGTGTAGTGTCACCTATAGCAGTCCCAGGTCCTATAAGCCAAGCAAGCTTAGCCTACTGGTACATGACTGCCCCAAGGAATGCCATGTTCACTGGCCTGGTGCCTCGCATTAACGTAGTCAGCAGGATGTGCAGATGGGTCAGTTCAGGTTGCAGGCAGGGACATGATTAGCAAACAGGCAAAGGATCAGTCCAGAAAACAGGCAGAAACTCGGTCAAAAGACAGGCCAGTAAATTCAATGTCAGTATAGCACAACATTCATATAAATTTATATTAGGTGCAAGTTCAAGACCATCTCATGTCCACTCAGTGTTATAAAGTGTGCAAAATATCATCAATACACAAAAATAACAACATTAGGTGTCCATATGACTCAAAAATATTGCTCACAAAATATATGCTCAAAGAATATTAATCATTAGTTCATAAATCCTCCACCTTTGTGCTTGAAAAAGTGAATATAACTTTACCTTAACCTCCACCAGTATTAGACTGGTCGCTCACCTCACGTTTTGACCAGCTGTTCCCAATTTGAGATATAAACAGGTCTGAATTCCACTTTCTTTACATGACTCCTCGTATCACAGGTGCAGATACACGTTGGCGATATGTGTAAACAAGATATAAGACATCTCTGTCTTAAAACACTTTATTCCAATAAAAAGTTATAGAGGTAATACACTCACAAGGATGGCACTCCATCGTGCTGGCTATATAGGCTCATATATATCGGCCTGCATCTGTATGTCTCAGGATGGCTGTGGGATAACATCAAGGGTCTGGCTCCTATCCCCCACATGCGTTACGTTCTGGGTGTGGACTTCATTAGTGGGTCAATTCTAAAAGTTTTCTTTGTTTATGAGGACACAGGGGAGCTGTGTTTGTCATAATCTATCCTGTTTGTACTGTACAGGAATATCTTCATTATCATTTGTAAACTAGACATTATAAAGGTTGTCTGTCCTAAAGCATGCCATACATTATGCAATTTTCTTTCCTGTAACCGTGGGTTGAAGGAAAGAAAATTGCATGAATCCCTCCTGCATCACTGATGTGTTTTGCTAGTGGGGAGCCTTCAGTGATCCCTGCTGGCTGATATAGCTGTTGCACTGAAGTCAGTCAATGGATAAGCTTCAGTGACGCCAGCCTGCCCATAGACGACGATGACATAGATTGATGACCAAGCTCATCTTTAGTAAGGAATAAAGTTACTACCAATGACTCTTCAGTAACTATATAAGAGATGAAGTAGGTAGGATCAAGGATACCACATTCAAAATCAAATATTGTCCATCTATATCCCTTAGTTCAAAAAAAAAAAAAAGTAAATTAAAACAACAGGCAACACCTTCATCTGCTGATGAAAATAATTCAATGTCCCAGTGTGGCAGCACCAATGTCAAAATGGTAAGAAACAAATGGCTGTCATACAAAGAAACAAAAGACATCAGGTTCACCCCTAGTGCATTAACCATGATGTATAGGAAATTAAGTTATGGGTTAAAAATGAACTAACAAGATTCCATAAAACTTGTCTGGACTTAGACATTGGAGGGTCCAGAGAACTTCAAACTGGGCAGCCTCTCAAAATAGAAATCAACCATTTGCCGACCTGCTCACAGTAATTATACTTTGAGCCGAAAGCAGCTGCAGGCTCAGTGACATACTAGTACATCGCTAAGCACATGTGCACTGGCGCACCCCAAACCCATGATTAGTGGATACAGCAGCTCATGATGATCGGTACCCAGCCACTGTGACTGTGAGTGGCCGGTGTATCATGTGATTGCTATGATAGGTCATAGTGATTACATGATTACAATATGAACAAAACAGGCATGAATGGCTTCCATTCATGACTGTTTTGCTTACTATTGTGATGCTATGATTGGCCCACAACTATCACATGGTACCTGGGCCAATCGCAGCAACCTGTACCATATGATTAGCTATAGCCAATCACAGATCACAATAGTACAATAGTAATCAAGCTGTCATAAATAGCTAAAACTATTGCTGATAACACTGATCATCACTGTTATAAGCAATAATAGTGTAAAAAAAAAGAACCTGATCACCCCCATACAGTAGTGCAGTATCACTATTGTGAAACTGAAATACTCTGATAACAGGATGTAAAAAAAATAAAATAAAATGGAAGAAAAAAATGTTTTTTTAATTAAAAATTATTTTATTTATTATTTTTTTTTTTAAATACTGTCACCAGTCAGTGCCCCTGATCACCGCCACACCAGTCATATAACAATGCTGTACTGCACTGGTTACAGTATGCAAAAAAAATGTGGACAAAAACATTTTATTTAAATTCTTCATTTTCCAAGAAAATGTGACAAAAAACAACTTAAAAAAAACTTACCATGCCTAATACTACTACTGTACTACTATTGTCTACTTTCCAAATAAGGGTAATTTTGGGGGTATTTGAACTGTCCTGGCATTTTAGGGCCTCAAGAAGATAGGCCAACAATACATCAGGACTGATACATTTTCAAATATACAGTAAATACCATAGTTTGTAGACTCCATAACTTTCACACAGACTAAATAATATATAATGATTTGGGTTATTTTTACCAAAGATATGTAGCAGACTAGATTTTGGCCTAAATGTATAAAGAAAGAATATTTGTTTGCAAAATTGTATAGCAGAAACTAAGAACATCATGTTTTTTCAAAATGTTTAGGTATTTTTCATTTACATTGCAAAAAAAAAAAAAAAAAAAGTGGTGGATAAATACCACCAAAATAAAGCTCTATTTGTGTGAAAAAAAATATTTAAATTTAATTTGCGTACAGTCCTGCATGTCTGAGCAATTGCCAGTTAAGTAGCACAGTGGGGAATAGCAAAAAATGCCCAGGTCCTGAAGAGGGGAAAACCTTCCGGTGGTCAAATGGTTAAATTATATGACAAATAAAAAAGTGAACTGAAATAAATGATAAACCCTACGCCTGTGTCAAATTCAACCAATCTCATAATTTTGGTTAAAGCTTGCTAACAAAGTTAGATTCACCCCTTGACCCAATTAGGGGAGTGAGCTTCTCTCTCATGTAGAAAAATTGATGCTGGTCATTAACTTCTCTTTTGCGTGATGGGGTCAGGGCTGTTGTGTGGCACTTTCCAACATTTCTTTACCTTTTCACTTGTCCCATCCCCTTGTCTCTCATAAACAAGGCAATAAATTCTGTGACACAGTCATGTTAAATCATCCATCTCGAATAGTAAAATATTATGAGAAGTTGAAATGTAAGACATCTGCCAGAAGCCCTTCTTTGTCTCTGAAGTCAGGATTTTTTCATAATAGTACTAATGTTATAAATATTACATTTTTTATAAAGATAGTCTGCAGCCCATTCTAGCAGGGAGTGCCCTCTGGCAGGAGGAACTGGGACATTGCCCCATTTTCCCTGTTATAAATCTGGCACTGCTGGATGACACAGGCTCACCCAAGAAGCAGGGTCAGGCACTAACCAGTATTCGCCAGAGCTCCTGATGGTGGAGATGGGTTTTGTTGCATGTTAGTTTTAGGTCACGGCCCTCAGGGTCACCCCACCAGGAGGTGAGTAAGTCAGGATTCAGTAGCAGATATAGCAGGTAAGAATCAAACAGAAGCATAGTCTGGAAACAAGCCAAAATTCAGTAACAAGGGGTTGCAGGTTGGGATCAAGTGGAAGCATAGTCGAGAAAGAAGCCAAACACCGATCATAAATGGTTGCAGGTTGGGATCAAGTTAAAGTGTAGTTGAGGAACAAGCCAAAGGTTGGTAACGAGTGGTAGTGAAAATAGGGACAACTGCAGGTATGCAAATGAGCAAGATATTGGCTGGAGACAGCACAATAATCTAGCAAACAGGAAGTGCAGAGACATGGCTTAAATCAGGAAGTTTGTGGAAGAAGCAAAGAGTTCAAGGTTAATCAGTAACAAGAGACAAGGCAAGACTGTCCAGGGTTCAGTTCCAGACCCTGACAGGTCTCCTGTCTGCAAAGACATGACATGTCCACAGTGTTTGGTCTTATACTTTGCAAATTATTGAAATATAGTGCCCAAGGCTAGATTAACACCATTGCGCAGTAAAACATTTGCGGAATTCCAACACATCACAGCTGAGCACATGCTGTACCACAAAACACATATGTGAACATGCACCGAAAAAAGAAAAAGCTTTAGGTTGGTTAAAAGGTCCACTGTGGTGTGCCAGCAGTGAATTCAAAATAAGTAGATTGCGACTTGCCTCTGAACATTCGTATAGCAAAACACCACCAATGTCTCAATCTATCGTAAAAGTTATATATTTATAATATTGCACTTCCAACTTTCTTCATTGCTTAGTACTATTAATCATTATACCAATTTTTTACTAACATACTCATAAACATTGCGAGAAAAAAAGAAGAATGTTAAAAATGTTTTCTTTTTTTTTTTGGCACCTCTTTCTCAATGTAATACCTACTGAACTAGAGAAAAAAGTGTCAACTTATTGCCAGGCAACAACTTCTGGAGAAAATTAAATGGAGAAGACAAAAAGCCAGATCAACCCAAAATGGCACTGCACGTTAAAGCTGAACTCTAAGCAAGCAAACAAATATACAGTTGAAATACACTGTAAAATTGTATTTGTGTACTAGTAAAGCATGTTCCTATGAGTATGTTATATTTAATGAAACGCGTCAGTAGTATTACAAGTGCCAGCTTACATTGAATGCCTCTTACATTTGGAAACTCTGTAAGTGTATTTCTTTATCTTCCAATAAACCGTTGATACAGTTTTACACTATGTTGTCCTTTGGTTTGTCCCCTTATATCCGCCCATGAATTGGGATTCCTTGACATAACCTGTTGGAGCTGTCTATGGATGATTTACCTTGGCTCAGTTTGTGATCCAGAGATGCTGTAGAAATTCCCTGTATTCGGTGTTGTGGACATCTTTACATTCAGCCTGTTTGACCCACTTACTGTATAGTAATTTGGGTCCATACCATCTGGTGAGCACATTTGAGTATCTGTGGTGTGGGACCTTTTTCTTCAAGTCACTTTTTCCGTGTGGATTTATTTGGACTGTTTTTTCACCAGCACCTTTGGACTTTTCTTTATAACTTTAAGGAGTTCTCATTTAACCCTTAATCTTTTACTATATATATATATATATATATATATATATATATATATATATATATATATATATCAATTTATTTTTTATATATAATATTATTTTTGATTCACATGATTTTGATAGCGCTGCACTGTTTATATATTTTATGTTGTCACAATCTATGTCGGTTGGAGTGCTAGCTGCTATTTCCACTTTCACAGTATTTAATTAATTCTTCAGTTGTTAGTGCGGTTTGACACATTTTTCACATTATATTAGTAAAGCATTGTAGGCAGTCCTGCCAGAAAGCTTAGGAAGGTCCTAAATGCTACATACTCAGCCTGTCACTAGACAATGAAGAACTAGCATTACAAGGAGAAGGCCATCCCTCTGTTCTATGAAAATCACATTTCCTGTAAGCAGAGAAGCCCTTACTGGCTCCCAGAGTGGTGCTGTACAGGTCATTCACGGTGGTTGATAGCATAACCTGATTACATTGTATTTCTGTATCTACCTGGAGTTCAACTTTAGGCTGGATAGATACAAACTATAAACTTTTTTTCGTTCAACCCAGTGGGCTGAACGGAAAAAAACGGAGAGTTTGCTGTACTAACAGAAGTGATGTTAGTGCATTGACCTCATGCTGTGCTAGTGTTTTCTGACAGGGGGACTGCCCCCCCATCCCCAGAACGCACCGATCAGCCCTTTCAGCCATTGCCATAAGACCGGCTTCTGTAGAACAGACAGCTGCACACACGGGCCAAAACTCAGCTAGTTCCTCCTAAGCTGACCACTTTTATCCAATTTTCTGCTGGTGTGTACCCAGCTTTAAAACAGTGACTTAGGTTCTGGAAAAAGTAGGGGTGTGCAGGAAACGTGGACCTCTCCCCATCCATGTTACTAATTGGAAAATGTATTTAGGGGTACATAGAGGTACATAATACACACCCCTTTTAAGTGACCTTGTTCTTCTATGGTGATATGCCATGGTTGGACACTCATGGTCATATCCTGTATTGTAAGAGTCTCTTAGAAGAATACCCTTACAAAGTGTTAACTCGCTCCCTTTAATTGTAATATACAAATAAATTGAAATTATTAGATCAACAATGTAATAAGCTACTGATATGTATGCATTTTGCAATTCCAATTTAAAGCGTTCATCTGCCAATATTTATATAGAAATTAACCCTAGGTTAGGCCACTGTTCTTTGTATAATTGTGCTGTTCTGCACTTGCTAGCACAGGAAATATCCACATGGCAGTACATTACTGAAAGGTTCATTCAGCTTAGTGCCATGAGAGACAGGAAAAGTAAATGTGTTAAAAAGGCAGACACTTGATCTATTTTTTTTTCGTTCCTAACATTTCCTTTGTGTAATATTTATACATATTAAACACTCTGTCCTTAGCAGCACTGTAAATGATTAGCTTTCCTCTATTTACAACTCACTTTAATTGCTTTAAAACACCATTTGTCAGCTTCATGTTCTATTGACAATGCTATTGATTTATCCGATTTGGGCTTTGTCTTGCCTTTTGTACATAAAACTCACATATGCAGTTCAAATGGGAAATAGCAGTATTGATTTTCTTAACTTGAGCCCAAATGCTAAAGATTTTTGGATAAGCTTTCTCATTACTTAAGCCGAAATCAATAGCAAAGAGCATCTTTTAATGAAAGAGTCGTTTGAGCATCAAACTTCAGAAATGGGGTCCTGTTCATCCGCTGCTTTGCAGACTGATCTTTTAAGATTCTTAAGCAGGGTCCAATTGGTTGACATTGTGGTCTCTCTTGCAGCCTCAGAAGAGCAAACTTGAGAAACAGAGCAAGCAGAAAACGTCCTGATATTTGCCAGAGGAACAACACGAACAAACTTGAAACCGGTTTTCTTATGGCACTAAGCTTGCCAGCTACTAAATCAAATGCGTACTTGTTGCTAAAAATACAAAAATGGATACGCACACTCCACGACTGAACTTCTGCACTCAAGTTGAAACGTTTCATGCTAAATTCTTTAAGCTCTAGTTTTTCGCCTGGAAGCCAGCCTAATTAGCAATGGTGTCTATCTGCCCTTTCTACAAAGAGAGTGTGATGTACTTAATTGGTTTAGAGCATGCGATTTGGCTAGTCCTTTAATTTCACTGGGCTGTCTTCCAGTTTCAGGCTCATGAGCAAACCATTTACCAGCTTTGGACCTAGGAGTGTGACCTGAAATCCCGGCTTAGGAGCTGAAAATCTAAAGCTGAACGTTTGCCGAATAAGCTTGACATATGTGACAAGCTACAGTATATGGGCAAGCCAAACATTAGGTACTGTACAAAGATATCATTAACTGCCCTGAGCTACATAAATTAAGCTGATTATGTCTTCACTTAATTAACTGAGAATGACCTATTGATGTATAGGCAAGAAAGATAGAGCCTGCATGGTGCACTGTACTAAATTTATTGGCTTTCAATTAGTTCTGCTATTGACTATAACACTTAAGGCAAAGGAACATTTTGCCTTTGTGCTCGAGGTTAGAACTGTTTGTGGGTTTAACTTTTTAAGTGCCAAAAGATTTCACACAATTTAATAGTGCAGACAAAGAGTACATAAAGTAAGACAATGCTATGCATGAATGCTCAAATAAACCCTTATACGTGTGTTAGGATTTTGACATTTTTTTTAGCCTAATTTCACGGATTTCTATTAACATCTCTAAATGTTTCTAGGCTTGTGAAATATATATAGTATCTAACAGGCTGAAGAAGCATATCAGATTTTACCAAAAATAAAACAATAGTTTAACAGTTTAGTGTTTTATCAAATAGCACATTTCATTAAACATTTCTACCCATTTAGAGGTGCAGTCAAAACATAAAATAGCAGATTTTTTTTACTATGAATTTGCCATTGTAATGGTATACATAATGTAATTATGTTTTCAAACAGTCTGTTTATAGTGCTTGCTATGTAAATGTTAGATAACATTCACAACAGAATACTCTAATAGAATTCTACAGAAATATAGAGATTTTTTTTATTGTTTAATTGTAACAAAGTAAGTGAAGTATCTGTAGTGTTTCAGGCCATGCTGCTCCTTGATATAGGCAATATGGTGTGCTGGCAACACCACTCCTAAGATTTGTTTGTTTCCTTCAGTAGTGTAATAGTATCACTTAAAGAGGATGTACACCGACAAAAAAAAAGAAAAAAAATTAAAAAACCTGAAAGACAAAGGCATAATGAGCTAGTATGCATCGCATACTAGCTCGTTATGAAATACTTACCTTAGAATGAGGCCCCCGCAGTGGCGCCCACACCCGGCTGACATGGCCAACGTGTTTACCCGTCTTCCTTCTGGGTTTGCATCCTCTGGCCATCTGATTGGCCAGAGCTGCGATGACGTCATTCCCGTGCATGCACATGTCCCACATGTCCCGTTCATGGCACGGGGCTCTGAAGAAACGGCATGGGCGGCTGTTCTTTCAGAGCGCATGCGCCAGTGATGTCGCTGGCTGCATGCAAAGTAAATATCTCCTAAACGGTGCATGTTAGGGAGATATTTACAGTACCTATAGGTAAGCCTTATCATAGGCGTATCTATAGGTACAAGTTACAGAGGAAGCTTCCTCTAATGACATGATCCTTCTGTGATCTTCTTTGCACCACAGCCACCAGCACTTTCTCATGGCTGACTATTCCATCTTTTCCAACCAGTGCTTTCTTTTCACCCTCTGGGTACCTCCACTCAGGTTCTTTGGTCTTCTTCTTCCTGAATCTAGCCTACTATACATGCTACCCAAGCCTTTTCTACCCATTGCTAGATCTGCCCCTCCTGTGTCAGGTACTAGGATTGACAACAGTATGTGACGTGCCCAGAAGCCACTTGAGCTGTTACATGTCCTCAGAGATTCTAAAACTAAATTAACTTTCTGAGTTTAACATGGTAGCACTGTTATTATAACAACAGCTTAATCATGTACATATAAGGTTGTAATATCTAATGAAGCAATATGATGGCAGAGTGGTAGTATTACCCTGTGTTGACTTCACCTGTTGTTTTTGCATTGAATGGATGTGTAGGAACCTAGATTTATATTATTTTGTATAGAAATGATCTGACATTCGCAAACTCCCTGTCAGAAGTCAACATCTTCTCCCTGGTTTCTTTCAGGTGCTGGGTCTTCAGTTGTCTTGGCAGATCCTCCCTGCTCACATTTTTTTTTCAGGTTAGTTAAAGTTCTGCTTTAACAAGGACCTGGCCTAAAAGTGCCTAAAGAAATATCAGTTCTGAATAGCATACACCATGTACCTGTTTTACTGTTCATATTGATCTCCTGTGCATCCCCTTAAAATACTAGCTCAAGCCAGTACACAGTACCTCAATCTTTCATAAAGACCCTTCTCTCACACCTACTGCCATTTAGCTGTCAAATGCCACATTCTCTAATGCCTGTTTAAGCAATTGTGCTACCTTAGGAACCATTGAGACCAGATCATGCTCACTTTAACCACCTCTGTACCACCATATTGTTAAAAAGGTGTATGCGTGTTTCTGGATTGCTGTTTATAAACAGTGCTGCAGAAAATACACATGAGCAACCAATGTGTCCATGAATGGCCATGATCTTAGTAGTCATTTGACAACTCAGATCACAGCCACCATGTACAGTAGACATGTGCAATTAATTTTGTTCCAAATGAATATTCTGACAAATTTTTGTTATTCAAAAATCTAACATTTTTGATTTGACCGATTCGAAATTTATCGATTAGAACGTTTCCAATAAAAAAAAACATGTAAATTTGAAGAAAATTTCCAAAAATACATAGAACGAATCCCAAATACGAATTGAATGAATCCACCAAATTTAACTAAAATAAATAACTAGATTAACAAATCTAAACAAAACACATTTTTTCATCCTGGACATGTCTAATGTACAGAGCCATTTAGAGTGACTCTATGCCTTATGATTGCTGTGATGGCCAATCACAGCTATCACAAATGTAGACACTGCAAAGTGTTAAAATTTGAAAGTCCTGTGAAGGACGGAAGGAGAATTTAACTACTTGTCTACCAGGGCAATTTTTCTTTTTTGCTAGAAATGACTTTACCCCCCCCCCCACTCAATATTTGTGTAGTTCTTTATTAAAAACATATTTTCAGGAACAAATACACTAAAATGATTTCTTGATCTAAATATAAAATATAGGGTTGCGCTGAGTAGTTAGATACCAAATATGTCAAGTCCACACACTTGTGGAATCGCACGATGGTACCCTAAATTCTCTATACAGTAGGTGGCATTTTAAAAGCCTTTACAGGTTTTACATTTGGAACTATGGCCCTGGAACTATTGCTCTCTCTCTCTGACATTACCTTACACGTGTATTGCACTTGATGTTACAGTGCACTTTTTTTATGAGGCGTGTGTGGAAGAGATGGGTTGTTCCTCCTGCACTTGCTGGGGATTCATTTTCCTGCCGGCTGGTGGGGCACCTCAGGCCATCCAACTAGTTTTATCAAAATGTTTATTTTTTTTTGTTCAACCGAGCGGACTGAATGAAAAAAAACCTACAGATCGCAGATGGTAAGTCGCGTGCACATAGGCTGACTGCCGGCCAACATCGGCACTCGGTGTGTAAGGCGCTCTGTCCGTAAGGCACTCGGTCCGACAGAAGCTGGCTGTTTGGCTGGCTTCTGTCGGACGAGCATGCTGAACAACCGGGAGCCAACTGGCTCCTGATCAGTGCTCTCAGCTAATGGTGGAAAGCACTGATTGGAATGAGCTTAGCGGGGGAGATCGCTGTACCAATTTTGCATAGTTAGTACAACGACTCCGACAGGAGCTGACATTTTTTTTTTCATTCAACCCGCTGGGTTGAATGGAAAAAAATTAACGGTGTGCCGGGCTTTAATGCGGCGATCTCCCCCACTGAACTATTGTATTCTGACTGGGGGACTGCCCCTCCCCCCCACCAGACCACACTAATCAGTGGTTGCAGCCATTGATTGCGAGCACTGATCAGATGCTGGTTTTACAGCTTGCTCATTCGACAGAAGCGGGTCATGAGACCGGCTTCTGTTGGACAAGGAGCTGTAAACCCAACCCTAAAGTCGGCAGGTTCCTGTTGAACCAACCGTTTTCGGACAATTATCGGCCCATGTGTACACAGCCTTATCCTACACATCTGCAAATTAACCTCCTTATCTCTATCCTCCCACTGGTGTGCTTTCTCCTCATCCCTGTGGCTCCTGGCCGCTGCATAACTAGTATCTTTATATGACACTAAAAGGCCCCGGATGGGTATATAGCCACAAGTGTCACTGACCTTCTGTGATAGGAGGTCCATGCGAGCTGGTAAGCAAGCACTTTATCAATGGTAAAGGCAGTCCATTTAAAGGATCACACACTTCAAGGTGGCGGATGGTGGAGATTTAGACTAATAACATTTATCACTTTATTGCTTGTGGACTTTATCGGATCAAGTTCTGATTTGTTCATGCAGATATATCACATAATTAGCGCAACTCTGTTAAGGTTTACATTAAATAAACTTAACCAGTGAACTGTTAATGATGTCAAGTAAGTGTTGCAGATGTTGTAAAGTCAGATTGTCCATTTGGTTTCCCTTTAACAGAAACACATTTAATATTATTGTATTTAGTAATAAAGCAGAACTTTATTCACCTACCTTCCTGCGATGTGATGCCTGCACGCTCCCTACCTGGCACTGACGCCCTATCTTCTTCTAGGTTCAAGATCTTCAGCAATCTTGACTTGTCATGATGTGTTGATGTAACTCCAAGTTCATTCATCCCAGTAGATGCAGAAATTGTACACTGAGCTTGTTAACGTTGTTCGATCCTCATGATGTCGCGGACCACATATGGCCATATTTGGTCAATTACATCACTTGAGAGACCTTGAGCCCATGGTTTACTTTGTGTCAGGGCCCTAGGAGATGTCATTTGGCGTGAGTATGCAACAAAAGTGAATCATGTTGGCTATCGGCATTTTTTTTCATTTGCCGGGCGTCGCTCATCATGATTACCATGTACCTGCATTGTTGGACACTTGATTGGTGATGGAATTATATTGTAGGGATTTTTTTAAACTGTGTAAGTGTATTTATTTACGGTTTTCTTTTTTTAGTTAATAAGACATGTGGGGGTGGTATGTGAAGCCCCCCCCCCCCCTTATTGGTCTGCAGCTTCCTGCCTGCAAACTCTCACAGCAACCTAGCCAGAGTGGTGGGAAAGATGCTCTTGTCCTCATCAACAAAGGGGCAAGGTGCTTTATCATGAAGGCCCACCCTGGCAAGGTACCTCCCATATGAGGACATGTGGTATGGTATAGTTCAAGAGGGGGGCCACAAACTCACCCCCCTTTCTTGACCAGAAAAGCTGTATGCTAAGACAAGGATTTCATATTGAATTGAAGATCCCATGCCTTTTTTTTTTTTTTTTTTAAACAAAGCGTATCCCTGTAACGCTCCTGCGTTTTTATTGTAAGCTGGATTTGCAGCTGCAGAATCTCCACTCAGTAGTCATGTAGAGATGTGTTGGAATACCAGATCCAACTCTCCAGACTCATCACTGTGGGCCTGTCTGCTTCAGCATACAGATATACACACACTCAATAAGATGTTCCTGGAGTGATAGGATGTATATGATAGTATGGAGGTGATGTGCTGAAGGGACAGGTGTGAGCAGTGACAGTAATGGTAAGCACTTGATAGTAATGTTCAGGAGAGTAGTAGATGGTAATAGGTAGAATGCAGATAGGTTAGTAATCATGTATGGTAACAGGTGGTAAGGACAGCAGATGACATATACAGGATAGACTAACCCAGTGCAAGGATAGATGGTAGTAGACTCAAGAGCTAGCAATCTATGTAACAGTGCAGATGGTAGAATTAGTATGCATAGATAGTAACAGTCCTTAATGTGCAGAAGATGATAGTGTAAGTTAGTTATGGAGGATTCCCCTGTGGGGTACTTATCACTAGTAAGGTTTAGTAAGTAGAGGGGTCCAGTAGTGAGGGAGTGATCCGGTAGCGAGATACGGGATCAGTAGCGAGGTTCCGGTCTGTTCCAGGTAAAGGCAAATAGCTGGAGGTTCCGACAGCAAGACAAGGCTTGTAAGCATGTAGGCACACAAGAGTGAAAGCAGTATGCCAAGAGTGATCCGGTAGCGAGATACGGGACCAGTAATGAAACAAGTTCAGGTAGCGAGATACAGGAGCGAGTGACATCAGGTATGGCTGCTTCACAGACGGCTTGAACGAACTAACCATGCGGTTAGAACGAACAACGTGAGAGAGAACGCCGGCGATTGAAATAGCCGCTCAGCGGCGCTCAGCGATGACGTCATCCGTCTTAAAGGTGTATGCGTTCCACCTAACTAGAAAGGTGGGACGCAATGTTAAAAGGAAAATGGTAAATAAGGGTACCAAAGGTACCAGAATCTTACAGTACCCCCCCCTTAAGGCCGGCTCCGGAAGGCCTATAGCACTGGTTTCTCCGGGTATTTCGAGAGAAACCTTCGTATAAGCCTAGGTGCGTGAACATCAGAGGTATCCAACCAGGAGATATTGGAGTCTTCCTCTGTGGATACGAGAATCCAAAATCTCCTTAATCTCATATTCTTCTCCGCCTTCAACTTGTACTGGAGGTGGAGGCAAGATGGTAGGCCTTATTCCTTGGTTAGGAACATGTGGCTTCAGTAGTGACACATGAAAGATGAGTTGTATTTTGAGATCTGCTGGTAAGGTGAGTTGCACTGCAGCTTTTCCAATGAGTTTCTTAATTGGGAAGGGTCCCAGAAATAAAGGTCCAAGCTTTTTGCTAGGGATCTTTAATCTTAAATTTTTTGTCGATAGCCAAACGAGGTCCCCAATAGCATATTGCGGAAAAGGTCGTAGTACCTTTTTTGTTGACTATGAGCGTGTGAGATGGTGGTATTAAGTAAACCCAGAGAGTCTTTTATTTGGGTAAGATAATCCAAGGCTACTGGGTTACTTGATGGTAGGATGCGTGGTGGAAGAAGTGTGGGATGAAACCCATAGTTCAAGTAGAACGGACTTTGCTTAGTAGTACTGTGGGTTGCGTTGTTATAAGCAAATTCCGCCAGAGGGAGGAGGTCCACCCAATCATCCTGTAGGTATGATGTGTAGCAACGCAGATATTGTTCTATACACTGGTTGACTCTTTCAGTCTGTCCGTTGGTCTGAGGGTGGTAGGGAGAAGTGAGCTTTCGCTCAATCCGTAGTATTTGACATAGAGCTTGCCAAAATTTGGAGATGAACTGTGAACCACGGTCGGATAAAAGAGTCTTTGGAATTCCATGTAACTTGAACACATGTTTCATTAGTAGTTCCGCTGTTTGTTTAGATGAAGGTAGTCTGCGAATAGCAATGAAATGTGCCATCTTTGTCAGATGGTCCACTGACACTAGAATGGTATTAAATCCTTTAGAAGGTGGTAGTTCTACTATAAAGTCTAAGGACACAACTTCCCATGGGACCTGGGGTATTGGTAGACTGCAGAGTAGATCAGATGGTTTTGTAGTGTCAATTTTGGACCTTGCACAGATGTCACATGAAGAAACAAATTTTTGTACAGACGTCTTCATATCAGGCCACCAAAACTGCCTGGTAAGCAAATTAAGGGTTTTCGTCATACCCATATGTCCTGCCATGGGCACATCATGTGATAATTCCAAGATCTTGGTGCGCATAGTAGGTGGTATGTAGAGTTTGTCGTGGTAATAGAGGAAGCCTTCTGCATCAGTACTTAGTTGTGGTGGAGGTGAATCCAATCCTATACTGTGCAAAATCTCTTCCTTCAGGGAACGAACAACACCAATAATACGTTCATAGGGTATTATAGGAATAGAAGGGATTTCAGTGCAGTTATCTTCGGTTAATCGTGATAGCGCATCCGCTTTTTTATTTTTGTCTGCAGGCGTGTAGGTCACTAGGAAGTTGAATCTTAGGAAGAATAATGACCATCGTACCTGCCGGTGGGAAAGAGTTTTGTTAGTCTGGAGGTATTGAAGGTTTTTATGATCTGTATATATGAGTATTGGTAATTGGGTACCTTCAAGTAGATGTCGCCAATTCTCCAGTGCCAGTTTTATGGCAAGCAACTCCTTTTCACCCACTGGGTAATTCACCTCTGGGCTGCTTAGTGATTTTGAGAAGAAAGCAACTGGGTGGAGTGGTGAAGTATTTGTTGGTCGTTGGGAGAGAACTGCTCCTACTGCCATATTTGACGCATCTACCTCCAGAATATATTGGAGGGATGGGTCTGGATGGCGTAGTATGGGAGCAGAAGTAAAGCTTGATTTTAACAAGCGGAAAGCTCCATTTGCTTCTTCTGACCATTTAAATGGTTTCTTTATACTTGTAAGTTGTGTGAGAGGTCTCACAATAGCAGAGAAGTTCTTGATGAACTTCCTATAGAAGTTTGAAAATCCAAGGAATCGCTGTAATGCCTTACGAGTTGTTGGTATAGGCCAATCCAGAATACAGGATATCTTGCTCATATCCATCTTGATTCCGGTTTTGGATATGATGTATCCTAGGAATAATATTTCTTCTTTATGAAATAGGCATTTTTTTAATTTCACGTATAGATTGTGTGCGAGTAATCTGGATAACACAAGTCTTACATGTTTTATATGTTCAGACAGAGATCGAGAATAGATAAGTATATCGTCCAGATATACCACAACACAGACATCAAGTAAGTCTCTAAAGATGTCGTTTATGAACCTTTGAAAAGCTGCGGGAGCAGTACACAACCCGAATGGCATCACAAGATATTCGAATAATCCATATCTGGTTCTGAATGCTGTTTTCCACTCATCTCCGTCACGAATTCGGATTAAGTTGTATGCCCCTTTTAGGTCCAATTTAGAGAAGTAAGTAGCCCCACGCACTTGTTCAATGAGTTCAGGGATGAGCGGTAAAGGATAGCGATCCTTTATCGTAATGGTATTTAATTGCCTATAATCGATAATAGGCCTAAGACTTAAATCCTTATTGCGGACAAAGAAAAGTCCTGCTGCTGTGGAAGAAGTAGAGGGTCTGATGAACCCTTTTGTCAAATTCTCATCCAAGTATTCCTTGAGATGAGAGAGTTCATCCTGTGAAAGAGGATAAACATGACCGAAAGGCAATTTGCTGTTAGGGAGTAGATCGATAGTGCAATCATAATCCCTATGGGGAGGCAACACTTGAGCATTTTTCTCAAGGAATACTTCGGACAGATCCTGATAGCATAGTGGTGCAATCTCGTCTGACACCACAGACAGGATCTTTCCATAAGATGGGAGGTTACACGTAATCTCACAATAGTGAGAAGGGAAAGTTAAAGTCCGTCTTTTCCAATCTATGATTGGTTGATGTGTGTGTAACCAGGGGAGTCCCAAAATAATGGGAAAATGGGGTGAAGACAGTATATCAAAGGAGGTGGTCTCCATATGAGACTCGTTAGCAGTGACAAGGAGTGCTTGTGTCTGATTGGTGATTGGACCAGAAGATAGCGGGATACCGTTAATGAAACTAACAGAAACAGGTTTAGGTTTTGAAATAATAGGTATTTTATTTAAGGTAACAAAACGTATATTGATATAGTTCCCACAAGATCCTGTGTCGATCATAGCCTTGGTGGTAATCCTAGTCTGGTCACTCTGTAATGTTAAATGAACAAAGAGATAGGGTTTAGAAAAGGAAGTCGTTAATCCCCCTAGCAAGACATGTGAACACTCACCCTCTTTTTTGCGGACAAGGGGACAGACGCTTATCGAATGATCCGGGGATGCGCAGTAAATGCAGAGATTACTGGATCTTCTCCTGGCTCGTTCAGTAGTTGATAAAGGTGGGCGTATGGTTCCTACCTCCATAGGAGTAGGGTCAACGGCCGAAATCCGAGAAGGACTAGACAATGGCATTCCCATTTTCTCAGCCTTTCTTTCTCGCAGTCGCCTGTCAATGTTGATACTAAGTTGTATTAAGGCATCCAAAGTGCCAGGTAAATCCGCTCGGGCGAGCTCGTCTTTAACGGCTTCTGACAACCCGAGACTGAACTGAGTTCGCAGAGATGTATCATTCCACCCTGAATCAAGGGTCCATCTTTTGAACTCTGCTACAAAGTCTTCTACAGGTCTCCTTCCTTGTTTTGAAGCCCTCAATTGGATATCAGCAGTACTCTGCCTATTGGGGTCATCATATAAACTAGCGAGTTCCGCTAGGAATAAAGGATAGGAGTTGAGAAGCTGATCATTTTTCTCAAAGAGAGAGTCTGCCCAGGCCCGTGGATCACCCGTTAAGTATGAAATGACGGTACAGACTTTAATTTGATCAGTAGGGTAAGTACGAGGTTTTAGCAAAAAAAGCAATTGACATGCATTTTTGAATTCGCAAAATTTTTTCTGATCACCTGTAAACACTAGAGGAGGGTTTATTTTGGGTTCAGGGGGCTGAGCAGCAGTAAGCTGGGAAAGACAGGTTACCTGCTGTCTCAGAGTCTGATTGTCTTCTTTTACTTCAGTAAGAGCAAGTATTAATGCATTTACTTGTTGTGTTAATTGTGTCACTTGAGTGGGTAATTCTGCTGAATCAATTTTTTTAAGGTTCGTTCAATCTGTAACGCTCCTGCGTTTTTATTGTAAGCTGGATTTGCAGCTGCAGAATCTCCACTCAGTAGTCATGTAGAGATGTGTTGGAATACCAGATCCAACTCTCCAGACTCATCACTGTGGGCCTGTCTGCTTCAGCATACAGATATACACACACTCAATAAGATGTTCCTGGAGTGATAGGATGTATATGATAGTATGGAGGTGATGTGCTGAAGGGACAGGTGTGAGCAGTGACAGTAATGGTAAGCACTTGATAGTAATGTTCAGGAGAGTAGTAGATGGTAATAGGTAGAATGCAGATAGGTTAGTAATCATGTATGGTAACAGGTGGTAAGGACAGCAGATGACATATACAGGATAGACTAACCCAGTGCAAGGATAGATGGTAGTAGACTCAAGAGCTAGCAATCTATGTAACAGTGCAGATGGTAGAATTAGTATGCATAGATAGTAACAGTCCTTAATGTGCAGAAGATGATAGTGTAAGTTAGTTATGGAGGATTCCCCTGTGGGGTACTTATCACTAGTAAGGTTTAGTAAGTAGAGGGGTCCAGTAGTGAGGGAGTGATCCGGTAGCGAGATACGGGATCAGTAGCGAGGTTCCGGTCTGTTCCAGGTAAAGGCAAATAGCTGGAGGTTCCGACAGCAAGACAAGGCTTGTAAGCATGTAGGCACACAAGAGTGAAAGCAGTATGCCAAGAGTGATCCGGTAGCGAGATACGGGACCAGTAATGAAACAAGTTCAGGTAGAGAGATACAGGAGCGAGTGACATCAGGTATGGCTGCTTCACAGACGGCTTGAACGAACTAACCATGCGGTTAGAACGAACAACGTGAGAGAGAACGCCGGCGATTGAAATAGCCGCTCAGCGGCGCTCAGCGATGACGTCATCCGTCTTAAAGGTGTATGCGTTCCACCTAACTAGAAAGGTGGGACGCAATGTTAAAAGGAAAATGGTAAATAAGGGTACCAAAGGTACCAGAATCTTACAGTACCCCCCCCTTAAGGCCGGCTCCGGAAGGCCTATAGCACTGGTTTCTCCGGGTATTTCGAGAGAAACCTTCGTATAAGCCTAGGTGCGTGAACATCAGAGGTATCCAACCAGGAGATATTGGAGTCTTCCTCTGTGGATACGAGAATCCAAAATCTCCTTAATCTCATATTCTTCTCCGCCTTCAACTTGTACTGGAGGTGGAGGCAAGATGGTAGGCCTTATTCCTTGGTTAGGAACATGTGGCTTCAGTAGTGACACATGAAAGATGAGTTGTATTTTGAGATCTGCTGGTAAGGTGAGTTGCACTGCAGCTTTTCCAATGAGTTTCTTAATTGGGAAGGGTCCCAGAAATAAAGGTCCAAGCTTTTTGCTAGGGATCTTTAATCTTAAATTTTTTGTCGATAGCCAAACGAGGTCCCCAATAGCATATTGCGGAAAAGGTCGTAGTACCTTTTTTGTTGACTATGAGCGTGTGAGATGGTGGTATTAAGTAAACCCAGAGAGTCTTTTATTTGGGTAAGATAATCCAAGGCTACTGGGTTACTTGATGGTAGGATGCGTGGTGGAAGAAGTGTGGGATGAAACCCATAGTTCAAGTAGAACGGACTTTGCTTAGTAGTACTGTGGGTTGCGTTGTTATAAGCAAATTCCGCCAGAGGGAGGAGGTCCACCCAATCATCCTGTAGGTATGATGTGTAGCAACGCAGATATTGTTCTATACACTGGTTGACTCTTTCAGTCTGTCCGTTGGTCTGAGGGTGGTAGGGAGAAGTGAGCTTTCGCTCAATCCGTAGTATTTGACATAGAGCTTGCCAAAATTTGGAGATGAACTGTGAACCACGGTCGGATAAAAGAGTCTTTGGAATTCCATGTAACTTGAACACATGTTTCATTAGTAGTTCCGCTGTTTGTTTAGATGAAGGTAGTCTGCGAATAGCAATGAAATGTGCCATCTTTGTCAGATGGTCCACTGACACTAGAATGGTATTAAATCCTTTAGAAGGTGGTAGTTCTACTATAAAGTCTAAGGACACAACTTCCCATGGGACCTGGGGTATTGGTAGACTGCAGAGTAGATCAGATGGTTTTGTAGTGTCAATTTTGGACCTTGCACAGATGTCACATGAAGAAACAAATTTTTGTACAGACGTCTTCATATCAGGCCACCAAAACTGCCTGGTAAGCAAATTAAGGGTTTTCGTCATACCCATATGTCCTGCCATGGGCACATCATGTGATAATTCCAAGATCTTGGTGCGCATAGTAGGTGGTATGTAGAGTTTGTCGTGGTAATAGAGGAAGCCTTCTGCATCAGTACTTCTGCACTACAAAGTCTTCTACAGGTCTCCTTCCTTGTTTTGAAGCCCTCAATTGGATATCAGCAGTACTCTGCCTATTGGGGTCATCATATAAACTAGCGAGTTCCGCTAGGAATAAAGGATAGGAGTTGAGAAGCTGATCATTTTTCTCAAAGAGAGAGTCTGCCCAGGCCCGTGGATCACCCGTTAAGTATGAAATGACGGTACAGACTTTAATTTGATCAGTAGGGTAAGTACGAGGTTTTAGCAAAAAAAGCAATTGACATGCATTTTTGAATTCGCAAAATTTTTTCTGATCACCTGTAAACACTAGAGGAGGGTTTATTTTGGGTTCAGGGGGCTGAGCAGCAGTAAGCTGGGAAAGACAGGTTACCTGCTGTCTCAGAGTCTGATTGTCTTCTTTTACTTCAGTAAGAGCAAGTATTAATGCATTTACTTGTTGTGTTAATTGTGTCACTTGAGTGGGTAATTCTGCTGAATCAATTTTTTTAAGGTTCGTTCAATCTGTAACGCTCCTGCGTTTTTATTGTAAGCTGGATTTGCAGCTGCAGAATCTCCACTCAGTAGTCATGTAGAGATGTGTTGGAATACCAGATCCTGGAATCTTACAATCCCGCTGTTTGCAGGTGAGCTGCACATTCTCTAGAAAAGGGTGCACGCCCCGTCACTGCTGCAGAAATCAGGTGAATGGAAGAATTGGATGGCCACACTCCCACAAAAGATACAAATGAGCTTTATTCAAATGTCCATAAAAACATATAACACTGATGAGCTTATAGACAGGGGAGGACAAAGGTTGATGTGTTTCACACGATAAACATTCTTTCTCAAAACCATGTTTATCATGTGAAGCGCATCAACCTTTGTCCTCCCCTGTCTGTAAGCTCATCGGTGTTATATGTTTTTATGGACATTTGAATGAAGCTCATTTGTATCTTCTGTGGGAGTGATGTTATCCTATTCTTTCATTCCCCTATATTGGAAAAAATAGCATATGTTTACATAAGAGACTCTGTGCACCCAAGAAAGTCAGCATGTTGCCAGTAGTATGGGATCCAACAGTGCCCTGCTCTCTGCCAATCAAGGGATTGAGAAAGGAAAGAGAGGGATAGCCCCAGGGAACAAAGCCAGAAGAAATTCACTGTACATGCTCCAAACTTCAGCTCACAAGCCACACGGGCGCACTGGAAGGAAGCCACTACATGCTGACCAGCCCAAAGAGCCTAGACCTCAGCTTCCAGGTATGACAGAGTGGCAGGCCATCTCCATGGCACTGCAGTAGTAAAGTGTTGAAAAACAAAAGAAAAAATCCGGTCCATGTACGTTAAATACTTACCTTAGCATTAAGCCCTCCAGCGGTGCACTATCAGCGCTGACAGGGCTTTCATCTTCACCTGATCTTCATTCCAGGTTCGCGGGCTCCAGCAGTTTAAATGGCCTAGACGTATGATTTTAATCCGACTCATGCGCATGGGAGCCATGGCTGCAGCACAGTGCTCTAAAGGGTAGGCATACTCCGTATGCCAGCCCTTCAGAGCGCAGTACGCATGTGTCAGTGATGTCTACGGCTGCAGAAATAGTGAATATCTCCTAAAAGGTGCATGTTTAGGAGATATTCCATGTACCTACAGGTAAGCTTCATTATAAGGCTTACCTGTAGGTACAACTCACCAAGCGGGGTTTACTACTGCTTTATGCATTTTATAGAAGAGCAAGTGAGATGGAGAGACAATGTGCTTCAAAGCTGAACCCCATCCCACCACTCCAAGCTGCTTCTCTTGTAGTGAGCATGTTAAAAAACACATATAATGCACATCTCATATAAGAAGATAACAACACCATTAAAAACTGGATGAAAAGCCTTAACCACTTGCCTACTGGGCACTTAAACCCCCCTCCTGCCCAGACCAATTTTTAGCTTTCAGTGCTCTCACACTTTGAATGACAATTACTTGGTCATGCAACACTGAACCCATATGAATTTTTCATCCTTTTTTTTCATAGAAATAGAGCTTTCTTTTGGTGGTATTTAATCACCACTGGGCTTTTTATTTTGTGCGCTATAAAGGAAAAAAGGCCGAACATTTTAAAAAAAACGATTTTTTTTTTTAGTTTCTGTTATAAAATTTTGCAAATTAGTAATTTTTCTTCATAAATTTTGGCCAAAATTTACACTTCTACATATCTTTGGTAAAAATAATCCAAATAAGTGTATATTATTTGGTCTGCGTGAAAGTTAGAGAGTCTACAAGCTATTATGATAATCATTGAAAATTGATCACACCTAATGTACTGACAGCCTATCTCATTTCTTGAGACCCTAAAAAGCCAGGAAAGTACAAATGACCCCCAAATGACCCCATTTTGGAAATTAGACATTCCAAGGTATTTAATAAGAGGCATTGTGAGTTTTTTGAAGTTGTCATTTTTTCCCACAATTCTTTGCAAAATTAAATTACATTTTTCTTTTTTTACAAAATTGTCATTTCCAACAGGTTATTTCTCTCACATGGCATATGCATACTTGCAACTACACCCCAAAACACATTCTGCTACTCCTGAGTATGGCGATACCACATGTGTGGGACTTATTCACAGTCTACTCATATAGAGAGGCCTAACATGCAAGGAGCACCATCAGGTGTTCTAGGAGCATAAACTACACATCTAACTTGTTGACCACCTGTTACACTTTTGAAGGCCCTGGAGCACCAGGACAATGGAAACGCCCACTAACTGACCCCATTTTGGAAAGCAAATACCCCAACGTATAATCTATGAGGCATAATGAGTCTTTTGAACATGTCCTTTTTTTCCAGAAGTTTTTGGAAAATGTGGAAAAAAAGTGAAAATGCATTTTTTTTACTCAAAGTTGTCCATTTATAGGATATTTCCAACACATAGCATGTACATAGCAGAAATGACACCCCAAAATACATTCTGCTACTCCTCCTGAGTATGGCGATACCACATGTGTGAGACTTTTTTTACAGCCAGGCCACATACAGAGGTCCAACATTGAAGTAGCACCTCCAGGCGTTCTAGGAGCATAAAATACACTTTTCATTTCTCAACCACCTATTACACTTTTGAAGGCCCTGGAGCACCAGCACAATGGAAAAGCCCACTAAATGACCCCATTTTGGAAAGCAAACACCCCAACGTATAATCTATGAGGCTTAATGAGTCTTTTGAACATGTAATTTTTTTCCAGAAGTTTTTGGAAAATGTGGAAAAAAAATGAAAACACATTTTTTTTACACAATGTTGTCCATTTATAAGATATTTCCAACACATAGCATGTACATAGCAAAAATGACACCCCAAAATACATTCTGCTACTCCTCCTGAGTATGGCGATACCACATGTGTGAGATTTTTACGCAGTCTGGTCACATACAGAGGCCTAACACTCATAGAACACCATTAGGTGTTCTAGGGACACATAGCATGCACATACCATGAATTACAACCCAAAATACATTCTGCTGAGCAAAGGGTAATCAAAAGCTTACCTGTAGTTTTAGAAGCACAGTTGTCCACAGGAGTTGAGCACTGGTAGTCCAGGCAGCAGGCAGGGACTTGGTCAGCAACAGCGAATGCAATTGTCCAGGCAACAGGTAAGGTAAACCAGTCCAGTGTCAGTGCAGGCCGAGATATTGTGAGCAGTGCCAAAATATTGGTCCTGGTAGTAGGCAAGAACATGGTCCACAATTCAGGTAGCAGGCAGAGGTGTGGTCAGTTCATGCGGCAGGCAGAGGCATGATAGCAGTAAGTCCTGCAGGCAGAAGTAGGGCCTCTGTCGGGATAGAATGGGGACAGGGGTAGAGGCTTCTCCCACCCAAATTTCTTTGAAGCCTCCGGTCTCCAGACCCTAATCTGGGAAAAAGAAAAACAACAAAATGTGTTTTCTACATCCAGAAAAAACAATTCTGGAGCCCCTCACATATGTGAGACCCCTGTGGTATGAATCCCACTACTCCAAGAGACAGGCAAAAATCGTGGTCAAACAGTCCAGGGTCAGTTACAGATCAGGCAGAGGTATGAACAGAAGCAGCAGGCAGAAGCATGGTCAAATAACAGGCCAGGTTCAGTTCCGGAGCAGGCAGACATATGTACAAAAGCAGCAGGCAAAGGCGTAGTTGAATAACAGGCCAGGGTCAGTTCAGGAGCATACAGTGGCATAAGGGGTGAAGGTAAATGGCAGGAATTGAGGACTACGTTTACCATACTTCACTAATAATTTAGAGAAGTAAGGTAACGGCAGAAACAGTCTTCTATACAGAAGCCTGGTTTGGAAGGACACTGGAGACAATAAAAACGGGTGTCTCTTCTAACTCCTGCACTGGTACACACCCTACATTTTTTCTGCCGTCTTTTGTCTGTTTGTGTGTGAGGGTATATGAGGTCCCAAACAACTTTCCCGCTTGATCCCAAGTAGTCTGGACATTCAGGGGGATGCAGCTGGGTGTCCTTCTCTTCGTACACCAGGAAGGCATATGTGTACCCTGTGGCTCGGTCACATAATTTATAAAGCTTCACCCCATAGCGGGCCCGTTTGCTGGGGATAAATAGTTTGATGCCCAGCCTGCCGGTAAATTTAACAAGGGACTCATCCACACATATATGTTGGTCTGGGGTAAATAATTGAGGAAATATTTCCGAAAAATAATTTAGAAGTGGCAGAATTTTATAAAGCTTGTCATATGTTGGGAAATTTCGTGGAGGGCACTGGGTATTGTCATTATAATGTAGGAACCTCATTATCATTAAATATCTGGTCCTGGGCATTACTGCGGAATAGATTGGCATGTGGTAGATGGGTTTGGTTGACCAATATGCACACAATTCATTTTTTTTATTGAGTTCCATATTGAAGGTGAGGCCTAAAAAAATCTTAAACTCCTCCACTATTAGGTCTCTCCACTCATAGGGACGGGAATAATAAGACGTGAGGTTACTCAGAATAAATTGCTGTGCGAACAGGTTGCAATGGGTCACAATTGACTAAAGCAGGTCCTCTGTAAAAATTAAATTGAAGAAGTCTATCGGGGCAAAGTTCTCAGTGTTAACCTGGACTCCTGGCTGGGCAGTGAAAGGGGGGATGATGGCTTCTCCTGAGTTAGGAGGAAGCCACAAGGGGTTCTGAAGGGCATAGGGAATAAGGATGATCGAACTTTTGAAAAGTTTGGTTCGACCAGAACACCCGAATTTTCCAAAAGTTCGGTTTGGATTTCAGAACCCCGTTGAAATCAATGGGACCCGAACTTTGGTAATCAAAAAACACAATTTTGAAGCCCTAAAACCCAATAAATGCCCCTAAAAAGTGCCTAGGGCTCTGGGTCATGCCCCATTAACTATTAATCACACAAAAAAAGTTCTTAAAAATTGTCATTTTTGATAAAAAAGCCAATTATTGAAAAAATAAAAAAAAAATAAAAAGAGAGATTTTTTGATTTTTACTTTGGATTTAGTATCTGAGGGGTCTAAAAGGTGTGCATGTGAAGTTTCAGCTCTGTAGCATGTCCAGAACCATGAAAAAAAAAAGATAATTTTTCAGTAGAACAGGGATGTGGGTCGGGACCCTCCAAGGGACACGGCCAACACAGATTTTTCCCGATGCGCGCGCGGGAGCCTGTTACTGGGAGGCCATTTAAAGACGGCCTCCCGGAAATTAGAGCCCGCACTGTAGCCGTCTTTCGGATATAGCGTGGGCGTGAACAGGTTAAAATATCATGCACAAAAAATTAGCAAAAATAAAAAAGCAGAAAGATTAAAATGCATTAAAATAAACTAGATTGAAATACATTAAGGGATCAGTACTAAAAAAATTAAGTCAGAAATCAAGGTTGCAAGATCAAATAAAAAAAAATTAAAAAATTAAAAATTATAAATAAAAATTAATAAAAAAATAATAAATGAACCAAAGATATGATAGTGATAATAATGACAGTGATAATTATAATGAATACATAAAATTAATAATTTGATCAATTATAGTGATAAATATAAGGCGTATTATGAATAGGGACTACAAAAGCCCCACCCTAGAAGTAATAATTAATATAAAATATGGATTCACTTTGTAGTGGCAAATTCCTGCCAATGAAAAAATAACATAATTGGAAAAAAAAAGTTTATTAATTGTCTTCGTTATATTTATTATTCTTTTTCAATAATTGCACTAATACCAATATTGAAAATGGTTTTTCCAATTCTTTTTTTTTTTTTGCATACATTTGCCATTACAAAGTGTACCCCCCTCACACACACCTTTTGATTAAGAGAAGTTAAATATTGGGAAGCACACTTACACATATGTGGATGTTGCGCTGCAAGGCACCCCCCTGGTTGCGGCTCTCTGACACATCCTTGCAGGCACAGTACCAGCAAATAGCGTAACTGGAAGGACCCGGAGTACACAGAGGATACATGGTTCCAAGGAAGACTACTGCAGAAAGCTAAGAAGAGACACTAGGGGAGGAAGCAGGGAACAAGCATGAAGCACAAGAAAGCGGGGAAATCTGGGCAATAGCGTAGAGAGAGATGGACACAGCAAGCAGGAATGACGGACAGGAGGCAAAATGACAAGAAACAATGCTGTGGGCAGCACCCACAGCAACAAAAAATGAAGGGATGCATGGACAGAAACCTAAGGGAATACAGGAGTGCAGCCAAAGGGAAAACACTGAGAACAGCCACAAGATCGAACAAAGACAATGAATAAAAGTATACTCAAGCAACAGCAAACGCCAAAGGAAACAGGGAGGCCCGGCTACAGCATGGAGACACATTGCTCGGACACCAACCCACAGGTGCAAACGATTAATAACTTCCAGATTCAGGACAGATTGGCAGGAACCTGAGCAACTCAAACAGGAGGCAAAATCTGGCGCCAGATTGATGTACATGGATCTGTGACACACTACATGAGAAACAATGTTGGGATGTGATCCAGGTTTGCAGTGCTTTCTCTCCTGTCCCCTTGGCCTTTTGGCTTGTAAAAGAGGCAGACCTCAAAACCCATTGCCATGGAGACAGCCTGAAGTTCTGTGATACCTGGAAGCTGTGAGGTCTAGGCTCTGTGGTGGTCAGCATGTGGCGGGTTCCTTCTAGTGTGTCTGCTTGGCTTGTGGGATGCAGATTGGAGTGTGCAGTACGGCTTACCTCAAGGTTTCTCACCCAGCAAATGCTGCGTTTTTACCACATGGAGCCGAGAAAGACTATTCTGCTTACTACTGCTGGCTTTCATCTGGCATTCATAGCTTTGACCATTGCTACACATTTGGACTTTTGTGTTCAATATTAATGTTTATTATTTGTTTCTTTATTTTATTTGGTGACTCTTATATCATTGTTATTTTAACACTATTATTATTGCATCACTATTTATAAGGCCTGTTCCAGATTCATCATGTATAACTTACATTGGTTACCTTGTGTTTTTGTGTTCATTTAAGGCCCGTACACACGAGTCGAAATTCAGCCGGGAATTTTCGTCCGAAGACCTATCTGCCGATTTTTGGCTTGTTAGTATGATGCTTCCGACAACTGACTTTCCGACTTTTCGGCCGAAAAAAATCTGGTGTGCAGGCTATAAAATGTTTGTCCGCCGTCAGAACACATCCGATTTTCGTGCAGTCAGTACAGATTTCGACAGGGAAAAATCTTATGAGCAAGACTGGGCATGCTCAGAGAAGAAAGAACACAAAGAAAGCAAACCAACACATGACATCACTTCTGAAGTAGAATTTTGTCGTGCGGGAAAATTCGTGTGCAGTCTAGGCACATTCCAACCAACAAAACACCACTCTGGACAAAAGATGGACGTCCGGTCGGCGGAAATTCATTGCGTGTGTACGAGGCTTTAGAATCCCTGGTCACGTTGTATACAAATAGAGGAAAGTGACTCGGAGTTTTCATATGCTGGAAATTTAAGAAATTTAAACAGCATTTTTTTTTGTAAAATAATTTTCAAAAGTATGTTGTATACATACTGTAGAACAGATTTGGCACTTCACAAGCAGGTTCAAGGCATTCCCCAGGCATTGTATTTAAAATAATTTTGCAGTTGATGTTTCACTTAAAGAGGAGCTCCAGGCCCCTTCAGATAAAATTAAATGTCTACAAATACTATAGCTTCTGACTTTTAACCACTTTCCGACCCAGTGGCGGGGGAAAGAGGAGGAGGGGGCCGAACATCTAGATGATCTCGCCACAGTGAGATCACCCGAAAGTGGGTACCTGTCAAAACCTGGTATCCCCCCCCCAAAGGTGCTAAATGTGGCAGACAAACTGAGCTTCCTCTTTTGGATGGAGCTCCACTTTAAGCATTATTAAAATGGCCTACCCTTACCCTACAGAACTTTTTCATTTTATTTATTTCTTTTTTTTGCTTTGGCGCATGTTCTCCAGAGCAATACCCAGCTATCAATGCCATTTGTTTGACAATCCCTTATCTATTAGCCTAGCAAAATGTTTATAGTAAACGAATGGCGTTAAGCGCCAAAGTACCTGCGCTTATTGGATAAGGTGCAAACGTGTTGTATAATAAGTTAAATATGCAAAAAAGGGATTAATGGTGAATACGTGAACTATTTTGTTTTGAAATATAAAATATAATAAAATCAATAATTATGTATAAACATGCACAGTGTAATGGTGTAAACCAAATAGTTGAGGGAGCTGCAACTCAATCAAACTCAATGATGGGTATATGATACACACAAGGTGTACTAAGCTGCGCTCACCATTTAGCGTGCAAATAGTGATAAATAATACCTTAAGTTATTAACATATAAAGTGCATAGTGACAAACCAACAACTGTAGGGATGATTAGTAAATAATCTAAATTCAAAAATATTCAAAAATTATTATTATTAAAAAATTATTAATTATTAGTAAAGTGCATCAAAAGTTCATGGTGATGAGTCCCAATAAACGAATGAGTAATGAAGATAGAACTATGCAAAGAATAGACTCTTCACACCACCATCACCTTGATATCGGTATATAAAGGCATGCTAATTATCTCTTAGCCATCAGCTGTTTGTAACGTGGACATAAAATTAAAGTAACGCCCCCCGCAGGCAAGGCAGCCTGCTCGATCTCCACCCCTCCGGAAGGACGACCAAAACAATAGGAAGGCTGCCCCGGAAGTGACGCATCAGACCCGCTGAACCGGAAGGAGAGCGGGCATCTAACCGACGAAAACATATTCCGCCCCCGCTATAAACATCCGGGCGGGTCTGTCGCACAAGGGGACACGCCTACTCTGTGACCACACGCCTATCTTCCGGAGACACGCCTGTCTTCCGGAGACCCAATGATTAACAACAATCGTAATTGGCGTGCGTATTGGCTGATGCCAAAAAATTCCATATATAAATATTCATGAAGAGCGATTAGTGGCAGAGAGAATAGCACACCCCATCATACAATATGTCAACATTATTAACATTGGCATCAACATTGACAATACAGTATATTCGAATTTAAACACCATCCAACACTTGATTAGAAATAAATAGCAAATTAAATAAATAAATAAATAACAATAGTCCAGAAGAGGAATTGGTTTGATATTCAATATATTAAATATAATTAAATAATTAAATAATTAAATGAATGGACATTTGTTTTTGTGAACTGTTTTATAAAGGGCATACATTATTAAAAATGTGTATATATTATTAAAATTGATGTTATGTGTAAAAATTGTAATGTATAATATATTTCATAATTAAAATAATTTATATTAAAATAAATATTAAATGAATATTAAAAGAATGTTAAAATCAACAGGAAGCTAACTAGATTATATCTGAATTATAGTTTTATCTAAATTATAGTGTACAGCTGTATAATGATGTAGGTACACAGCGTATATCTCATTTTAATGAATGTATAATTTTTTACCATTTGATTCATATTACTTTATTTATTTATTCAAAGAACAAATGATGATATTTGAACCATATTGTAGAACTATTCCTATATACCTCAAAAATCATACTATGATATAATAAGGTTCAAAGCCACCAAATCGGTCATAGGACAACTAGTCCAACACCATTTTAGATGACTCACAATCAGTAATTCGAGATATAGCAATTCAGATCAATGTCTATATTATGACCTAAAGGTTGCAAAGTATTCAAACGGTATATCCATTCCGTTTCATTCATGGAAATGCGCTGAGTATGATTTCCTCCCCTCCAATGGGGTTCTATCCTGTCAATGGCACAGACGGACAAACATCTAGGATCTCGGTTATGATGGGTCCGAAAGTGCCTAGACAGGCTATGTTTTGGGAAACCGTTAAGAATATTGTTAAGGTGTTCATTAATTCTGACCTTTAGTTGGCGAGTAGTACGCCCGACGTACTGAAGGCCACACGGACAAGATAATAAATAGGTAACATGTGTGGAATAACATGATATAAATTTTCTAATATCATAAGTACGTCCTGTTGCATAAGATTTGAATTGCGAAATCTTTTTAAAGTTTTTAGTGGTTGTGCAAACCTTACAATTTTTGCATGGATAAAATCCTTTGCAGTTTAAAAAGGTAACCAGTCTTCTAGAGGGATTAACAACATTAGGGGCTAGACTATGTCGCAAATTTGGAACCTTCCGATAAATGAACTGGGGTTTATTTGGGAGCAGACCTTTCAGTATTTTGTCTTTCTGGAGAATAGGCCAATGTTTTCGTATGATGGCTCTACCTGTTTATAATTCCGATTAAAATTGATGAGTATGGCTAAATCTCCTTTCATCTTATCTTGTTTAGGTTTATCCTTCAGCAAATCCTTGCGTGGAATCTTAGTAACTTTATCTCTCACTTTTTGCATATCAGTTTTCCTGTACCCTTTTTCCACAAATCTATTGATGAGTAGATTTGATTGGACTATGTAGTCGTCGTCTCTTTTACAATTTCGGCAAATTCTCATGAATTGCCCTTTTGGGATTCCTCCCAACCATTGTGGATGGTGGCAACTCGTGACAGGGATATAGCTGTTCTTATCAGTGTCCTTGAAGAACGTTTTTGTGTTGATCACATCATTATGCTTTTCTAACGTCAGATCCAAAAAATGTACCTCCTGTTTACTCCAGTTTGCAGTGAAGGTCAAGCCATATTCATTATTGTTAAGTTTCTCAATGAATCTCACCAAAGATTCTTCAGGTCCCTCCCAGAGGATCAGAAGATCATCAATATATCTTCTGTATAACCTCAGGGAGGGGTCTGGTCTGGAGAAGATAGTCTTTTCCTCCCATTCCCCCAGCAGGATATTAGCCACACTGGGTGCATATTTGGCACCCATGGCTACCCCTTTAACCTGATTGTAACAGGAACCTTGGTGCCAGAAAAAGTTGTTGCTCATAGCTAGATCTAATGAATCATGTATGAATTTTTCAGATTTTTCTTCATATTAGTCCTTTGGTTGAGGGCAGCCATGGTGGTGGAGAGCACATCTTGTTGCTTTAAACTAGTATAAAGCGACTCCACATCTATAGTGGCCATAATTGTGTCGCTGTTAACTTGGAGGATCTCCAGAATATTAATCAGATGTTTAGTATCTTTTAAATGTGAAGAATAAGTGGGCACCAAAGGCTGTAGGAAGTGGTCCACGTATTCCCCAATCCTAGAAAAGATGGACCCTATCCCACTTATAATGGGTCTCCCAGGGGGGTTTGTCTTATTCTTATGTACTTTGGGGAGCTGATAAATGGTAGGCAACCTTGGTGCCTCCGGTACCAAGTATTTGGCCTCTTTTTTGGTTAAAATCCCCTTTTCCTTAGCCTTTGTTACCAATTGTTCCAAAATGTTTTTTAGTTTAGCGGTGGGATTGGTTTTAAGTATCTTGTATGTTACCGTGTCTCCCAACAACCTGTCTAGTTCCTTCATGTAATCGCATTTGTTTAAAATAACAACCCCTCCGCCTTTATCGGCGGGTCTAATAACAATGTTTTTCCTCTTCTCTAGCTCTTCAATCTCTTTATCAAAATCTCTTTTGGTAAAACCATAACTAAGTTTTAAATTACGAATGTCATCTTCAACCAAACCTCTAAATGCTTCCATATAGTGGTTGGAAGAGACAGTGGGATTGAAGGTAGACCGGTTCCTAAGTCCACTATTTTGATAATTGCTGACATACTGAGTGTCAGTCACTGGTTTCTCAATAAAAAATTTCTTAATATTAAGCTTCCTGATATACTTTTCTACATCTACAAATGTATGGAATTTATTCAACCCTTTATCTGGTGCATATTTCAGTCCGAGGTCCAGAACCTTAAGCTCATCCTGGGAAAATATGGCTGAGCTAAGGTTAAATATTCCACCTCCTAGTACTCTCGCTTTCTTTTTGAGTTGTACTTTTCTCCCCCCTCTGCACCCTCTTCTCGATTTTCTTGGTTGCCCCTCTGAGGAGTATTCCAAGAGCCGCGGTGGGTGTTGGTTTCCCATTGCGGCCTCTGAGGGCCCTGGGAGTAAAACTGGGAGTACTAGGAGGTGGAATATTTAACCTTAGCTCAGCCATATTTTCCCAGGATGAGCTTAAGGTTCTGGACCTCGGACTGAAATATGCACCAGATAAAAGGTTGAATAAATTCCATACATTTGTAGATGTAGAAAAGTATATCAGGAAGCTTAAGATTAAGAAATTTTTTATTGAGAAACCAGTGACTGACACTCAGTATGTCAGCGGGTCTGATGCGTCACTTCCGGGGCAGCCTTCCTATTGTTTTGGTCGTCCTTCCGGAGGGGTGGAGATCGAGCAGGCTGCCTTGCCTGCGGGGGGCGTTACTTTAATTTTATGTCCACGTTACAAACAGCTGATGGCTAAGAGATAATTAGCATGCCTTTATATACCGATATCAAGGTGATGGTGGTCACATGACCCTTGAAAACGACGGCCTTACGAGCCGACGAAACCGGTCGGGAATACTGAGACACCCTGCTATCATTGCCAACCTGAGACCATTTGGAGAGGACCAGTGAATGCTGCAGCATTACCGTCCTGTGTCCAATTTCGGATCTCAAGCTTTACATGCCTGTTTTTATGACCCTGATGTAAGTGTGTCCTCTTTATTTTACATTAAACTGTTTCAAACGTACTTCACTATCCTGGTCAATTCCTTTATTTGCATATCGCTGAGGAGTGTAAGGAGGAGGATTGTGGAGTTCTGTGATTTACAGGAGGTTGTGAAGTGGACCACTCTAGAGGGCTAGGTCTTATACACTTGGATTCTGGTCGCATTGGTTGATCCTGCTTGCATTGACCCCCTGTAATAAGGGGTCTGTGCTTTCTGGTAAGCACACTCACACACTGGGTGCCTATATGGTTAAGGGATTGAGAATATACCATGTGAAGAGTCTATTCTTTGGATAGTTCTATCTTCATTACTCATTCGTTTATTGGGACTCATCACCATGAACTTTTGATGCACTTTACTAATAATTAATAATTTTTTAATAATAATAATTTTTGAATATTTTTGAATTTAGATTATTTACTAATCATCCCTACAGTTGTTGGTTTGTCACTATGCACTTTATATGTTAATAACTTAAGGTATTATTTATCACTATTTGCACGCTAAATGGTGAGCGCAGCTTAGTACACCTTGTGTGTATCATATACCTTGCAAAATGTTTAACATGCAACTCCTATTGACTTCAATAGGGTTTGGATTTGGCAAATGATCTTTTACAATGTTTGCTGAAACCGCCCTGGAAGGTTTGGTTCTTTCCTACTACCAAGTCAAATTCAGGTTCTCACGCTCCTTGCATTTGAAAAAAAAAAAAACATTTAATGATGTATTAACGGCTACAGATCTGCATTAATTTGTCTTTATTACATCTGCCTGGAGTTCAGCTTTAAATCCAAAATGCGTGAGGTACATTTAAGGATTGCAGAACTAATGTCGCTGCTTATAATACCTTAAACTGCCTTGCACATTTTTTTGTAATTATTATATTCTTCTACTTCAATTCTTTGTTTTGTAATTGGTAGATTCAGATTCTTTACAGTTTTAGCATATTGTTAAGTTGATGTGTAATTATTGAATGAATCTTGACAGTCATCCAATATATCTTCTTTAGCATTGTGACTTTTGTAATGAAAACTGTCTACAAAAACCCATTCAATTAGAAGGATTGTGATATTACAACTCTTTTGTTTGAGGTAGACTCGTACAAAATGATTTATTACATCGTTTAGCAAAACCGCACCATCTAAAAAGGTAGAACATTTTGGTAAAAATGTGAATTTCTTTTCTGCCTAATATTGTTGAAATATGCCACTGCTGGATAGAAGTGTTTATGGAGTATTTTTATTTAAAGGCAGTGTTAAACTTGTTATGCTGTATAATGAATAAAGTTATTAACCTACTCACAGTGCCAAATAGATTATATTGATTTATACAACACAAAATTGTACATTGTTTTATTTAGCTAGATTTTTAAGTTTATTTGTAAGGGATTATAATGGCGTTTTGTCACTTTTAACATTTTTGTTAGACTGGTTATAAAGCGTATAAACTGATGTCTTATATTTTTAACTGTATAGCATATTTAACAAATAAATATTTACTACGTGAAGAATGCTGCGCTTTGTGAATAGCCCAGTATACGATACTATACGTGTTTTCACACTATACTGGGCTTTTTAAAAGAAAGTCCAACATTATCTTTTTGCCCTTGTGATTGGTTTTCTGCCTGTGTTATTCAGTTAGTTAAAACTTGCTATGTTTGCTAGCAGAGCGGGAAAAGGGTGTATCCATTTTCTAACTCTTTCAGGTCTCTGATTACTTTAGAAACTTTGAAGCTCCACCCACTCATGGCAAATGAAAAAAAAATAAAAATAAAAACATTTAACTGATTAAAAAGAAAAAAGAAAAAACAGTAAAAACACTATAAATTCCAGTTAGAACATAAGATTCACAATTGCAATTTCAACAAAATGAATGCAAACTATCACAAGTGAAAGCTTAATTTCCCTTCTTTGAAGCTACCTTCAAGTCAAACATTTTTTTTTGTCTTTATACTTGCTTGGGAAGCAAAGCCTTGTATGCTAGCCATGCACTTAGAATCCTCATTGCCAGCCATTGTATTCATATATCCACAGCACCAATGACTGTCTGAATGCCTTAACCCTGTCTGCATCTAATTGTATGCATCTCCTGTTTGGTCAATAATATTCTATCTGGCTCCTTCAATTTTTCAATTGAAGTTTGTTGAGCTGGGTGGTATTGATTGGGTCACCCACTGTTTAAATTTAATCCAATTCAGCAGGAATCTGACAAAATCATGTATGGCTAGGCCTACATTTTATTCATGGTTGCTACCTTATGCATAGGTTGTACCTATTCTATGGACAGTCCTGACACTCATCTGCTCAAGTGGTACAAAGCATTGAGTATCACCCTCTATATTTCTATATCTCTCAGAAAGGTATACTGTGCAGTACAAATTCATACTGTATAAAGCTATGGCTCTAGCCAGGAACATTAGGAAAAACCTGCTGACCAAAATGGTGTTATGAATTCTTACTGAGTAGAACAGCTTATGATATTTGACATTCATTTAAAGTGGATCTTCACTGCATCTGAGCATTGCAAACCAAAAACACGATTTAATTCATTTTTAATATCAAAAGCAAACTATCCATCCATGTCTCCATGTTTTATTTTGTTGAGAAATCACTTTGAAAAACACCCCCCTATTTTTTCTGGCTGTTGCCATCTCAGGTAAGGTCAGATGATTCATGTAGCATTTGCTTCCTTGACTTCACCTGCCCTTAGCTCAAGCATGCATGTAGAAGAGTATGCTTAGCTGAGAAAACCCCTCCTCTTCTCCTCCCCACCTTAAGACTCTAGGGATGTATGACATAATTTGCCTGAGCTAGAAACTAGGAAGTAATTGAATAAATGTAACAAAAAAAGCATAAAACAAGTAACTATATTGAGAAAATCACTTACTGCCTGGAGTTAAATCTGAGGGGTACCTATCCATATTATCAAATCTTATTATTATTTTGAATACAGCCTAGACAAAATGACATGGTGCCAGGCTGTTATGTACACTAAAGGTATTCCACATCATTAAAGGCTACAAAAAGTCTATTGAGTCATGTTGTGAGATAAAAGGATCAGCAAAGCACAACAATTAAATGCTTCATATGAATTTATAAAATATGGCTGTCCTTATGCTCATATGTAATAACAGGACATACAGTACATAGAAATAGGGGGATATTTTTTTACCTTTGTCATAGCCAAAAACCAAAATGAAGACAAACCAATTTAATGTGCCTCATGCTGACTGCACTTCACAGGTATACCACTCCAAGCCTTGCTGCCCCCTAGGACTGGGAATGTCCTGTAGCCACCATGAAAAATAAACAAAAGAGGACGCACAGGCCTAGTGCTTTAGCCCAAATTTATTAAATTGAAACAAGATAAAATATGCTCACAAGAGGCGTGGTTTGAGGATGGCGCCGTGAGGAGGTTCACAGTGGAGCTCCGTGATTCATAGGAAATTATCCGCCCGCAGCAGCCAGTGAACGGAATCCCTCCCTCCCATGACCATGAGTGAGCAGCCGAAGCTTAGGGGACTGAGAACCGTGATTCGGAGTCTGGACAGCTCCGTCTATTTCCTCCGGCTCTCCCCTCGGCGGGAGTCAGCAGTTGAGCAATCCAAGAGGGTGCCGATACGATCCGGCAGCAGCCAGTGAACGGCATCCCTCCCTCCCATGACCATGAGTGAGCAGCCGAAGCTAAGGGGACCGAGAGCCGCGATTCGGAGTCCGGACATCTCCACCTATTTCCTCCGGTGCTCCCCTCTGCGGGAGTCAGCAGTGGAGAAATCCAAGATGGCGCCTACACGATCCGGCACAGCAGGTCCCGCAGTGGCTAAGAAAGATGGAAAGGGCAGTAGTAGCCACAAGGAAGCTCAAGAACAAGCCAGCGAAAGTATGCCCGATCAGACAACAAATCAGAGAACCATGATGACAGTGTCTCAACTCTCCCCACCTCAAGTACAGCAACCTCAGACATCTGAATGGAAGGAGATCCTATCCATCATGCCCACAAAGCAAGATTTTACTGCAATGGCGGCAACCATAGTAAGTACTTTGACACAAGAAATAAACTCACTGAAGGGGCAAAGGGATCATATGGATAGCAGGATAGAGGTGGTGGAAAAAGGACATAGTCAGATAACAGCTAAAGTCTTAGATCTGGAGGCTTCCCATAAGACATTTTATAAACAGCTAATTATGCTCCAGCTCCAGCAGGATGATGGAGAAAATAGGATCCGGCGAAACAACATACGCCTACGGGGCCTATCTGAGGCAGTTCAAGGACCAGACCTAAAGAGCAAAATAACTGTTATATTAAATGAGCTTCTGGAAAGGCCCCAGACAGAGGACATTGAGATAGATATGGCCCATAGAGTACGGGCCCCACGTAGTATGGGAGCAGACTTTCCACGGGACGTATTGGCAAGGATTCATTTTTTTTCCATCAAAGAAAAAATTATGAGGAAAGCATGACTTTGAAGGATCGACTATACGCCTGTTACCATATTTGTCTAGAAATACTCTGAAGATGAGAGCGATGGTGAAGCCATTACTAGAAGAAATCCGGAAGGTTGGGGCTACCTACCACTGGGGACACCCATTCCACTTAATAGTAATGAAGGGGGACTCGTCCTATATATTACGCTGGCCCGAGTAACTACCTGGCCTATTCTCCTTTCTGGAGTCTCAACCTATATGGGTCCCAGATTGGTTGGGAACCCAAGGGCAACAGAACGCCCCAGGAGTGTCGACACAAAGACAATAATATTCTAAGGGACAATATGCTAGATTAGTCTGCTAGGGCGACATACAGAAACCTGCTGTTCTTAGAGAAAGATAGAAAAGGATAAATATGTGCTCCTGCAGGAGAATAGCTCTGGAAAGTTATGCGAAGGGGTCTCTAGTGGGAAGTGGGGGGTCTCTGGGTATGGATATATATCAATGGGAGGAAGGGATGCCTTATACAAATGGATATGGAGTAAGTAGGGGGAGGATATCATATAAAGGAGCTTAATAGAGGGAGTTATTACAGAAACACAGTATATGGAAGTAGTTTGGTGGTAATTATCGTGGATGGGTGTCTTTAGAATATGGATGCTTCTTTTTTCTTTTTTTTTCTGCAAAGGGGTTCTCTCCTCCCTCTATTTTGCTCCTCGTGCTAGTTAACTTAATAGGGCCGATGCCCAAGGATCACGGATCCGCAAATGTTCCAGGTTTTATTTACTTTTGTTTTTGTTCCTTTTCTTTTTCCTTTTTTTCGCATTAATCTTCTCCTCACGGTAATAATCTTCTCACCACCCTTCTGCAGTAGGACGCGTCAAGTTACGCAGGGTCAAGTTCTGACCACACATAGTTAAATACACTGATATAGGTGTGATACGTTTTTTTTTTTTTTGTTTTTGTTTGTTGTTTTCTTCTTTCTTCCTGTGTATGAGACGGACAGACCTGAGCCCTTTGTTTCCCTCCCCTTTTTCCCCATCTTTTTTCGACCAGGAGACTTAAGCAATTGGGTGGAACCCGAGTGGCATTCTTGCTCGAAAAAGGGTGGGAGATACTGGGGACAAAATGACTGGAACCAAATTTACCTCGTTAAATGTAAGGGGATTATCTACTCCAGAAAAGTGTTCACACTTATAGTCGGATATCAGACGAAGCCATACTCAGCTACCCTTTTTCCAAGAAATGTATTTCAAGTTTGATTCAATACCAAAACTACATAATAAGAATTTCCCATGGACATACCATGCTCCCTCCCCTGTACCAAAATCCAAGGGGGGTCAGCATTGTTATAGCTAAAGAAGTACCTTGGACCTTTGTAGAGTCTTGGGTAGATCCTCAGGGAAGATACCTGATGGTAAAGGGAAATGTAGGAAATAAGATGGTAACCCTGGTAAATGTATACTTTCCCAATTCTAACCATTTATCATTCTTACAGCTTTTGACACCATTCATTTTGGATTTTCGAGAGGGCTCTTTAATTGTAGGAGGAGACTTTAATTTTGCTCCGGAACCTTTGATAGATACTTCTCGTGGATCGTCACATCTTTCATATGCACGATTGAAGAGACTCAGTGGGGAGCTCTCCCTCCTCGATCTAGTTGACCCATGGCAAATTATGCATCCAGATGAGAAAGATTACACGTACTTCTCCACAACTCATAACACATATTCAAGAATAGACCGTTTCTTGATCTCCCAAGGGGACCTTCCCAGGGTCTTTTCGTCACAGATAGATTCTTTCTCCATGTCGGACCATTCTCCTATTCATATGTCACTCAATCTGGACTCAGGGCTTTCAAAGCCTCCGACGTGGAGATTGAATGAACCTTTAGTGCAGTCCCCGGAGGCAAGGGCAGAGATAGAAACAGAATTAAAAAGGTTCAGGAGGAATCAGGAGAATACAGATCACCTAGTGTCCCCCTCGGTTACTTGGGAGGCCCATAAATGTGTCATTCGAGGGGTGTTGATGCGGATGGGCTCGAGACGTAAAAGGGAGAAAGAAAGAGAGGTATCCGAGTTATTAACACAGATTTCATCTTTAAGCTCTACACATAAAAAAACCTTGGCAATAGAACATCTTTTACCCCTTACTAGGGCAAGGGAAGAGCTTAATAGCTTACTATATCAGAGATCTATTCGAAATTTAGTGTCGCAGAAGAGACACTTTTACAAATTTTCTGATAAACCCGGAGCTATGTTGGCTCAAGCTCTACGGGGACCTCAGAAACATACAATAATCTCCCATACACAGTCAGCAGGGGGCCATAAGAAATATGGAGCAGCGGAGATCGCAGAGGAGTTCAGTCATTTTTATCAATCTCTTTATGGTATCGCCCCCTCGGGTTCGACCACAGGGGCGAATGTTGACCCCGATGGGGCGATTAAATATATCAGATCATCAGGAATGACCTCGCTAGATGTGGAACAGGTTGCAGCATTGGAAGGTAAAATCTCAGAAGAGGAACTAAAATTAGCTCTGTCACAGTCAAAACCACATAAGGCATCGGGCCCCGACAGTTTCACATTATTATATTACCAACAGTTTCACTCAAGTCTGAAGATCCCCCTACTGTCACACTTAAATAACATTGGGGAGGGAAGAAATATGTCGGTAGATTCTCTAAGGGCATATATTACCCTCATTCACAAAGAGGGGAAAGATCCAGCATCATGTGGGAGTTACCGCCCTATTTCTTTGCTTAACATAGACACTAAGCTATTCGCTAAAGTCATAGCGAATCAACTTTTAGCAATTATCCCTCAATTAATACATTACGATCAAGTAGGCTTCGTACCAACTAGAGAAGCAAGGGATAACACGATTCGTGCAATAGATCTGATATATAGCGCCCGTTCGTCGAGAGCTCCAAAGATGCTCCTCTCCATAAATGCCGAAAAGGCTTTTGACAGGGTGGCCTAGGACTTTATCAGGGCCACCCTGTCACATATTGGATTGGGAACTTGGATGACGACATGTATTATGTCTCTATATTCTACACCTACAGCAGCAGTACGGATCAATGGATGGAGATCCAATTTTTTTCAGATTAAAAATGGCACCCGACAAGGGTGTCCATTATCACCTTTGATTTTCATTCTGGCATTAGAACCCTTGCTATGCAAGATACGTAACAATACTGAAATATCGGGGCCCCAAATAGCAGAGGTCCAACATAAAGTAGCTGCGTATGCAGACGATTTGCTCTTCTTTGTGTCGAGGCCGGAAAGATCGCTTCCACAAATATTGAGAGCTATAAGGGAATATGGAGAGGTGTCTTATTTTAAAATAAATCTAACAAAATCTACGGCGTTAAATGTTTCCATATCTGCAAGTAAATGGAAAACTCTGTGATCTTCCTTTCCATTCCAGTGGAACAGCAACTCTATAGTATACCTGGGGATAAATATCACGTCAGATCCAAAGGATCTATATGAGGCAAATTATCTTCCCCTATTGGGGATCCTTAGATCAGATATACATAAATGGCAGGCACTTACACTGTCCTGGTTTGGGCGATGTAGTGCATTGAAAATGAACGTACTGCCACGATTGCTGTACGTTTTACAGGCCCTGCCAATAGTGGTACCAGCGAAATTCTTTGTACAAGTGAAGTCGATGTTTCGACTGTTTATATGGGCCAAAAAGACCCCTCGAATAGGGATGCAGATTCTATCCCTTTCCAAGGCCAAAGGGGGGGTAGGCTTACCAGATCTGATACGCTATTATAGGGCCTATCATCTTATGCGAGTTCTTGATTGGCACTGTAACGTTGCCTTTAAACAATGGGTAGCTATGGAGAGGAAGGTTATGAATACCCCATTGTCAATGGCTCCCTGGACACCTATCTCGAACTCTGACACAATATACTCTCACCCAACGATTGGAACTACGTTACGTGAATCCCAGAAAACATAAAATCATACATTAGTTGCACCCCCAGTTTCTCCTATGACGCCCCTGGTGGGCAACTCAATTTCTCCCCAGGGTGCACTAATGCTAAAGTGATAAATCTAGCACAGAGGGGTAGGGCACGTCTTATAGATATTTGGAAACAGAAAGAACCACCTACCATGATGGAGATAATGGCCTGGCCTGAAGTAACTATAGATCTGTTTAGAGCTCATCAAATTAGACATTATCTTCTCCAATTACAGAATGCGGGATATTCGCCCCGCCCCCTATCTCCATTTGAGACCTTGTGTAGAGGGGGCGAACGAATCCCACATACATTATCGTATCTCTACTCCCTTTTGGGAGAAACCCAGGGAGAGAGACCATTGGTGTATCTTCAAAAATGGGAACAAGTAACAAGCAAGTAGATACCAGGAGATCAGTTATAAAATTCTCTCCAGGTGGTATAGAGTTCCTGCGATATTACACAAAATGGACCGAAAATGTCCTGATAGATGTTGGAGGTGTGGAGAAGAGGGTGGATCGATGATGCATATTTTTTGGGCATGTCCATTATTAGGGGACTTTTGGAAAGAGGTCGCCCTGATAATTAGGAAACTCACAATGATTGAGGTGGGAGATGATCCAGCATTGTGTCTGCTACATTGTACGAGAAACTCAGTCAAGAAGTATAGGAACTTACTGTTGATACACCTGCTAAATGCGGCAAAGGCTTGCATTCCGGCTTTATGAAAGCAGACAAATCCCCCTGCATTACAATTATGGTTTGCTAAAATAAAAGAAATTCAACGAATGGAAACATTAACAGCTGCCCTCACGAATACGGAAGAGCGATCAATGACTCGTTGGCAGCCATGGTCGCACTTCACGTGTACGGAAGAATACTTACAGACAATAAGCAAGACATGAAATCAATGGTGTTAAAGGGTGAGGAATCGGACGAAGAAATATAATGACAAGGAGGGGGGGGGGGAAACCGGGGCGGTCTCGTCTCCCTATCCATGCAACCCTTTCCCCCTCACAGTATGTCAGTGGAAGCCTCTATGAGACGATTTGAGAATGTGATAGGAGGGTTTTGGGGATATTGGGAAAGTACTCAGTCAAGGACTCAGAAAACTCTTAGTGAAGAAATCATTACCCCCTTTCCCTCTCTTCTTTTTTTTTCTCTTCTCTAACTTCCCCCCTATAATATTCACATCCTATTAGAGGTTACTTGGTAGAGGGGATACACTTTAAAGAAATCACTCCCGAACTTATTCATAAATATGAAAGGAAACAACATGGATAATTTTTGGATATGTATTTTGTGTTCACATATTAATGAGGGGGGTATATTATAAAGAACTCACTTTTGAAATTTTTCTTTTTTTTGAATTGTCACATAATCTCAAGGGGGGGGGGGGATTATTTTCTTTTTTTTATGCTGTATCTTCTCTTCTTACTAGGATATTCAAAATTTTTGGAGAGGTTACTTGGTAGAGGGGATATGTTTTAAATAAATCACTTTTTAACCTATTCATAAATATGAAAGGAAATATCATGGATCATTTTGGTTACTTATTTAAGTTTTACATAATAAAGAGGGGGGTATGCTATAAGGAATTTACTTCTTAAATTTTCCTTAAATATGAAAGGAGGAAATAAGATGGGACAATTAATCTAGGCAATTTTGATTTTTTTTTCTCTGAATTTTCACATAATTGGGGGGGGGGGGGGTTCCGTGTCTTGGGGTGTGTCAGGTTTAAAGAACTCACTTTGAAGTTATTTCACAAATGTGTGGAAATAAAGGGAGTTTGAACATAGTATTAAGGGGATTTAAGTTGTGTAAAGATGGTTTTTATTTGGCATGTTTCACATAATTGTGGGGTTTTTTTTTTTTTTTCTTTTTTGGGAAAGTGGGAGAATTGTATGCTATGTAGATTTCTGAGAGTACTGTTTATATGTATTTAATATGTAATGTATTGAAGGAAAAAACAATAAAATCTTTTAATTTAAAAAAAAAAAAAAAAATTATGCTCACAAACAGGTGAATAAATTGTCTGACGCATTATGAAGGATATACCTTCTTCATCAGATCCAAATTAACTGCATTGTATCAGCTCAATATATACACTCGCACATTAATGCCCATGACATGAGAACCATAGGCATGGTCCTAAAAAATGGGAGGGGACAGCTGACCTCTGAACCTGCCCAGCTCTGCTCATGTGATAAAATTTAAAAAACACTAAACGAAAAAAAACAAAAAAAATATATAAAATAAAATAAATGAGAGAACACCAAACAGCATAAATTGCAATAGAAAGAACAATACTTTTTCCAAAAAGAAAAAACAATACTAGCAGCCTCAGCAAACATTACTCATATTTGGTAAACCAGCCTGCCAAATTAGCAATCCAGACTGAGTATTTATATACACACCCTTATTTATAAAAAGAAGATATGATGCAAATGTAAAATAGGTACCAGCAGGTTGGTCTCCAACTAATAATGCCTAGTAAAACTGCTGCCTCTCCTCTTAGTAAAGGTGTGCTTAATTAGTCACTGGGAAAGCAATGCAGCTTTCCAATATTGCCAGCTTTTTTACATTTGCTTCATATCTTCTTTTATATATAAGTGTGTGTATAAAAATGCTCAGTCAGGATTGCTAATTTGGAAGGCTGGCTTAACAAATATGGATAAAGCTTCCTGCTTGTATAGTTCATTCTAATACAATGTATGCTGTTTGGTGATTTATTTTATATACATATGATTTTCTTTTTTTGTTTAGTGTTTCCTATTTTATCACATGAGCAGTGATGGGCAGGTTCGGAGGTCAGCTGTCCCCTCCCATCTTTTAAGGATGTTGGCTATGGTCCTCATGTCATGGGCATGTGTGGGTGTATATATTGAGCTGATGAAGAAGGTATATCCTTCGAAACACATTAGTCAGTTAGGATCTCGGTGAGGTCCTCCTCATCTGTGAAGACTGCCGAGTCTAGAACTTTTTGGGCTATGGACGGATAGCTTGATAAATGATTTAAATTCACATGTTTGTGAGTATATTTTATCTTGTTTCAATTTGAATAAACATTGTGGGATAATGCACCAGGCCTGGGGAACCCTCTTTTATTTATTTATCGTAATGGCCAAAAACCAGGCTATGCTGACAGGCAAAGCTTGGCTGACCTTTCCTGTCTCCTGCAAATAACTATTGGCCAGTGAGGGCGCCAATTATTTGATTGGGCAGAAGTGTCAGGGCATTTCCTGTGAGAGCACCAGATAGTTAACCACCACAAGATGTTTTTGGGCTGTTGCAGGCGTGATCAAGAACCTCTTAGTAAATTATTCCCACAATAGTAGCTAATCTACCCTGGATGTAGAAATAAATGTACAGGTCTCTAAAATATAAAATATTTTCAAAATATACAGTAGCAGTTACTTAAAGCTGAATTTAAAGTCAAAATCCTCTTTTGCAGTGGGGAAGCCTCCACAACACAGGGGTTAGGCTCAAATATGTCTAGGGGATGCAAAAAAGTACTTTTATTTACTTGATCCTCTGCTCCTGCAAGCTTCCTCCAGGCTGAAGTGACCAATCCCCCCTATGCTCTGCTGGTTGCAGGCCCTGTGGTATCATCAAGTACAATGCAAGGCCCAAAGTCCTGCATGGGATATAAAGATGCTGCGAAATAGTCTAACAGAGAGTGGGAGAGTAGAGGAGAGTGTCAGCTTCTAGGGAATTAGATGTTTGGGTAAGTAAGACTGCTTTTCTTGGTCCCCAATACCTACACAAGCATTAAACTCGTGCAGTTTTTGGTCAGCCCCACTGAAGGGGGGAGGGGGGTTACTTTCTCTCTAGATAGGCTTTAAAGTGGTTGAAAAGGCATTTTTTTTTTCTCTGAAAATAATAAACATATTCGTATTGGACAAAATGGTCCCTTCCCTCTTCTGGAGTCCCCTGCCATCGCTCTCTGTTCCTCCTTTCTTGGAGTGCATCCATAGCAAGCTGTGTGCTACGGGGGCACTTGTGTAGGCGCATTCCTGTCCTTAGACACACAGAGCAAAGCTCATCCCTGCCCCCTTGCTCCCTCCTCACAGGATTTGATTGACGGCAGAAGAAGCCTATGGCTGCTTCCTCTGTCTTGAGAGGTGGGAGAGTGAGCAGAGCTGCTGCAGATGAGCACAGCGCTGGATTGCAAAAAAAGCCATGTAAGTGGGAGCTGGGGGGGGGGGGGGGCTGACAGAGAGTGCATTAAGATAAAAAACCTTCCAAGAGGGAAAATATTCTAAAATGGAGCCTCTATAGGCTCATGGGAAAGATGTATAAATGCAGCTCTTCCTATGTATGGATTGACATATATCAACAGAAACTGCCCCAAAAAGTTTTACAGGGTCTGGCAGCCATGGATGGCTTAGCGGTCGGTGGCTGTTGCTCCCCCCTCATAATGTACCTTCCTGGCCTCTCACCCCACACGATATGCACATTCCTTTTTTTTGGGCTCTGGGCTCCTAGGTGGAGGTGGGAATGGGTGAGCTGCACATATCAATGTTATTTTACCTGTACTTCTACTTGTATTACTTGTCACTTTCTGAGAAATGGATGTGTTATAGCCATTTGTAGTACCTTTACTATACCCGAGATGTGATTCCTCATGACTTGTACCATGTCTTTATTTTGTTACCATAAATGAACAGTCTGGTTGTTAAAAAAGGTATAACAACATATGCCTCAAGAACCACTTTAACCACTTCTGGACTGAAAGATTTTCCCCCTTAATGACCAGGCCATTTTTTGCGATTCGGCACTGGATTATTTTAACGGACAATTATGTGGCCGGGCGATGCTGTACCCAAAGAGAATTATGTCCTTTTTTCCCACAAATAGAGCTTTCTTTTGGTGGTATTTGATTACCTGTGCGATTTTTATTTTCTGCGCTATGAACAGAATAAGAGACAATTCTGGAAAAAAAAAAACAAACAATATTTTTCACTTTCTGCTATATACCATTCCCCAAAAAAATAAAAAAATTTAATTTTTTTTACCATTTTAGGCCAATTTGTATTTTGCTACATATTTTTGGTAAAAATAATCCCAATAAGCGTATTTTGATTGGTTTGCGCAAAAGTTATCACGTCTCCAAACTAGGGGAAAGATTTATGTCATTTTTATTTATTTAATTATTTTTTTACTAGTAATGGCAGCGATCAGTGATTTTTAGCGGGACTGCGACATAGCAGCGGACAGATCGGACCCCTAACTGACATTTTTTACACTTTTGGGGGGACCAGTGACATTACTACAGTAATCAGTGCAAAAAAATATACACTGGTACTGTAATAATAATGTTGACAGGGAAGGGGTTAACCCAGGGGCGATCAAAGGGTTAAATGTGAGCCTTAGTGGTGTTTTCTAACTGTGAGGGGGATGGGCTTGTGAAATCAACACAGAGACCTGCATTGATTCCTGAGAGAACAACGGTCAGCTGTGTTTACAACAGCAGACCGCTGTTCTCTCTTCACGAGGAGCGATTGCAGGTGCCTGTATATAGACAGCGGCTGGTCGGCAAGTGGTTAGGCTGAACATTGCCATAACTTAACCACTTGCCGTTCGCCCCAAGCAGATTTACTGCATAGATCTACGTGATTATGTGCACGCGGTCTAAGCAGCATTCGCCATCGGTGCCACGCTCCCACTGTGATTAGACACAGCAGGAGCCAGACCGCGGGAGGAGCTGGCTTGATCAATGCCGGCCTCCATCGATCTTCAGAGAAACTGACAGAAGAGCAGCCTGTCTATGTAAACAAAGCAGGCAGCTCTCCTGTCACACAGGCACAGTGAGATTGTGTGTCTCAGCTAAGCTGAAACAACGATCTCTGTGTGCCTTTCACAGAGCCCCCCGCCCCCCCACAGTTAGTAAGCACATTTAGGCATGCATTTAACCCCTTGATAACCTCCAGTAATTAACCCCTTCCCTGTCTGTGTCATTTATACAGTAACAGTGCATATTATTTAGCACTGATTACTGTAGTAATGTCACTGGTTCCCCCCAAAAGTGTAAAAAATTTCAGTTATGTCGCAGTCCCACTAAAAATTGCTGATCACCATTACCAATAAAAAATAAATAAAATAAAAAGTACAAACATCTATCCCGTAGCTTGTAAACGCTATAACTTTTGCGCAAACAAATTAATATACGCTTTTTGGGATTTTTTTTTTACCAAAAATATGTAGCAGAATACAAATTTTTTTTATTGGGAATGTTTTAGAGCAGAAAGTAAAAATGATTGTATTTTTTCAAAATTGTCGCTCTTTTTTTGTTTATAGCGCAAAATCTAAAAACCGCAGAAGTGATCAAATACCACCAGAATAAAGCTCAATTTGTGGGGAAAAAAGGACATCAATTGTATTTGGGTACAGTGTCACAGGACTGCGCAATTGTTAGTTACAGTAACACAGTGCCGAATCGCAAAAAATGGCCCTGTCATTAAGGGGGTAAAACTTTCCGGGGCTGAAGTGGTTAAAGCATGTGCTCACAGGAAGTACACTATGGGGTTGTTTTACTAAAATTGGAGAGTGTAAAATCTGGTGCAGCTGTGCATAGAAACCAATCAGCTTCCAGTTTTTTTGAACAAGCTGAAGTTAGAAGCTGATTGGCTTCCATGCACAGCTGCACCAGATTTTACACTCTCCAATTTTAGTAAAACAGCCCCAAAACTTTCCATTCACAACAGCTAAAAAGAAAAATAGCACAAAACTGCCACTGCCTGTAGCAGCCAGGTAAGGCCCCTTTCACACGTACGGTCCGTTCAGTTCATCAGTTCAGTCACGTCAAAATGTATCAGTTTTCCATCCATTTTTCATCCGTTTTTTTTCATCCGTTTGTCCGTTTACATCCTGTTTTTTTGATGGATGAAAAATAGGGCATTCATCCATTCCAAAAAACAGGCATAGACGGAAGCGGATGAAAACGGATGTTAACGGATGATCATCCGTTGTCATCTGTTTTTACATAGAGATGCATTGATGTCCGTTTTTCATCCATCCGTTGACGGACTTAGGCCCCTTTCACACATATGGTCCGTTCAGTTTTTCAGTTCAGTCACATCAAAATGTATCAGTTTTCCATCCGTTTTTCCATCAAATTTTCATCCATTTTTCATCCGTTTTCATCAGTTGTCATCCATTTTTCGTCAGTTATCCATTTTTCATCAGTTTTTTGTCTGTTGTTATCTGTTTTTCATCTGTTGTCATCCGTTTTTCATCCGTTGTCATCCGTTGTCATCCGTTTTCATCCATTGTCATCAGTTTTTCATCCGTTGCCATCCATTTTTCGTCCAATCGTTTTTTTTGACGGATGAAAAATAGGGCATTCATCCGTTCAAAAAAACGGACTTTGACGGAAGCAGGTGAAAACGGATGTTAAAGCGGAGTTCCAGCCATTTCACTCACCTGTCCAACGGTCCAGCGATGCGGCCGCCCGAAGCCTCGATCCTCTCCCTCGGCGCCGGCATCACTGCTGTGGGCACCCGGCTGTTACAGTTTGCGGCTTCACAGCCGGGTACGCACTGCGCATGCGCGAGTTGCGATACGCGCCGTGATTGGCCGGCAATCTTCTGGGACCTTTGACATGTCCCAGAAGATTGCAGGGAGGGAGGGGGAGAGGAGAACTTCCACTCAGGGCGCGGCAGCGCTCCGAGCAGAAGTGGGAGCGGGCACCTGTCAAAACTAGGTACCCGCTCCCCCCCCCCCAAAAAAAATGACATGCCAAATGTGGCATGTCAGGGGGTTAGGACCACCTAAAGCGGAAGTTCCACTTTTGGGTGGAACTCCGCTTTAACTGATGATAATCCGTTGTCATCCGTTTTTACATAGAGATACATTGATGTCCGTTTTTCATCCGTCAACGGATGGATGAAAAACGGACAAATGGACAGCATGTGTGAAAGGGGCCTAAGTGTTATCTTTTATCCATTTTATGAAAAAGAAACAAAAGGATCCCTATGGGCAGCTCTATTTTTTTGTTAATCCTTTTTGGTCAGTTTAAAAAAAAAACTTCATGAAAGAATGAAGACAAAAAAATTTGAGCAAATGATGGTATAGAAGTTTTTTTTAATGTATTATTTACCAATTTTACACCTACAAACAATGATATATTCAATTTTAAGTCAGTAATGAACCTGACATTATGCAGTCCATCTCTAGGTTTAAATAGATATACTTTACATCAGAAACACATAGATTATTATAGTTCTACTAGTTAGTACTACAGTAGATTAAATAATGATGGTAGTTTAAAACTGGGATTTGTCATCAGTGGGGCCTCTTGAGATATATGATTCAATCTAAAATTAGTTTTATCTTGTAAACCTGTTAGTCGATGACCTTTGTTGAAGGGTGATTGTAACACATACAAAATGAAAATTAGGCCAGCACATTCCTAATAGATGGATTTTCTAATGTGGTCAAAGGCTAAATTTAGCATAACTTCCAACGTTAACAAACATCCAGTGAAAGCAATTACATTAACACTGCTGAAAACTTGCCCGAAATTCTATTGATAAAGAGAATGAAAAGCATACAGAGTCAAAGTCTCATACGTATATCTAAGGATGAGGTTTGGTTCTACAATGAATTCAAGGAGAACCCTGCTCGTTTGCAGTTCATGGACCCACCAAACTGGTGCAGGATTTTGCAACCATAGTAACCAACTAACCATGATAATATACTAATTAAGCAAATGTCTGGGTTAGTATCTAAAATCCTGTGAATGGAGGCTGCTAGCAACAAGGACTGATATACTTATATCAATTCTTTGTGAACTAAATAAAACATAGTTGCAATGAAAAACGAATTGCCCAATGCAGAATTTGGTCCTATGGGAGGACTTCATCAGGGTACCCCAATTGCTCCTAGTCCATTTTCTAATAAAGAGGATTTGCTACACTGGGGGAGTGCTGAGAATTTGAAAGCTCTTTTTGACTTCCAGGACACTTCTTGCTGCCACAGGCAAAGCTGCTGTTTTTTTGCAGCACTTTACTACGTACTTCTACAGTAAAGTACTGTGCACCAAAGCATCATATTTTATATTGTATGTTTTAATTTATGTCTGTATATATGCATTTTCTGAGAGTAGCCATGCTATACATGGCGCATAGAAAATATATTCACATGATCAGTTACTTGATGCAGGAGGATGATAATGTTCATGTGCATTTTACATACCAAAGATTATAAAGATGTGCCAGGACCATAGAGAAGGGGACATTTGAAAGGCAGCAGCAAGAGGCAGTGATATTTACCAGTGATGGTAAAAGTACAAGCCATTTGGGTTCAACATGCATGAGGAGACACATGGCTCAGCACCTCAATGAGACAAGTTAGCAGCAAAATGTCCTGCACTTTACTTCTTCATTCCTTATTGCTTTCCAAATCTCCCCCAACATACATACAGGATTGTGGTACTTTGTATTGGGTTACTGGGGTACTTTGACGCAGTAGTGGGCTTGAGCACGATATGGCCATATGGTGGGACCAAACCCCCATTTTTATTTATGGACTCTCTTCAGGTTTGGTAGTAATTTCTTTTGCATTTGCGCGCTATTCTTTTTTAATATACATACAGGATTCTCCTGCTGCATCTGCCACAACATCTACGGCCTCTATTGACAGACAGGGAAGTCTCAAAAGGGGTTTCAGAGGGTTAAGATACACTACGTTAGCCAGAGTAGTGGGTAATTGTGAAGCCTTAAACCATCTTCATCAACATATCTCTCAAGGCATCTGTCTTTTCTGTAGCTGATAGAATGAAGAAAAAACATTTCCAAATGCCCATGCCCATGCCCATGCCCTACATCTTAATACTATCTTGGCAAACTGCTGGTTTTTCAGCTACTTCCAGTCCAGCTCATGGAAGCGTCCCCCTTCCATGGGTTAATAGCCTGTGCTGCAACCACAGGGGCAGGTACGTAGCTACCATTATTTTTTTAGAAGGTCATCCCTGCCCTTTACAATCATGCCAATGTAATGGATCTGTGTCACTGAACCATGCTGTTAGCAGCAGGGTACATATGACTATGGACACCTGGTCCAGCAAGCATTGGCATGGAGACTACATATCCTTCATGGCATGCTGGGGCAATTTTATAGCAGCTGTGTGTCTGATACATTGGTGACAGTTCAGTTACCTGTACCCTATTCTTCTTGCTGGCCTCTGACACCTCTGAACCATCAGTCTCCCCAGAGCACCCCAGAATATATGCAGCATCCCAGACTAAATGTTGTTTTGCAGTTGGTATGCCTGGGGGACATGAGCCACACTGTTCCAGAGCTTCTGGCATCTCTGCATATCAAAGTCAAGAGGTGTTGACCCCACACCATCTTAGGCTAGACAAGATCAAGTGTGACAAAGGCATTAGCCTGCTGGCCACTCTTCGGCAGGGAAAATCTTCTGTCTGCTGCCCAAGGAAATCCTCAAATTCCATTCACATCTCATACAAAATAAAAGGGCAAAGACTTAGTGTACTCCATTTGGTTTCATTATTAGGATATCCCACTAAAAGTACACTTACAAAATCTTAAAATCAATAGCACTTCACAGAAATCACACAGGTTGGCTCACCACACAGTCCAGCTCAATTCCAGCGTTATGTCACAGACCTGACTCCTCCATATTTGTAATGCCCAGAGCTGCTAGAACATGCAATATCCCCCCAGATAATTGTAAATAAATTCATAAAATCAGGCAGAGCTCTCAAAGTTTTTCTATTGTACATTACTCCCTTAGTGAGGTAAGACAATACATCTCCTCTTTTATGCATAAATAATAATAATAAAGTATTAGTGTATAAGAGTCGGTTCACACTGGGGCGACACGACTCTTTACTGCTTCGGGAGCGACTTGTGCATTCCCATGCACCACGACTTCAGAGCGACTTGCATGGACTTCACATAATGGAAGTCTATGCAAGTCGCTCCGAGGTCGCCCCGAAATAGTACAGGACCCTTTTTCTAAGTCGGAGCGACTTGTGTCGCTCCTATTAGAACGGGTCCTGTAGTGGTCAATGGACCGCGAGGGAGCGCGACTTGTCAGGCTGACAAATCGCCTGACAACTCGCGGTAATGTGAACCGAGTCTCAACCTTTATCTTGTAAACAATATTTTGTGATATTTCAACAAAGTCTCTATATCACATAAAATACTTGAACAGAAACTAAAAAGCCAAACAAATTCTCCAGTGAAGAAATCTACTCCGAGTCCTCAGTGTTCAACATATTAAATAATACAGGGTCCACAAATATACTGTGCATTGCTGTGCACCTTCCCTTAATTGTAAAAAAATTGTATAATTGGAAATTCTCATTAATGTCAAACACATAGTAATCTTATTTGTGCACTACTGTAAAACTCCCTCCTTGTAAACACACAGTCTACAACATGAAAGAAAAAAATATAATAAATCATTAAGAAAATATCTTAATTAAGTCCTTTATATTACAAAATATTTTTTTCTAATTAATTTTTAGTAAGATCTTCATATTCCTTTTTTAGTGATCCACCTTCCTCCTTTGATGCTTACACTTCACCCCTGAGTTTCACACACTTACCAGAAAATATGGACCTCTTATAATTAATAAGTGGGTCTGATAGTGCCTGTGTCCTTTTGTCAAAACATCAGTCTGCTGTCCAATTAAATCCTCCAATTCCATTCACATCTCATATTGGGTCCACTGTGTTTCACAGCTCTACTTTCTCCTTCAAGACACAGGGCCTTTGGGTGTGTCCCCCTCTTAGCCACACGCAATTTCTTTTTCTCCATTGTGCTCCACTTGTACTGCAAATTTAGACCACCATATAATAAAAACAAGGATATCCCAAAATAGTGTTATCCCATTTTTTTATTTAAAACCTATAAATTAAAACATATACTGTACTGTGTGCACTTACATGTATTCCATTTCAAGACAGCATCTCAAATATGTCACATTCTTCTTATTTCCTATCTTTGGAACACATGAGGTGTCCAGTATGGAAGTCATGACTCCAATTAGGAAGTGACACACAACAACAAGCTCTTCTCAATTGGTCATCCAGTTGACATCAGGAGCAGTACTGCCTGCACATCTTCCACTACCTAAATACTCTAGTTTACCTCAACCTTTTGCAAGCCTGATCCTATTGATCTTTATATGTGCAGCATGATATGTAGTGGATGTAGTGAACTTGGTGTTGAGTTGTTCACTTTAACCACATAACGTCTGCTCACGTTGCTGCTACTGCAGCAACGTGGCTCGTTATCGTCTAGCGACGGAGTACTACGTCGCTAGACTCCTCCCCCTGTAGGCGGCACGCTCCCGCTGTTTTCAGTCACAGCGGGAGTCGGGCCAGGGGAGGAGCGGCGGCGATCACCGCTGCTCTTCCCCGATCGTCAGGGAATCTAGTTTGGAGATCCACCCGCATGTGTAAACAGAGCGGGTGGATCTCCTAAGTGACAGGGAGTGAAAGATCGCAGTGTTCAGCATAGCTGAACATCCGATCTGTCCCTGACTCAGTCACCTCCCCCCACACACGTCAGTAAGCACCAAGGCATACATTAACCCCTCCCTCTCCAATAAAATTAACCCCTTCCCTGCCAGTGTCATTTTTACAGTAACAGTGCATATATATAGCACTGATTACTGCAGTAATGTCACTGGTACCCCCAAAAGTGTAAAAAATGTCAGTCAAGGGTCCGATATGTCTGCCGCAATGTCTCAGTCCCGCAAAATAAATCGCAGATCGCCGCCATTACTCGTTAAAAAAAAAACACCAAAAATTACAAAAATCTTTCCCTTAGTTAGTAAACGCAATAACTTTTGCGCAAACCAATCAAAATACACTTATTGTGATTTTTTTACCAAACATAGGTAGCAGAAAACAAATTGGCCAAAAATTTAAAAAAATTTAGATTTTTACATTTTTAGGGGCAGAATTTCATATAAAAATTTTTTAAAAATATTGTTATTTTTTCAAAATAAACGCTCTTTTTTTGTTTATAGCGCAAAAAGTAAAAATCGCACAGGTGATCAAATACCACCAAAAGAAAGCTCTGTTTGTGGGAAAAAAGGACGTACATTTTGTTTGGGTACAGCGTCGCACGACAGCGAAATTGTCCGTTAAAGTCGCACAGCGCCAAATCGCATAAAGTGGCCCAGATGTAAGACAGCAAAATCCTCTAGTGGTAAAGTGGTTAAGGTCAACACAGAGGACAAGGGGGCACTCTTTACGTCTAGAGGAAAACAGATTCCATCTCCAAATACGGAAAAGTTTCTTCACTGTAAGAGCTGTGAAAATGTGGAATAGACTCCCTCCAGAGGTGGTTCTGGCTAGCTCACTAGATTGCTTTAAAAAAGGCCTGGATTCTTTCCTTGGTGGATTTAATATAAGTGAGTACTAATATCTATAGGTAAAGTTGATCCAGGGAATATCAGATTGACTCTAGGGGGATCAGGAAGAAATTTTTTCCCCTGCTGTGGCAAATTGGATCATGCTTTGCTGGGGTTTTTTGCCTTCCTCTGGATCAACTGCAGGTATAGGATTGTGTATATGGGCTTGTATGGTTGGGTTTTCATTACTGTTTTTTTTTTATTGGCTGAGTCAGATGGACTTGTGTCTTTTTTCAACCTGAATAACTATGTAACTATTAGTGAAGTATGGCAAATGTAATTCTCAATTCCCATAATTTACCTCCACATCCCTTATGCCACTGCACTAAACTATACATACCTCTGCCTTCTCCAGAACTGACCCTGGCACTTCTGCCTAACACTAAGCTGTACAAACCTCTGCTGGCTCTGGAACTGCCCTGGGCTTGTTATTTGACCACGCTTCTGCCTAATGATAAACTGTATATACCTCTGCCTGCTCTGGAACTGACCCTGGCCTGTTATATAACCACGCTTCTGTATAACGCTAAACTATACATACCTCTGCCTGCTCTGGAACTGACCCTGGACTGTTTATTGACCACATTTTTTGCCGGCCTCTTGGACTGATCTTTTACCCTGCTACTAAGTTGTGGGATTTATAACACAGGAGTGTCACATATGTGAGAAGCTTTAGAATTGTTTTTCTGGATGAAGAAAACACATTTTTTGGTTTTCTCATTCCCAGATTAGGGTCTTGAGACTGGAGGCTTTAAAGAGATTTTGGTTGGAGAAGCCTCTACCCCCGTCCCCAGTATTTCCTGGCCTGCTACCTGTACTATGGACCAAGCTCCTGTCTACTACCAGGACCAATATTTTGGCACTGCTGGCAATATCTCTACCTGCACTGACCCTGGACTGTATAGGGACAGTATCCCTGTCTGTACTGACTATGGACAATATTCTTGCCTACTGCCTGGACAATTCCGTTCGCTGTGGCTGACCATATCCCTGCCTGCTGCCTGGATCAATGTTCTCCTGTGGACAACTGCACTACTAAAACCACAGGTAATCTTTTGTTTACCCTTTGCTTAGCATAATGTAATTCTTGGTATGTACATGCTATGTGTTAGAAATATGAAGGGCCTTCAAAAACGTGATAGGTTGCCAGGAAATTAGATGTATAATTTATGTCCCTAGAACACCTGACGGTGCTCCTTGGATTTTGGACCTCTGTATGTGGCCAGGCTGTGTAAAAGTCTCACACGTTGTATCGCCATACTAAGGTGGAGTAGCAGAATGTATCCTGGGGTGTAATTTTTGCTATGTACATGCTATATGTTATAAATATCTTATATGGGTATATATATATATATATATATATATATATATATATATATATATATATATATATATATCTTATAAATGGACAACTTTGTTTTAAAAAAAAAAATGTGTTTTCATTTTTTTTTTCCACATTTTACAAAAACTTGTGGGAAAAAAATAACATGTTCAAAAGACTCATTATGCCTAATAGAATATACGTTGGAGTGTTTGCTTTCCAAAATGGGATCATTTTGTGGGCATTTCCATTGTCTTGTTGCTCCTGGACCTTCAAAAGTATGATAGGTTGTCAGGAAATATGTGTAATTTATGCTCCTAGAATGCCAGGAGGTGCTACTTGCATGTAGGGGCCTCTGTATGTGGCCAGGCTGTGTAAAAGTCTCACACATATGGTATTGTCATACTCAGGAGGAGTAGCAGAATGTATTTTGTGGTGTAATTTGTGGTATGCACATGCTGTGTCTTAGAATAATCTTATTAATGGACAACTTTGTGTAAAAAAAATGGGTTTGCATTTTCTTAATACCTTTTTCAAAAACTTGTGGAAAAAAATGACATGTTCAAAAGACTCATTATGCCTCATAGAATATATGTTGGGGTGTTTTCTTTCCAAAGTGGGGTCCTTTTGTAGGTGTTTCTATTGTCCTGGGGCTTTTTGGTGTAATTTGTGGTATGCACATGACATGTGAGAGAAATAACCTGTTAAAATGACAATTTTGTGAAAAAATAAATCTTCAATTTTTAAAGAATTGTGGGGAAAAAATGACAACTTCAAAAAACTCTTACTAATTACCTTGGAAAGTCTCCTTTCCAAAAAGGGGCCATTTGGGGGTGTTTGCACTTTTCTGGCTTGTTAGTGTCTCAGAAAATGAGATAGGCCATCAGTTCATGAGGTGTGATCAATTTTCAATGATTGCCACCATAGCTTGTAGACTCTATAGCCTTTACATAGACCAAATAATATACACTTAGGCTGGCCATACATTGTATAATTTTCTGAAAAGTGTTGTTTAGCTTTGACCTCATGTTATGTGGTTTGTGGTAAATCCAACAGAAAAATGTACAAGAAAATGTAACATGTATGAATAGCCTTTTTTTTTTCTTTTACCAAAGAAATTTAGCAGTATAACTTTTCGCCAAATGTATGAAGAAAAATTACTAATTTGCATATTTTATAACAGAAAAATGCATTTTTTTTACAAACAATTCAGCCAGTGGTGATTAACCTTCCTAGCGGTATTCCCGAGTGTGACTCGGGGTAAGATTTTAGTGCCAAAAGCGGTAACCCCGAGTCACACTCGGGGTAGCGCTAGGAAGATCGCTGGATGCTGGAGGAGGTTTTACTTACCTTTTCTCCGGGATCCAGCGATGTCTGCGAGCGGTGTGCGGCGGCGGAGCTTCCTCCCGATCGTCTGCGAGCCCCGGCTTCCGTCTCCGGCGACGTGACGTCCGCCGGGGGGTGGAACCGGCGGCAAATTCGAATGTAAAATGCACCAAACACACTGATATCGTTCAAAATAAAATAAAATCACATTACATTACCCCCCAGTGCCCTTTCCTGCAGTTTTACTGTACTTTTTATGTAAATATATGTATATATATATATATATATATATATATATACATATATATACAGTATATATATATATATATATATACATATATATACACAGTATATATATATATATATATGTATATATATACACATATACATATATATATATATATATATATATATATATATATATATATATATATATATATATATATATATATATATATATATACACACACACACATATTATATATATATATATACATATATATGTATATATATATATATATATATATATATATACACACGTAATTCTTGTGAATGAGCAGCCCAAACCAACTGTATACATTATATATATATATATATATATATATATAATATATGTATACATAATATATGTATACATATATATATATATATATAATATGTATAATAAATGTATACAGTTGGTTTGGGCTGCTCATTCACAAGAATTACATGCTTTCAGCACCTAAAATAATGGTACCGCTTTCAGCACCTAAAATCCAAAAGAATCATACCGCCAGGGAGGTTAAATACCACCAAAAGAAAGCTCTATTTGTGTGAAAAAAAGGACAAAAAATATACATGAGTACAGTGTTGCATGACAGAGTAATTGTCATTCAAAATGTGAGAGCACTGAAAGCTGAACATTGGCCTGGTTAGGATGGGGGTTTAAGTGCCCAGTGGGTAAGTGGTAAAATCAAGTCAAAGTTCATACAGATAGCTCTTCCTTACCAATGCTGATAAGATATACCATCCAGCCTCCTGGCTCTCTTGTGGCAGCTTTACTGCTCTGAGTACCTCTGCAGGGTCTTCCTGACCATCAAACACCTTTTGGTCTTTCTGACAATCAAACACATCCCAGTTGTGTGCGCAAATGCTGAACTTTAGCTCTGCATCTTTTCTAGCAGCCCCCTAGCTCCTGGACTCTCTCTAAAGCCTGCTGGCTGCTTCCCTCCCACATGGACTTCCTCTCAGGCTTGGGGCTTCCTCTGTCCCAGCCTGACCTTGATGCACGGCAGCATTTCACATGGCTCTTCTCAGACACACTGACCTTCCTCAGAAGGGTGGGGCTCTGAGCTCTAATTCTGGCTCTATTATGAAGCCAGAAAACACCTGAGCCATCAATGTACTTGCTTCCCACAAAACCTCACCTAAACCACCATTTTACACAGTCACCCTGCTAAATTTCCCCCCCCCCCCCACTCTTGTTTCGACCTGGAGAAAGGAACATTTAAACTTGTCATTGTGGATAGAACACTAGCCATAAGCTGCGTAGGCCCAGCTGTTTTTATGGGTAACTTTCCACATGCACTGCACCTTGCCCCCTCTGTGTCGACTATCAACAAAAGGAGTCCTAACCTGTCTAACTTCCTTTTCAAAGGGGCACTCCACCCACGTCTTTTTCTAAGTGTGCTTTCACAAGCATTTTAATATCCCTTCTACCTTCTGGCCTCAGGATCCTACATTTCTTTTTACCTATCCCAGACTTACTCTACCTGGACTTTAGGGGGCCTACCTCTATGGCACCTGTCAGGGATTGACCTCTCTGACTACCTGACTCTGTGTTTTCCTTGGAAACCAAACCATCTGAGATTAACAGCACATCCTTTTGTTTAACCTCAAAAGCAACATTCCACCAGGAATTACACATATTATTCTCATCATCAGCAGTACCCGGAATTCTTGTCCCATTGTTTGCTATGACAGTATCTGTGGAGGGATCATATACAGCTAGCGGTTACTCCCTGGGGGACCTTCCCAAAGTTTCCCATCCCCCCTGTTGTCTAACATTCAATAAGCGACTTTTCTACCAACCAACCTTTTCCAACACATTTTTGTACACAAGTTTCTTTAACCATTTCTATATCCTCTGGTATTTAAACAAATACCTCCACCCTGTCCAACAGTGCTCTGGAGTATCTCTCATATCCAACATCAGTAGGAAACCAACCAGCATACTGTGAGACAACATTTAACATGGGTTTTCACACTTCCTCGTTCCAGTTACCAACACTGTTATTTCTGGTCAGAGTGTCTCCAGGTACCTTAATCGGCACCTCTTTGCGGGTGATAGACAGAATTGCTGCTACTGCTGGTTAGTCTAGCGGGTGAGACAGTATACGCACCATGTACCAACCACTGTTGAGCTACACCTCGGACCGCACCAGCAGAAATGCATCCCATCACACTATTAGACGGAGAGACTTCTAACATCTCTGTCATTTTTGATTTCTCTAACAGTTCCCCCTAGCACCTTCCACACAAAACAGATGCTACAAGCACTCTCACCCAAAATGGTGAGACCACTTTCCACATAAGTAACCAACGTTGTAGTAACCAATACCAATTTTGACCAACATTGCTGGACATCGCCTGTACCACCTGTCTCCACTGATTGGTACTGCACAGTACGAGGCCACCCATTTGCGGTGGACACACACAGGTGTACAGAAAAATGGGTTTTCACAGATTCTAACATTTCCCATAACATCTCTGTTATTTCTAACAATCCCACATCTAAACACAGAACTTTAGGAACTATTTCCTTACTATCGACGTTGAGTGGCTCATTTGCTAAGGCTTGAGATCCTGAGACACTTAACCAGGCTAGCGGTATCCCCGAGCGAGACTCGGGGTAGGAATTTCCTGCTACTATCGGTATCCCCGAGTCACGCTCGGGGTGAATGTGCAGACAGCGCAGTGGAGTGTCTTACCTTATCCTGGCGATCCAGCGATGAGCTCTCATTGCTGTGACCGCCAGCTGAGATCCCCGCCGCTCGTCTGTCGGTAGGAGGACTTCCTAGTTCCGTTCCCTGCAGCAGCAATGCTGCATGGGAGCGGAACTAGGGAGGGAAATTCAAACGTTGCACAAAAAACAAACACATAACACATTTTATATTTTATATATATATATATATATATATATATATATGTATATATATATATATATATATATATATATATATATATATGCATATATGCATATATATATATATATATATATATATATATGCATATATATATATATATATATATATATGTGTGTGTGTGTATATATGTGTATATATATATATATATATATATATATATATATATATATATATATATATATATATATATATATGTATATGTATATATGTATATATATATATATATATATATATATACACACCTATATACACACATATATATATATATATATAAAATTATATTATTGATTTGATTATAATTCATGCGTTATATATATATTATATATATATATATATATACACACACACACATATATATATATATATATATATATATATATATACACACACACACATATATATATATATATATATATATATATATATATATATATATATACACACACACACACATATATATATATATATATATGTAATATATAACGCATGAATTATAATCTAATCAATAATATAATTTTATTATATATATTGTATATTATATAATAAAATTATATTATTGATTCGATTATAATTCATGCGTTTGTGTTTCAAATTTATCACATCTACTAGAGTCTTGTTTTGGTCAGGTTTAAGTCAGTAATTACTAAGAATTGTAGGCCTATAATACATAACGCCAAATTTCCATGAAAAAAATTGTACCGCTTTTGGTACAGAATTCCTGACAGAATCATACCGCCAGGGAGGTTAAAGAGACCTCCACCTCAGAGGTAACTGACACAACTTGCGGCTCCCCTTGAGCACTCCCAAGTGTCATACTTATCCTTTCATTTTCAGCAACACTGAACCTTTCCAAGTTATTATCCAGTACACTGTCATTCTGACCCTCAACATTACTAATCTCTGTTGCTGTGGACAAAACCTCTGCCATATACGTGCCCGTACCTGATCCTTCTGACTGAAGGGGGTTAACTTCTGCAACATCCAATGCACCTGAGACTAATGGCTGTTCTGCAGCCTCTCTATTCGCCACAGTAGCAATAATATCCACCTCACTATTACCTTCAGAAATTTATTTCCACCACGCTAATTCTTTTATGGCCAGACTATCCCAGTCTATCCTGTCTGTGCCCCAGTCATCAGCACTCTGTAGCATTGCTTCATCTGCTTAAGGAGACACAGGAGGACAGAAGGGCTCAACACCATCTGACACACTACGCTTGTCAGTAATACACTTCTCAACATCATCACTATAAGCATTCCTGCCTTATGTAGGCTGCCTTAGCCCATTAGCAGTTTGAGACTGTAGGATACTTAGTACATCACGTTTCACCTCATGTGAAACACACTCGCCCATTAAGGCAACCACACAGTTGTCCTGGGAAACCCCAAACTCAGGTACCCTAAGCTCCTGTGAGATCTCCAAAGACATCTCTGTTGCAGCTGTCAAGTTTGCTAAGGGTAATGGCACACATCTTTCGGTGGTCACCCCTGATATACCTGCAATCAAAACCACACTTTCACCACTGTACACTGATGATGCTTCATTAACTTCATAAGAATCTGCTGTTTCAGGCTGCATCAGCCCATTACTTACCTCTTACCTTATTTACCTCACTTTGGATTTACAATAAACTTTGAATTTTTATGAGATAGTTTTCTAGTGCTCAATGGTTAGGGCACTATTAGTGGATACCAGCATCAGGTAGCCTGCTCCTGTCAGCGCTTTCTCTCTAAACTGTGTGGCTTTTTTCTGTTGCCCCCCTCCCAAGGGGTCTTCCTACAGCAGCTCAGAACCAGTCAGGCACTGTACTCTTCACCATCACCAATTGGTAAGCGCCAGATTTTATTTGTAACATAATTTACCTCTGCCTTTATTCTAATCACCTTAGTGAACCAAAAATTATATTCATTTTTATCAATTGTCTTCCTGCTATACAGAACACTGCCTGAAGACAAGTCCTTATAAGACCTCAGTCTTGCTGCAGGTTTAGCATTAAAGCATGCTTCTCCACTACACAACAGCAAGTCTCTCTTAAAAGCTGATCTCCTCACCAAATTTGCCACCACTTCACAGGTCCTAAACACATACACAGTCTCCTTACACAGTCTTCTTAAGCTCTTCAATGATTCCTGTAGGCAAAATTGATTCCGTGTTGCCAATGTCAACAGCCATGTCTTTGTAACAGGAACCTGGGATTGCAAATACAGGCTTTTCCTCAAAATCATTACATTCTGCTGTATTGCAGAATCTGGGGCAAGTAAACACACCGTGCCCCCACTGACCAAATACTATGCATGAAACAATTTTACTCCCATCTCTATGGTAAAGTGAAGCCACTTCTCTGCTGTAGCTCCTCCTTTCGGAAAATGCTTTTTCACTCGTTGCCATGGCACTCTCCCAGCAGAACTTTTCCAGCGCTCTTTAATTGGATGTACAAGCTCCTCTTGAACCCATTAATCATAGCTTTCATCAGGAACACTCAGCCATGAACCACAGATCCCATGATTGAGCTTAGCTTTGTTGCTACGGGCAACAACGCCCATCTGCTCACTCCCTGCACTGAGCAATGGTATACTTTTTTTTACATTTGCTCTAACACAGCCAGATGGCTCTTGCACCAGTCCACAGCAAATTCACACGCTGGCTGACTCCCTGGCTTCTGTAGGATTGGCTCCAACCAAATCCCTTTCATCTGTAACAAACTTCCTCGCACCTTAGAATATCTTGCTTCCTTTTTGCGTTTTGACAGCCCCATCTCTGGAGTCAGACACACAACACTTTTTAATACAGTTTATTTTAACTCAGGAAAATTTGGTGTATGGTCTATTTAAGACTTGCAAGCAATGTCTATCTACATGCAGACTTCATTGTAATAACATTAGCTGCTGTCGTTTCTTGCTACTCACTGTTTTTGGTCTGCGAGAATCTGGAACTCTTTCATCTGTGCCTACAGCTATCCTTCACCATATGTAGAATTGGGGTGATTAAACTCAAATGATAGGTCAATTTACAATGGGTTCTGCCAGTCTGAACCTGTATTTTAAGGGCATGGTAGCCCACTTTTATTTAAAAGCAGGTCAAAATTCATACAGATAGCTCTTAACATGCAGGGGGTTCTTACCATCACTGCAAAGACATACCATTCAGCCTCCAGCCTCTCTTGTGACAGCTTTACTGCTCCGAGTACCCCTGCAAGGTCTTCCTGACCATCAAGCACCTTTTGTTCTTCTAGACCATCAAACACATCCCAGTGGTATGCACTGATACTGAACTTTAGTTCTGTATTTTTCTTTGCAGCTCCCTATCTGTGCTTGTCCCTCCTGGACTCTCTCTAAAGCCTCCTAGCTGCTCTAATCCCACATGGACTTCCTCTCAGGATTGCGCCTTCCTCTGTCCCAACCTGACCTTGATGCACGGCAGCATCTCACACGGTTCCCCTCAGACACACTGACCTCCCTCAGGAGCATGGGGCTCTCTCTGAGCTTCTACTCTGGCTCTATTATGAAGCCAGCACACACTTGAGCCATCAGTGTGCCTGCTTCCCTCAAAACCGTGGCCTAAACTAGCATTTTACCCAGTAGCACAGGGTCACCCTGCTTCAATATATATATATATATATATATATATATATATATACTGTATATATACAGTTCAATACATGAGTACACATGTATATATATACACGTATGTGTTGAACATTGAGGAGTGGATTTCTTCACTGGATCATTTGTTTGGCTTTTTAGTTTCTGTTGTGGAAATATATGGGATATATAGCGACTTTGTTGAAACAATACAAAATATTGTTTTAGATGTTTACACACAAATACATTATTATTTATTTATTTTTAAATATAATCTTTATTTAAAGATAGCAAAATAACAAGATAATGAAAACAGTTTACAGTAAAACAGTTTTGTGGCAACATAAAGGAAACTTGGGTGAGAGAAGGAGTATAGCATATCTCCTTGCCTAGGACATCAGCACCCTATGGGCTAAATAACTAGAGGGAAGAGCAGAGATCCAAAACATCCCAAATCCAACCCCCTCACCTCCAACTGAGGAGGGGGGCATCAAAGCCTCCATCATACCTCATTGAGGGAGTCATATACATCAGAAAAACTTTGGGGGTGCTGCAGGAATGTATGAAGATGTTAAAGTGCACAATCTATTTGCTTTCAGTAAATCAACAGCAGTGTACCATCAAAGAGTATCTGTGCAATTACAGTAGGAGTACAGTCTCTAGGGTGTTAGGGTTATTTTAATTGCATTGGTCACTGCTTATTTAGGATGTGTGCAGCACCATGGCACCTTTTGAGGAGGCAACCAGAATTGTAAGCCCATGGCGGGGTGAGGTCTAGTGATAAAATCCCTCTTGTGTTCACCCCTGTACGCAGATAGGGTGAGATTGTTGAGGACAGCATTGTCTTCAGCAACACCAAATACTCTCTTCTCCTCTGATCTGCTACAGGCAATTAGTGGCAAGTGGGCTCTTTTATGCTCAAATGTATTCTAAGGGACCCTATGATTTAGTGTACATATAGAGGGAGCAATATTTAGCAACCACCCTATTGAATGCCTGATACAAGGGGAACATAGTAGAACTACTGTTACAACCCAAAAGGGAGCCCAAAATCTGGCACATTGAGCTGGTGTTGCTTTGTGATCACATTTTCTAATGATGGCAGGATCCCCTCTCATGACCAGCGTGCCTCCAATCCTCTGATCCTCTTAAAGAAGAAGCACAATGGGTTTTGGCTGGCTCAGTAGGTTTTTTTTACAGAGAGGAACATTCCTATGTCCCCTGACAGTGTGGACTGGTTCACTTTAATTAAATTGAACCAGTCTTGGATTACCAGTGAGTACAAAACCCCTGCTGCTGATGCTACAGACTAAAATTTTCAGTGTCATCCAGCCCCCCCCAAAAAAAGAATGATAGCTGCCATCATTACCAGCTCCTACCCACCTTTTCTGATCTATTCTGGTGCTCCAGCACTGTGAATATGCACCCCATAAAGCTTCCTAAGCTGGATTTCAACTACCAATTTTTAAATGTTTGCTGTGGGTAATATGTAATATTGCCCCACATTGTTTGGAATATGTGTCCTATTCTAGTGCTCTGGCACTCAAAAATAGTTATGGCTATTGTCTCTCAAAAAATACCCACTTTTTGTCTCCGCGTTCGCATCCTATTACAATGTTCCTACACTCAAAAATATATGTGGTATATTGTGGCTAATACACTCTATATTTTTTCAAGATAAAACCTGCCTCCTTCTTACATTGGCACCTTAGCAGGTTGCTTACATACTGTCCAGCCAATGAACAATATTTGTGTCTACAGACATATTTGTGTCTATTGTGACTCATATTATATAAGGGGAGCAACAACATAGAGCTTCAAGTGTCCCACAAAAAGCTCAAAGACACAAGAATAAAAATCTTTAAATGTACACAAAAATGTCTTTATTCACATGATTATACCCCAAAACCCTAACCCACAATTAAAAATTATTAAAATTATAAACATTGACCACATTCCCTATGAAGAATGAATGAGTATATTATAAACTCGTAGTAAAAACATAGTAAAAATAGACATAATAAAAAAAACTCCTGAGATTAAATCAAAATATTGTAAACTTTAGAAGCATTCAACGTACCATGTTATACCAGGAGCGCAAAATTAAAAAGCATTAGCCAAAAATAATAGACCACTCATAAGTTTCTTTCCAAATAGATTCACAAAGAATACAGATATAAAACATTATTATTATTATTAATATTTTAAAGGATTTATACGTATAATGCCAATTGTTTTCACAGTGCTGTACAACATGAGGGCAGACAGTACAGTTACTATACAATTAGATGACAATTTGAGGAATGAGAGGGCCCTACCTGCTCGTTGGAGCCTAAAATCTAAAAAGGAGGGTCATATGATACAAAAGGCAATAATTGTGAGGGAGGAGCTGATGGAGATAGTGAAAATAAAGTTGTTAGGTGGGATAGGTTCTCTGAAAAAAGGGTTTTCAGGTATCGCCTAAAAGTGGACAGAGTAGGAGATAGCCAGACAGAGTGGGGTAGAGATTTTCATAGGATGGGAGAGGCTCAGGAAAAGTCCTGGAGTCCATAGGAGAAGGTGACAAGGGGGCAAGAGAGCAGGAGGCCTTGTGAGAAATGAAGATAACAATTTGGTTGGTATTTTGAGACAAGGTTAGTGATGTTATTGTTAGTATTTTGAATTTGATTCATTAAGTGAGTGGAAGCCAATGAATGGATTGGCAGACAGTGGTTGCAGACACTGAACGGTTGGTAAGGTGGATGAGTTTTGGTAGCAGCATTCATGATGGACTGAAGGGGAATAGGCTATGTAAAGGTAATCCAATGAGGGTGGAGTTGCAGTAGTCAAGGCGAAAGATGAAGAGGGAGTGAGTTAGAAGCTCCTTGGTGTCATTGGTTAGGAAGGGGAGTATTTTGGAGATGTTGCAGAGGTTGAGGCAGCAAGCTTTGGACAATGATTGGATGTGGGGTCGAATGTAAAGTTCAGTGTCCAGGATTACACCGAGCATCTTGGCATGGGGTTCAGGTTGATGATTGTGCCATTGATCTTGTGTGAGAAGATGGGAGAAGGGGCACATGTAGAGGAAATATTATAATATCAGTTTTAGATAGATTGAGTTTGATGAAGTGGTGTGACATCCAGAAATTATATTGAAAGCCATGAGATGCTATCAGCTGACCCAGGGAGGAGGTGTAGATCGAGAATAGGAGAGGTCCAAGAACAAAATATTGGGGGGCCCTGACAGAGAAAGGAGGAGAAGAGGAGGAAGTTGAATCTTAGGAGGAGTGGGTAGTTAACCATATCAAAAGCAGCCGAAAGTTCAAATAGTAGGAGTACATATTATTGTCCATTGGTTTTAGCCATTAGTAAATCATGTGTGAGTTTTAGGAAAGCAGTTTCTGTGGAGTGTTGAGGTGTCAATGGCAAAATACAGACTAAAGGGGATCAAGAAGGTTATTCTTAATGAGGTGGTCCCTTAGTCCCTTGTAGACCAGGTGTTCAAGGATTTTGGAGGAAAAGGGGAGCCAGGAGATGGGGAAAACATTTTTAAGGCTGAAGGGGTTCAAGGTAGCCTTTTTAGGTATGGGGGTGACTAGTATATTTTTGACACATTGTTGTCTATATGTGTTTTCATGTTTTTTGTGATGTCTATACCCTTTTCTAATTAAATGGAATAAAACTTAAGAATTATAACAATTGTTTGTGAAATGTAGTTAATGGCAACTTAAGAATTGCAGCTCCATATGTGAACTTCTTTTTCCTGTGACTAGCACATGTTTTTGAAAGTTTGGGAAGATGCCAGAAGATAAGGGGAGATTGAAGATGTCAGTTAGAGAGTGTAGAATAAAGCAAGAGGGTAACCGCAGTATTTGAGAGGGAACAGGGTCCTGGGGGCAGGTGGTTTAGCAACCTCATCTATAGCAGCAGGGTTTGAATGAGGGAAGTGTTGAGTGTACCTGTGGACATTGAGTGTTAAGAGTTGGAGATATGTGTACAGTAGAAATCTCATCACAAATTATATCAATCTTATTTTGAAGTGATTGCCAGGGAGTGAGTTAATGGATGGGGGCAGTGAAAGACAAAGTAAAGAGTTAAAGGTATAAAAATGTTGATGAGGACTGGATGAGAATGTGTTAATGCGAGTGATAAAATAGGTCTGCTTGCCTCTCACATCAAGGTCCTGGCTACCCATGTCCTCATAGCAGCCCGTCTAGCACTGGCGAAAGCCTGGAAATCACCAAAACCCTCCACACTAGCGGACACCATTCTCCTGCTCAACAATCACCTCCGAATGGAATTTGCTTTCGCCAAAGCCAATATGACTACCACCTCCTTCTACAAGCACTGGGCACCTTGGCTCTCTGATAATAGGAGTGCTAACCTATGAATCTCCAACGGTCTCGATCTAACTGTTTCCTGAACTCTGTCCCCAGATAACCTACATCACCCTAACTCTATTCTGTTTGGGAAATACAACGCATCCCCACAGACTGGGGACACTCCCACGCTTTCTGCATCAGGTGTCCACCTACTTATCAAAACATCTTCCTCGTGGGTTTTTTCCTTTTCCCTTTCCCCTTTCCTTTTTGTGGAACCTTGCCGGTATATGATCCTTCCTCTCGTAGCCCACCCGCCGATTGGCCTGCCACTAGTTAATCGTTGCTGACCCCAACCCATAATTCTCCCCCTGTTGTACACGGCCCTGACTACAGTTGGTTCCCATATGGGGTAGTCGGAGCCCGGTGTACCTTAATGTTTGGTCCTCACGGGGTGGAAGCTCAACACACTCATATGTCACCGGCAAGGTTCACCTGAAGTGCCTTGACTCGACCTGTTATAAAGTTCATGTTTCTTGTTTCAAATCTGTGACCATTGTGATATTTTTTTTTTTCTTTATTATGCTTCTACAGCGTCTGTACTTAACCTTCTTGCAAAAATTCAATAAAAATTTGGTTATAAAAAAAATAGGTCTGCTTGGCAGTGTGAAGGCAGGAATTGTATTTTTGGAGGGCAGATTTATATTGGTTGAAGTTTAGTCTTACGCCACAGATGCTCAAGAGCACGGCCAGGTTTTTTTAGACTTTTTGTGTCATCTGTTTGCCAGGGTTGTAGGGTCAGGCCTGATTCTGTGTGTAGTGAGTAGTGAGGGGGGAAGGCAAGCTCATCCAGGGTGGAGGACAGGGACCTATTGAAGACAGAAGTGGCTAAATTGGGGCAGGATAAGGGTGAGAGTCATAGAGGTGGTCAGTAGCAGAATAGAGAAGAGAGGGGTTAAAGTATAATGATCATGTTGGAATATATTTAAGCAAAGACAATCTCAAAAGGAACCACAATAGTATAATAGATGCTTAGCACATAGCATAGCTAAATATTGCTTATAATAAAAGTCCCAGGGTGAAAAATAACCAAGGCATCAATTATGAATCAAACAGACGTTCATTTAAATAAGCTCATTCAACTGGCACACTTGGTTTTTGGATATAGCAGACCCAAGAGGGATAAATTACTTGCATGTTAAGAGTGGTATGAGTTATGCTAAGAGTGATCAAATGTGAGTTCATAGAAGCACACTCCAAAATGTAGAAACCAAAGGAAAAATCCAAATGGGCATTTAATAGACATCACAGTGAGGAATCATTCCTGCAAATACATGTTGGGTCAAATGATCCCACACTGATCGGCAGATTGACCTCCTCTGAGAGTTCAAGCTGTACAATAGGCAAATGTCAGCTTCTAACAGCACTATTGGTGAAAAAAAAAGTATCCTATTACATCAATGATAAAAGCAATATGCAGATCATATATCCAGGAGAGGCCTCATGATGCAAGGCATAAACATTGAATATACCATTCAAATATACAGGAGTTATTATCCATCAAACTTTGTAAAAGGAAAACATTCCATGCCAAGTTACAGCCTTATAGTCAAAGCCAGTTCATTAAACGTCCCTCCATCCAGTGTAAAGGCCATATCCAGTCTGTCCACTTATATAATGACAATTAAATTCCGGTGAGAAAAATTGTGTTAGCCCAGAAAGGAAATATAGAGTATATTGTGGCCTTACCAAACTGTTTACAAACTGTATTGTTTAATTCAAGAATAACCTGATTGATCTGTCCTTCTTAAATTACAGCCTAACCATGTTGCTTACATACTGGGCAGCCACTGTCCAATATTGTTGGCTCTTGTCTCTTTCAAGATGAAACCTGCCTCAGCTCTCTTTCTAACAATGCAACCTTACTAAGCTTATTGACGGGATAATGACTGTGCTGACATTGCCCCTCCGGCTACACTATAAAAGATAGCTCAGGAAAGGCAGTAGGCATACCAGATAAGTGTAGGCTGATAGCCAGCTTTCAGTAGGTAAAACACAAAAGAGTTAGGAGCTGGATCTATGTAGTAGGAACCACACTTGATCACAGTGGTATAGGAAGACCCGGGAACTACTTCTGGATAACACTGAAACAGATGAGAACAAGGGGTAGGATCAGTACTCGCTGAGAAATAAAGATGGTTATACATGAAAGCAGGTTATACAGGATCGCCCAGGGCACAGAGTCTAAGAGTTACCTGGATTTAACCACATGCTAATTACATAACACAACCCCAGGTTCATCCTACTCTAGCACCATGGGTCAGGTAGGCCCCAGGAAGTACTGGAGCAGAAAGGTGCACTGTGAGTAGAGTGGAGCAACAGATAACAGTCCAGAGGTCAGGACTGGCTGTTGACTTGGTAATCCGAATACAAGCCAGAGGTCAGTAGAAGCAGCAGACACATATAACCAGGATATTAGCCAGAGGTCAGGGTTGGCTGTTGACTTGGTAATCAGCGTACAAGCCAGAGGTCAGTGCAAGCAGCAGACACATATAATCAGGATATGCCTGTGCCTAGGTCCATAACTTTAAACAAGGCACCTCCTACATTTGGACCAATCCAGCTAGAGGGAACGTGACCAAACTTGTTACCCCACATCTGATGGCAGCAGCTAGAAGCCTGGGAAAAAGTGTTACCCTGCAGCTAATGGGAACAGCTAGGAGCCTGAGAAGACATATTAACTCTCATGGCTGCCTAACACTTAGCAAGCTGTTTACAAACTGTCCAGCCACTGAAAAATATGTGTGGCTATTGTCTTCCAAATTTTATTTCAAGATAAAACCTGTCTCATCTTTCTCTCTTACAATGCAATCTTACCAAGCTGCTTGCATACTGTCCAACCACTGAACAATATATATGGCTATTGTCTCTCAAACAATACACTCTAACTTAATTTTCAAGATAAAATGTGCTTCATCTCTCCCTTCTGCATGGTGGCCCTACCAAGCTGCTTACATACTTTTCAGTCACTGTACAATATTTTTCGATATTTTCTCTTAAATAATACACTCATTTTTAATTGCAAAATAAAAACCTGCCACGTGTCTCTCTTTTTACTGCCTATGTAAATGATTGCACAGTGTCCTTTTTTTTTGAAGATGAAACCTACCTTTACCTGTTTTATTGCAGCCTAACCAAGTTGCTTACATACTGTCAAGCCTCTGAAATTATTTGTAGCTATTGTCTCTCAGATAATACACAATTTTTTTATTGCAAGGTAAAACCTGCCTTGTTTTTTTTTATTTTCTCCCTATTTAAATGCCTGTGAACTGCTCTGATGATGGCTAATTTCTGCCAAACACATACCTGAAGTTTATTTTTTGAATACTTTCGGAATATTTGGGAATACAGGGAATGTGGGTTTTTCCTGCACTCACCACACTTTCAATAATTAAAATGCCTTTTTCACATTGTAATAAATTTAGATTGGGCACTGCATGTGTATTTTGCCCATGCAATGGTAAAGAAAAAAATTAAATTTCAAATACAAATATGCACTGCCAGTGTACGCAGTCACTGAGGCGGCCTGTAAAAATCATACTTTTCCATAACACCACATGAAGCTTTAAAGTATAGGTAAAGGCAACATTTTTTGCTTGTTTTAGATAAAACACCTTTAGCGTTATGTACAATTCTACTTCCTCCTCTCCTCTTCCCTTCTCTGTTGGGGTCCCCCAAGGCTCTGTTCTTGGACCCCTCCTATTTTCAATCTACACCTCCTCTCTGGGTCAGTTGATAGCCTCCCCTTCCAATACCATCTCTATGCTAATGATACCCAAATCTATCTATCCACCCCTCAGCTCTCTCCCTCAGTCTCCTCACGTATCACTAATTTTCTATCAGATATATCGGTCTGGATGTCTCACCACTTCCTCAAACTCAATCCATCCAAAACCGAGCTTATAATTTTTCCTCCACCACGTGCCCCTTCCCCTGATTTCTCTGTCAATATCGATGGCATTACTATCAGCCCATCCCCGCATGCCAAGGTCTTAGGTGTTGTCCTGGACTCTGAACTTTCCTTCAAACCCCACATCCATTCGCTGTTCAAATCTTGCCACCTCAGCCTCCGCAACATCTCCAAAATACGCCCCTTTCTAACCAAAGACACAACAAAGCTGGTCATCTCGCGCCTCGACTACTGCAATTCCCTTCTCATTGGCATACCTCTACACAGGCTATCCCCCCTTCAATCCATCATGAATGCTACCGCCAGACTCATCCACCTTACCAATCGCTCAATGTCCGCTGCTCCTCTCTGTCAAGCCCTCCACTGGCTTCCGCTCACCCAACAAATTCAATTCAAAATACTTACAACATCTTACAAAGCAATCCACAGCTTAGCCCATAGCTACATCACTATCCTAGTGTCAAAATACCAACCTAATCGCTCTCTTCGTTCCTCTCAAAACCTCCTGCTCTCTAGCTCCCTCGTCACCTCTTCCTGTGCCCGCCTCCAGGACTTTTCCAGAGCCTCTCCAATCCTATGGAACTCCTTACCCTTATCTGTCCAATTTTCTCCTACTCTATTAGCTTTTAGGTGATCTCTAAAAAACCCTCCTTTCAGAGAAGCCTATCCTACCCACACCTAAATATACCTCCATTTTCTCCATCAGCCCATCCCCCACGGTTATTGCCTTTTGTCTCACTTGACCCTCCCTTCTAGATTGTAAGCTCTAACGAGCAGGGCCCCCTAGTTCCTCCTGTTTTGAATTGTATTGTAACTTTATTGTCTTCCCTCACATTGTAAAGCGCTGCACAAACTGTTGGCGCTATATAAATCCTGTATAATAATAATAATAATAACACCTATCAGGTTTTTTTTTCTTTTTCTGTCTGTGCCCCGTTAGGGAAATTCACTTACAATTTGTCTACCATTACCATCAAAAGTAAAAGAAAATCACAAATGTTGGGTTGTCCCAGGAGCAGCAATAGAGGGGAAAACTTCCAATGCCAGCAATAGTTCTGATGATGCTGGTAACAAACATGGATTTCTGCTCATTACCTGATTTGACTATGGGGCAGGAAGTAAAGGAAAGGTCCTGCAATGGCACACAGGTGGCCAAAAAAAAACCAAAAAACCAACAGAGGTTTTAATCCTCCCTCACTTTATTCAGAATGAAAAAAAGGCTTGCCTTTAGTTCTACTTTTAGACACGCCAAACATGTTTTTTAAAGGATTTGTGGACTTTTAATGTTGCCCCCGAGGACCCTCTCCCTGCTATACAGTATTTTTTTTTATATATATATATATATGTTCCCCATAGCAGTGACAAGTTCATAATGCCATTTTTTTAAAATATCTTGCCTATTAGACTTGAAAAAGGCTAACAATTACAACCAAGACTCAATCTCCCAAAGACTTTAAACCCCTCTCCCAGTAGGGTTTGATGCTAAGTTCAGGTTTTGTGGACTTCACAAAAGGATTCAACAAATGTCCCATACATTGAACCTGGCAGATTTGTGCATCCCTACATTTGTAAGATCATAACTTAATGACCGATTGCAGGAATATATAGGTAACTTTATCTTGCAAGCTTTAGAAGTTAGTATGGGGTTAAAGGACTGAAATATTGTATTCTACAACAAATGAAGTTGCATTAAATGTAAAGAGGAAAGGATTGCTGCTACTCCCGACCAACCCTGGTGAATAAACTATAAGGATTGGCCCCAGCCTACATGTCTCCACCACACTACACACCCTGATGCATTTTGTCCCGCCCACCAGAGGCTTATTCATAGGATGGGCAGGGCTAAATGCATGAGGAATTTCTAATCTACTATTACAATGGTAGCCCATTCTATTGCATCTCCCTGATACATGTTGAGCTATTGTGATAGTACCTAGTGATGCAAAGTGGAGAAAGAAAGCAGGACATTCAAGTGTATTTGGGAAGAAGATGTTCTGTTTTGCCATATACACTTAAAATGTGCACTTTAACTTTGCTGAAAATAAAGAGGGGCTCACAGGGACTATGATTCAAGGAAAGCTTACTTCCATACTCACTGACACCCACACCAAATTTCTTAAGGTATGGGACCTGTGGACGACCTATAATGGTCACTTTAATTTGGACCAATCCCTACTTTCGATCTGATTGGACACACCAATTTAACCAGATGCTGCTGTTCAGTCAGGCCTCAAGGGAACTCTATATACCCTTGTTCCCCCCTTCCTCACTTCTTTCTTTCACATGTCCAATTTTTCTCTTTCATGCTTGTACTTTTTCTCTTTCCTTTTTCCTTTCCTTTCCTCTGTTTCTATTTATTCTTCTATCTTTTCTAGTTATAGTGTCTGAGTTTATTCACCCTTACCTCCTTCCAGAGGTACTTTATGTTCTTGGCACTAAGGAATTCCCATAGGGTTTCTACCATTATCACTTCCCACTTTTACAAATAATTATTTATATAAAGTTACAATAAAATAGGGGTTTTCACTCCTGTCCCCCACAGGCACACTTTTCCGTGAACCAGGATCGTCATCCTCTATGTTGAATGACAAATCATTCAACCTACTTCATGTGAGTGCAAACTGTTAATGATCCACCCCCTGGGGATGCATCACCAGGAGAACAGTGTCATATCATCTTGTGGTGCCATGCCTGCAGGATTCAGGACCTGACCATTGCTGGAGAAAGAAAATGAGGAGATGTGACATCGCACAACCAGATGCATGGAAAAAGGTATGTGTGTAAATTAAAAAAAAAAAGCTGGTGGAAGGCTCCTAGGGGGCATCCTAGAGTTTGGCTTTGATCCCCAAATGATCAATAGCTGTTTTTTTTTCACAAAGGTTAGCAGTCACATGAACTTGTACATAATTCTGTAATGTTTTATTAAGAAAATAAATACATATACATTTCAAAAGTGGGGGCTCATTAATTTATTAATGGCTCCAAGCACCATCTGTTCCTCTATGACCTTGCTCTTATAATCCATATAAGTCTATCAGATTAAATGCAAGGAATAACATTACTCTTTGAGTCCAGTTGATAAACATCTCAATATAAATGTATGTGAAATATATTCATACATGTTGTTATACCTGAAGGGTTTCACATGTACTGTTACTTTAAGGCTGGCTCCACCCAGGAGTGATGACAAGGGTCAAGGGGCTGAGTGGCCATCTTAGAGACATGTAAGAGATGCATTGATATACAGAGCTGTCCTGTAATGCATGCTGGAGTGTACAGTGAGTACTGAATAAACATCCGTTGTTCCAGATCAGAGTCCTGTGTCTCTCACAACACGGAGAATATAACAGTGGCGACGAGGATGGGATTTACAAGGTTACTATCTGTGTGAGAAAAGAAGAGAAGAAAAAAAACTCTGGATTGTCAGCTGGATACAAACACCCACAGAGCCCAGCAGGAAAATGTCATTAATCGGGACATTAAGTGAATTTGATGGAGAACAGACAACCTGGAGTTCCTGGATTGAGAGACTGGAACAGTATTTTTGTGCAAATGCCATCCCAGGCGACAGGCAAGTAGCAGTATTTCTGACAGTGGTTGGTGCTAGGACATATGGCACTCTTATGGCTCTTTCACACGGTCCGCCTCCGCAGGCGGATCCGTGTTGCTCAGCGGGGATCGATCCGCGATCCCCGCTGAGCCGGGCGGATGACAGCTCCGTCTCCGCTTGCAGAGCGGAGAGGGAGGTGTCTCAGCACCCGCTGCCCTCTATGGGGGATGGGAGGAGAGCGGACCACTTGTCCGCTCTCATCAGATCCGCTCCGCTCCGATTACTGAACGGATGGAAAAATAGGGTTTCCATCCGTCCAGATTTCAGCACATGATCGGATACGGATGGCAGCGGGTGTCAGCGGAGGTGTCTCCGCTGACACCCGCTGCCCCATAGAGCTGCATGGAGGATCCGATCAGATCCGCCTAAAAAACTGACAGGCGGATCTGATCGGACCGCCCGTGTGAAAGAGCCCTTAGGGATCTCCTTTTCCCTGAAAAACCAGCAACTAAGACTTTGGCAGAGCTCCTGACACTGTTAGGGAATCACTTCCAGCCTAAACCACTAGAGATTGCAGAAAGATTCCGGTTCTATCAGTGGCAGCAGCAGCAGCAGCAGCAGCCGGGTGAAGATATTAAGGCTTATGTGCTCGCCCTTCGCAGACTAGCCTCAACCTGTTCTTTTGGGGAGTACTTACCGACTGCACTGAGGGATAAGTTTGTCATGGGACTAAATAGTGAGTCTAGCCAAAAGAGACTGTTAACAGAGAAAGACCTTACCCTTACAAAGGCAATTGAGATAGCTTCAGTGATGGAAATGGCTGTGAAAGATACAGAGGCATTGAACCCCCAGAGCAGAAGGGAAGAGGTTAAAGAGGAAGTTTTCAGAACAGCAGTCAAGACAACAGCAGCAAACTATAGACCCTCACCAAGCCGGGAGTCAGCTTGTTACCGTTGTGGGAATACAGACCATGATCACAAAGTCTGCCGGTTTAAGGATCAGTTCTGTGATAATTGTGGTAAGGCAGGCCATCTGAAACGAGTCTGCCGTAGTAAGAAGGTGCGAAATAAACAACCTCTGAACACCAGGACAAAGGCATATATGGTGGGAAGATATACATCGTCATCGGAATCAGAGGATGAGGAAGTGCTCCACAGATTGTACATACATCATATGCATTCAGCACCCTCAGCAATGACTGTAGAGGTAACCGTGGAAGGAAATAAACTCAAGATGGATGTAGAGCACAGCGAGTGGGCATCACCAGTTGTACCAGTAAAGAAAGCGAATGGGGACTTACGCATTTGTGGCGATTTCCGCATGGCACTAAATTCTCAACTGGAGATAGACCAGTATCCCCTACCCAGAGTAGATGAAATTTTTGCCTCTCTTGCAGGAGGTCAAAAGTTCACCAAGCTTGATCTCAGGCAAGCTTATTTACAGTTTGAGGTCCACCCTTCATCCCGCAAGTTTCTAACCATCAACACTCACAAGGGACTGTATGAATACAATCGGATGGTGTTTGGTGTAGCCTCCGCCCCCGCCATTTGGCAACGCAAAATGGATGAGATTTTGGAGGACATTCCTTTCACACAGTGCCTGTTAGATGACATGCTCATCACGGGCCTGATGGACCAGGAACACAAGTGTAACGTGTAGCTTGTGTTGGCGAGACTCCAAGAGCAGGGTCTAAAAGTGAACTTGGCGAAATGCCAATTCATGGTACCTAAATTGGAGTTTTGTGGCCACCTTGTGGATGCAGAGGGTATACACACCACGGAAGCCAAAGTTGATGCTTTAGTAAAAGCTCCAGCCCCAACCAACGTCCAAGAGCTGCGATCATACCTGGGCTTGCTGAACTATTACCACAAATTCCTGACAGATCTAGCACACACTTTGTTTCCGTTATACAAGCTTTTGGAGAAACACTCCAGATGGAACTGGTCGGCTGCATGCCAACATGCTTTTGAAGTTTCTAAGCGAAAGCTGTTGGCGTCACGCATGTTCGTGCACTATGACCTCCAATGACCTCCAAAGGCCTCTCACCTTGGCTTGTGATGCCTCACCCTATGGTCTAGGGGTTGTGCTATCTCACGTTTTACCAGATGGGTCAGAGAAACCAGTGGCATTCACCTCCAGGTCCTTTACAAAAGCAGAAAGCAATTACTCTCACATTGACAAAGAGGCTCTAGCGCTCATATGGGCAATTAAGAAGTTTCATCTTTACCTGTATGGTAGGGAATTCACCATACTGACTGATCATAAACCACTCCTTCAGATCTTTAGCCCTGACAAAGGCATCTCCCAGACGACTGCGGCCCGTCTTCAACGCTATGCCCTATTCTTGGGAGCATATAGCTACAAAATCCAGTATCGCAGCCATGATGCCAATGCTAATGTGGACGCCATGTCCCGTCTGACAAGGACATTAACAGACTCTTCTCCACCAGTCAAGAGTTGTCGTTACACCAGCCTGTCCTTTCTGTCTTCTGGGGAGGTAGCAGCCCATACAGCCAAGGATACCTTCCTTAAGACAATACTCTCCTGGGTACGGTACGGTTGGCCTGCAACTGTCACACAGGATTATAAACCTTACTTCTGTAGGCGTCTGGAATTAACTGTGGCTGGCAACTGTGTTTTATGGGGAGTGATCATTCCACAGACCCTCCTGAGACACATTCTGGACTTGCTCCATACTGGTCATCCCGGGGGCACACGTATGAAACAAAAGGCCCGAGGCTATGTGTGGTGGCCAAACCTAGACTCAGATATCACGACATATGTGAATGCGTGTGCTGGATGTGCACAAACTGCAAGAGACCCTCCAGCCCTGGACTTGGCCCACGGTTCCCTGGTTTAGCCTACACTTGGACTTTGCAGGCCCGATCAGAGGACACACCTTTTTGATCATTATTGATGCCCATTCAAAGTGGCCTGAGGTCATTCCTGTTACCCAGCCGATGACTAAGGCGACGATTTCCATACTGTTACATCTCGCTGCTACATTTGGATACCCCAGAGAAATTGTCACAGACAACGGTGCACAATTCACAAGCCAGGAGTTTTAGAGTTTCCTGACTGCCCACAACATCAAGCACAAGTTGACCGCACCTTACCACCCGGCTACAAATGGTCAAGTAGAAAGGTTTGTACAGACCTTCAAACGCTATTTCAAAGCTACTGTGGCTACAAGTAAACACCAGTCTCTGTCATCCCAGCAGCTGGACTCCTTCCTTTCTGCTTACAGAAACACACCACATGCAACCACTGGGAAAACTCCAGCTGAACTTCTTTTGGGTCGGCAGCCATGGACTGTTTTGGACATGCTCCGCCCTCAAACGGTCCAGGAACATGTACGGCAGTCTCAAGACAAGAGGGTCGAACACGACGAGATTCCCCGGTTTACAGCCCAGCAAAAGGTATGGGCCCGATCTTATGGCGCTTCCAACACTCCTTGGCCTCCTGCTATCATCGCAGAGACTTTGGGACCCAAAATGTATAGGGTCTGCCTGGAAGATGGTTCCATTTGCAGACGGCATGTGGACCAATTGCGTCGTCGTTCTCAGCTGCCCGAATCCCTGACATTGGCTGCACCTCCAGTGTCTCAAGGATCTGCTCCTACCGGATCAGGAGGCATTGAGACTGATGCTTGGGGGGACTCTGAACGTTTGAACAGAGCCCTCCAGCCCTGGTCCAGAGGTCTGTTCACCCTCTGAGCTAGGGGATCCACTCTTGGCCCAACCGGTGTCCATTCCGGCCAGCCCTGCTTCCTCCGGCCCCGAGTCGCTGGGTGTCCATCCTCAACGACGCTTTCGCCCTCCTGACCGGTTTCAGCTGCAAGACTTTCGACGGGCCCGCCGAAAGTGATCCGCTGCCATTTTCTCCCCGTAGCATCCCTGGAAGTTGTTCTCACATCCAGACGCGGAAGAAGCCATGTAAATCTCCTGAGATGGAAGACTGTATTGGACAATTATTAGTTACTGTTTTATGCCTGTTCTCGTTTTCTTGTGTTTTTTTTTTTTTTATTGTTGTGGTTTTTTTTTAGGGATGGATGGAAGGTGTTATACCTGAAGGGTTTCACATGTACTGTTACTTTAAGGCTGGCTCCACCCAGGAGTGATGACAAGAGTCAAGGGGCAGAGTGGCCATCTTAGAGACATGTAAGAGATGCATTGATATACAGAGCTGTCCTGTAATGCATGCTGGAGTGTACAGTGAGTCCTGAATAAACATCTGTTGTTCCAGATCAGAGTCCTGTGTCTCTCACAACACGGAGAATATAACACATGTTCTAATTTTTTTGCTGCTTTTTGGTTAAAAACACACTTTCTTTTGTTTTCTCTTTGTGTTAACTAAAGAAAGCTTGTTCAAGGGCAGCAGTCTACTATATGTTTACACGGGGCTTTTTAGTATATTTAATTAAAACTAAATTCAGATTCTCCCGATGTACATTAGCTTTGTCTGAAATGAAACACTTCTAATATATATATATATATATATTTTTTTTTTCTAATATTTTTAACATACTAGATTCTTTAAGTGCAGTAAATGGTCAACATTAGCACTAGGCTGCTTCCATTATTCTTATACTAAGGAAAAACAATATAAATGAAATGCAAGTGGCAATATAGCTCTAAAAGATACAGAAAGGGCTATAAACAATGTATTGTTGCAGTATACAGTATATAAGAAGATGGGAAGGGACTGTGTGCATTAAAAGGACTATGCAAATAAGAAAGCCGTATTTTCTTCCACTAAGAATATAATAAAGCGTAAGGTAAACTTTAACACTAAAAATTCCTCCAGATATCATGCCTAACATAGATAACAATGGTAATGTGCATTATCAGTTTTATGTAAAATGTGCCATGTTCTGGTATCACTCTATTTCTGAGTCATTTTAAAAATGCGTTTAGAGATTTTCTGCTTTCTGCTTCCTTTTGGCAAAGTCATCTGTGTACCGTAGTTCACTGAGCATTTGAGAAACTACAAGTCCCATGAAACATTGCATTCTCTGTGTGCCTTTATAGAAGGGGCTGGTCAGGCATGTGAACTAGCATTTCACTCTGCTTAGCTTTTGCCTCCCTGTGTTGATCTCTACACTGCTGTGACTAGAGGGGGAGGGAAAACCTGATGAGACACACACATTCTGTCTCACTCATTTCACATAATAAAAAAGTATAACAATTGTGAGTTGCAAAAGATAAGAGACACTGCAAAGTCCCAGTGTTTACATATGTCTTTAAAAATCACATTTTTTTTTTTTTTTATAATTATCTCTATTTGTTGCTCCGTCTCAGCGTTTCTATGTATCTCTCTTTGTGTTATCTCTTTATTTCTTGCTCTCTGTTTATCTGTATATCTCGCTCTCTGTATATCTCGCTCTCTCACTCTCTGTGTCTCTCTCTTTTTCTCTCTTTCTGTATCTCTTTCTCTTTGTACCCCCATTATCACTTTTACCCTCTCTGCATCTCTCTCCCTTTTAGTTTGTTTTTAAGAGAAAAAAGTATCAAAACAATAATTGTATAATCAACCACAATTACGTACAATTTCCAAGCATGGTAATAGGAAGAGTACATAGTCTTGATACGGTGAGTACAGTAGGACAGTAACAGTAATTAAAAAAAAAACATCTTAAAAATCATAGTTTTTCAGAATACATTAAGCAAGTAGGGGTGGGTAGCCAATCCACAAAATGAGGAGCAATGGCTCAAACAACGTATGAGGCATCCAAGATGTTATCACAAGAAGGGCCATAAAAAGGAGAATTTGTTTTAGCATTGGGTTCTCTTTCTCTGTCTGTCTTTGTATTTCTTTATCTCTCTTTCTCTGTATCTCTCTCTCTCTGTATCTCTCCCTCTCTGTAATCCTGTATCTCCCTCTCTTTGTATCTACCCATGATAAATAGAGAAGTGCAACTCTTCCCCCTGAATAAAGGCAGGAGAACAAGAGAGGGAACACACACTTGCAGCAAGATACTTAACGACTCAGAAGTAAAAGTTCCAAAAAGGGTACAGTTTGCTGAGATGGCGAAAAATCTCTCTCCCCCCTCTTTTTCTCTCTTTGTATATAGTTCTCTCTCTCTCCATCTTTGTATTTCTCTATATCTTTTTCTCTGTAGTCATATATCTTCCTCTCTTTGTATCCATCTCTATCGCTCTCTTTCTGTATCTCTCTCTCTCTCTCTCTATATATATATATATATATATATATATATATATATATATATATATCTGTATCTCTCATTCTTTCTCTGTATCTCTCTGTCTTATTCTCTCGCTGTCTTATTCTCTCTCTTTCTGTATCTCTCTCTCTCTCTCTCTCTCTCTCTCTGTATCCCTCTCTTTGTATCTCTGATTCTCTCTCTGTATCTTTCTCTATTATTACTTTGTTTCTCTTTTTAATTTTCTCTCTTTTTCTGTGTATCTTTTTCTCTCATTATCTCTTTATTTATCACTCTATCTCTCTCTCTCTTTCTCTCTCTCTCTCTCTATCTCTCTCTCTGGTTCTGTCTCTCTCTAAATATCTATTTTTCAAGCTGTAATCATCTATAAAAGAGAGATTGAGATAGTGGTGACATCATAGCCCAAATATTCTATGGCCATTTGTGGGCATTAGGGTAACCCGCTCCATTACCCACCTATTTACTTACGTGGCTGGGGATTCTCAGGCTTGCTCTTTTTTTCCTAAAAAAAAAAAATAGGCATATTGCACAGAGCCACAGGACAGAGAGCTGCTTGCTATGGGGATACTCATGTGGGCGTGCTCCCAAGCCAGGCTGTGTGCATCCATAGACATACATACAGTGGCTCTGCTACTCCCCCTGCTTCCTTCTCACATGAATTGACTGACAGCAGCAGGAGCCAAAGGCTCTCACCTCTCTCAGATTGTCCTGTGAGGTGAAGAAGAGAAAGCAGTGGTGTTGCAGGCAAGCACAGCCCTGGATCAAGAGAGGATTCAGGAAAGTGTTTAGGGATGGGGGGAGGAAGGAGCAGTTAGTGGAAGTTTTTTTTTTAACCTAATGCAGAGAATGTAAGATAAAGTTAAAATACCGTTTAGAACCGCTTTAAGGAAGCTGTAGGTTCAAGTGCCTGCTGCTCTTTAGCAACTATTGAAAGCAAGAATTTGTTATGTTCCTCCATGTCAAATGCCAAACTCAAACAGCCAGTGTTCGGTCTGAGCTGATTCCTAAGCATGGGCTCCCCCCAAAATCGATACCAGACCCTTATTCAAGCATACAACGTGGGTGGCCAGAAAAGGGGGAGAGCATGTCACCATGTTGATGAGATACCGCCCCTTCCCCACTATGTTAATGAGTAAGGGGTACATCATTTTAATAGTTAATAAACACACACTTTTTAACAAGCCCTTTAATGTTTTAGTTCACCTTTACAGAAACAAGGATAAGGTGAATTAACACCATCATCCTCCTCATCCCCCCACACCCCAGTCCCCATTGTACTTATCTCTGGGGAGGCTGAACTGTCAATGCCCACACAGCCAGTGCAGTGGCCTGCGGATTTGAAATCCCTGCTCTTCTCCTTCTGCTCTGTGCAGCATTTCTGGGATTAACCAGAGCGGTTCTGATTGGTCAGTGCTGTCATAGAGCATCAGTCTGATCACTCTGATCTGAAAAGTGAACATACCATACACTTTGCTAGCTGAACAGCCATTACTGCTTTGTTAAGTAAATAGACCAGGCTGAATTTTCTGTAGCTGTTGACTTACACAATAGCCAGAAAGGATTTTACACCACTCCTCCTAACAATATTCCTCCTGCCAATGCTGTTTCTGTTGACTTAATTGGCCATTTCTGAATATACTTTTTTTTAAATGCATGTGTTATCACTACACATGTCACACTATTTAAAAAGAAATGCACCAAACACTAAGAAGTGTAGGCACCCAAAGCATTATTCAGATAAAATGAATTTAAAGTCAGTAAATTAAAGGCCAAACTGATATTTCAGGCTTGCATGTTGGCAGATTATATCACATGCTGGCTTTTCTCATTTTTTCAGTGACTGCAGTATGCTACTAGAATTCCCAACCCAGGCCAACTGCCTCAATTAATTCAAAGCCAAATAAAGGTTCTTCCTTCAAAGATTATCCCTAATGTAGAATAATTGGGCAGTCTGACTTCAAAAGAATGATACCTTATAGGATTGGGCACTCTGACTGCAAAAATATGACACCTTGTATAGCCCTGTTATGGGGGGGGGGGGGTCAAAAGAAGTTGTCCTCTCCACACAGGCTATGGTGCTCTGATTTCCACACAGAAGCGCTCACATAGGAGTGACAGTAATATAACAAACATTGAGCTATACGATTCAGTAACACTTGTCCCTTTTCAATCTGGATGGATACAACACAAAATCGTCCTTAAGCACCTCTGGTTTGCACAGATTGTGGCTGGCCACATTTTCCTCTCCACTTCCTGTAAGACTTCATATATATATATATATATATATATATATATATATATACAATGCCTTGCGAAAGTATTCGGCCCCCTTGAACTTTTTGACCTTTTGCCACATTTCAGGCTTCAAACATAAAGATATAAAACTGTAATTTTTTGTGAAGAATCAACAACAAGTGGAACACAATCATGAAGTGGAACGAAATTTATTGGATATTTCAAACTTTGTTAACAAATAAAAAACTGAAAAATTGGGCGGTCAAAATTATTCAGCCCCTTTACTTTCAGTGCAGCAAACTCTCTCCAGAAGTTCAGTGAGGATCTCTGAATGATCCAATGTTGGCCTAAATGACTAATGATGATAAATAGAATCCACCTGTTTGTAATCAAGTCTCCGTATAAATGCACCTGCACTGTGATAGTCTCAGAGGTCCGTTTAAAGCGCAGAGAGCATCATGAAGAACAAGGAACACACCAGGCAGGTCCGAGATACTGTTGTGGAGAAGTTTAAAGCCGGATTTGGATACAAAAAGATTTCCCAAGCTTTAACATCCCAAGGAGCACTGTGCAAGTGATAACATTGAAATGGAAGGAGTATCACACCACTGCAAATCTACGAAGTCCTGGCGGTCCCTCTAAACTTTCAGCTTATACAAGGAGAAGACTGATCAGAGATGCAGCCAAGAGGCCCATGATCACTCTGGATGAACTGCAGAGATCTACAGCTGAGGTGGGAGACTCTGTCCAAAGGACAACAATCAGTCGTATACTGCACAAATCTGGCCTTTATGGAAGAGTGGCAAGAAGAAAGCCATTTCTTAAAGATATCCATAAAAAGTGTTGTTTAAAGTTTGCCACAAGCCACCTGGGAGACACACCAAACATGTGGAAGAAGGTGCTCTGGTCAGATGAAACCAAAATTAAACTTTTTCGCAGCAATGCAAAACGTTATATTTTGCGTAAAAGCAACACAGCTCATCACCCTGAACACACCATCCCCACTATCAAACATGGTGGTGACAGCATCATGGTTTGGGCCTGCTTTTCTTCAGCAGGGACAGGGAAGATGGTTAAAATTGATGGGAAGATGGATGGAGCCAAATACAGGACTATTCTGGAAGAAAACCTGATGGAGTCTGCAAAACACCTGAGGCTGGGACGGAGATTTGTCTTCCAAAACGTAAAGCAAAATCTACAATGGAATGGTTCACAAATAAACATATCCAGCTGTTAGCATAGCCAAGTCAGAGTCCAGACCTGAATCCAATCGAGAATCTGTGGAAAGAACTGAAAACTGCTTTTCACAAACCCTTTCCATCCAACCTCACTAAGCTTAAGCTGTTTTGCAAGGAGGTATGGGCAAAAATTTCAGTCTCTCGATGTGAAAAACTGATAGAGACATACCCCAAGCGACTTACAGCTGTAATCGCAGCAAAAGGTGGTGCTACAAAGTATTAACTTAAGGGGGCTGAGTAATTTTGCACACCCAATTTTTCAGTTTTTTATTTGTTTAAAAAGTTTGAAATATCCAATAAATTTCGTCCCACTTCATGATTGTGTCCCACTTGTTGTTGATCCTTCACAAAAAATTACAGTTTTATATCTTTATGTTTGAAGCCTGAAATGTGGCAAAAGGTCGAAAAGTTCAAGGGGGCCGAATACTTTCGCAAGGCACTGTATATCCTTGAAGGGTTTCCTGACCCTTAAGCAGGGACAGGAAACAACCTCTTAACAGGAAGAATCTGTTTGTAACAAGAACTCTATGGTAGTTACCAGGCATGAATGTAAACAAAACAGACAGTGTACAAAAGAACACTTTCCTGCACTTGGATGGAGCCAATGCATTATAGGGTAATATCACCATGGCCATGTTTTAAACAGTCAAAAGAAGATTGTAGACAATTTAACTGCTACTGGTGCTTACACCAGGCTGGATTTCTGGATTTTCTATTCAGTTAAATTGGCTTTTCCTCAGGTATTTATTGCAAACGCGTATTTTTACAATTTATTTACAGACTCCTTCAGAAACTGCCACTTCTGGAAAGATTTCTGCACCCCCCTCCCTCCACTGAACTCTTGTGTTCAATCGGTTTAATAAGCTGGTACCTATGTCACTAACAAGTCCTTTACCAATGTGGGGATTGGTGGGAGGAACCTTGGAGCTTAGAGGAGGATCAGCACTAAGAAATGTTGGTACTGAACACCTTGCATGGGGTGATTTCTTTTCACTGCAGAAGTGGATGACTGTTTGGGCAGCAGGAAAAGTACTAAGTTCTTTGTAGGTGCAGCTTTTATTTTGGAATTGGTTTTCGTGACAAAGTCACTATAAGCTAGAACAGTCTTTTATTGGTTGTCAGTCCCATCCTAATTGGTTCTCCATGATGAGTATGACTACCACTTATATATCCTGACATTTCTTAATGTTTCATGTTTCTACCTTTCTTGAAGAAATGACTGCATGGGTCTCAGATGGGAGTAGTATTACACTGGTAGCATGAAACTAGTAACTGAAAAAAAATGGTGCAATAGATGAAAATATAAGAGAATTTATGAAAACATAATATGGAAATAAGTCTTCTTGGATTTTTTCACTTAGGAATTCATAGATTTTCTTCTTATTATTCTTAACCATCCTCAGTAAACCATTCCTTATCAGAGGTTTTCTTTTTCTGACATTGAACAGAGATAGAACTATACAGTAAATAATAAATTGTGGGATGCAGCCAGGCTTGCAGAAAATAACTATTTGAGGGATGGCGCATGAACAGAAAGCTGTAATTTTGACAGGTGGCAAGGTGTCGTGTCACCAAGCCCTTCCAAAGTCTCATATCTCATACCTTTTGATTAATGACTCTAATTAAGGAATGAAATCAAGCATGTGAAGACAGGGGATCGCTCTAGGTCCTTGTTTGGTAGTTTTCTCTTCCTGGCACATATCTCATCCATCTAAATATCACTGCTCTTTCATTCATTACAGCTGGATGATACCAAGAAGACATTTGCAGGGGTGCACACGTATGCCAGTGTCATTAAGTCATACACAAGATAGGATTACCTATTTTGATTATAATCAAAAGCTAAAATCTCTCTGCTACCTTTAAGATTTTGTTTAAACACAAAGAAACTAAAGACTGAGCAAATTACCCTTGTAATATGTCCTGCCTTTTGAATTGCAGAGTGAGAGTTATTGAGGGACAGAAAGATTATTTTTTAGAGCTTAGCCACAATGTGATAAAGTCGAATGAAGTATTGTATTATTCCTCTAACCTTTTGATTAAGTAAAATGATTTGGGTGAATAAAAAAAAAAAAAAACTGAAATTTTTTTTAGGTCGGTGATTCCAACTATAATAGATAATTGAAAAATGATTCAAAGAACACAATATACAGGGATATGGGAAATGATTATCGTGACTGACACACACACCTACACAACTATTGTCTTTACCTCTATGCTATTTAAGCTGAACCTTAGGTAGATATAAAATACACAAATTACCTATGTCAGGACTGGCATATTACACCCCCTTCATTTCTGGGCCATTTTTCAGTTTTCAATGCTGTGATAATTAGACTGACAATAACTTGATCTTGCAGCATTGTATTCAAAATAATTTTATATCATTTTTTGAGACAGACAGAGTTTTCTTTTGGCGGTATTTATTAACCACTTTTTTTACTTATACAAAGAAATATATACTGGACATCTGAAAAAAAAAATTTTTCCTTACTTTCTGGTATAAAACAAATCAAATAAAAACACCAGAACAGTATTAAAATCTCCAAAATGACCCCATTTTGGAAATGGACATCCCAAGGTGATCTGATTTTTGTGCCACAATGTTTTGGGATAAATATATATACTGGTATTGGGGTGAATAAAAAAAATGATGGGGCAATTCGTTTTTAAAAGTTACTCACTGAAGGCAAGTGCAAGTCTGCTTATTGTTGGAGGTTTCCCTATAGCAAGAATTTCAATGCACAGACTGCATTATGTGCAATAGCTAGATATCCTAGGTGAATAATTCAGATTTGTATTAATTATTAAATCATGAAATATATTTTTTTTTCTTTTGCAAGTAGTGTAAGTACCTGTATTTAAAGCGGTTTTAAAGGCCACACTTGTTTACCTTAATGCATTCACAGTATTAAGGAAAAAAAGAAGTCCAGCACATTAACCCTGCCTCCATCCCCAAACACTTATTTGCTGTCCATGTCACAGAAGCCAGGTCAAGGATCTATCAGAGCTGCTCCCCAAATGTCCTGGATCCTCAAAAGATACTAAGGACAGCAGAGTGATAATTTCCTGCTGCCATCAGTCAAACTGCTAGAACAAGGGAGCATGGGCATGGCTTGTCATCGTTGTGTATTTCTATGGACGCATACAGCTCAACTCAAGGAGGGTGCATGCACATGTACTGTATCTCCTTAACAAAAATCTAGCTAAGAAGACACATGCAAATGGGGAACTGGGGGCTGTGGCTTTGGAACACCTGGCTACATGAGGAAAGGGACATTTCATTAGAAGAGGACTACATATTTGGTATATGTTGACCTACTCTTCTGAAAAAAAAAAAAAAAAAACAGAGGGTATGGTGTCACTTTAGGTTGCAGTTCTTATTATTCCAACAGGGAGCATGCTGATAGAAATAGAGTAACAGAGAGGTGAGCTCATCAGTTTGCTGCTTCCTAATTCTCTGTCCAACCAGTGACTAGACAAAGGACCAGACATGTGTTACCTAAATAAGGCAGAGCAGCAAAAAAAAAAAACAGGTTGTACTGTGTGGCAGAGCTGTGCAAATCCCTGAACGGACAGAAATAATAACCCTTTGGCATTTAAGACAGTTCCCATACATGTATTTATTTGAATTACATCTGTATACTTATTATTTTTTTTTTTTTTAAGTTTGCGTTTAAGGATGTGGTATACAATATACTTTTACAGGGTCTAGAAGTATCTATGTCTTTCTGTAGAACATGTTTAAATGTTAACATATGCATGTTGCCATTTGTAGACGGTTGGAATGTTTTGCTATGAATATATTCCACAGTGCTCCCTGGATGCACCGGACCGCGTACTGAGGACCCCCTATATTGATCCCCTATTGGCTGTTTAAATCTGCTAATTAGGGGCATTTTGCTTTCTTTGCAAGTTTCCTCACTCCACTCGTCCAGTTGACACCTCCAAAAGGACATAGTATCGGTCCAATGCCTGCCATTTTGTTGTCCCGGTGTGGGTAGTTGGTCACGTTATGTGCCCATTCCCCTCTGGGATTGCATCCCTGGTCATTGCTCCATGCCATGGAATCCTGCTTCATCTAGCATGCTCTGTGATTTATATGATTGGTGCTTAGAAACAGTGTTGTTACCTGCTCACTTGGTCCCTCAAGAAGCTAATACAAGAGCTTTATCGCTCAAGAGAAACGCGTAGGACCTACAAAATTACACTGTTCCTACCCACGAACATGAAGCTGTACATTTTTAATGTAATGTGTACTCCTTTTATGCTTGTACGCTATGTTTTTTAAATTGTATTATTGATGAATTTAATAAAGTTCTAATTTTTTTTTTTATATCTATGATGTTGTATGTCTACCTCTCACCACTAGTGTTGAGCGAACACGGACTGTATTATTCGTGTTCGTACCGAATAATTGGATTTTTTGTACCCGAACACGGACACGGACACTTTACTGTATGTTCGGGTAAAAATCCGTGTTCGGTCGTTTTATTTCCGGGTTTTGCATGCTTTGGCGCTCTTTTCATGGCGGGCTTTCAACAGCCAATCAACAATCGTTTAACTGGTGTGCCTTAAGCCATCCCAGCCATGCCTGCAAATGTCTCAGTAGCTGTGATTGGCCGTCTGAAGCATGTGACCAAGTCTTTATAAGTTCGAGGCAGCCGCAGCGGCGTCATTATGCTGCTTAGATTCAGGGACAGAGCACACATCAACGTGCTGGCTGCTGATTAGGGAAAGATAGGCAGGAAAAAACCATTTGTGTCCGGATAGAATTGAGGGACAGGTCGGAGTGTTTAGGCAGGGCGAGTTGTAGGCATTTTAGGGATAGAGTCTGCTGAATTATATAGGGTCAGTGTCTTCTACAAACTACAATCGATATTGCTGTGTGGGGGGTGGGGTGAATCTGCACTCAATCCTGATCTACGATCTCTTCTCAATCCTGTTAGGGACAGAGTCTGCTGAATTTTAGGGAAACTGTGTTCTACAAACTACAATCGATATTGCTGTGTGGGGGGTGGGGTGAATCTGCACTCAATCCTGATCTACGATCTCTTCTCAATCCTGTTAGGGACAGAGTCTGCTGAATTTTAGGGAAACTGTGTTCTACAAACTACAATCGATATTGCTGTGTGGGGGGTGGGGTGAATCTGCACTCAATCCTGATCTACGATCTCTTCTCAATCCTGTTAGGGACAGAGTCTGCTGAATTTTAGGGAAACTGTGTTCTACAAACTACAATCGATATTGCTGTGTGGTGTGGGATTGGAGATAGGCAGGTGTCAGTGATCCACATCCATTTTTCTGTGTGTGAGCTGCAGTGAACACAATCTTTTTGGGCTGCAGTGAACACAATCTTTTTGGGCTGCAGTGAACACAATCTTTTTGGGCTGCAGTGAACACAATCTTTTTGGGGTGCAGTGAACAAAATCTTTTTGGGGTGCAGTGAACACAATCCTTTTTGGTGTGCAGTGAACACAATCTTTGTGGGGTGCAGTGAACAAAATCCTTTGTGGGGTGCAGTGAACAAAATCCTTTGTGGGGTGCAGTGAACACAATCTTTTTGGGGTGCAGTGAACAAAATCCTTTTTGGGGTGCAGTGAACAACATCCTTTTTGGGGTGCAGTGAACACAATCTTTTTGGGGTGCAGTGAACAAAATCCTTTGTGGGGTGCAGTGAACACAATCTTTTTGGGGTGCAGTGAACACAATCTTTTTGGGGTGGAGTGAACAACATCCTTTTTGGGGTGCAGTGAACAAAATCATTTTTGGGGTGCAGTGAACACAATCTTTTTGGGGTGCAGTGAACACAATCTTTGTGGGGTGCAGTGAACACAATCTTTTTGGGGTGGAGTGAACAACATCCTTTTTGGGGTGCAGTGAACAAAATCCTTTTTGGGGTGCAGTGAACAACATCCTTTTTGGGGTGCAGTGAACACAATCTTTTTGGGGTGCAGTGAACACAATCTTTGTGGGGTACAGTGAACAGAATCTTTGTGGGGTGCAGTGAACACAATCTTTGGGGGGTACAGTGAACACAATCTTTGTGAGGTGCAGTGAACACAATCTTTGTGGGGTGCAGTGAACACAATCATTGTGGGGTGCAGTGAACTCAATCTTTGTGGGGTACAGTGAACACAATCTCATACTGAAGGTTTGAGGGTGCTGCCTGTTCCATACTCCCCCTACTCCTCATCTAGCCTTTTAGGGGTACAAACAATAGTAATTGGGGCCTAGTGTGGTTGTGTACGTGTGATATACATACACTTTTTTGGGATCATATTTTCTATTCCGCTATTTAATCAAAAACCTTTGGGGATCAGTTAAATTGGGGGATAGTCTGTGTTGGTACGTGTGAGAGAGATCCACCTTTCCAAGTTGTTGGGGTTCATCTCATACTTCTGAAGGTTTGAGGGTGCTGCCTGTTCCATACTCCCCCCTACTCCTAGCCTTTTAGGGGTACAAACAATAGTAATTGGGGCCTAGTGTGGTTGTGTACGTGTGATATACATACACTTTTTTGGGATCATATTTTCTATTCCGCTATTTAATCAAAAACCTCTGGGGATCAGTTAAATTGGGGGATAGTCTGTGTTGGTACGTGTGAGAGAGATCCACCTTTCCAAGTTGTTGGGGTTCATCTCATACTTCTGAAGGTTTGAGGGTGCTGCCTGTTCCATACTCCCCCTACTCCTAGCCTTTTAGGGGTACAAACAATAGTAATTGGGGCCTAGTGTGGTTGTGTACGTGTGATATACATACACTTTTTTGGGATCATATTTTCTATTCCGCTATTTAATCAAAAACCTCTGGGGATCAGTTAAATTGGGGGATAGTCTGTGTTGGTACGTGTGAGAGAGATCCACCTTTCCAAGTTGTTGGGGTTCATCTCATACTTCTGAAGGTTTGAGGGTGCTGCCTGTTCCATACTCCCCCCTACTCCTAGCCTTTTAGGGGTACAAACAATAGTAATTGGGGCCTAGTGTGGTTGTGTACGTGTGATATACATACACTTTTTTGGGATCATATTTTCTATTCCGCTATTTAATCAAAAACCTCTGGGGATCAGTTAAATTGGGGGATAGTCTGTGTTGGTACGTGTGAGAGAGATCCACCTTTCCAAGTTGTTGGGGTTCATCTCATACTTCTGAAGGTTTGAGGGTGCTGCCTGTTCCATACTCCCCCCTACTCCTAGCCTTTTAGGGGTACAAACAATAGTAATTGGGGCCTAGTGTGGTTGTGTACGTGTGATATACATACACTTTTTTGGGATCATATTTTCTATTCCGCTATTTAATCAAAAACCTCTGGGGATCAGTTAAATTGGGGGATAGTCTGTGTTGGTACGTGTGAGAGAGATCCACCTTTCCAAGTTGTTGGGGTTCATCTCATACTTCTGAAGGTTTGAGGGTGCTGCCTGTTCCATACTCCCCCTACTCCTAGCCTTTTAGGGGTACAAACAATAGTAATTGGGGCCTAGTGTGGTTGTGTACGTGTGATATACATACACTTTTTTGGGATCATATTTTCTATTCCGCTATTTAATCAAAAACCTCTGGGGATCAGTTAAATTGGGGGATAGTCTGTGTTGGTACGTGTGAGAGAGATCCACCTTTCCAAGTTGTTGGGGTTCATCTCATACTTCTGAAGGTTTGAGGGTGCTGCCTGTTCCATACTCCCCCTACTCCTAGCCTTTTAGGGGTACAAACAATAGTAATTGGGGCCTAGTGTGGTTGTGTACGTGTGATATACATACACTTTTTTGGGATCATATTTTCTATTCCGCTATTTAATCAAAAACCTCTGGGGATCAGTTAAATTGGGGGATAGTCTGTGTTGGTACGTGTGAGAGAGATCCACCTTTCCAAGTTGTTGGGGTTCATCTCATACTTCTGAAGGTTTGAGGGTGCTGCCTGTTCCATACTCCCCCTACTCCTAGCCTTTTAGGGGTACAAACAATAGTAATTGGGGCCTAGTGTGGTTGTGTACGTGTGATATACATACACTTTTTTGGGATCATATTTTCTATTCCGCTATTTAATCAAAAACCTTTGGGGATCAGTTAAATTGGGGGATAGTCTGTGTTGGTACGTGTGAGAGAGATCCACCTTTCCAAGTTGTTGGGGTTCATCTCATACTTCTGAAGGTTTGAGGGTGCTGCCTGTTCCATACTCCCCCTACTCCTAGCCTTTTAGGGGTACAAACAATAGTAATTGGGGCCTAGTGTGGTTGTGTACGTGTGATATACATACACTTTTTTGGGATCATATTTTCTATTCCGCTATTTAATCAAAAACCTTTGGGGATCAGTTAAATTGGGGGATAGTCTGTGTTGGTACGTGTGAGAGAGATCCACCTTTCCAAGTTGTTGGGGTTCATCTCATACTTCTGAAGGTTTGAGGGTGCTGCCTGTTCCATACTCCCCCTACTCCTAGCCTTTTAGGGGTACAAACAATAGTAATTGGGGCCTAGTGTGGTTGTGTACGTGTGATATACATACACTTTTTTGGGATCATATTTTCTATTCCGCTATTTAATCAAAAACCTCTGGGGATCAGTTAAATTGGAGGATAGTCTGTGTTGGTACGTGTGAGAGAGATCCACCTTTCCAAGTTGTTGGGGTTCATCTCATACTTCTGAAGGTTTGAGGGTGCTGCCTGTTCCATACTCCCCCTACTCCTAGCCTTTTAGGGGTACAAACAATAGTAATTGGGGCCTAGTGTGGTTGTGTACGTGTGATATACATACACTTTTTTGGGATCATATTTTCTATTCCGCTATTTAATCAAAAACCTCTGGGGATCAGTTAAATTGGGGGATAGTCTGTGTTGGTACGTGTGAGAGAGATCCACCTTTCCAAGTTGTTGGGGTTCATCTCATACTTCTGAAGGTTTGAGGGTGCTGCCTGTTCCATACTCCCCCCTACTCCTAGCCTTTTAGGGGTACAAACAATAGTAATTGGGGCCTAGTGTGGTTGTGTACGTGTGATATACATACACTTTTTTGGGATCATATTTTCTATTCCGCTATTTAATCAAAAACCTCTGGGGATCAGTTAAATTGGGGGATAGTCTGTGTTGGTACGTGTGAGAGAGATCCACCTTTCCAAGTTGTTGGGGTTCATCTCATACTTCTGAAGGTTTGAGGGTGCTGCCTGTTCCATACTCCCCCCTACTCCTAGCCTTTTAGGGGTACAAACAATAGTAATTGGGGCCTAGTGTGGTTGTGTACGTGTGATATACATACACTTTTTTGGGATCATATTTTCTATTCCGCTATTTAATCAAAAACCTCTGGGGATCAGTTAAATTGGGGGATAGTCTGTGTTGGTACGTGTGAGAGAGATCCACCTTTCCAAGTTGTTGGGGTTCATCTCATACTTCTGAAGGTTTGAGGGTGCTGCCTGTTCCATACTCCCCCTACTCCTAGCCTTTTAGGGGTACAAACAATAGTAATTGGGGCCTAGTGTGGTTGTGTACGTGTGATATACATACACTTTTTTGGGATCATATTTTCTATTCCGCTATTTAATCAAAAACCTCTGGGGATCAGTTAAATTGGGGGATAGTCTGTGTTGGTACGTGTGAGAGAGATCCACCTTTCCAAGTTGTTGGGGTTCATCTCATACTTCTGAAGGTTTGAGGGTGCTGCCTGTTCCATACTCCCCCCTACTCCTAGCCTTTTAGGGGTACAAACAATAGTAATTGGGGCCTAGTGTGGTTGTGTACGTGTGATATACATACACTTTTTTGGGATCATATTTTCTATTCCGCTATTTAATCAAAAACCTCTGGGGATCAGTTAAATTGGGGGATAGTCTGTGTTGGTACGTGTGAGAGAGATCCACCTTTCCAAGTTGTTGGGGTTCATCTCATACTTCTGAAGGTTTGAGGGTGCTGCCTGTTCCATACTCCCCCCTACTCCTAGCCTTTTAGGGGTACAAACAATAGTAATTGGGGCCTAGTGTGGTTGTGTACGTGTGATATACATACACTTTTTTGGGATCATATTTTCTATTCCGCTATTTAATCAAAAACCTCTGGGGATCAGTTAAATTGGGGGATAGTCTGTGTTGGTACGTGTGAGAGAGATCCACCTTTCCAAGTTGTTGGGGTTCATCTCATACTTCTGAAGGTTTGAGGGTGCTGCCTGTTCCATACTCCCCCTACTCCTAGCCTTTTAGGGGTACAAACAATAGTAATTGGGGCCTAGTGTGGTTGTGTACGTGTGATATACATACACTTTTTTGGGATCATATTTTCTATTCCGCTATTTAATCAAAAACCTCTGGGGATCAGTTAAATTGGGGGATAGTCTGTGTTGGTACGTGTGAGAGAGATCCACCTTTCCAAGTTGTTGGGGTTCATCTCATACTTCTGAAGGTTTGAGGGTGCTGCCTGTTCCATACTCCCCCTACTCCTAGCCTTTTAGGGGTACAAACAATAGTAATTGGGGCCTAGTGTGGTTGTGTACGTGTGATATACATACACTTTTTTGGGATCATATTTTCTATTCCGCTATTTAATCAAAAACCTCTGGGGATCAGTTAAATTGGGGGATAGTCTGTGTTGGTACGTGTGAGAGAGATCCACCTTTCCAAGTTGTTGGGGTTCATCTCATACTTCTGAAGGTTTGAGGGTGCTGCCTGTTCCATACTCCCCCTACTCCTAGCCTTTTAGGGGTACAAACAATAGTAATTGGGGCCTAGTGTGGTTGTGTACGTGTGATATACATACACTTTTTTGGGATCATATTTTCTATTCCGCTATTTAATCAAAAACCTTTGGGGATCAGTTAAATTGGGGGATAGTCTGTGTTGGTACGTGTGAGAGAGATCCACCTTTCCAAGTTGTTGGGGTTCATCTCATACTTCTGAAGGTTTGAGGGTGCTGCCTGTTCCATACTCCCCCTACTCCTAGCCTTTTAGGGGTACAAACAATAGTAATTGGGGCCTAGTGTGGTTGTGTACGTGTGATATACATACACTTTTTTGGGATCATATTTTCTATTCCGCTATTTAATCAAAAACCTTTGGGGATCAGTTAAATTGGGGGATAGTCTGTGTTGGTACGTGTGAGAGAGATCCACCTTTCCAAGTTGTTGGGGTTCATCTCATACTTCTGAAGGTTTGAGGGTGCTGCCTGTTCCATACTCCCCCTACTCCTAGCCTTTTAGGGGTACAAACAATAGTAATTGGGGCCTAGTGTGGTTGTGTACGTGTGATATACATACACTTTTTTGGGATCATATTTTCTATTCCGCTATTTAATCAAAAACCTCTGGGGATCAGTTAAATTGGAGGATAGTCTGTGTTGGTACGTGTGAGAGAGATCCACCTTTCCAAGTTGTTGGGGTTCATCTCATACTTCTGAAGGTTTGAGGGTGCTGCCTGTTCCATACTCCCCCTACTCCTAGCCTTTTAGGGGTACAAACAATAGTAATTGGGGCCTAGTGTGGTTGTGTACGTGTGATATACATACACTTTTTTGGGATCATATTTTCTATTCCGCTATTTAATCAAAAACCTCTGGGGATCAGTTAAATTGGGGGATAGTCTGTGTTGGTACGTGTGAGAGAGATCCACCTTTCCAAGTTGTTGGGGTTCATCTCATACTTCTGAAGGTTTGAGGGTGCTGCCTGTTCCATACTCCCCCCTACTCCTAGCCTTTTAGGGGTACAAACAATAGTAATTGGGGCCTAGTGTGGTTGTGTACGTGTGATATACATACACTTTTTTGGGATCATATTTTCTATTCCGCTATTTAATCAAAAACCTCTGGGGATCAGTTAAATTGGGGGATAGTCTGTGTTGGTACGTGTGAGAGAGATCCACCTTTCCAAGTTGTTGGGGTTCATCTCATACTTCTGAAGGTTTGAGGGTGCTGCCTGTTCCATACTCCCCCCTACTCCTAGCCTTTTAGGGGTACAAACAATAGTAATTGGGGCCTAGTGTGGTTGTGTACGTGTGATATACATACACTTTTTTGGGATCATATTTTCTATTCCGCTATTTAATCAAAAACCTCTGGGGATCAGTTAAATTGGGGGATAGTCTGTGTTGGTACGTGTGAGAGAGATCCACCTTTCCAAGTTGTTGGGGTTCATCTCATACTTCTGAAGGTTTGAGGGTGCTGCCTGTTCCATACTCCCCCTACTCCTAGCCTTTTAGGGGTACAAACAATAGTAATTGGGGCCTAGTGTGGTTGTGTACGTGTGATATACATACACTTTTTTGGGATCATATTTTCTATTCCGCTATTTAATCAAAAACCTCTGGGGATCAGTTAAATTGGGGGATAGTCTGTGTTGGTACGTGTGAGAGAGATCCACCTTTCCAAGTTGTTGGGGTTCATCTCATACTTCTGAAGGTTTGAGGGTGCTGCCTGTTCCATACTCCCCCCTACTCCTAGCCTTTTAGGGGTACAAACAATAGTAATTGGGGCCTAGTGTGGTTGTGTACGTGTGATATACATACACTTTTTTGGGATCATATTTTCTATTCCGCTATTTAATCAAAAACCTCTGGGGATCAGTTAAATTGGGGGATAGTCTGTGTTGGTACGTGTGAGAGAGATCCACCTTTCCAAGTTGTTGGGGTTCATCTCATACTTCTGAAGGTTTGAGGGTGCTGCCTGTTCCATACTCCCCCCTACTCCTAGCCTTTTAGGGGTACAAACAATAGTAATTGGGGCCTAGTGTGGTTGTGTACGTGTGATATACATACACTTTTTTGGGATCATATTTTCTATTCCGCTATTTAATCAAAAACCTCTGGGGATCAGTTAAATTGGGGGATAGTCTGTGTTGGTACGTGTGAGAGAGATCCACCTTTCCAAGTTGTTGGGGTTCATCTCATACTTCTGAAGGTTTGAGGGTGCTGCCTGTTCCATACTCCCCCTACTCCTAGCCTTTTAGGGGTACAAACAATAGTAATTGGGGCCTAGTGTGGTTGTGTACGTGTGATATACATACACTTTTTTGGGATCATATTTTCTATTCCGCTATTTAATCAAAAACCTCTGGGGATCAGTTAAATTGGGGGATAGTCTGTGTTGGTACGTGTGAGAGAGATCCACCTTTCCAAGTTGTTGGGGTTCATCTCATACTTCTGAAGGTTTGAGGGTGCTGCCTGTTCCATACTCCCCCTACTCCTAGCCTTTTAGGGGTACAAACAATAGTAATTGGGGCCTAGTGTGGTTGTGTACGTGTGATATACATACACTTTTTTGGGATCATATTTTCTATTCCGCTATTTAATCAAAAACCTCTGGGGATCAGTTAAATTGGGGGATAGTCTGTGTTGGTACGTGTGAGAGAGATCCACCTTTCCAAGTTGTTGGGGTTCATCTCATACTTCTGAAGGTTTGAGGGTGCTGCCTGTTCCATACTCCCCCTACTCCTAGCCTTTTAGGGGTACAAACAATAGTAATTGGGGCCTAGTGTGGTTGTGTACGTGTGATATACATACACTTTTTTGGGATCATATTTTCTATTCCGCTATTTAATCAAAAACCTTTGGGGATCAGTTAAATTGGGGGATAGTCTGTGTTGGTACGTGTGAGAGAGATCCACCTTTCCAAGTTGTTGGGGTTCATCTCATACTTCTGAAGGTTTGAGGGTGCTGCCTGTTCCATACTCCCCCTACTCCTAGCCTTTTAGGGGTACAAACAATAGTAATTGGGGCCTAGTGTGGTTGTGTACGTGTGATATACATACACTTTTTTGGGATCATATTTTCTATTCCGCTATTTAATCAAAAACCTCTGGGGATCAGTTAAATTGGGGGATAGTCTGTGTTGGTACGTGTGAGAGAGATCCACCTTTCCAAGTTGTTGGGGTTCATCTCATACTTCTGAAGGTTTGAGGGTGCTGCCTGTTCCATACCCCCCCTACTCCTCATCTAGCCTTTTAGGGGTACAAACAATAGTAATTGGGGCCTAGTGTGGTTGTGTACGTGCGAGATACATACACTTTTTTTGATCATATTTCCTATTCCGCTATTCAATAAAAACCTTTGAGGATCAATTGAATTGCGGGATAGTCTGTGTCGGTACGTGTGAGAGAGATCCACCTTTCCAAGTTGTTGGGGTTCATCTCATACTTCTGAAGGTTTGAGGGTGCTGCCTGTTCCATACCCCCCCTACTCCTCATCTAGCCTTTTAGGGGTACAAACAATAGTAATTGGGGCCTAGTGTGGTTGTGTACGTGCGAGATACATACACTTTTTTTGATCATATTTCCTATTCCGCTATTCAATAAAAACCTTTGGGGATCAATTAAATTGCGGGATAGTCTGTGTCGGTACGTGTGAGATCCACCTTTCCAAGTTTTTGGGGTTCATCTCATACTTCTGAAGCTTTGAGGGTGCTGCCTGTTCCATACTCCTCCTCCTCCTCATCCATCCTTTTAGGTGTACAAACAATAGTAATTGGGGCCTAGTGTGCTTCTGTACGTGTGAGATACATACACATTTTTTGATCATATTTCCTATTCCGCTATTCAATAAAAACCTTTGGGGATCAATTAAATTGCGGAATAGTCTGTGTCGGTACGTGTGAGATCCACCTTTCCAAGTTTTTGGGGTTCATCTCATACTTCTGAAGCTTTGAGGGTGCTGCCTGTTCCATACTCCTCCTCCTCCTCATCCATCCTTTTAGGTGTACAAACAATAGTAATTGGGGCCTAGTGTGTTTCTGTACGTGCGAGATACATACACTTTTTTTGATCATATTTCCTATTCCGCTATTCAATAAAAACCTTTGGGGATCAATTAAATTGCGGGATAGTCTGTGTCAGTACGTGTGAGATCCACCTTTCCAAGTTTTTGGGGTTCATCTCATACTTCTGAAGCTTTGAGGGTGCTGCCTGTTCCATACTCCTCCTCCTCCTCATCCATCCTTTTAGGTGTACAAACAATAGTAATTGGGGCCTAGTGTGCTTCTGTACGTGTGAGATACATACACATTTTTTGATCATATTTCCTATTCCGCTATTCAATAAAAACCTTTGGGGATCAATTAAATTGCGGAATAGTCTGTGTCGGTACGTGTGAGATCCACCTTTCCAAGTTTTTGGGGTTCATCTCATACTTCTGAAGCTTTGAGGGTGCTGCCTGTTCCATACTCCTCCTCCTCCTCATCCATCCTTTTAGGTGTACAAACAATAGTAATTGGGGCCTAGTGTGTTTCTGTACGTGTGAGATACATACACTTTTTTTGATCATATTTCCTATTCCGCTATTCAATAAAAACCTTTGGGGATCAATTGAATTGCGGGATAGTCTGTGTCGGTACGTGTGAGAGAGATCCACCTTTCCAAGTTGTTGGGGTTCATCTCATACTTCTGAAGGTTTGAGGGTGCTGCCTGTTCCATACCCCCCTACTCCTCATCTAGCCTTTTAGGGGTACAAACAATAGTAATTGGGGCCTAGTGTGGTTGTGTACGTGCGAGATACATACACTTTTTTTGATCATATTTCCTATTCCGCTATTCAATAAAAACCTTTGAGGATCAATTGAATTGCGGGATAGTCTGTGTCGGTACGTGTGAGAGAGATCCACCTTTCCAAGTTGTTGGGGTTCATCTCATACTTCTGAAGGTTTGAGGGTGCTGCCTGTTCCATACTCCCCCTACTCCTCATCTAGCCTTTTAGGGGTACAAACAATAGTAATTGGGGCCTAGTGTGGTTGTGTACGTGTGATATACATACACTTTTTTTGGATCATATTTTCTATTCCGCTATTCAATAAAAACCTTTCTAGGGCAAGATCTTAAATTACAGAAATATGAGGAGACCGTCAAATAAGGGCCGTGGCCTGGGTCGTGGTGCTGCTGGTAGAGCTCCTGTTGCAAGGAGAGGACATGGTCGATCTGTGCCAGCTACACGCACAAGTGAAACACCTTCCTCAAGTGTGAGTAGGCGACAGAACCTGCATCAGTATTTGGTAGGGCATCAAACGCCCCTAGAAGTGATGAGGCCAGAACAAGTTGAGGCGATAGTAGATTGGTTTGCTGCTGACAGTGCCTCCAGTTCCTTCACATTGTCTCCCACCCAGTCTACTGCAGAAAGGTCAGAGTTGGCACCTGCAGCCAATGTCCAACCGTCTTTCACCTCACCCCCTTGCAAATCAGGCCAGCAGTCTGAGCCCCAAGCCATACAGCAGTCTCTTATTCTTTTTGAGGACTCTGTCAGCAGGGTTTCCCAGGGCCATCCACCTAGCCCTGCCCCAGAAGTGGAAGAGATTGAGTGCAGCGATGCCCAACCACTTATTCCTCAAGATGAGTACATGCAAGGATCATCGCAGCACGTCTCCGATGATGACGAAACGCAGGTGCCAACTGCTGCGGCGTTCAGCATTGTGGAGACCGACAAGGAGGGCAGGGGTGAAGACTGGGTGGAAGATGATGTGGAGGACGATGAGGTCCTCGACCCCACATGGAATGAACGTCATGCAGGTGAACTGAGTAGTTTGGAGGAAGAGGCGGTGGTCGCACAGAGCCACCAGCACAGCAGAAGAGGGAGCAGGGTGCAGAAGCGGAGCGGCCGTGCCCTAGACACTACGCCCGCTACTGCCCAACGCAGCAAGGGAACGAGCGCACCAAAGTCAGCTCAAAGGAGTTCTCTAGCGTGGAAGTTCTTTAGAAAATGTGCTGATGACAGGACACGAGTGGTTTGCACCCTGTGCAATCAGAGCTTGAAGCGAGGCATGAACCTTCTCAACCTGAGCACAACCTGCATGATCAGGCATCTAAGTGCAAAGCACGAGCTGCAGTGGAGTACACACCTTCAAAACCAAGAAACGTCTCTGGCTCATCCTGCTTCCTCTTCTGCTGCAGTCTCGGCCGCTCCAGCCACATCTGTAGTGATACCGGCACCTGCCACCCTGCAAACAGACGATCTGTCAGCAACACCACCACCTGGGTCACCAACAACCATCTCCACAATGTCCCGTGGAAGCGTTCAGCTTTCCATCTCCCAAACACTTGAGAGGAAGAGGAAGTACCCCCCTACCCACCCGCGATCCCTGGCCCTGAATGCCAGCATTTCAAAATTATTGGCCTTTGAAATGCTGTCATTCCGTCTGGTGGAGACGCACAGTTTTAAAAACCTTATGTCGGTGGCTGTCCCACAGTACGTCGTGCCCAGCCGCCACTACTTTTCCAGGCAAGCCATCCCTTCCCTGCACAACCAAGTGGGGGAAAAAATCAGGTGTGCACTGCGCAACGCCATCTGTGCCAAGGTCCACCTAACTACGGATACGTGGACCAGTAAGCACGGTCAGGGGCGTTATATCTCCCTAACGGCACACTGGGTAAATGCAGTGGCGGATGGGCCTGAGGCGGATAGCAATTTGGCGCATGTCCTTCCACCACCGAGGATTGCAGGGCGCTTCAGTTTGCCTCCTGTTCCTAACTCCTCCTACTCCGCTTCCTCATCCTCTACCGCCTCCTCATCCGGACAGCGTAACACCTTCACCACCAACTTCAGCACGGCCAGGGGTAAACGACAGCAGGCAGTTTTACAACTTGCCTGTTTGGGGGACAAACCACACACCGCGCAGGAGTTGTGGAGGAGCATGGAACAGCAGACAAATGAGTGGTTGCTGCCAGCGAGCCTCAAGCCCGGCCTGGTGGTGTGCGATAACGGGCGAAATCTCATAGCAGCTCTGGGCCTAGCCGGTTTGACGCACATCCCTTGCCTGGCGCATGTGCTGAATTTGGTGGTGCAGAGGTTCCTTAAAAACTACCCCGATATGTCAGAGCTGCTGCAGAAAGTGCGGGCCGTTTGTGCGCACTTTCGGCGTTCTCACCCTGCTGCTGCTCGCCTGGCAGCGCTGCAGCGTAACTTCGGCCTTCCCGCTCACCGCCTCATATGTGACGTGCCCACAAGGTGGAACTCCACCTTGCACATGCTGGAAAGACTGTGCGAGCAGCAGCAGGCCATAGTGGAGTTTCAGCTGCAGCACGCACGCGTGAGTCGCTCTGCGGAACAGCACCACTTCACCACCAATAACTGGGCCTCCATGCGAGACCTGTGTGCCTTGTTGCGCTGTTTTGAGTACTCCACCAACATGGCCAGTGGCAATGACGCCGTTCTCAGCTTAACTATCCCACTTCTATGCCTCCTTGAAAAAACAATTCGGGCGATGATGGAAGAGGATGTGGCACAGGATGAGGAGGAGGAGGAGGATGAAGAGGTAACATTTCCAAGGCTTTCAGGGCAGTCATTCGCAAGGGGCTCCGAGGGTGGGTTCCTGCACACGCAAACGCCAGGGACGCAATTGTCCAGCAGGGGCACAGTTCTGGAGGATGAGGAGGATGAGGAGGAGGAGGAGCTGGAGGAGGAGATGGAACCATGTTCACAGCAGGGTGGCACCCAGGCCAGCTCATGGCCATCACTGGTGCGTGGCTGGGGGGATACAGAGGACACGGACCATACACCTCCCACAGAGGACAGCCTTTCGTCGCCTCTGGGCAGCCTGGCACACATGAGCGATTACATGCTGCAGTGTCTCCACAACGACCGCCGAGTTGCCCACATTCTAACTTGTGCTGATTACTGGGTGGCCACGCTGCTGGATCCCCGTTACAAGGACAACGTACCGTCCTTAATTCACTCACTGGAGCGCGATCGCAAGATGCGCGAGTACAAGCGCACGCTGGTAGACGCCATGCTGCTGGCATTCCCATCTGACAGCGGGGCCACAGTGGAAGCACAAGGCAGAGGAGGAGGAGGTCGCCAACGCAACCAGGGCACCGCCAGCACCTCAGAAGGCAGGGTTAGCATGGCCGAAATGTGGAAAAGCTTTGTCAGCACGCCACAACAAACAGCAGCACCAGCAGCTCAGATGGAACGTCTTAGCAGGAGGCAGCATTTTACCAACATGGTGGAGCAGTATGTGTGCACACGCCTACATGTAGTGAATGACGGGTCTGCCCCCTTCAACTTCTGGGTCTCCAAATTGGGCACATGGCCTGAGCTTGCCCTTTACGCCTTGGAGGTGCTGGCGTGCCCTGCAGCCAGTGTATTATCTGAACGGGTATTTAGCACGGCTGGGGGCGTTATAACAGACAAGCGCAGCCGCCTGTCCAGAGACAATGTGGACAAGCTCACGTTCATTAAAATGAACCAGGCATGGATCCCACGGGACTTTTCCGTACCTTATGCAGAATAGCAATGGATACCGACCTTACCCACCCATTGTTCCATTTTTGCTCTTTCTCACTCTTTTGGGGTGTACCCTCATTTAAAATTTGTGAAAAGAAGCAGTGTTGGCTACCTCGTCCTCCTCCTCAGGGCCAGATTAATGTAGGGTCTATTGGAGCTGCAGCTCCAGGCCCCTACCTTTTATATAGGCCCCGGGTTGGCCATATTCACTGTTACCGCTCTTCTGTCACTTGTAAACACAGAAGTCTGGCTTCTATGCTCGCTTCCCCAGGCAGCACCCTCAGAACCTCCCCACACAGCGTGAAGGCCGGACAAGGAGGGACAGTTGGCGATGCATGGATGTGTTTATGGGCTTCAGAGACAGCATCCCATGTTGAATTAGGCATGCATGGCTGCACCCTTCCTCCTCTGGGTGCATGGCAAGGCACGGCCCTAAGGCCCTTCAAAATCCTCAGCACCAAGCCCATGATGCTGTTAATCCGGCCCTGGTCCTCCTCCACCGCCGCTTCCACCTACACCGCCCATAGGTGTGCGCAGCCTATTGCATTAAGGTGTGCACCCCAAAGTTGAAATACACATGCATGTGTTTGCCAGCAGGGAGAGTAATGTATCGGGGCCATGTACCTGTAGGCAAGGAGAAATAGAGCAGAGCAGGTCCCAGGGAGATCTTTCCCATCTCCTCACTGGCAATGCTATGTGCCCTAGGTGATTAGGGTGTGCCCAGGCACACCCAGCACACCCTGTGCGCACGCCTATGTCACCGCCACATCCACCACCACCTCAACCTCCCTCCTACTCCATATGGGCCTCGTCCTTCAGAGATGAAGAAGAACATTGTTTTATTTTTCTGTTTTTTTTTGTTGTTTTAAGTTATTTCCCTATCCACATTTGTTTGCAGAGCACTTGCCATGCTCTTAATTACGTTTTGCTGCCATTTGCAGCACTCTAGCCCTTTCCTTTGGTGTTTTAGAGCCATTTTAGTGCCTTAAAGTTCGGGTCCCCATTGACTTCAATGGGGTTCGGTGTCCGGGAAAAGTTCGGTAAAAGTCCGGGACACGGACCCGGACTTTTTTTTAAAGTTCGGCCGAACCCGTCGAACACGGACATCTAGGTGTCCGCTCAACCCTACTCACCACCCCTCAGCCTATAAAATCCCAATTCCACAAGGTGGTAGGATAGTCAACTCTCCTGTCCTCTTGTGTTTTTTCCTCTTTTTTCTATATTCCAGTTATCTGTTGACAACTGTTGATAAATATAGACACACTCCCACAGAGGGAGCATGCTGATAGGAGTAGAGTGACAGAGAGGTGAGAAGTAACATGCTGTGTTTGAATATCTGACACCATGGATCTGACACCAAGCTTCGAGACCTGTGCAGGCGTAATGGAACAAAACTGGTCACTTTTTTGCATTTGGTTTATGTTTTTGTATTAGTATTATTATATGTTATTTTATCTTGACAAAAAGGTGAAGTTATGCTTTTTTTTCCCATTTCAAATGTACTTGAGAATACACAGTACATAAGCCAGCTTTGTGTAGACAAAGCTGTTTGAAAACCTTCTCCTTGACCGGGGCTCAACAAATCCAGGCAGAAGGCCAAGTAATGTGGTCCCTCTGGGTTGCGTGTTTTTAAAATGTTTTTAACAGCACCTGCAGCTTCATCTGCCACTGAACTAAGCATCACTTCTGAATGGATCTAAGGCGTGAGAACGTACAGACCACTGTTTTGAAAGGCAGCCAAGCACCATTGGTGACAGGTCTTACTGTTGGCAGTAGTTGTTTAAAGCTTGAATCTTGTCCACAGGACTGGCATTGCTTACTCTAACATATGACAATCTGGATTCCTGGATATTTTATATAACTTTATTATTTAATTCCTTTTTTTAAGAAAAAGTTAGATATGCAATAATGAAACACTTAAAGTATATGTAAACAAAATCATTAAAATCTCTTAAGCTTTAATATGTAAAAAGTATTTTTTAATATTTTTAAATGTGAAGCGTTTTTTTAAGTATTTCTGCCTTTTAGGTCCTTGATTTAGGATGAAATTGCTCTCTCCATTCCTCCCAGTTGTGCTCCTGTGTTGTCGTCCTGTCACATGGCCTTCTCTTTGAGACTACAGAGGGCTATTTCAACAGACCACTGTTTTCTTCTTGACAAAACCAGCCCTAAGGAATGCAATGTAGCTATCATTGGAGCTGATGTAGACAGGGAGTTGCTGCAAAGAAGTTGCAGGAGATCAGCAGCACTGAAATACAACAAAGGTTGATAAAAAAAGGTGAAAAAAGTTATATTATCCAAAATAAATGGCAAAGGTTAATGATGCACAGTGCTTTCTAAAACTAAATGCTATTAAGTTAGTTTCAGGGCCGGTTCACACTTGTGCGATGCGGGAAGGCTGCGAATTCGCAGCCTGTTCCCGCATCGCATCCGCACAAGAGGCAGTTCACACTGCCATATGCGATACGCAGGGGGGGGTGTCAATTAAATGTTTTAAGACACCCCCAGGTTGATCGCATATCGCAGTGCGATCTGAGAGTTCGCACAGGATCGGATCGCACAAGTGTGAACCACTGTGCGATCCGATCCTGATGCGGCTGAAAAAATGCCACCTGTGCGTCTTTGGTGCGGGTGCAGTGCGAATTTCAGCCATACAAAGTGTATGGCTGAATTCGCATCCGCACAGGAGATCGCATGTAATGAAGGAGCAGTGTGCTCCAAATTACATGCGATCTCCGCAGCCGCACAAATGTGAACCGGGGCTAAATCTACTTTAAGGTACAGCTAAAAAAATAGAGATATGTGACTGGGCAGATTCTGTTCACGAATGTTTGTCAGATGAGATCACTTCTTCCTCTTTCAACTTTGCATCTTCTGTGTGATATAGCTGCTCATGGAACAATAGATCAATATTATTTCTACAATAATTCATTGTCCGGACAGTAGTCAGGTGACAGAAGAACTTTGTAGTCTGTTCAGTTTGGCACTATTGTAAATCACAAATGCTGCTCAACATAATTTTCCACATGTAATTAATTTTCTTATGTAAGAATGTGCTGCCCTCTACTGTCTGAATTTGTAAATGCCTGTAAATATATGTTTTATGCACTTCTTGCCCCTGATTGTTGGCTTTGAAACCCCAGAAGGAGGAAGTGGTGAGAAAGAGAAAGTCTCAGGCAAATATCCTGTCCATGCTGCTAAATTCCATACCAGAAGAGACTATTGTGTAAGTATTCTTATGATCCAATAGTTTAACTACAGCTGCTGGGTGTATATTTAGATCCATTTGACATACAGAGTATCTTTGCTCTGTTTTTTTATTTTTTCACATGCATAGTGCCAGAAAGCTAGGTCTGTGCTAATGAATGTGTAATGGACACCTTCCAGTATTTTGGAAATTGAACCTGTTTATTGCAAAATAGTTTATATGCAGCTCCTGTTGTTTTAGTTAACCCTGTTTCTTCTGGTCTCAGATTCTATAGCTAGTTTTAGCTTGGGGCCTGATAACCAGAATAGGTTAGAGCCAGGTTAGGCTTCCAGTGGCCACATTGGTATCATAGACTTAGACAGCCATACATGATGTAATTGCAGGAAAGTCAGTCAGTGTTGATGGAGAATCCTTTCCACTGAGGTATTGTATTCTTCCGGCAGGTGGGTGTAGGGAGCAATCCCTGCTGGAAGAGCACAATAATTATTGCTAGAAATCTGGCATGCTAGTTGAACCCTAGTCGATTGATGGATCAGCTTGTCCAGATGGATCAAATCTCTGCTGGTCCCTGCTGAAACGGCCAAGATTTGAACCATTTATGGTCAGCTTAAGAGGTCCAGTTGGATGTCAGATTAGAAACTATTAGGGAGGGACTAAAGTGCAGAGAAGATAGGCTGACTCTAAGTTGCAGTGCCACAGTTTCAGTGCCACACCACAGTCCCTACCATGAGAAGTTCTATTCCAGGCTGGTTGGAGTTGGAGTAGGGGGTTTTACAGTTGGAGGACCGCCTGTGACCATAGATCTTGTCATCAGGTCTCTAACACAAAGATAGATGCTTCCTCGGGGGCCCTACAACTGGACTTTTTTGCAACATTCATCTGTAGGTATCTCAATTTCATAACTGTATATAACATGGTACACTGTATATGCACAATTCCACCAGGACTCCTAACAGGTCCTTAGCTGATAATACCTCTTTGTACATTTGATGTATGTACTTTTATTTTTCTCTTCTTATTTAAAGCTTGTATTATTTTTATAGTTTTGTGCTTATGGTTAATGTCATATGCTGGTGGCAGTAGTACTGATTCAAATTATGCTGTACTTTGTTTAGATTACTGATTTATTTCCCAGGAAAGGAATGCCCTCAGAGACATTGTCTTGGATGGAGGCACTGTTAAATTTATTATCAAACCCACTCTTTCATTTAGAAAAGATTCCAGATCTCTTAGTTACCTACAGGTTTAGCATAATATACTGTTTGGGGTGTCTATTTCTCATAACCCCCCAATAATAGACTACACTAAATTATCTTTTTTTCTGTTGAAAGTGGAATTATAAGCTAAACATACATCTTGGTAAAACGATGTCGTCGCCCCCCCCACTCATGTTGCATACCATTTAAATAAGAGAGCAGTGTGGATATCTTTACTTAAACTTATTTCTGTGGAGTCACGATTCAGAAGCTTTGTCAGGGAGTGCTCAACAGGATTGAATTTCCAGAGATGCAATGTCATCCTCCGGCGGCCATTGCCCCTCAAGTTTTTACCAAGTCTTATATTTAGCCTAGTTCCATTTTAATTCTCATCAGGAAATCTTTTTTCATTGTTTAAAAGGCATTTATCTTTATTTTCCCAGCAAATTTTTTGCTAAGCAAGGCTTAAAGAGATGAGGAGGACTCTCAAGGTATACCTTGTTAGGGCTTTGGAATTCCTTTTCCACTGAACACAAAATATTATCTCATTAGCCTTTTTTCTCACCGACCTCTCAAAACTATTTATTAGAATTCTCCTTTAGATTACCAAAAGATGTAATTCGATAGTAACATTGAAACTCAGGGGTACAGTCTGCCTGCCAAATAGTTCAAATTTTCATCTTTCATCTTGCACAGCTGTCTGCCCTATTTTAAAATCAGAACTCCAAACAAAACTATTTTTAACTTTGGGTGGTGTGGGGAAATCTCCACAAATTGAAGAGAACTTCCACCTTTGTCAGTACTCCTTGGAACCGATGCCCCCATTGAAGAATACCCCCTCTTCTTTTGCATAAGTGGCAGCTACTAAATCCTGAATTAACATCACTTTTTGTCCCTGAACAATGGTCAGAATGACAACAGATTGAAAGGGGATCTCCCCAATAAAAATCTTATACCAAAGGATATACAGTAACTCAACCTTACTCCATCTAGTACAGGAATAACTGTATTGATCCAAGTGATGTTTTTAACCACTTGCCGACCGCTCACATTGAGCGTACTGCGGCAAAGTGGCTCGTTCCCGTCCAGCGACGTAGACCTACGTCGCTGGACTCCTCCCCTTGTGGGCGGCGCGCGCCGCCGGAGGCTCGCTCCCGCTCTATTCAGTCACAGCGGGGGTCGGGCCAGGGGAGGAGCGGCGGTGATCACCGCCGCTCTTCCCCGATCGTCTGGGAATCGAGTGTGGAGATCCGCCCGCTTGTGTAAACAAACCGGGCGGATCTCCTAAGTGACACACAGGGTCAGATTGCAGGGTTCAGCATAGCTGAACCTGCGATCTGTCCTTGTGTCACTCAGTCACCTCCCCCCACACACGTTAGTATGCACCAGGCATACATTAACCCCTTGATCACCGATAAAAATTAACCCCTTCCCTGCCAGTGTCATTTTTACAGTAACAGTGCATATGTATCAAAAATTTCAGTCAAGGGTCCGATCTGTCCGCCGCAATGTCGCAGTTCTGCAAAAAAAATCGCAGATCGCCGCCATTACTCGTTAAAAAAAACACCAAAAATTACAGAAATCTTTCCCTTAGTTAGTAAACCCAATAACTTTTGCGCAAACCAATCAAAATACGCTTATTGCGATTTTTTTTACCAAAAATATGTAGCAGAAAACAAATTGGCCTAAAATGATAAAAAATTTTGATTTTTAAATTTTTTTGAATAAATATATATTATTTTTTCAAAATGTACGCTCTTTTTTTGTTTATAGCGCAAAAAGTAAAAATTTAGTTTGGGTACGGCGTTGCATGATCGCGCAATTGTCAGTTAAAGTCGCACAGTGCTGAATCGCAAAAAGTGGCCTGGACGTAAAACAGCAAAATCCTCCGGTGGTAAAGTGGTTAATTCAGATTTCTACCCCAATCAATAATTTTTGAACTGACTTGAAAAGTCCAAAAATAATTGGCAAAACTCCAATTGTATGTTATTGGAACACTATTATAATTAGAGGTTTAGACAATGATTCTGTTCATACTTAATTTCATAATGAATTAACGTACATCTTCTACATCAGCAGCCAATATTTAGATGAGAATGTACAGAAGCAAACAACTGAATGGAAAGTATCATTTGATTGTTCATTAAAACTATAATCCTGTCAGTAAAAAAAAAAAAAAAACATAAAAACACTCAACATTCCAACACATATGGTAATCACTGGCCAAATTTAATCAGTTTATATGGTATAAAATGGTTTATATAGTATAAAATATCAAATCCAAACATTACCCAGTTCTGTGCTATTATGTCAAGACATAATACATACATGTTTCTATACATGTATCCATAATCTGAGATCTATTTTGTTGTACGTATGAATCTGAAGTTTGGAAGGTGGGTAGAAAATATTTAGATGTTGAAATTTTGCCCATATGCATGTTTTATCTGGTGGTTGGCCAGTCATATATTTTCTCAGGTAGCCAGAACACAACCTTACTGAACACCTTTTGGAAGGAATTGGAATGCCAATTGAGAGCCAGGTGTTTTTCTCCAACATCAGTACCTGATCTCACAGATACTCAATGAAAAACCTTCCTAGAGAAGTAAAGGCTGTCATAACTTCAAAAGTTAAACCAACTCTAAATAAATGCCCCATGGTTTTGGAGTATAATGTCCAAAAGACTCTTGTATCTTAAATCAAATAAAAGAAAAAAAATGTGGTTTAAATATACCATTTTCAAATGTATGTTACATCTTTTTAGGTTACGTTTTCATTTTTTCATTGTAACCCTTATGATTACAATATTAACACACTTGCACAGCAATTTCTCCTATATCCTAAATAAAATTAAAAAAACATGGTTTAAATATACCGTTTTCAAGTTTTAGAACTTTTTTTGTCTTCATTATTTTCAATTGAACGCCATAATTACAATATTAACAATCTTGCACAGCAACTTCTCATACCTATCTGTAATCAACACTTTTAACTGTTGGAAAAAAAAACCTTAAGCAGATATTTAACCTTGGTAAATAAGAACCATTAATGCTCCTAGGCATTTCCATCAGAAAGCAAAAAATGCTTGTATGACACTTCCTTCCATTTCTTGGTTCCTCTATTGCACATGTTATGAATAAATAAATAGGAAATAGAAGTTTAAAATGAAAAGAAATAAAGTGCTGGAGTCATGGCCAGATGTACAATTGTAATAATGAAAATCTGCCCTCTCAAAACTTCAATGCATTGGAAAAACATTTCGCTTTCTTATAATTAAATAAATCATAAACACCAACAAACAACTTTTGATGGCCTAATAAATGTACCTTCTGGAATTCACAGTGGATATGCTTTTTCCTTAATTTCTAGTTCAATACGAAAACTGGTTAGCACACAAAAAAATAAGTGACAACAATATTTTCAGTGTAAATGTTAAGTGGTTAATGGATGTGGAAGGTCTTTGGGCTTATGCACATAGGTAAATAGCTGCACCTTTGTTATTGCATTCTTAGATTAGATGAAGCCAAGGTTATGCACAACGCGCAGGACACTTACTGTATGTGTATATAATAAATGTTACAAGGAAGGGGTGAAGACTAGTGGTTACCAACAAAACTCAAAATGTACCAGTAAAATAAGAAAATAAGGATTTCTTATTTTTTGATTTCTGCACAAATATTATATATTGTATTTTTTATCAATGAATATTCATACCTACCATGTACAGGATAAATAAGCCATATATTTATGTAACACCAGTTGGGGTGTAAAGCTAGGGTACAGTACATTACATTACAATAAGCATGTTATCACAATGCAGTAAATAAATACATAAGCAAGGCTTGTAGTATGCAAAAAGAGTAGATCGGCAAGAGCATGATTTCTTTCCCAATATACTTACTAATATATAGAGGGGAAAGTGCACCCATAGGCCACTATCAAGATAAGGCGGGGAGCTAAATACCCAGTATATAGGACAATTTTAATTTCTACCTTGAAACATTGACCTTAATTTCTACCTTGAAAAAAGCTCCTCAATTTATCTCTATAACACGTCATGACTACATGGATTGTCTGTATATGACCTTGAAATATTCACACTAAAACAATGAACACAGCAGGTGCAGTAACTGCTTGTTTTTGGGTACAGCCCGTATATGAATCAATAAGTGTAATTACAAAAGCAGATAGAAACCGTGTTTTTTATCATATTTCCTTAGCAGAATACCACACATAAAATCATGCTTGTAAAAAACAGTACATATACACAGTCAGACATCGAAATTCCAGTTCAAAAGCTAAACGCAACATAATAGTTCAGATACCTTTGCATAATGTAGATGTTTTATTAACCTTCCTAGCGGTATTCCCGAGTGTGACTCGGGGTAAGATTTTAGTGCCAAAAGCGGTAACCCCGAGTCACACTCGGGGTAGCGCTAAGAAGATCGCTGGATGCTGGAGGAGGTTTTACTTACCTTTTCTCCGGGACCCAGCGAAGACTGCGAGCGGTGTGCGGCGGCGGAGCTCTCTCCCGATCGTCTGCGAGCCCCGGCTTCCGTCTCCGGCGACGTGACGTCCGCCGGGGGGTGGAACCGGCGGCAAATTCGAATGTAAAATGCACCAAACACACTGATACCGTTCAAAATAAAATAAAATCACATTACATTACCCCCCAGTGCCCTTTCCTGCAGTTTTACTGTACTTTTTATGTAAATATATGTATATATATATATATATACATATATACAGTATATATATATATATATATATATATATATATATATATATATACGTATATATATACACATATACATATATATATATATATATATATATATATATACGCACACACACATATTATATATATATATACATATATATGTATATATATATATATATATATATATATATATATATACATATATATACATATATATGTATATATATATATATATATATATATATATATATATATACACGTGTATATATATATATATATATATACACGTAATTCTTGTGAATGAGCAGCCCAAACCAACTGTATATATATATATATATATATATATATATATATATATATATATATATATATATATGTATATATATATATATATAATATATATATAATATATGTATACATAATATATGTATATATATATATATATATATATATATATATATATATATATAATATGTATAATAAATGTATACAGTTGGTTTGGGCTGCTCATTCACAAGAATTACATGCTTTCAGCACCTAAAATAATGGTACCGCTTTCAGCACCTAAAATCCAAAAGAATCATACCGCCAGGGAGGTTAAACAAATGTTTCTAACACATTTCACAGCACTTAATTTTTCGATTTGGATATTACACTAAACTTTGTCTGCAAGTCCACAGGTGTCTTTAGGGGAGTTCTTTAGGGGAAGAAGAAGCTGTACTCTGTAAACCCTGGGTTGGGCGATTAGAGATACACTATATTGTCAAAAGTATTGGGACATCTGCCTTTACATGCACATGAATGTTAATGGCATCCTAGTCTTAGTCCATAGGGTTCAATATTGAGCTGGTCCACCCTTTCTAGCTATACCAGCTTCAACTCATCTAGAAAGGCTGTCCACAAGGTTTAGGAGTGTGTCTATGGGAATGTTTGATCATTCTTTCAGAAGGGCATATGTTAGGTCAGGCACTGATGTTGGACAAGAAGGCCTGGCTTGCAGTCTCCCTAAAGAACTCAGACACCTGTAAACTTGCAGAAAAGGGATTCCACTCAGGAGTTTTTTAGAAATCGATCAGAAGGCACTAATGACTAACTTTCATTCATTGTAGGTTTCGGCCAGTGTGAAAAGTTAGGACACTGCATCTACACTGGTTCAACAAAGTAGAAGGGAAGGTGTGTGCATTCTTTTCAGAGCATTGAGCAACACCTGCCGACTTGAGGACTTCAAGATGTGACCCAGCTATGTACACTAAAGTATTTGCATATTCTTAATGAACAGTAAACAAGTTTTAATACTAAGCTTAATGACCTCTGTACCTACAGGCCCCTCACAACAGAAGCCCAGAAGTGCTTGAACTGATGTTCAAGATGTTTTCTTAACAGGAACTGGCATGATTTAAAGCAAATTTACTAATTGTAATGAGTATGTAGTTACATGAATATTCATAGCCTGGCTATGAGTTCACTTTAAAGTATAATTCTACGTTGCTCCACAAGAGCAACTGAAGTGGACCCTTAAAGTGAATGTAATTATCGAGTTTGCCAAAATCATCACACCCAATTCATATACACAATGAGAGGACTATAGGAGGATTTCAGTCTGACTGGCCAGACTCTCTGGAATGGTCACAATTCCTCCAGTACATTACGTAACTGTCACAAGAAATTCACTGATAAATGCAGTGCGTGTAAATAATGCATGGTCATCAAAAAGCAGGGAAGTTATTTATTTTTAAATAATATGCATGATTTGCTGCATTCATTCCTTGTCTTGTTTTATAATTCTTCTACAGTCTGATAATGTAATCAGTGTTCCGAAATGTAAAATACTGAAATTTTGTGAGCTGTCTGTATTCAATCTTTTACACACTGCAAGAAAGTCCATATGACAGCCAGGCAGCTAGCATTTGCAGAAGGAGAGCTCAGCAATGACAGCCTCACTAGTTTTCTAGTGATAGGTTTTTACCAAGTACACCAATAAAATAAAAACATCACATCATGTAAAGTAATTCATCCTGATTGTCTCACCATAATCGACTGAACTGAGAATTCCTGCAATTGTGTTCCTTCATTTGGTTCCATGTTTTATCACTTTAATAAAGGTCATTCAATATCCTTGACTGCTCGTTTGTTAGGGTTTTATTACTACAATTCTCATGTTTTATTGTTTTTTTTCCCTCACATGTATTTCAGTAATGTTAGAATGTAAGATCAATAAAGCACCATTTTATTCAAATGTTTTGTCTTTGGTGAGTCTTCCTGATATTGTTGGGTTATTGTTTATTCATTACTACTGTATAAGTGTATATTTTAAAGTAAAATTCCATTTTTTTTTAACTATTCAATTCCCCCTCCTCTCTCCCTCCTCCTGTTTTAAAAAAAAAATACATTTCTATGTACCCTCTCCACTTTCTCTGACTTCCTCCTTTGTCTAACCATGGAAGTCTTCTTCAGGCAAAATTACATGCCCATTTCTTGTGAGGCTAGCCTGTTGATTACATCCCCCCTAAGGTCATTATGCATACTGGGCTTAAAAAGTCCCAGGGCTAAACAGCTTTTACACACCATTACAGGAGTGCTGCTCAGTCCTGGAAAAATGCTCACTGCCACCAAAAGGAAGAAAGGGAACTTGGCATGATGTCACCTGCTAGAAGACTGCAGAAAAATGTTATGTATGTATAAGGGTATAAAAAGACACTTGGAGAGGGCTTCACCAGGTGGGGAAGGTGGTTGGCTTGTTAATTGCTGGTTGGAATTGTAAAGCCATTCATGTAGCCTACAACGTATGGGACCATTACTCGGAAAGGCATAAATGAGTGTTGGAAATCATGTTCCATTCACAAACAGATGAACATTCTTAAATTGAAATGTTAGAATTGGATGGAAAAGAAGCAAGGTTCTACAAGAGCCAGAAATGAAAATCCATTTTATTATTGTTATAAAAATACTAAAATAAACTTGCAGACCACCACATTTTCCATTGACGGTTGCATATGTGCAAGGAGAGAAGGACGTCCAGTTACGGCTGAATACCACAATTAAATACATAAACAGGTTTCAATCACCCTTGAAGCAGGAGTTAGACATATACATCCCTGGAACTTTTTAAAAGAGACAACAAGCTATGTACTATTTAACTTTCTCACTGTCTATACTCATTGCATCGGCAATCACATTCAAACTTTCAATGGATGTTGGAATCTGGTTGATGGTTCTTAGAAACCTCCTATTACTGACATTTTTTACATTAAGTTTTCCGCATGAGAGGCATTGTAAGGAGCCTGCAGAGGAAGTGTCGTGGAATGGTTCTCTTATGTCACAAACAAGGGCCCTTGAGTCAAGGGATTATCAACAAAATCACTATAGTAATGCTTGGATGAAAATCTGTTCAGTAGCAGTGTGCTGTATTATGTTAGCCACTGATCAATACACTTTACTTCATATCTCTAAAAAAGGTGTCAGTAGAGTGAACACTTGCAAAATTGGATTGTTATGTACAAGATACAGTAATTGTGGATTTTCTTGCATGAACCTCCTGTTTTAAATTTCCACACAGCAATTCAATGGGATTGAAAGCAGGGCTTTGACTGGGCTGGCCTATTACCTTCAATCTCTTCTTTTGGAGACATTGCTTGGTGGATTTGCTGGCGTGCTTTAGATAACTATCTTGTTGGAAGATCCAAGTCTCACATCTTCCTCAGGCATATGTTGATATGATACAGAATTCATAGATAACTCAATGACTGCAAGCTTCCCAGGCCCTGTGGCAACAAAGTAACCTCAAACCAATAACATTTCTACCACCTTGCTTCCCAGTTGTTTTTAGGGTCTTCTATAAAAATGCTGTCTTCAGTTTGTGTCAAAACATGTCTACTGTTACTGTAGCCATACAACTTTATCTTTTATCATCAGCCCACAGTACGTTGTTTTTGACAACACATTCAATGGCAAACTCCAGTCTTGCTCTAATGTTCTATTTGAACAGTAACTTTTTTTTCCTGGCACATGCAGGATAAATTGCTGCAATCACTCACTCTGATTGTAGATTTATGCACACCAAATGTTGAAAGAGTTTTCTGCAGTTCCTCAAAATTTAATTGCGGGGTTCTTGGAGACCATTTTTAGTGTCAATGGCTCAACTCTTGGGCTAAATTTGCTAGGCTGGCCAGTCCTGGACAAATTAGCAGTCATTTGAAATCTACACCACTTATAAATGAAATTACATACAGTATATGATGCAGTAAATCATTAGCATTATCACAGCAGTTTTTTTTTTTTTCTGAGTTCCCCCTTAACAGAGTTTCGTTATCTGTTGATTCTACCAGTGGATCTGTTTTCCTCTTCCTGTACTACAGTGTTCACCCTGTTCGCTCTGTAGAGCAATTACACAGCAGTGCTGTCACCCTACAGGACAGAGAAGTCTCCAAAGTTCTTGCAAGGATAAAAATCTAACATCCACTATATTGTCAAAAGTATTGGGACGCCTGCCTTTACATGCACACCCAGCTTTTTCAGCTATAACAGCTTCAACTCTTCTGAGAAGACTGTCCACAAGGTTTAGGAGTGTGTCTATGGGAATGTTTGACCATTCTTCCTGAAGCAAATTTGTAAGGTCAGGCACTGATGTGGATGAGAAGGCCTGGCTCACAGTCTCCACTCTAATTTATCCCAAAGGTGTTCTATCAGGTTGAGGTCCGGACAATGTGCAGGCCGATCAAGTTCCTCCACAGCAAAATCCATCATCCATGTCTTTATGGACCTGCCTTTGTGCACTGGTCCAAATCATTTGGTGGTGTGGGTTTGTTTTTCAGTGGTTGGGCTTGGGCCCTTAGTTCCAGTGAAGACATTTTGGACAATTTCATGCTCCCAACTTTGTGGGAACAGTTTAGAGATGGCCTCTTCCTGTTCCAACATGTCTGTGCACCAGTGCACAAAGCAGGTCCATAAAATGAATGAGCAAATTTTGGGTGGAGGAATATGACTAGTGTATTTAGCAGGTAAAACTCATTCCCTGTATGCATCTCAATTTTCACTTTTAACTAAATTCTACCTTTTGAATAAGAGGATATGCAAGGCACAACAGTTATGCCAGGAAATGGGTATACATATAATTACAAGTTATGCATGGAAACAATGAGGGTTGATTTACTGAAAGAATAAAGGCTGCTCATATAGCAAAGTACATTAAATGGTCACTTTACAAAGTAAATGTTAGTAAATAGGGTGAGCCTGTGTTCACTTCAACTGTCAAATCATGTAAAAGAAACATTTACAAAAACATGATTGGGTATGCAAAGTTAACACAGATCCCCCTTATTTGCTAGCATTTACTTTTCTAGTTTAACAGCCTATACACTTTTAGCAAATCCACCCTATAGTTTCCAAAGTATAAAAAGAAAAGTCCTGAAAATGATAGTTACATTAACCACTTCCAGACCACCCACCCCATATTTATGTTGCTGTTTTTACGTTAAATACCGGTGTCATGGTAGCAGATAGCTGCCATAACCCCGTTATTTCTCTACATGGCCGGCGGTCTTCTTTCACATAAAAGTGGGCCCAGTGGCGGATTCACCGCGGGATCACTTTTATGGACGTCGGGAGGGGAGTGGGTCATTTTCCCTGCTTACTGGAGCCATCTGTAGAGGGGAAAATGATCCGGTCCTTCTGTGTCCCAGGCAGGAAGTCGCATGAGGGCAAGATGGCCCCCACCCTACTCTATGGCCTTGGAGGACCAGAGCGATGTCATACGTCGCTTCCGCCCAATGGCCTTAAAGAGCCTATTTTCTTTTTTTTACTTCAAAAAATTACATTGTTTTTTTTTTTTTGCTTTTAAGTGTAGATGTGAGATCTGAGGTCTTTTTGACCCAAGATCTCACATTAAAGAGGGCGTGTCCTGCTTATTTCTATTACAAGGGATTTTTACATTCCATAATTCTAGCCCTAGACCTCCTCAGTAACTCTAAACTGGTAACCTGTAGAAATGTTTAAAGCATCGCCTATTGAGATTTTTAAGTACCAATGTTTGTCGCCATTCCCCGAGCGTGCACAATTTTGAAGCATGACATGTTAAATATCAATTTACTCAGCATAACATTATCTTTCACATTAGAAAAAAAATCAGACTAACTTTACTGTTTTCTTATTTTTTTTTTTTTATAAATGTGTTTGTAAGACCGCTGCGCAAATACTGTGTGACATAAAGTATAGCAACAATCTCCATTTTATTCTCTAGGGTCTGTCTCTGCTAAAAATATATATATAATGTTTGGGGGTTCTAGCAAAAAATACAGATTTTTACTTGTAAACAACAAGTGTCAGAAATAGGCCTGGTCCTTGAGTGGTTAAGCTGAGCACTTTTATATATCTAAAAAAAAAAAATGACAAAACCTCTTTAACTGTTTTCTGCCAGGCCACTGTACATACAGTACATGGCCGGGCAGAACAGACATCATTCTGGGAGGATGTACCGGGGGCAGGGGTGTGCAGAGGTGCAATCTCTGATCGCTGTGTCCACTGGACACAGCAGACAACTAATCAATTACTGGCCCACTGTGCTCCAATCTGGTACCATGTGACTGCTATAACCAATCACAGCTATCACAGGCCCAGAAGTAAACAATGACTGTCATTCATGATGATGCTTACTACTGTGATTGCTCACAGTGATCACACAGTACAGGGCAAATCACAATGGCTCTGTACCATGTGATAGCTGTGGTCAATCACAGCTATCACAATAGTAAACAATGGCATTATGAATAGATTACACTGTGTAAGTGATTGCTTATACATTGATCATCACTATAATAAGCAATCACATTGTAAAAAAAAAAAAAAAATCCTGATCACCTCCCCACTATGGTGACACTACACTACTTTGGTGACACACTATGTAAACAAATTTAAGAAAAAAATGGATGAAAAAATATTATTTTTTGTTTACATACTGTCACCAGAGCAAGTGCAGTGTCTCTATGGTGACATTGTATCACTTTTGCAGTGATCATGTACAGTGACTGTCTGCTCTGATGTCACTGTATGTTAGTGCCTCTTGTTATGTTAGTGCCATTGTCTTTGATCACCACCACAGCAGTACAATGTTACCAGACCAGTGTTCTCAGTATCCCTAATCATCCCTGCATCAGTCAGTGTTTCTAATCACCACCACCCACTCACAGTGTACCTAATCAACACGGCACCACTCATTGTGTCCCTGATATTTGCCACACCAGTCATATTTGTCCTTTACTACTGCCACACCGGTTACAGTGTCCCTGATTACTGCCACACCAGATAAAGTGCTCTTGATTACTGCCACACCAGTCAGATTGTCCCTCTTCACTGTCCCACTAGTCATATTGTCACTAATCACCACCATAATCAGTCCAGCCACTGAAAAATTCTCACACATGTGGTGTTGCCATACTCAAAGAATGTTTTCATTTTCATTCTGCATTTTCCAAAGATTTGTGGAAAAAAAATGAAGTCTTCAAAAGACTCACCATGCTTCTTAGAACATACCTTGGGGGTTTTGCTTTCCAAAATATGGTGATTGTATGGGTGTTTCTACTGTCCTGTACTCAAGCGCCTCCAAAAATGTGATAGTTAGTCAGGAAATTAGATGCCCCTTTTATGCCCTTAGAAAGCCTGAGGGTGACCCTTGGATTTTGGGCCCTTCTGTGTGGCTGAAAAAGTCTCACATATGTGGTATCCCCATACTTGGGAAAAGTAGCAGAATGTGTTTTGGTGTTTCATTTTAAGTATGCCTATTATGTGTATTAGAGGCATCTTATTAATTGCAAACTTTGTGTAAAAAATACATTTTCATTTTCTTTCTTGCATTTTCCAAAAATCTGTGGTAAAAATTATTTTTTCAAAAGACTCATTGTGCCTCTTGGTGTGTTTGCTTTCCAAAATGGGGTCATTTTTGTGGGTGTTTCCACTGTCCTGGCATTACAGGTTTGCCACAAAATGTGATAGGTAGACCGGAAATTAGATAATTTATGCTCCTTAATAAAAGCCCAAAGCTCCATGGATTTTGGCTCCTCTATGCATCTAGGCTGTGTAGTATCCCCATGCACAGGAGGCATACTAGAATGTATTTTGGGTTGTAAATAAAGTATGCCTATGCTGTGTGTGACAAATAACTTCAAAACTTTGTGAAAAAATGTATACATTTTTTCATTTTCCAAAAAATTAAAGCAAAAAGTTACAATTTAAAAAAAGTCACCATGGCCAGCCTTATTACTTCAATGCAATACGATTTTGCTGTTTGGGGTATTTATTACTGCTTCTTGTAAAAATAGAAAGTTACCCTGGTAATTGGTAAAAACTGTTGAAAACAATAAAAATTTTAAATATGAGAAAAAAAATCCTCTTACTAAATACCTCGGTGTGTCCACTTTCCAAAAAGGGGTGATTTGAGGGTTATTTGTACTGTCCTGGCATTTTAGGGCCTCAAGAATTGAGATAGGCAGTCAGTATACCAGGACTGATTAATTGTCAAATATATATATACATATACCATAGTTTGTAGATTCTATAACTTTCATGCAGAGTAAATAATATACACTGATTCCTGTATGATTAATTTTATGAAAGAAATGTAGCAGTATACATTTTGGCCTACATTTATGGCGAAAGATTATTTATTTGCAAAACTATATAACAGAAACTAAGAAAACTTATATAGAAAAAAAAAAAGAGTAGTGATTAAATACTACCACAAGAAAGCTCTATCTGTCTCAAAAAATAATACAATTTCATTTGGGTACAGTGTTACATGACTGAGAAATGGTCATTCAAAGTTTGACAGCACTGAAAGCTGAAACATGTCCTGGCCAGGAAGGGGGTGAAAGTGTCTAGGCTTTATAGGCAAATAACTAAAATACAAATAAAATACATATAAAGTAGGTGTTCTCTTTCATCCAGCTTTAAGATTTACATCCCTCGATAGCAGGGCAGATAACCTGATTTTTCTCTGCTCAAACATAGAGGTCTTGTCCCTCCACCAGCCTGTGACTGGGCATTTAGTGGAGAAACTGCAGACTAATGAGCTCATATTTTTGGCACACATGCATGGACAGTGGTTTTACCTGAACTTGACATCGGTGTGTTCTGGACACACATGCGTGGATGAAAGCTCATGCACAGAAGCAACAGAGTACGGGCACACACAGCCATTCACTTGTATGGTGAGCTGTACACACTACCTGTGGCCATCCGGTTGTGGTAAAGTGCCATAGTTTTTAGGCTTAAGAACTTTGAAGGTATTAAACATTAATTTTATACAAGGCCAATGATGTAGTTTATGAATTCAGAGCAACATTCATCATTTGTGTGTTTTCCATCTGCCTGGAGTTCAGCTTTACTTTCTTATTCAACAGGTTTGCAACAAGTTAGGTCAGAGTTCCTGAGCTACATATTTGTTCCTGGTCAATATCTCATCAAAGCATTATTAAACCCAAAAGACAACATTAATTATGTTGCAGCTTACCAACTCTTAGATGCGTTGGCTCCATTTGTTTTCTTTTTTAAGCTTTCTATTCTTTATTTTCACCCGGTGATCTGGCCAGTAAGTCTGTTGTTTCTCTACAGAACAAGTTATCTTGCAGATAGAGCAGTGGTGTCCAACTTGCGCCTGTTTTGTATATGATGTACAGCTCTCAGACCTTATCAGTTTGTAGTGATAACATTGATGAGAATAATAGCAATGATCTTCACTAGCCTCATGTAACATGTTCCCATTTTCGTATTTCGTAGTTTCCCTAAACCCTCATTTCCTTTATTAGGTCTTCAGTTTCTTACAGTCCTCTCAAGCACTACTTATACTGAACATTCAGTGAAGCCCTTTGGTGATGTCAGGGACTACATTTGAGGCCCCCTTTAGCTCATAAGTTAACAACCACTGAGTTATAGGGTTCAGACAGTCCATTTAACATTGACAGTGCGTACAATAATCAGCATTTATTTATTTATTTATTTATGTAAAACCAGTGTTAGCTGGAGCTCAATTTCAATGTCAATTAGCATATCTAAATCTGCTTGTACACCTAACACTTGCCCAACAACACTACCCAAAAACAACAAAATGCTTTTTTCAAGTAAATAATAGGGTACACAAAAATGGGCGTCTACAAAACCATACATGCATTCAACATAGCAGTTAGATTTTTTGGTAGCGGTTCAAACAGTCCTTGACAACCAGGTGCTTTTTTACCTGTGATTCACCCTAGGTACCTATAAATGTATTGGCCAAAATGTCCAAGCAAAGGTACACTAGTAAAGAGGCCTACACGATGCTGAGCATGACAGATGAGAGCGATGGAGACGCCTCACTGTCAGAATCAGGCTCAGTAATCGAACCTGTAGAGAGCAGTGGCACCCTGACAGATAGCTCTGACAACGGAGTAGTGGTCCCTGCTAAGATCAGGCGTACCAGACCCCATTTCTAGGTTGCTGAGGTGCAACAATCACATGGTTCTCATATACAGAAGAGTGTCGGTACTAGTGTTACTCAAGCTTCTGGTGAACTGGCAAGCACCAGCAGCCTAGTACATCCTGGTCATAGACAAACTAGCACTGCAGTAACACTTGGTGATGTGGTGAGTCCCATAAGTGCAGTTCAAGCTGGTGCAGTGGCTAGCACAAGTAGTGTCCCGCAGCCACCAAGAATTCAAAGACAGGCCCGTAGAGCCCATGTCCTTCCTGATGCACTTGCAAATCCTTATTGGGAGCCAACCAATTCTGCATTGCCCCTACTTCCCTTATTCACTGGCCAACCTGGAGTTCAGGTAGAAACAGACGATTTTACTCCCCTTGGTTTCTTATGAGCTGTTTTTCACTGAAGATCTGTACAGATCTATTGTGGACCAAAGGAATTTTTTATGCCAATCAATTTATCGCCATAAACCCAAAATTTGACCCTTGCCAGAGAATTTGCATGGAAACGTATCACTGTTTCTGGATGTAGCACCCTACAGGTAGGTGCTAGGTAAAGTATAGTGGGCCTTGGCTGCTTAACAGCAGGGCCATGATTTCAACTGGACTGTCATGTCTCCCAGGTGAAGTTACTGAAAGGGGAGTCTCCCCACTGGCTCTGTGAGATGATTCTCATAGGCAGTGGAGGAAACCCAATCAGTGGCTCAGTTAGGCTTGTATCTACCCCAGAAGGCAGATTCTGCCACAGAGGATTCTGGGAGTGGGTATAAGTTTGAAGGGAACGCATGACGTAGCGTCTTTGGTGGGAAGCAGAGTCCCAGGAGGGAGAGTACGGCTGTCTCTCCTCCTGTCAGAGGAAGCAGGTGTCCTGGGTGGCGGCCTGGGAATCCAAAGAGTGTGGAAGCTGAGCTGCAGAGGGGATCCGGTGTGCCGAGAACCAGCAGAGAGAGAGAGGGGTCCAGTTCCAGGAAAGCCTACAAAGGTCGTGAGTACTGTGGACTGCCCCTGGGAGTCTGCCTAGTGTCAGAGGGGACCACTCCAGAGAAGGTTCTGGGGATCCAGGAGTCAGCTAGCGGTTAAAGGGGGTGCCTAGTTAGAGGACCCTTAAGTATTAGAGGGGGTACCTAGTCAGAGGACCCTGAAGTATTAGAGGGGGTACCTGCAGTTTGGGCCCTGAAGAGTCAGTGTACAGTGTGAAGTGTACAAAGTTGAGAGTTGCAGCAGTACAAGTATCTCCACAGAGCTACCTCAGCCAGTGCAGGTCTGGAGGGAGCTGTTCAGTGACTTTTGAGCTAAAGCAGTGTCAGGAGTCAAGTGTTCTACAGTCCTGGATCTTCTGAATTAAATCTGAGGTTCCAGCACAGTTTTAGTACTACAGTATCTATAGGCGTCAGAAAGCACTGGTTAGCATTCAGCTGGTGTCAAGACAGCGCCAACAGGCATTTTTCTTCAAGTGTCCCAAAGTGTACCTAGTTGAGCCAGAGGAGTATCCCACTCATTCCCTTCTCCCATCCCCTAAATACAATAAAACAAAACACACCAAAGATGCCGAAATGGTCATTGTCTCAGTTCTCAACTTAAATGTGTTGGGAGTGTTACCGGCACTAATGGCAGACCCACCTCAGGCCCAAGGCCTGGAAACATGGCTACATTTAGGGGCTCATCCAGGATTAGTTACTGGGCCAGTTGCCCCTGGCAACGGCAGAAGAAAAAGTAAAAAAAGTCAGTTTTTGTGCCCAGAACTGTTATTCAAGTGCCAGGTCAGGTGTGAGAATGTATCTGCAGGAGATAGGGAGAGTGGGATGAAGCTAGAAGCCCATATGGAAGGTTGCCTGTGGCAACGCAAATGTACAAAGGAAACATGTAACCTGATGAGGACTTTTCATATGGACTATGAGATGTACTCTGCTGTCAGAACATGGAGAGCAGGGGGGAAAAGTGTCCGAGTGCTGTGGGGATCATAGTTGGCCATGCCGAGAGGGGCAGTCGGGCTAATCCTGGAGCCAGTATGGAAGATAAAAATTGTACATGTATGGCGAGGAAGAGGACTATTGACCGAGTGACCGACAGTGGGATATTACTCTTGCCGAGCAAGGAGGGACAGCTGGCTTCATTGAAGGAAGGCGCAGTTGTGGCCCTAGTGCAATTGAGAAGGGTGGATGCATGTCTGGCAAGTGACATGATCTGTTTAGCAGCTACTTCCCTGAGGCTTACAGTAAGGAAGCATGGCAGGGGAAAAGTTACAGCACCGCATAGGAAAGCGCGCCACCAACAGCTCTGCCTAGCAGGAGGAGTCATCGCCCAGTATGGCGAAGAAGTGGAGACAGCGGGAACATCCGGCCAATCGGGAGTGACTAAGGGGACCCTAATTATATCCCCTACTTCGGTTGTGGCCGTGCGGGAAACATGTGTAAGAGAGAGGAGCATGTCATTTGTGAAAGAGATGGAGAGTGTGCCCGCTACCATTGCCATCATGAGTGAAGACCCTGCAAAGCAGAGTCGGGAGCAGATCCACCAGCCGGATACCCCCCTAGTCTGGGACACCGGTATCCAGATGGTGCCGGATGGCGGACTCGCGCTGTGCACAGGAGGCGGCCGGGAGTTCCTAGGAACGGTATGTCTTCAGTGTGCCACTGTCACTGTGCCAGTACAAGCGTGGGTCCAATGTAGGCAAAGTGGTTATCTGCTGCTCCGGGCAGAAAAGAGTGAGGGCTGTCCCAAGAAGCTCTCTGTTATGTGGGAGTCAGGCCTTTCTCAGGAAGTGACCGGGACTGAGACAAATGTCCTCCGCGGTGCCGGGAGGGGCATGTTCAGGCTAATGATGCAGTTGGAGGCCCTGCCAGCAGTCGGAGGGCCTACACTTTGTGGAAGGGGGACTCGGTCGCAGATTTCCATTGGGAGGGGATTCATTATCGCACCTGCACTCGGAAGGTGTCCGGAGGGCCTAGCTACCTCAGCGGTCATGACAGGATCCACCCCCATCAGCATCCAGCAGCCTGATAAACCTCCAGTGCTAGTAGTGAGGGAGAGAGATTCCCTGTGCGCATCGAGTCCCCATCTTTCCAGACCAGATATGCGTCAGTCGAGGAAGGGATTGACGATCGGGGGTCCATAGATGAGACTGAGTGGGAATGGGTGTCAGAAGCTGGGAGTAGCTCCCCAGGTCCTGAAGTGACTGTACCACTCGGTCAAGAGGCTAAGGAAGCCATAGAGAGAGGGGAACTGGCTCAGAAATTGGAGTTTTGTGATGCCTACGTTGAAAGGGTCCCAAACCTCACCCTTCCAGGAAACATTGCTAGGGCCAGGGACCAATACATGGCCTAAGAGCAGATGACACAGAGGGTATGTACCCCATTTTCTCCACCAGGGAGAGGAAACCGGAAGACTCTCCCCCCTTATCCAGGATGCAGAGGTGAATGCAAAAGAAAGTAGCGCTTGAATATGGGTATGACTACCCCTACGCACCAAGGGAAGTGATGGTAATGCTAAAGAAGTTTCGGGACTTTATATATATAAGTGTGTGTGTGTATATATATACCCCTATACAGAAGTTCAGATGTTATGCCTGCCTCCAAAGACCCCCAAAAAATGCCCCAAAAAAAAGCCTGCAACAACACACCTGGGCGATTTTTTTTTTGGCACAGGCGTTTTTTTGGGCTTTTTTGGGGGGTCTTTGGAGGCAGGCAAAACATATGAAATTCTGTATAGGGGTATATATACACACACACTTATATGTATTTATACACATACACACATATAGGTGTTATAGCAGAGAAGCCATATGGGTGTTAATTATTTCATTAGCGCAAGCATAGGTTTCTGCTACTTTCACACCTATATATGTGTATGTGTATATATACATACATGTGTGTGTGTATATATACCCCTACACAGAAGTTCATATGTTATGCCTGCCTCCAAAAACCCCCAAAAAATGCCCATAAAAACGCCAGCTACAAAACCGGCAAGGTGTGAAAATAGCGGAGCCACTATCTTGTTCTATATTAATTCTAATACAAACAAACTTTTTTTTCTGGTTCTGGACATGCTACAGAGCTGAAACTTCACAGGTACACATTTTAGACCCCCCAGACACTAAATCCAAAGAAATCTAATTTTTTGTTTTTAATAATTTTTTCAATAATTGGCTCTCTATCAAAAATGACAATTTTTAAGAACTTTTTTTGTGTGATTAATAATCCCTGGGGCATGACCCAGAACCCTAGGCACTTTTTAGGGACATTTATTGGGTTTTAGGGCTTCAAAATTGTGTTTTTTGATTACCAAAGTTCAGGTCCCATTGATTTCAATGGGGTTCTGAAATCCGGGCTGAACTTTCGGGAAGTTCGGGTGTTCTGATCGAACTGAACTTTTGAAAAGTTCGATCATCCCTAGTCAGAGGACCCTGAAATATTAGAGGGGGTACCTGCAGTTTTGGCCCTGAAGAGTCAGTGTACAGTGTGAAGTGTACAAAGTTAAGAGTTGCAGCAGCACAAGTATCTCTACAGAGCTACCTCAGCCAGTGCAGGTCTGGAGGGAGCTGATCAGTGACTTTTGAGCTAAAGCAGTGTTCTACAGTCCCGGATCTTCTGAATTAAAGTCGACGTTCCAGCACAGTTTCAGTACTACAGTATCTATAGGAAAGCACTGGTCGGCATTCAGCTGGCGTCAAGACAGCGCCAACAGGCATTTTTCTTCAAGTGTCCCAAAGTGTACCTAGTTGAGCCAGAGGAGTATCCCACGCATTCCCTTCTCCCATCCCCTAAATGCAATAAAACAAAACAAACCAAAGATGCCGGAATGGTCATTGTCTCAGTTCTCACACCTGGGTTCACAACTTAAATGCGCTGGGAGTGTTACCGGTAGACCCACCTCAGGCCCAAGGCCTGGAAACATTGCTACATGAATTTAAAACCTTTCTGGACCTATCCCTCACCCTGGGCATTAGTAAAAAGAGTGAGTTGCGGTCATATTGGTCCACTGACCCAATTAATCATATGCCCGTGTTCTCTGCTGCCATGGTCAGGACTAGATACAAGCAAATTTTGCGGTTCATGCAATTCAATGACAATAAACTCTGTCGTCCTCGGGGTGACCTTGGATATGACGGGCTCCGCAGAATTCGGCCCATCGCAAATCACTTTAACCAAAACTTTGCAGCCTTGTATACGCCCCAACAAGCTCTCTGCGTTGATGATTCCCTGAATAGATTTTCTGGCTGCCTTGTTTTCAAACAGTTTCTCGCCAGCAAGCATTCCAGATATGGGGTCAAGATGTATAAGCTCTATGAAAGGGCAACAGGCTATACATGTAGTTTCCGGATTTAGGGAAAAGATAGCATCGCGGAGCCCCCCAACTGCCCAGACTATATAGGGCGCAGCGGCAAGATTGTTTTGGACTTGGTGTCACTCTTATTCAGAAAGGGGTACCATTTATATGTGGACAATTATTATACAAGCATGCCACTTTTTAGTCACCTTTTTGATTCTGGAATTGGCGCATTTGGCTTCGAGCTACCTAATCGCCGGGGCTTCCCCCAAAGGCTTGTAGATTCCAAACTTAGACCTGCAGTGAAGTGTAGGGACACATGTAATATTTTCGTTCTGTTGTAACTTTCGTGAATGGAAGACAGAACGAAAATATTACATGTGTCCCTACACTTCACTGCAAGCAATTTATTACACTTCAAGCAGGCTCGCTCCCAACGTCTAAGTTTGGAATCTACAAGCTTTTGGGGGGAACCCCGGCGATTAGGTCGCTCGGTGCAACATGCGCCAATTTCTTTTTTTTCACTGGTGTTGTTGAGAAGCCATGGGCTGAACGAAAAAAAAGAACATTGCATGTATGTCCATCATCAGAAGTGGGTGGATGCTGGGAGGTCTAATGGTGGGCATACCACACACTTTCTGGCAGAGATTTCTTCATCCACATCAATTGATTGATTACAAGCAGTGGGAGAGGACTGCCCCCCTTCCCCTGCCTTCCATGGGTTTCTCAGGCTCTCCTGTCCCACGGCATAACCCGAGACTGCAGCCAGTGGTTCCGTCAGCTGACCATAGAGCTGATTGGAGACCAGAACAGCTCCAATCATCTCTATGACCTAAGATACCGGAAGCTACAAGCATTTTATTACTTCAGTTTCGCTGGATATAAACATTTTTTAAATTGGGAAATCATCTTATCACACCGATCTTGGTGTAGTCAGATGTTTTAAGGGCAGAGGAGAGATCTAGAGTCTAATAGACCCTGTCACTACTTATTGCTATCATAGGGGATATTTACATTTCCTTGATAACAATAAAAATGATTAAAAAAAATGAAAGGGAAGGTGTAAAAACATAAACAAATAATAATAAAAAATAAAAAAGCACCCTTGTCCCCCAGTGTTTGTGAGTATTAGTCTTGTGTCATATGTAAACAGCAATTGCACCATGCACGTAATGTGAATGTCAGATCAAGGGCAGTAATTCTGACTGTAGACCTGCTCTGTAAATCTAAAGTGGTAATCTGTAAAGGCTTTTAAAAGCTTTTAAAAATGTACATAGTTTGTCGCCGCTGCACAGACATGCACAGTTTTAAAGCATGTCAAACAAATTACATTTGGAAAATCTCTGCACAAATACTGTGTGACAAAAAAAAAAATGCAAAACCCACCATTTTATTCTGCAGGGCTTCTGCTTTGAAAAAATAAATACATTGTTGTATGGGGGTTCAAAGTAATTTTCTAGTAAAAAATATGAATTTTTTTCATATAAACAAAAAGTGTCAGAAAAGGCTTTTTCTTCACGAGGTTGTTGTATAGCATAGACTTCTAATATTGGGAATAAAATGCCTGGACACTTCAAACACCCCCCAGATTACCCCTTTTTGGAAAGTATACACCCCAAGCTATTTGCTGAGAGGCATGTTGAGTCCATGGAATATTTTTTATATTGCCACAAGTTTCTGGAAAAATTTTTTTTCCTTTTTTTTTTTTTACACAAAGTTGTCACTAAAGGATATATTGTTTAAACATGCCATGGGTATATGTGGAATTACACCCCCAAAATACATTCTGCTTCTTCTCCTGAGTACGAGGATACCACATGCGTGAGGCTTTTTGGCAGTTTGGCCGCATACTGGACCCCAAAAACCAATCATCGCCTTCAGGCTTTTTAAGGGGGGAAAATTAAGAAAGAAAAGGAAAATTCGACAAGTGCAAAATTCTCCACATGCCTCTCACCAAATAGCTTAGGGTGTCTACTTTCCTAAAAGGGGCCATTTGGGGGGGGGGGGGGTTGATAGGCATGTTGAGAATTTTGCAGATGTCGCTTTTTGTCACAAAGTTTTGAAAATTGAAAAAAAAAATACATTTTCCTTTTCTTTCTTCATTTTCCAAAACAAATGAGAGCTGCAAAATACTCACCATGCCTCTTATCAAATACCTTGGGGTGTCTACTTTCTGAAAAGGGGTCGTTTGGGTGGGGTTTTTACTCTCTTGGCATTTCATGGCCTCCGAAACTGTGACAGGTAGTGAGGAGTGGAATCAACAATTTACGCCCTTAGAAAGCCTGAAGGCGGTGATTGGTTTTCGGGGTCCTGTACGAGGCTAGACTGCCAAAAAGTCTCACACATGGGGAATCCCCATACTCAGGAGAAGCAGCAGAATGCATTTCCACATATACCCATGGCATGCATGAGCAATACATCTTTTTTTTGTCATTTATCAAACACCTGTGATAAAAAAAATGTAATATTTAATAGGCCTAACATGCCTCTCAGCAAATTTCTTGGGGTGTCTACCTTCCAAAAAGTTGTAATTTGGGGGGTTTGTACTGCCCTGACATTTTAGCACTTCAAGAAATGAGATAGGCAGTCAGAAACTAAAAGCTGCATAAATTCCAGTATATACACCATAGTTTGTAGATGCTATAACTTTTGCGTAAACCAATAAATATATGCTTATTGAGATTTTTTTTTTTTTTATCAAAGACATGTAGCTAAATAAATGTTAGCCTAAATGTATGACAAAAATTGGGTTTATTGGATATTTTTATAAGAAAAATTAGAATATGCCATTTTTTTTCAAAATTTTTGGTCTTTTTTCATTTATATTGCAAAAAATAAAAATCCCAGTGGTGATCAAATACCACCAAAAGAAAGCTCTATTTGTGGGAAAAAATAACATAAAGTTTGTTTGGGTACAGCACTGCATCACTGCGCAATTACCAGTTAAAATCATGCAGTGCCAAATTGCAAAAAATGGCATGGTCATTAAGGGGGGTAAAACCTTCCGGTCCGTAAGTGGTAAAGACTAATGGAGGCTCCAAACACAACACTGACTACATGAAAAAGCAGGATTTAAAATAAAGAGTTGTTGAAGGCACTAAATACAGCAGATTAATATGTTCACCTCCTTCCCATGCAATGACAGAGAAGCTAGTATGCAAATCAGTTTCTGACAGCCTGAAAAAAAATTGTGTCTGTGTCCGCCCTCCCCACTATATCATGCTGACAGATAGTGCATCTTCCAAAAACAAAACAAGGGAAACTCCATTTGCAGGACAGGAGAGAGGAGTGTTTTATGGGTTCAAACCAGCTTAGCTATGTCAGCCTGAGACAGACTATCCACATGCAGGTTGTATTTTTTTAGTTTTACCTAAAAAAAAAAAGAAAGAAAGAAAGTTTTACACTTGTATAGTTATAAGACACGGAGTGAGCATTGTAGCCAAAGTTGCATTTTTAGTTTTATAATTGATAAATAATAGAGGGGATGTACAGAAACTGGGTCATGTAAAGTCTGGTGCAGCTCTGCATAGAAACCAATCAGTTTCCAAGTTTTATTGTCCAAACTTAATTGAACAAGCTAAAGTTAGAAGCTGATTGGCTACCATGCATTTAGTATCTTCCAAATGTTTTTTTAACCACTTGAGCTCCAGAAGGTTTTAACCCCAGGCCATTTTTTGCTATTTAGCAATGGGCTATTTTATTTGGTAATTTACAGTCTTGCAACACTGTACCAAAGCTAAATGTATATAATTTTATTTCACACAAATAGAGCTTTATTTTGATGGTACTTAATCACCACTTTTTTTTTGTGATATAAACAAAAAAAGAAAAAAAAAAAAAACAATATGTTTTATTTTCTGCTATAAAACATTAACATCTGCTATAATACAATAAAAAAACATTTCAAAAATAAAATGTCTTCATAAATTTTGCTACATGTCTTTATAAGTGTATATTGATTGGTTTGTGTGAAAGTTATAGCATCTAAAACTATGGTATATATATATATTTACAGTAAAACCTTGGTTTGAGAGTAACTTGGTTTGAGAGAGCTTTGCAAGACAAGCAAATTTTTAAAATAAATTTGACTTGCTATATAAGCGATGTCTTGATGTACAAGTAGCGTCATGTCACAACTGGGTATAAAAGAGAAGAGAGGCGCCTCTAAGTGTAGCAATATTGTTACATTTAATGAAGGTTCAATATTTAACAGCTCACATGGTTGATGATTAAAACAGGCACATCTAAGTATGCAGGCATCCGGGGTAAAGATGTCCATATAGACCATCCTCCACACTGCCATCTTCATCACACCCTTCCACGCTGCGCTCCACGAGCGATTCAAAGTCTCGCTTTCAGATCACTCTACTGCAGGGTAGTCTTCCCAATCACAATTGCAGACTGACATCAGTGAGAGCCAGTGGTGCAGAAGATGGTCTATGTGGACACCCCGAATGCCTGCATACTTAGATGTGCCTCTTAATCATCAACCATGTGAGTTGCTAAATGTTGTACCTTCATTAAATGTCCCCATACTGCTACACTTAGAGGCACTTCTCTTCTCTTTTATACTCTGTAGCTCCTGCTGGATTTTGCTTCTAATCCCCTTGTGTAGGCGCCATTTGTGGATGGACATTTTACACAAATCACATTGCTATAATGTTTGTATATAGACTATAAACTGAAAGACTTATGAATAAATGGTTGTGGAACGAATCATCTGAGTTTCCATTATTTCCTATGGGAAAATTTGCTTTGATATAAGACTGCTTTGGATTACAAGCATGTTTCCGGAACGAATTATGCTCGCAATCCAAGGTTTTACTGTATATATATATATATATATATATATATATATATATATATACATATATATATATATATATATATATATATATACATATATATATATATATATATATTGGAATTTAAATACATTTTTTAACACTACTGATGGTGGTGATCAGCGACTTTTAACCGGACTTCAACAGTGTGAATCTAACAGAGTTGAGCGAACACCTGGATGTCCGGGTTCGGCGGATTCTTGAAAACCCGAACCTTGAAAAAAAAGTCCGGGTTCGTGACCCGAACTTAATCCGAACTTTACTCCGATCCTGAACCCCATTGAAGTCAACGGTGACCCAAACTTTTGAGGACTAAAATGGCTCTAAAAAAAAAATGGAAAGGGCTAGAGGGCTGCAAATGGCAGCAAAATCTTCTTAAGAGCATGGCAAGTGCTCTGCAAACAAATGTGGATAGAGAAATAACTTAAAATAACATAGAAAACATAAAAAATAAAAAATAATCTCTTGATCTAGGAGGACGAGGCCCATATGGAGTAGGAGTTTGAGGTGGCAGTGGATGTGGCGGTGTAGGTGGAAGTGGCGGCAGTGAAGGAGGAGGACGAGGTAGCCAACACTGGTTTTGGTTTTTAATTTTATTTTTTAATTTTATTTTTTTTAAATTAGGGTACACCCCAAAAGAGTAAGAAATATCAAATACAACAATTGCTGGGTAAGGCCGGTATACATGTATATTCTGCACAAGGTACAGGCAAGTCCTGTGGGATCCATGCCTGGTTCATTTTAATGAACGTGAGCATGTCCACATTGGCTCTGGACAGGCGGCTGCGCTTGTCTGTGATAACGCCCCCCAGCCATGCTAAATACACATTCAGATAATACACTGGCTGCAGGGCAGGCCAGCACCACTATGAGTATGGCACCAAGGACACTGCATTTCCTACACACGTTTTGCACACCTGCCGCTAGGGCCGGGCCTTTTGGTCAGGAGTCAGGACCAGAGGAATTATTTATTCCTGGCTGAAGGGCCTGCCATAGTATTTCAACATGGCACTAACCTTGCACTTCTCCACTATCCCTTTACCCACTTTTATGTGTAGTGTGTCTCACGTTTTGTGTTTTTTATTGTGGCAGTACACTTTATTTTGCACAGCGTGATTAGTAGGGCCTGTCCCTGAAAGTCTTGGGAGGGGGTGGATATGGCCTTCTGGCTTGGTTCGCCCTCTCTCATGGGGTCTCTCTTCAGGAGAGCACCACCTAGTACTTGGGGTGGTATGTTTCAGCAGACTTCCTAAAGAACGGGGCTGCCTGGTTTCCGCCAGGTTAGCCAGTGTAAGTACCCCAGTCCCTGTCAGGAGCCTTGTGCCCCGGGGGATCAGGGTCAGGGACCATGTGTACACCCTGTGCACTTTTTGTGTTTCACTTTTTTGGTGTGCACTTTTTTATGCACCCACCGGGTGATAGTCTGAGTGTGTTCACACACCACGGGCTTAAAACAAAAAATAACAGCTGGTGGTCCTGGTCGTTGTGGCATGCCGAAAAAGCTTTTTCACATTTCATACATGCTAACCCTGCCTTCGGAGGTGCTGGCGGTGCCCTGGCTGCGTTGGCGACCTCTTCCTCTGCCTTTGCCTTGTGCTTACACTGTGCCCCCGCTGTTAGGTGGGAATGCCACCAGCATCGCTTCTCGACCTTTTGGCTAAGATCAAGTGTAGTATCTGTTGTTATCAGTTATCTGGGTGCCACCCTGCTATGAACATGGTTCCTCCTCCTCCATCTCCTCCTCCTCATCCTCCACCTCGTCATCCTCCATAACTGTGCCCTTGCTGGACAATTGTGTACCTGGCGTTTGTGGGTGCAGGAACCCACCCTCTGAGCCACTTGTGAATGACTGCCCTGAAAGCCTTGGAAATGATCACTGCTCCGGATGCGGAGGCGGTAGAGGATGACGATGAGGAAGCGGAGCAGGAGGAGTTAGCAGCAGGAGGCAAACTGAAGTGCCCTGCAATCCTTGGTGGTGGAAGGAGATGCGCCAAACAAATTTAAAGAGTGTATCTCACAGTAACATAATCAGCAAACCCTGCAAAATTATGAATTTTACCTTAAATGGGTGTTTATTGAATAGCAGAATAAAACAACAGTATCCAAAGAGTGTATCTCACATGTACAGATACAGACTAGGCCACAATTTAATATCTTTCTTTCCCCTACATGGGTGTTTATTGAATAGCAGAATAGAACAACAGTATCTAAAAGGGTGTATCTCACACATACAGATGCAGACTAGGCCGCAATTTAATTTTTTTTTCCCTAAATGGGTGTTTATTGAATAGCGGAATAGAACAACAGTATGCAACGGGTGTATCTCACAGTAACATATGCAGGCTAGGCCCCAATTTAATATTTTTTCCCTAAATCGGTGTTTATTGAATAGCGGAATAGAACAACAGTATACAACGGGTGTATCTCACAGTAACATATACAGACTAGGCCGCAATTTAATATTTTTTCCCTATATGGGTGTTTATTGAATAGCGGAATAGAACAACAGTATACAACGGGTGTATCTCACAGTAACATATGCAGACTAGGCCCCAATTTAATATGTTTTCCCTATATGAGTGTTTATTGAATAGCGGAATAGAACAACAGTATACAAAGGGTGTATCTCATACGTACAGATACAGCCTAAGCCACTATTTAATATCTTTATTTCCCCTACATGGGTATTTATTGAATAGCAGAATAGAACAACAGTATCTAAAAGGGTGTATCTCACACGTACAGATGCAGACTAGGCCGCAATTTTATATTTTTTCCCTAAATGGGTGTTTATTGAATAGCGGAATAGAACAACAGTATCCAACGGTGTATCTCACAGTAACATATGCAGACTAGGCCGCAATTAAAAATTTTTTCCCTAAATGGGTTTTTATTGAAAAGCGGAATAGAACAACAGTATCCAACGGGTGTATCTCACAGTAAAGTATGAATGAAAAAATTTTTATTTTCCCCTTGAATTGGTGATTTTTGAATAGCAGATTAGAACAGCAGTGTCTAAACACTGTATGTCACTGTACAATATGAAGGGAAAAAGGTTTGTTTTTTTTAAAAATCCAGATTAAGCAGACACATATGCACTGAGCTTGCATTACATGGCTGCTACACGCCGCACGCCTAACAGGTTGGATACTGTTGTTGTTCTATTCCGCTATTGAATAAAAAAAAAACCCATTTGAATGAAAAACTTAAAAATTATTTTTTTCCCTAAAAACTGAAAAAAAAAAGTTTTTTCCCCTTAAATTGGTGATTTTTGAATAGCACATTAGAACAGCAGTGTCTAAACGCTGTAAGTCACTGTAAAATATGAAGGAATTTTTTTTTTTTTTATCCAAATTAGGCAGACACATATGCACTGAGCTTGCATTACATGGCCGCTGCACACTGCATGCTGCACGCCGCTAACCTAACAGACTGATAAAAGTTTTTTTTTCTCCCTCCTCCTCACTGGGCCCAGGTCAGGGCAAAAAGATCGTGCACTGCACCCCCACACAATAAAATCAATGTAGATTGCTGTCCTATTTAAAGAAGATTCTTCCTATTCTTTCCCTGAAAGCAATCTCCAGCCTGTCCCTACAATAATCTCCTATCTCTCCCTCAGCAGCAGTAGGCAGGAACCTGTCCCTACAGTAGTTAGAGCAGAGTGACGTGCAGCACTATGTGACTCCAGCTTATATAGAGGCTGGGTCACATGCTGCAAATGGCCAATCACAGCCATGCCATTAGTAGGCATTAAACCGCGCCATTAAAACCGCACCAAAACATGAAATAAATTACCGAACAACGGACTGTATCCTGAACATACAGTGAAATGTTCGGGTCCGTGTCTGGGTACCGAATACCCAAAAGTCTGGTACGATCCCGAACAATACAGTCCGGGTTCGCTCAACCCTAAACACTAACTGATGCTGGGGAGGAACTGACTAACTGCCACTCACATCACCGGTGACACTAAGACAATGATCAGCGCTAATAATATGCACTGTCACTGTACTAATGACACTGGCTGGAAAGGGGTCAACATCTACAGCAATTAAGGCTAAATTGTTAAATGTGTGCCTAACAATGAGAAATGTGTGTAATGTGTGCTGCTTTTACTAACATATCTCTCTGTTTCTTATCCCTGCTTTGCATTCCCTATGTACAGAGCCCTGTGCTGATTGTCAACACAGGGCTCTGGGCTGCGATTGTAAAAAGGACTTGCGGACAGACCCTGGTTGTGTACTATCACAGTGGGTGTTGGAGGGGGGGGGGGGCGCATGCACATGCCCATAACCTGGAAGCAGGCAGCGACATATAGGTACATATTGTTGCCTGCACTGGCAGCTCCTTTGCATTGCATTACAGGAGGGTGGCCCACAAGTGGTAGAATCAGCTTTTAACCACTTGTCAACCAGCCGCTGCAGTTATACGGTGGCAGGTCGGTAGGTCCCCACTCGCCAGTGGGGAAGCCAATCTACGGGGCCGGCGACCGAGATTGCTGCTGGGCAACCCTGATCACTTCCCGTGAAGAGTGAACGGCGGTCTGCTGTTGTACACACAGCAGACCGTTGTTCTCTCAGCTATCAACATAGAGCTCCTGTATTCCTCCTATTTAAGAACACATGTCTCTGTGTTGATTTCACAAGCCGAACCCCCCACAGTTAGAAAACACTCCCCTAGGCTCACATTTAACCATTTGATCGCCCCTGGGTTAACCCTTTTTCTGCTAGTGTCATTATTACAGTAACAGTGCATATTTTTAGCACTGATTACTGTAGTAATGTCACTGGTCCCCCCAAAAGTGTTGAAAATGTCAGTTTGGCGTCCGATCTGTCTGCGGCAATGTCGCAGTCCCGCTAAAAATTGCTGATCGACACCATTACTAGTAAAAAAATAATAAAAATATAAAAATGACATACATCTTTCCCCTAGTTTGTAGACGCGATAACTTTTGCACAAACTAAGCAAAATACACTTATTGGGATTTTTTACCAAAAATATGTAGCAGAATACAAATTGGCCTGAAATGATGAAAAAATTCGATTTTTAAAACTTTTTTGTTTATAGCACAAAAAAATAAAAATCGCACAGGTGATCAAATACAACCACAAGCTCTATTTATGAGAAAAAATACATAATTTTTTTTTGGGTACAGCCAAACGACCGCGCGATTGTCCGTTAAAGTAACACAGTACCGAATTGCAAAAAAATGGCCTGGTCATATAAGAGGAAAATCTTCCGGTCAAGAAGTGGTTAAAGCTATTATTGTACATAGACTTAAGCTGGCTACACGTTATACAATTTTTATTTCCTTTAGATTTACCTTCAACTATGTAGTGCAAGGGCCTGTCTGATTGCATACAATTTGAAAGCGTTTAGGTTTGACCTTATATTATATGGTTTTCGTAAATCTAATGGAAATTTGTACTAGGAAGTTGTATAATGTGTAGCCAGCTTTACAAGTAATTTTTCTTTTTAGTTTTTGATAGAATGTGAAAGTGCTAAAATTTCTGCCCCATTTTTATTCCTAATTTATCAAACTCTACTGCATAGACATCTATAAATAACCCTTGTGAAGAATGGATGCATTGCTTTATGGTGGCATAGAAAATCCAACAACAAAGAGAAAAACAGCACACCAAGAAGTAGATTCTGAAGCAGCATTTACTACTGCGGCAACAAAAAGTTACGCCGATGTTTCAAGAGCACGGTGGCCCTCTTTTTCAAAGTCAAAGAGTGTTAGACAGAAAGGTGACAGAATCTCTGTCTGTCAGCTTGAAAAAAGAGGGCCACCCTGCTCTCGAAACATTGGTGTAACGTTTTCACTGATATGGGACTTCAGTAAATCCTGCTTCAAAATCTACTACTCCGTGTGCTGGTTTTCCCATCTTTGCCAGGTTTTCATTGCTCCCTGTGTTCCCACTGGGGAGTTTCACCTTTGCTATTGGTGCTGGTGACCATTTTTACTGGTGATCAGAAAGCCAAAATTTTGAAGTTGTCACCAGAGCAGGAAGAGGAAAATGTTTCCAATAATGAAACCTGTTCTGTTGACAATTATCTAAGAGGTGATAAGCTCAGTTGGAGCCCAAAACAAATTTTCAGTTTAACCATATCACTGCCCAAGCTATTTTTTTGTGTTTCTTGCACACATGTTTAAAAAAATCATTTTAGGTCTAAAGACTATTTTTTTCTGAAACAGAGATCTGGGATAATAATATAGTGGTGGTTCTTATTTTTTATGTTACGTGATATTTGCACAATGATTTATCATGCACAAATAATCAGGAAAGAATACACTGAAGTTATTTTAGGGCACACAAACACAATATATTACCCTATAATATTAAAGAGGAGATTGCAATGATTAAAAAATACCCAACATGTCAAGCTTTACAATTGAAAAAAGGTTGGTACCTTTAATTTTCTATAGGTAACACTTTAAAAACCCTTACAGGTCAGCAGTTTAGAGGTAACCATGTAAAACGGCCCTAGAACTATTGTTCCTACTCTGGGGCATGCAGCAATATTTAACATGTGTAGATGTTTTCGTATGTAGACGGCCTTGATTTACATTCATATGTACGTGAATATGGGGCATGGGCGTGCTCCAGATTTTTTTTGGAAGGGTTTTAACTACTTGGGGTTAACTTTATTTTTTGATACATTTTTTGTTCTCACTAAAACTTTATTTTTATTAAATAGGGAATGAAGCTTCCCCAATCTGAGACAATTTTGTTGTTACAGGTTCTCTTTATTAAGACATCAGGGGCCTAATAGACCTCTAAATTATTCCTTGCCCTTCATTGAAGCTAATTAACTGCAGGTCATAGTCCATTCTTCCCCAGCCTCAGTAGCCAGGAAAAGTGACAGCTGAACCCCAAAGTGATGTAATGCATCTTACTAGGTAGGGAAGATCATTAAATGGATAAGCAGAGCCTGGGAAACATGGAAGCAAATGTACTGGGGTGGGGGGGGGGGAGGGGGTGTGGAAAAGATTGGGTGGTTGTACAGCTCTGTAATAGCTTTAATCTGACAGCCAACAGTTGGCTTGTCAGATTTACATGCTGCTATAGTGTGTGTAAAACCCCCTACTGCTACTTACATATGACTTAACCTCTTGGCACCGAGTGCACACAAATATGCGGCTTCTCTGCGGGTGGGCCTTGGTGCTGAGCAGCCCCATATTTGTGTGCATTGGTGCAAATAGAGCTGTGTCCAGAGAGTGCGCCCTGCACACTCCCGGCACAGTTGCCATCAGCTGACAGAAAGCTCTATATCATGTGACCGCTGTGACAGCCAATCATGGCACTTACATGACCATAATGCCTCTTGGTATTCTAAACCCCTTAACCACTGCGGCGATCAGCCCCGGCCAGGCAAAGTGACGTACCGGTACGTCACTAGCCTGTCACTGGCTTGTGAGCCAATAGCGCACGCCCGCTAAAGCGCTTGCCCGCCCCGGCTCGTTCCCTAACAAGTCAGTGCATGTGACCGGCGGATCCGATGTCCGCCAGTCACTCGCGATTGTTCGCCGGGAAGGGAGAAAGGCAGGCGGCTAATGTAAACAAGCCGCCTGTCATTCTCCCCTGTGTAAAAATGGAGATCAGACGGTTCTACTATGTAGGACCGTTGATCTCTGTTTTTACACTAGTAGCCATGTCCAATCACAGTTAGAAACATGCCCCTAGGACACACTTAACCCCTCCCTCCCAATACAGTTAACCCCTGCCCTGCCAGTGTCATTTTTGAGGTAACAGTGCATATGTATAGCACTGATTACTGCAATAATGTCACTGGTAACCCCAAAAGTGTCAAAAATGTCAGTCAAGGGTCTGATCTGTCCGCCGCAATGTCGCAGTCCCGCAAAAAAATCGCAGATCGCCGCCATTACTCGTTAAAAAAAAAACACCAAAAATGACAAAAATCTTTCCCTTTGTTAGTAAACGCGATAACTTTGGCACAAACCAATCAAAATACGCTTTTTGCGATTTTTTTTACCAAACATATGTAGCATAAAACAAATTGGCCGAAAATGTTAAAAATTTTTGATTTTTACATTTTTTTGGGGGGGAATTTCATATAAAAAAATGTGAAAAATATTGTTATTTTTGCAAAATTGACGCTCTTTATTTGTTTATAGCGCATGATCAAAAAATCGCACAGGTGATCAAAAAAGGACGTCAAATTCGTTTAGGTACAGTGTCGCACGACCGCGCAATTGTCCGTTAAAATCACGCAGTAAAAAATCACAAAAAAACCCCTGGTCAGGAAGGGGGTAAAATCTTCCGGGGCTTAAGTGGTTAAAGGGCTGGCAGGCACTGGCTCCAAGTGGTTAAGTCAGGGACAGCAAAAGGGTTCAAACCGCTAAATACAGGTGCAAAAATTGGGTGCAAAAAATCAAAACTTTTTCAAAGTACAGATAATTTTATTTTTAGCAAGCATCCAGATTTTGAAAAGAAAAACCTGTCCCCTGATAGCATGCTGCAGAGAAGAACCCTTGCTCCCTATAAGTAAACAAAGCCCTCTCTGCAGAGAGCTTTACAATCAGCTGGGATCAGGAGTTGTGCTGATTGAAGAGTTATACAGTAGGTCTGATTCAACAGGGGGTGTATGGACCTCTGCAAAGAAACCATTGCTTCAACGCATTGAGTCAGTCTACAGCACGCTGAAAGGGGACAGGCTTTAATACTCAGGATGTGGTTGCTTTCTAAGGGAAAAAAAAAAAACTGTGCGGCTTCTTTTTGTTTTGATGCACCTGGAATATATTTAGTTGATTTTAACTGAAACTTAACTTTGGTTTTAAATAGGTAATAATGTGGTCTGTTTATAGACTCATATTTTATAATGTATCAAAGGAAGCGGCAGCGCGCTGATCTATACTAAATGTCTAAATTATGCAGTGTTCCCTTCTTCATTAACAGCGTGGCCTGGATGGATAATCTCATGGTCACACACTTTAACTACTAATGTGTAGCGAGTGTCTCATGTCACTAGGGACATAAAAGATTAGATATCTGCATATTTCATTCTCCTGGTAAAATAAGGGGTCCAGCAGGTGTCCCATCTACATCCCAAAAATCATATGACATTAAATAATTATTTTAAGACGCATGTATAGTGTGATTTATTTTAGTCATCAGAAACTCAGAGACAAATATAATCCGATTTAACATAAACAATTAGAGGTTCACACAGTTTGATTAATTATGATTGCAGAAATTTAAGATGCGTATTTATCAACATGATCCTATTGTCAATTATATCAATTTATAGGCTATTTGCATCATAAAAGGAATTGTTCTGAAAAAAAAAAAATAATTGTGACATCTGCACCTTGGTCATCATAATAAGCCAAGAGTGTGTGTAATGTAGTGATTAGCATGTTAAAGCTTGGCATGTGTTAACCGCACACCATTGTGAGTCAAACAATGCTAACAGGAAAAAATGCTAAAGCTACCAAATTGATAAGACTTGCATAAAAGGGCACAACTTGAATAGTAAAAAGGAGTTGAATATGCAAGAAAAGAAGTTAGGTCACATTTAAATAAGCTAGAATCAGAACAATTGTATCTAAATAATATAAATAAAAATTTACAAACTATACAATGAATTAAATACTATACTAGTATTCTTTTAAATTAAAAACATCATTTATTGACCCCCTCTAAAAGTGTATTACATTTTTTTTATCATTGCAATTTTTTTTAAATGTTCCACTCTGAACCTTGCAGACTGACATATTATTGCAGAACATAGTGCAATGGTTTGGTTGAAGTAGATCTAAATCATAAGGTCCTGTTCACACTTCCTGCATGCTAAAGGCTCCATGTCAGTGCATGGGCAATTGTCAGTTTCTGTTGCAGTGATAGGGTGGTGTGATGCACATTTCAGCACATTTAACAGTTTTCCATGTCTTCTATGTGCCCTAGCCGTGACTGGCATTCATCTAGTGCCACAAAAAAAAATGCCAGTCACCACATTATGTGTGAATGAGCCTCTAGTGGATGAATTGTAACTTGCTAAAGCTTCATTGTTATTGTTTACATCACACAGCACTGTGACTAGGACTTCTGACTTATAGCACTAGGGCCCTGGTTGCATGTTCTCCCTATGTTTGCATGGTTTTCCTCCCACACGCCAAAGACATACTGAAAGGTGAACTGGCCCCAGTAGCATGTATGAGGTATGGATCTTTAGATTGTAAGCTTTTTGGGGCAGGGGCTGATGTCAATGTACAATATACAAATTGCTGAGTAACTTCTCAACACTAAATAAATTCCTGAACCAAATAAATTAAATGTTTTCCGCTTTAAAAAGACAAGTGCAGGGTTTTAAAAAAAAAAAAAAATTACCTTGGTGTCCATCACGTGCCACTGCACTGAGAACGTATCGATCAAATACCACTGATTGCTCAGTTCTCCCATCTGCTCTGAGCAGACAGTGTTGAGTGTCAGTCACCGACTCACTGCTCTGCTCCTCCAGTGCTCACTGGAGCGCTGGGCTGGGAATGGACCATTTGTGTTGCCTTAGGAGTTTATGTGTAATCTCCATTAGCAACTGTAAATATATATATATATATATATATATATATATATATATATATATATTGATATATATATATATATATATATATATATATTGATATATATTGATATAGTTAGATGTACCCATTCATGTGAACACAGTTTGCAGGTTTGAGTAGTGTAAGAAATTAATTGATTTACCAGTTCCTTATGAAGTGCAGGTATGTTAGGTTGGGCTAAACAAGTGTATGTCCCTAAAGATGTTCTGATATTTACCCATTGTAAACTTATCTTCGAGAAAGGACAAAGAGGAGGTGCTAGCGAGGGGCTGAGTGCTGAGTTATGCTAAAGCTAGGGGATGGGGAAATTGTCCAATCCTGGATTAGGTACGTCCAGAGGGAGGAGAGGGGTAAGATAGCTCCACCGATCAGAATGGCCCTATGCAAGCCTATGAGAAATAGGAGAGAACGCTCTGGAACACCAAACTAGAATGGGACCCTCATGTGCAGTAGCATGGTAATTATGGAATATACCTCTTGCACTAATATCTAAATGTTTGTCTTATGTCTTTTCTCTTCCCATGTTTGTATTTTGTAATATGTTGAAGCTCTCTTAAATAATGTTTCTTGTATATAACTAGATAGATTGGTTTTGTTAGACTTTCATACTATTTACCAATACATTTCTGTTGTTATGTTAAAGCTTTCACTCATGGTCAAAGAACTCTCATTTACCAAATCATATCAGGAAAATATGAAATAGCACAATATATAGCTGGCTCAGTCTTTCCTCAGTCTGGACCGGTTGAGTGATGTCCGCTGAAAACGGGTCACAGGAGTATAGCCAAAAAAGCTTTGGCCAAACTTCTTTTTCAGGAGAATACTTTTTTTTCATCCTGTTTTTGCAAAGTATAACCAAAAATGCTTTGGCCATACTTCTCTTTAAGAAAAATACTTTTTTTGTAAATCATTGTTGATGATCTCCTCCAGCCATTCCTGTCTGTATCATTACATCATTGGTGCAGTTTCCTGAAAGGAATTGCCTGAGCAAGACTTTTTATTGCAGGCTTGCTTGGCATTTTTTTTAATAAAAGCAGTAGGTTTGAAAATAAATTTGGAATCACATAAACATGTTAAAGATTGAATGAGTATTTAGTGATTGGATTTACATATATTTTACATTTCTAAAAATGTATACTTGCATGCATATACACACACCAAAAAAGGTCCTGGATAGCAGTAAAATGTGGAAGGGGTTCTATCCCTTCCACACTCTATCCTAAACAAAAATTTTTGTTTGGACAAAACATTTTTAAAAGCTTTGTCTGGAGATGGGATTTTTGGATATTGGCCAGAGCCAGACCATTCCTTTATGTAACTAACTGTACTTTCAAAAGCATGGAGGTTTAGAGCTGTACAAAGACCCAGTTTAACCACTTATTACAAAATCACATACCTGTACGTCATTTTGAGGAAATGGTTGTACCGGGGTGATGCCTGCAGAGGCATCACCCCAGTACTGTTTTTTAGAGCAGTTGGTCGGCTTTCATGTGATAACAACGATGTGGCTAAGCAACTGCTCAGCCATTATCACAAACAGTGGGAGGGGACACCGCCCTCCCGCTGGCTTCTACCGCTCCACCCGATTCTCCCGTCCCACTGGGAGACCCGAGCGACCAACCGGCATTTCCGCCGGCTGGCAGGAGACCTGAAAAAAGCTGGAATCAGCTTCAATTGGGTCTCTGATTTAGTAACCCAGGCCCAACATCACTTCCAGTTTACTCGGTAGCCAATAGCGCTTTGAATACTTTAAAGCGCAGAGGAAGGGTTTGGGGTCTTTTAAACCCCAGATCTCTCCATAAAGAGAACCTGTCTCTGCCTATTACTGTCACAAGGGATGTTTACATTCCTTGTGACAGCAATAAAAGTGATCACATTTTTTTTTTTTAACCTCCCTGGTGGTATGATTCTTTCGGATTTTAGGTGCTGAAAGCGGTACCATTATTTTGCATGTAATTCTTGAGAATGAGCAGCCCAAACCAACTATTTACATTTTTTTTTTTTTTTTTACTGTGCGTTCTTCTTTATAACATCTCAGGTATGATAAAGTTTGAGACACAAAATCTTAAATTATAATATAATAAAAAACGATAAAAGTATGTATGTATGTACACATATATATATATATATATATATATATATATATATATATATATATATATATATATATATATATATATATACTGTATATATATATAAATATATATATATATATATATATATATATATATATACGTATGGCTCTGACATTTAACCCCGAGCCACGCTTGGGAATACCGCTAAGAAGGTTAAAGGGACAGTGTAAAAATAAATAAATAAATAATAAAAAAATGTTTTTAAAGCACCCCTGTCCCCACGTGCTCGTGCCTCATAGAAAACGCATACATAAGTCGCGCCCGCAAATGTGTTCAAATCACACAGGAGGTTTAGATCGTTAGAGTGAGAGCAATAATTCTAGTAAAAGACCTACTTTGTAAATCTAACCTGGTATCTGTTACACATTTTTAAAATATGGAGATTTCTAAGTACTGTAGTTGGTCGCCATTCTTCCAGTGCGTGCAATTTTAAAGCGTAACATGTTCGGTACCTTTTATATATTTATTTGACGTAACGCCATTTTTCACAATATACAAAAAAATTGGGCAAACTTTACTGTTTAATTTTTTTAAATTCAGGGAAGTGTATTTTTAAAAAGAAAATTGAGTTTGAAAGACGGCTGTGACATAAAATATTGCAACAACCGCCAACAGCCACCATTTTATTCCTTAGAGCCTTTGCTAAGAAAAAAAAAAATATATATATATATATATCATTATAATATTATATAGATATATATATAATGTTGGGGTTATATATGTATAATATATAATATTATATATATATATATATATATATATATATATATATATATATATATATATATATATATATATATTTATATATGTTGGGGTTTCTAAGTAATTTTCTAGCAAAAAATACTGATTTTAACTTGTAAGCAACAAATATCAGAAATAAGCCTGGTCTTTAAGTGGTTAAAATATAGTCATTCATAGACATATTATAGTATGATCAAGCTGCCTTTCTGTTTTTTAGTTTTAAGATTGTACATTTCTTAGTTATATGTCCAGTCACAACATTTTGATCCAAATAATTTTGAACTAAGAAGTTTGCTTTTTTTTTTGTGGGTAAAAAACTTGAATGTGTTTTGTACACCTTTCCTTATTTATTTTTCCACATGTGGTATACAAATTGGAGCTTTTCATATAACAATAGAAGATGTAGAGCACTGGGATTGATTGCCTAAAAGAATAAACTCTTCTTAAGCAATAGACTGTTCTAAAGAAAAAAGACTATTCGATTAATAGGTTGAAGTTCTGTTTACTTTAATCAACCAATCAAGTGCTAGCTAGCAAAATCATGTTTTTTTTTTTTTTTTTTTTTTAAATGTCCCTTGTATATGAATGATTATTTTAAGTGAACACAGATTCACCTTATTTACTATATTTCACTTTACTAAATCAACAATGTCATAACTGATAGCATGAGGGATTTTTTTTAACTGTTTGGTGATAACTTCAAAAGCATGACATTTACTTTTCATGTTACTTTCTTTATTATTGTAGGCATGGTTCACCAAACCCAGATTGCATGTTTTCCTGCTACAAATTAAAGTGTTGCTAAACCCACAACAGTAAAATCAGTCTGTATATGAGTAAAGCAGTAAAGCATGCTTGTTATACTCACTGTGGAGCCTAAGGGGCTGCATTGCGTAAAAAGGCTGTTTGATCCTGTCTTATCTGATCCTCCTCTTCTTCCTCTATCCAATCCATCTCCTGATAAGACAGAGCCTTTGGAGTCACTCTGCACATGTTCAGTTTGGTGTCTATTGCTATAGTTTTTTTTTTTTTTTCTTGGGAGAGTGCATGTGATCAGCACAGAGCCAATCAGCAATGTCCAGACAGAGATTCTGGGGTCCTGCAGCCTCATAGGACAGTCAGAGTAGAATGAAAACTCTGCCTACAAGCTTTAACCAGACACTGATAGAAGTCACAAAACAACTATATGCTGCTGATGGTAGAAGGTATTTAGCAGTTTATATTTACTAAAATAATTGCATTTCAATGTTGTGTGTACTGTGGAAGACCATATATAGTGAATGCAGGCTCCTGGGATTAGTAACACTTTAAATACTAGTGGCATATGTGTATTTCTATTATCAACTGCCTTACTGCAACAGCTGGAACAGGGATCAGAATAGGTCATTGAGTCATTTGATTTCCCTCAGGTGAAACATGGCTCATTTGCCTGTTTCCTCATTTTAACATTTGACATGGTGTTAAACAAAATATGTAGATCTAAGGAGGTTCAGGATTTGATAATGAATCTGTAGGTGGCCATTTAAGTACTGAAGTCATTTAACAAATATACCAAGTATGAGCAAGTATATTAGCTAAGTGCTAATTAACAGAATGACTTGTGATTGCCAATGGTGCAAAGTCTACGTGAAACCCAATAACAGCAATGGGGGGGGAGGGGACATTGCAGGGAAATTTTCCTGGCCCGAGATGCTGACATTCATGAAGCGTTAACTGTCTTTTAAACACTGTGATTTATTTTATGAACTAAGAGAATTAGTCTGTAACTGTCTAAGCATGTACTTTTCTAAGTGGGCACATATAATTTGTGTTCAGATCACACATACACTACATATCAGGGGAAATGTCTGTAAATTTTCCAATTTTACATTTCCATGCCCTTATCACCTTTAACTAGGCTAGGCTAAGCATTACCCCCCTCCAGGTTTCCATTACCTTCTCCGATGGCAGCATCATTACCATTGCTTGCATTTTGGCCAGTAAAAATTGCAGCCTGTGCACTAACTAATACACTTGAATGATACATTGCTACTTCAATATAGGTATGTTCAAGTCTAAGAAATGGTACACAGGTGTGGGCATCACAGCACTAGATGTTTAACTGGCTGGGATGTACACAATGTGGTTGATTTACTAATAGGGTTGAGCGAACCCGAACTGTAAAGTTTGGGTTCGTACCGAACTTTAGGGTTTTTGGTACCCGGACTCAAACCCAAACATTTTACTGTATGTTCGGGATCTAGATCATTGTTCGGCAATTTAATGGCGCATTAAAAATTTATGCAAGCTCAGTGCACCAGCACTGCATTTGTGCTTTTGTGAAATTTTTGACACCTTTTTTTGGCAATACCATCCATCTGGGGCCTCTGTAGCATTATTCAGTGTGCATTTTAAGACATATAGCTATAATTTTCTGAGTTTTTGAAAACACTCTTTTTGGGCTAAAATCCACAGTTTTACAGCCCTTGCTGCATCTGTATGTGTAGAATTCAAGGGTTATATACTGCTGTCATATTATGTTAGTAACAAAAAACACCCTTTTTGGGCAATATACACAATTTTACAGCCCTTGCTTGGTGCATCTGTGAAAAAAACAAGCTTGAAATACTTCAAGAATATTCAGGCTTTGAAAAAACACCCATTTTTGGCAATACCCTCCATCTGGGGCCTCTGCCGCATTATTCAGTGTGCATTGTAAGCTATATAGCTATAATTTTCTGGGTTTTTAAAAACACCCTTTTTGGGCTAAAATACACAATTTTATAGCCCTTGCTGCATCTGTACGTGTAGAATTCAAGCGTTATATACTGCTGTCATTGTGTTAGTAAAAAAACACCCTTTTGGGCAAAATACACAAATTTATAGCCCTTGCTGCATCTGTCATTGTGAGATACACCCTTTAGATACTGTTGTTCTATTCTGCTATTCAAAAAACACCCATTTAGGGCAAGATGTTAAATTTAAGAAATATGAGGAGAACATCAAATAAGGGACGTGGCCCCGGTCATGGTGCAGCTGGTGGAGCTCCTTTTGCAAGGAGAGGATGTGGTCGACCTGTGCCAGCTACAAGCACAAGTGAAACACCTTCCTCAGGTGCGAGTAGGCGACAAAACCTGTAGCAGTATTTGGTCAGGCCTAATGAGGATCTATGAATGTTGAGGCCAGAACAAGTACAGGCGATAGTAGATACTATCCTTTCAGCCACACATCCAGTCACTGTCCAAAGCTTGCCGCCTCAACCTCCGCAACATCTCCAAGATACATCCCTTCCTAACCAATGATGCCACAAAGCTTCTAATCCACTCCCTGGTCTTCTCTCGTCTGATTACTGCAACTCCATTCTCATTGGCTTACCTTTAAAAAGACTATCCCCCCTTCAGTCCATCATGAACGCTGCTGCCAGGCTTATCCACCTTGCAAACTGCTCTGTGTCTGCTACCCCTCTTTGCCAATCCCTCCATTGGCTGCCACTCAACCAACAAATTAAATTCAAGTTACTAACCATAACTTACAAAGCCATCCATAACTTGGCGCCCAGCTACATCACTAATCTGGTCTCAAAATACCAGCCAACTCGTTCTCTTCGTTCCTCCCAGGACCTCCTACTCTCTAACTCCCTTGTAACCACTTCCCATGCTCGCCTCCAGGACTTCTCCTGAGCTTCTCCCATCCTCTGGAATGCTCTACCTCCATCTGTCCGACTATCTCCTACTTTGTCTACTTACAGACGATCCATGAAAACACATCTCTTCAGAGAAACCTATCTGGCAACTACCTAACAACTGTACTTTTATTTTCTCTATCAGCCTATCCCCCACAGTTATTACCTCTTGTATCCCTTGACAGTCCCTCTTAGATTATAAGCTCTAACAAGCAGTGCCCTCTGATTCCTACTGTATTAAAGTGTATTGTATTTGTACTGTCTACCCTCAAGTTGTAAAGCGCTGCGCAAACTGTCGGCGCTATATAAATACTATATAATAATAATGAAGTGGCTGAATTTTATTTACCCCCTACCAAACATAGGCAGTGTGAATGAATGAAAAAAATGTTGTGCAGTCTCTAATAATTTGAAATGCACACTGCTTGTGATAGGCAGAATCCATGTGATCTTTATCCTAGACTTTATGCCACAGGATTCCAGAGGCTACCTTTGATTGCTTCTAAAAAATATATAAAAGGGGCTCACAGTGGCTAAGTGGTTAGCACTTCTGCCTGGCAGCACTAAGGTCATTGGTTTGAATCCCAACCATGGCGCTACCTGCCCAAGCTTTACATGGTTTCCCTGTGCCTCTGTGGGATTCTTCTGGGCACTCTGGTTACCTACTCTGGTTACCTCCCACACTCCAAAGACATGCTGATAGGTTAATTGGCTCCTGTCTAATTTGGTCCTAGTATGTATGAATGTGAGATAGGGACCTTAGATTGTAAACTACTTGACAGCAGGGACTGCTGTGAATGTACAATATATATGTAAAGCACTGCTTAAATTGTCAGCACTATATAAATACCTATAATAAATTGCAATAATCAGTTTACTTTAAGCAGACATATTCACAAGGACACTCCTTTGCATTTGGGTTGATGTAGCAAAAGTGAGACACATACTGTAACTTAAGTTGTGTTCACTTCAATCAACCAGTAATGTGCGGGCAAAAATAATGATTTTTTTAATTCCTTACATTTGGTTTTTTTTTTTTTTTTTTTTTAGGTGAATACATATTCAATGTAAAATGTATCTAAACCCAAAACCAAAAATGTAATATATTGTAGTGCTTGGTGTAGTGGCTCTTTTTTTTTTGTTTGTTTCAAACTTCTAATGCTTTATTGTTACCTAGTACTCCTGCAAATAACACACTTTCTATGCCTGACTCACTCCTCCACTGTACCTAAGGAGGAAGCCATGGTTGTCACCCTAGGCTGCTTTTCTTGTATAGACTCCAAACATGGCAGTATCTCTTACATAATCATAGATAGCTTTGAGGGAAGATATTTTTCTGTGCAGCTCATTGGAAGTGACAAGGACACTGTATTTCTGGCAATATCACCAAGTATTTTTCTGTATGTGCTCTACATTTTTTTAAACCTGATTAAAAAGAAAACTAATGCAATCACCACATCTATGGACTGTAAGCTGTAATATATTGCATTTTGTGTTCTTGAATTTAGTCATCTTTTTTAATTAAAACATTTACTTTCAACATACACTTTGCAAAGTGAACAGCTTTTACTCCTTTAGTAAATCAACCTCATTGCTTGTGAGCTTTCTCCATGGTAACATGTAAAACCTGAACACTCTTGATGGGGCACAGCGGAAACCCCCAGACACTGAACAAGTATAATGAAGTAAAATAAGTAGTGGATAATAAACATAAAACGGTTATTTTTCTGCTCTGCCTCAGAATATCAGCTTAGCCAGAAAAGTATTTTAGTAGAGTAAGTGTAAGAAATGAGCTCATTACTAAGTCTAAAGGTGATTGCAGGCTTTGTTCCCTGGCTATTATTCTTATTGTTACACCATCTATAGGAGCTGTGGCAAAAGGCTGGTTGAATATTTCATACCATATTTAGAGAAAATACGCTCAACATTTCCCTTTTTGAATTATTCGATTAACTTTGCTCCAGCATAATGCATTCCATAAATTAATTTTCAAGATTACCTCATTCTTTTCATCTAGATTTTAAGAGCCCTTCATTTCAGATTAGAAATAGTGATAAAATCATTGCTTACTGAGGCAAATAGTCTATGAATCTAACTATGCACATTAGGAAGATGTTACACACAGCATACTTTTAATAATGATCATTTAGAAGATAATTTTAGCATCCACACAAGGGAGAAATGGATTTTAGATGAGATCTTGTATGACCATATGTGGTATTAGTCAGTGTGAGGTATTGCTAGCAAGCTCATTGCTTTCAAAAATCAAAGTTAAATGGTTCATCTATCATCTGAATTTGTGTCTGGGCGACTTGTCTGAACATCAGTATGATTTATGGTTTGAATTCTGGAAGTCACCCATGCATGTTTCTTAGTTTATCGTTTTATGCTGTCTTCAATTAAATGTCTATAAACATAGTGATGGCTTTATGACGTTGTCCATCAATAAGAACCATCACATTTTGCATGGGAATATGTAAAACAGACTCATAATGACCTTTTGACTTTTATGCTCCCGGTTACAGAGGTAGGATGAAGTCGTTTTTGCAGCTATCTGTTTGATTTTACCTCTGTCATATATTTTATTCACGTCAGCATAATTAAGATCGTAAGCATGCTAAAACAGGTCACTGGCATTTTCAATTTTTATTAACGTCTCACTCTCCTTTTAAAATATCTGTTTCTTTAAACAATTACAGCTTCTTGGGTACAGGTATTTTTTTTTTCTGTCTATTGAATTCTGCTGATGCAATGAGATTTCACTTAGGCTACACAATATGTATCTTGTCCGAATTTTCGCCAGCTTATTTTTCATGAGCGAGACAGGGAGTGTATATATTCATATACGGAGACTGCGTGTGTGTGTATTTAGACAAAATTAGTCTGGTAAAGTAATGTGGAAGTTAAAAGGAAAATAAATCATTCTGGTGGAAGAATATACAGTTGAAAACACAGGCTTTCATTTTACTTCGGGACAGTGAAGAATGGTATGTTCAGCCTTCATATTTATAAATGTGGAGTGTTCTCAGCAGCAGCATATGGAGGCTGAAACACTTTCTGCACCATTATGTCCTAATATGGCCGCCAGGAGATCACGAGAGAGAATTATGACTTTATGTCTTGTGACGGGTCAGATATGAATCAACTATACAATTTGTATGCATATATGCAACTGTACCTTAAAGTGGTTGTTACCCAAAAAATAAAAAATAAATCAATGATCCTGTTCCTTTAAAGCATGAATAACAGCAGAGTGCTTGTGCTGTGTAATTTGGCCCTTTGTATCTAAAATACCTAGATGATCCTGCCTGATGCTGCCCTCCCCTCTGTAAACTGACCACGTTTATCATAGCTGCTGAGCCCCTGATACCGTGGTCAGTTTACATGCTTCCATCACCCACTGTCTCTCCTCTGTCCTCTCTCCCTCCCTCCCTGCCTGTCAGCTCATGTCAGTACCTGCCCTCCCCCACTGCTGCTAAAATGACTTGGTCATTTTCATACAATCCCCAGTGTTCAAAAATGTTATGTGCCCCAGTGTATGTGTTTTATTAAATGCCAATTTATACCTTATTTCAGAGAGCCGCTCAGTGCTCAAGTGAACGATCGCCACTCTCCTCCTCTCCTCCCCGCCTCCCGGCTGATGTCAGCAGGGGATTCTCAGCCCCTACAACTGTAGCTGTCAGATCAGGAGAGGAGAAAGGCAGGCAGTCACGTGAGCACCGAAAGGCACTCTGAATAAGGCATTTTGTTTTATAAAGCACATATACTGGGGCACATTACATTATCAAACACTGGGGATTGTATAAAGTGAACAAAGTGGCTTTACAACCACTTTAAGTAAGGTTTAAAAGAAAATTGGATCAAATAGCTTTTTTGGGATGGGGAACCAAACAAACAAATTAGAGATTCTTAATATCCACAGTTGAACTGAACTGATAGATTTCACAAAAGCCACTTGTTGAAGAAAGCTGGTTTGCAGCACAACCATGGTTCTCAATGGTTTTCTAGGACAATCACATACTGTTACAGTGCTTAGATTCCAGTTTTCTAAGTTATACACTAAGGGGTCTCAATCAAATAAGAGACTTTCGTTTTTCTAGGAAATCCCATTTCAAGTAAAAATGTAATCACATTTTTAAAATGTAGATTAGCTAGTGAATAAAATATTTTACAAATATATAATATATTTATTCTTTATTTTGTTGGATCTGCCAAGAAATATCTGGCACCCAGTCTGACTAAAGAGCTGGTGTCTACCTTTTTTCCTAGCCTTTGGAATCATTAGTCGTGCCTGCTTCTACAGGCAATGTTTTGTCACACAGTTCTATAATGCATTTATTTTTGTCATTCTAAAAAAGTCTACCTGCACATATTCAGCAAAAGGTTCCATGGTAGTCTCTTCCCAAATATATCCATGTTAATTGTGCTAATTGGTGGTGAAAGTAACTTTATGGATATATGTGGATGATTGTCTCACTATAATAGCTTCACAGCCAAAAGGCTGGAACTAGATTTTATATGGCCCTATGGCCTACTTCGCTATATCTAAAGTCCCTCTTCACCACCACCTTGAGCATATGTGCAGCTAAATTTTTTCTTCTATAGTAGAAAAAAAATTCTGTGTGGGGTGCAGGGTTTTGGGAGTTATGCTTCCTCCCATAATGCCCATACCACTCACCTCACAGGAGGAGAATGTGCAAAGTAAGAGTAATAAGGTTTGGAGATGTTAGCTGCAGGGGGATATATAGAAGATGTTTTGTCTAGAGCAGAGTTGTACTCGAAACCCATACTTGAGTAAAAGTACAAGTGCTCGATCAAAAAGTGACTTGAGTAGAAGTGGAAGTGCTCGATCAAAAAGTGACTTGAGTAGAAGTGGAAGTGCTCGATCAAAAAGTGACTTGAGTAGAAGTACTAAAGTATTCAACATTTTTTTTACTTAAGTATTGCAAGTATTTTTTTTTTTTAAATTTTGCTACTCAAGTACTGAAAGTAAAAGTACCAGTAGTTTTGAAAAAAAAATTGCTACTCAAGTACTGAAAGTAAAAGTACCAGTAGTTTTGAAAAAAAATTGCTACTCAAGTACTGAAAGTAAAAGTACAAGTACTGTGTTATGTAGTTATTAAAGAAAGAAGTCAAAAGTTTGAACATCATATTGTTTTTTTATTATTTCAAATGCAGCTTTTATTTATACATACAGTAGCATTTATTTTCGTATGCGCTGATAATACACATGTTTTGAGCTTCATAAAACCTGCCATCTACTGTTCTGGCAGTGGTAATTTTTATAATTGTAACGAGTAACTATGCAGCACAAAAAAAAAAATATTGGTGTAGAAGTATTGAAATCATTGAAAAAATGTAGTGAAGTAAAAGTGGAAGTAGGAGAAAAAAATTCTACTCTAGGAAAGTACAGATACCGCCTTTCGGTACTTAAGTACAGTAGTGAAGTAGTTCTACTTAGTTACTATACATCTCTGGTCTAGAGGAGTGTTTAAAGAGCTGAAGCTCATGGGCCCTGGTTCATATTTTGCACTGGAACAAAGGGCTATCATGTTACTCTAAAGAGTGTTGATTATGTAAATATGGTTTTAGGAATTATTTTGTTTCTGATTTTCACCCAGAAAACATATACATTTAGATGATGACAGTCTTTAAATATCCATTTTTTATGAGTTGTTTCTTTCTACTTGTTTTTTTTTTTTTTTTTTTATCCTGTTCTAAGAAACCAAAATGTAACAATTTTGATGAAAACATCCAGTTTCTTCAATTCATCAACACTAATGTGCAACATTCAATCCCATTTTCAGAAATAAATTCTTCTAATTCCTTTCTTTAAGTAAATCTCACAGACTTCTGTTAAACATCAGTGGAAGGCAATGTCATCCAGTACTTAAATAATAAAAGGAAATCAGGCATCCTAACTTCTATACCTTGCAAAGAAGAGCTTGGCAGACCTTTTACAACCTAAAAGGCTACGCGTAACTCCCAGACGCCTATCAAACACGCTCTTTACCTTATACACAAAAGCCTCACAACTCCCCCAGATGAACACCCCTGTCTTATATAAAAAATGGGGGACAGCCTTGCAGAGGGAGTTTACTCTGATATAAATAGAAAAGATAATCCTACTGACACATAAGTCTTTCATAGCAAATCAAATTTAAGAACAGGAATACAAAAGTATATCCCACTAGTAAGGAGTACCATCTATCCCACATAAATATAACAGATACCAGAGACCTGCTGGCAATGTGAGAAGTCCTCGGGGACAATGCTTCATATTATATTCTTGTACTGTGCATCTATTCACCAATTCTGGAATACTGTGAAAAAGGTAATCCATCACATCTCCTTCCCCTTAGATGATAATTTAGCAACTTACCTCCTACATTTGAATGATATATAGGGGTTGATTTACTAAAACGGGAGATAGCAAAATCTAGTGCAGCTGTGCATGATAGCCAATCAGCTTCTAACTTCAGCTTGTTCAATTAAAGTGATTGTAAAGTCTAGTTTTTTTTTTAAATAACAAACATGTTATACTTACCTGTTCTATGCAATTGGTTTTGCAAAGAGTGGCCCAGGTCCTCCTCTTCCCAGGTCCCTCTTCAGCTCTCCTTGCCCCTCCCTCCCGTTGAGAGCCCCCACAGCAAGGAGTTGAGTCACAGCTCCCTATGTCCATTTAGACACAGAGCCGCAACCTGGCCCTTCCCCCTCTCTCTCCTGATTGGCTGAATTATTTTGATTGACAGCAGTGGGAGCCAATCAAACAGCACTGTTGTCTAAGCCAATAAGGAGGGAGTCCCAGGCTGCTTAGACACTCCTGTAACATCACTGGATAAAGACAAGCTCAGGTAACTATTAGGGGGGCTAACGAGGGCTGCTGCACACAGAAGGTTTTTTTAAGCTTTGACAAAAGAAAAACCTGGAAGCTGATTAGTTTCTATGCAGTGTTGCACCTGATTTTGCACTCTCTAGTTCTAGAAAATCAACCCTATAGAGTTCCATGTAGAAAAACATTCTCACTAAACACCTAATTATTGCAGCTAGAGCTTGTATACCTACTTTATGGAAACAAAATGCCCCACCTCCCATGTCACTTTGTCTCAAGAAAGTTTAGGATATCAGGCAAATTTAAGATATGGTTCCAGACAGAGTGCTTCAGAAAAAGGACAATGATAGGTGAATAGTAGGGATGATCGAACTTTTGAAAAGTTTGGTTTGGCCAGAACATCCGAACTTCCCGAAAGTTCGGCCGGATTTCAGAACCCCATTGAAATCAATGGGACCCGAACTTCGGTAATCAAAAAACACAATTTTTAAGCCCTAAAACCCAATAAATGCCCCTAAAAACTCCCTAGGGTTCTGGGTCATGCCCCATTAACTATTAATCACACAAAAAAAGTTCTTAAAAATTGTCATTTTTGATAAAAAAAAGCCAATTATTGAAAAAAAAAAGAGAGAGATTTTTTGATTTTGACTTTGGATTTAGTATCTGGTGGGTCTAAAAAGTGTACATGTGAAGTTTCAGCTCTGTAGCATGTCCAGAACCATGAAAAAAAAAAGATAATTTTTCAGTAGAACAGGGATGTGGGACCCTCCTTTTACACCTATATGATCTTTTTTTTCTGGTTCTGGACATGCTACAGAGCTGAAATTTCACAGGTACACCTTTTAGACCCCCCCAGACACAAAATCACACAAAAAAAGTTCTTAAAAATTGTCATTTTTGATAAAAAAAAAGCCAATTATTGAAAAATTAAAAAAAAAAAGAGATTTTTTGATTTTTGGATTTTGTATCTGGGGGGTCTAAAAAGTGTACATGTGAAGTTTCAGCTCTGTAGCATGTCCAGAACCATAAAAAAAAAGATTGTTTGTATTAGAACACTTTCAGCTCAGGGGGTTGGCTTCTCACACCTTGCCGGTTTAATAGCAGGCATTTTTTTGGGGTTTTTTGCAGTCAGGAAAAACATCTGAACTTGTGTATAGTGGTACTGTGCACAAGTTCAGATGTTTTGCCTGCCTCCAAAAACCCCCAAAAAATGCCAGCAAAAACACACCTGGGCATTTTTTTTTTTTGACGCTAGCGTTTTTTTGGCATTTTTGGGGGTTCTTTTGAGGCAGGCAAAACATCTGAACTTGTGTATAGTGGTATATATACACACATAATTATATGTATATAGACACCTAGCCATATATAGGTGTGATAGTAGCAGAAATATATTACTGTAAATGATTTCATTAGTGCAAGCATATATTTCTGCTACTATCACACCTATATATGTCTAGGTGTGTATATAAATATATGTATGTGTGTATATACACCACTATACACAAGTTCAGATGTTTTGCCTGCCTCCAAAACCCCCCAAAAAATGCCAGCAAAAACACACCTGGGCATTTTTTTTTTGACGCTAGCGTTTTTTTGGCATTTTTTTGGGGTTCTTTTGAGGCAGGCAAAACATCTGAACTTGTGTATAGTGGTATATATACACACATAATTATATGTATATAGACACCTAGCCATATATAGGTGTGATAGTAGCAGAAATATATTACTGTAAATGATTTCATTAGCGCAAGCATATATTTCTGCTACTATCACACCTATATATGTCTAGGGGTATATATACAGACATATATGTGTATATATACCCCCTATACACATGTTCAGATGTCATGTCTGACATCAAACATGTCCTCAAAAAAGCACTGGCAATGGCAACCACTGCAGCATGAAAAATGCTTGCTGGTGAGAAGCCATATTCCTGTCCCGAAGCAACTCAGAGAAATGATCATTTCTCTATAGCGGTCATCCTGCTATGGAAGGGTTTTGTCACCCTTCCATAGCAGTCACTGTCAGTTAACCCTACACTACACTACGGTCCCCTTACACTTAACACTTTCCCTACAGAAACTACATTTTTGAAGCTAACTTAAGTGTAAAGGAGCACTCTAACTACACTAGATATCCCTTTCCTCACACTAATAAATGCTAAATGACACTTTTAAAGTAAAATTAACAGAACTGCTTCCACTCTCTTCCATGTCCAGTATAACAATGCTAGGAATATGGCGGGGGCTATCTTATATACTGGGGGGCGTATTCACTAATGATTGGTCTAGGGACCCCCTAGTCACTCCAATCACATTCCTAGCATTCTCCTGCCCCCTCAATTGGCTTTTGCTAATGGTTCTGGTCCAATCACGGGCTTTTAAAGCCCACTTCCTGAAGCATTGCATTTTGGTCGGTTCTGGTTGCCGAATTCCGAACTTTTTGGGCAAAAAGTTCTAAATTCGTCCGAACCTCGAACACCCAATGTTCAGGCCGAACCGATGGTGGACCCGAACCGTTCGATTATCCCTAGTGAATAGTGCTGCGCTGCCTTTTTGGTGATGTGCTGCAATAATAATCAAAGTAACTTAAATTCACTATTTAAAGTAAATAATCACTTTTCTACAAATATTGAAACATCTTAATGACAAAGTGCATAAACCACATATGAGCTCCTCCAAAAGTGCGTCAGACCATTGTGCACTCACGATAATTAAAAATAGTAATATATACAAAATAATCACAAACAATAAAATAAAATATAAACTGCAATTGACATATGCAAAAATCCCTTCATATATATATCCAGGTGTATTCCTTCACCAATAATAGTATTAGTGTATGATGCTTTTCTTCATTCAAGTGACACCAATGTGCTCTCTAGCCTCTCACCTGAAGATTACTTAAAGAGGTTGTAAACCTCAGAATTTTTTAATTTAAAAAACGAACACCTGAAAGACAAACACATAATGAGCTAGTATGCATCGCATACTAGCTCATAATGAAATACTTACCTTAGAACAAAGCCTCAAAGTGCCGACCGCTCACCTTTCTCATGGGTGACATGCTGTGTCGCCCTTCTTCCGGGTTTGCGGCATCCAGCCATCTGACTGGCTGGAGCCACGATGACGTCACTCCCGCACATGCGCGCGGGAGCCGACGGCCACAGCATGGGGCTCTGAAGGAACAGCACGAGGGGCCATTCCTTCAGAGCGCATGCGCCAGTGATGTCACCTACTGCATGCAAAGTAAATATCTCCTAAACGGTACATGTTTAGGAGATATTTACATTACCTTTAGGTAAGCCTTAATATAGGCTTACCTATAGGTACAAGTTGCAGAGGAGGGTTTACTTCCTCTTTAAAATAAGCATGCAGTATTACATCCTCATTGGAGTTGTTATGTAGCTTGTTCGCCACTAGATGTTCTCTGAGCTTATTCCCAATACTTTGATAGCTCTGTGGATAGTAGGTGTTCTCAGAGGCTTCTAAAGGTACTCTTGCCATGAGATGCAGAGTGGGAATATTTAAAGGATACTCTCATAATGTAGTATGTTAAAATATTTATTAAAATAAAGCAGCATAAACTTACATTTTAGTTAAAAACATCCGGCAACTATTCCCGAGTGCCATGCTCGTATCAGTGTCTACGTCACTTCCGTATCCTCCGCTCATGCCCTACGCGTTACGTCACACTAATGTGACCTTTTCAGGTTATTAAATAGACGCAGCCATCACCATCACCCAATCACACTGTCTCTTACCATCATGTGTGGACCCTCACAGAGCGAGAATTCAATGAAGATGTTTCGCCACTTTCCTCTTACTACAACTCTCCCACTCTGCCAATGTTCTCCACTAAAGTCTCCCAGGTGTAATTTAAGGAAAAACACAGAATGCATAACATAGTATTTCCACAAGGATTTAATGCTTTAAAAGAATTGCACTCACTTTAATAAAAGTATCAATCCACATGTCAAAACGCCCAAAGTTTCCAACCAACAAAATGCATCCCAATGCACGATGACGTCACACACCATGACTCCTCTTTTACTTGGATGTTGAATTGGATGTTGCAATCTAATCCATATTTTAGCGCTTCACCTTTTGTATACGTGTTTACATATATTGTTTTTTTTTACAGCAATATCGTGCTTGCAGCTTTTATAACATTTCTTTCATAATTTTTGTGATCCATGTAATTTATCACCTAGCGCAGCTGGTTAATATATATACTAAATTGAAGATATGACAGCCTCCCAAGAATCTACATTATCCCAACATGAACGTAAGCCCACTAGAACAGTGACATTTGATCCACACTAGGCCACTGGATGCAGTACGATCTAGCTGGGCACACAAGCAAGCACAACTTCCTGCCTCCCCCCCTCCCCGGCCCCCACTTTTTTTTCTCTCTCTCCTCCTTTTCACGCTTTCAACACCTTTTGAATGCATCTACCCCCTAATTTCTGACTGCCGATGCTTCTCTTTCTTGTGGTTTCCTCTTATTCTTTGGCAGTGTCAAAATCCAGTTGATTCCATTCTTTTTATTACATAAATTACTCTCAATGTACCCAGTGGTATGATATTACTGTCCAGTCTTGTTCTGGGATTGCTGGACCCTGTGGAGCTACAGCCAGTGCTGTATCTTGGCCTAGGCCAACAAGGCCCAGGCCTAGGGTGGCACTTTGCAGGGGGGCAGCAAAAAAGCTGCACCCTGCACAAAAAAAGAAAAAAAAAACAGCCTCCTCCCTGCTCCCACACGAACAGGGTCCCCACAAGCGTGCGCTACACTTTTAGTATAGTGCCAGTCTTATGGGGCGAATTGGGCCAGAGGGCAGAGTCCAGGAGGCAAATCATTGTGGCACCCCCATAAAGTGGTCACACTGCTACTTGCCAGTATGATAATACTGGCCGGTGAGGACATTCGAACAGACCGCAGGCCGCCAACCACACTTAATACAACTGGTCCGCCGGCCGCCAATGCTAATAAGTGTGGCACTCCCTAATGCTGCGCCTACCCTCTTCCGCCCCCAGGTATGGCCGGCATCATGTCAATAATATAATTTCATTTCTTTAAACTTACTTGTCCTTGAGCGAGCATATTGAATTGCATCATATTCAATTAAGACTTTGATTTGTATATGATGGCAATAATATTTTGGACCTGCTCACCTCATATGTGCTATCCCAATATGGCACTGGATTAGTAAGATTACTCCAATCTTATAAGATATTTGGACTTTTGTTTGCTGCCACTGATTATTTCACTTATTTGTATAATGACTCTGGACGTCCTAGTCATTATACAAATAAGTGAAATATTCCTATAATTACAATCAGTGACAGCAAACACAAGTCCAAATTTCTTAGGCTGCACTAATGGGCACTAATAGGCTGCACTGATGGCCACTGATGAGGCTACATTTATATGCTGCACTGATGAGGCTGCACTGATGGGCACTGATGAGGCTGAACTTATGGGAACTGATGAGGCTATGCTGATGGGCACTGAAACACTGTGGTTGTGGTCTGTGGTTTACAGATGACAGAATGGGTCAGAAACAGGAAGGGGTGTGGCCTTTACAGGAAGGGGTGGGTCATATTTAAATTAGGGGTGCACAAGTTTATTCAGGCCTAGGGCAGCACAAAACCTAAATACACCACTGGCTACAGCCACCCTGCTTAGTCCCTATCATCTGCCTGTTTAGGATCTATCATCTGCACCTAACTCCCTGGGTGCACCTGAGTCCTTGTGATTGCATACAAAGTACCCCAGAAAAGTGGCAGTTAAAGGTGCACAGTGGTACAATAGCAACTCTAAAGTCTGAGTTAATAGCTGTAACTTACATGACATAGTTCTTAGCAAAATTCTTCTGTATTAACATGCTACTTAAGCTTTTTAATTACAAACACTTTCTCAGAATTTGTTCAGGAAGCTCACCCTGTTTACTGTACCTCCAGCCTTTTGTGAAATTTTTTGTCCTTTGTGTGTAAAAACCAGACACACATATGGATAGCCTGAGGAAGGTGAGAAATATTTGTGAGATTGTAGCTGTCAGTTCCAATCTTGTGGATTATATCATGACATGTAAATATTTAACATGGAAATATTTTCTCATACGAATGTAAATATGACGTGCACTTGACAAACCAGGGCAAAATTCCAATCCAACAAACAAGTTAGGATATTACTAATGCAAAGTGTTATACTGTGTATACCAAATGTATGTCCTAGTTAAAACATAATTTTAATAATATGCTTTTCAAATTTTATATTTTATTGCAATAGTTTTTATTGAGTTTCAAGGAGAAGAAGATACAAATCAGACACAATAATTGAGCTTCTTGGATACAATACGCTCATAACAGAAATGCTGATGAACAGACTTAACAAGAATCACATGAGTTATAGTGCTGAGAAGAACAGTTAGAATAACATCTGAGGCTTCTAAAAAAAAAAAGCGTGTAGCAAGTGAAATATCGAGGGAATGGGTTAAGAGACCTGGTTTATCTCCCTTAGCATATATTATGGAAAACTGGGCTATCTGTGCTCAAATTTTATATTTATACATGCTATCCAAACCCCATGCTATGTTGTTGATGTTGGAAATCTATGGATGACTTTGTAGCTGGTACAATTTTTATATACAAAAAATAAATATTGAACTAAGGAGTGCACTCAATATGTACCAAAAATCCACACCCAGATGTTTAGAAAAAAAAAAAAAAAAAAAGAAATGACAATATGGCTACAGTTTCAGGCAATAAGCCCTTCATCGGGCCAGAAAGTCCTCTCTTGGTCTGATGAAAGGCTTGTTGCCCAAAATATTTTAAATGAATATTTTCTATTCCCGACAGGGTTGCCTGAGTATCTGCATTACTGAACTCCTGTGCATGCATGGGACCTACGTCATCCTATGCTGCTTAACCAAGATGGCCGAAGACCAGGACTGTTGAAGATGTCATTGAGATACCTCACAAGCATCAGACCTTTGGAACAAAGGTAATTTTTCACATCTGTATTTTTACTTTATTGCCTCTCTTTGAGTAATACCTTTTAAGCAGTTGCAGCAACATTTTTTTTCCTTTTTGGGATAAAGGCTTTACATAAATGAATGAAAGATGATGGTTGTAAGAACCTCTGTCAGTGTTAAACAATTTTTCTCAACCCTCTAGCTGCCACTTTTGCTGGATAATTTGGTCTGGTAAAGAATGCTGAAAAATGACTTACTGGCCCAATCACCAGGTGAAAAAAAAGGAAAAATGGTCTAAAAACTAAAATTAATGCAGCCATCACATGTAAAGATTAGATGGGGCGGCTGCAATATATTATTTTTTTTCAGAAATAGAAGTGCTTTAAAGATATTGTAAACACTATTTTTTAAAAAAATAACAAACATGTTATACTTACCTACTCATCCTCTTCTCGGGTCCTCCGCTGGTGCTCCTGGCTCCTCCTCTTCTCCCTGTGCCACCATAGGAAACCACTTTCTAGAGTGGCACATCTGCCTGCTCGATCCCAAGCCACCCGCTCCTTTGTCATGGAATTTGATTGACAGCAGCAGGATCCAATGGCTCCCACTGCTATTAATCTGCCCTGTAAGGAGAGAAAGAGTGGAGAGATCTGCTGCTCTTGGGCACAGCACTGGTTTGACAATGGTCCCAGGTAAGTATAAGAAGAAGCCAAGAGGGGAGCTGCATACAGAGGGTTTTTGCCTTAATGCATATAATGCATTAAGGTAAAACACCTTCTACCTTTACAACCACTTTAACTCTCACTAGTCCAGCCAAGGTTTGTTTTACGTTTTGGCCAAAAATTTAAATAAAAAAAGAGAAAATATTCCATATCTGCTATTTGACGCCTGTGAGGAACACTACCACCTCTACTTAATAAATGCATTATAAATGAAATACTTTCTGAAATAACATTTTGTGGAATAGCTGGAAGAGTCCACATTGCTGTTATATATACATCTAACAGGGCCATGCTTACATCTCATAGCTGGAAGCTAGTCATTTCTGGATTATATGACTTGCTTTCTTCTTAGGCTACTTTGTGCCAAATCTTTAAAGTGGTTTATAAGAATCTCTGATACTTTTACTGCCTGGGTTGTTGTCTGCAATCTTAAAGCTATTTTTTTTAAGTAGAAAGAAAGTAAAGTTTGAAAAACTAAACCTTGTAGTTTTCACATTGGTGTATGTTTTATTTATAAAGTTTGAATTTGTTAAAGAAATGCATCTAATTAAAAAGTAAATAAGTTGCTGAAATCTCAGTATCTATTCCTCTTCTTCCAAAAAAGAAAGGAAAACATGCCTAGGTTTGTTAAACTAGGTTCACAATATATGCGGGTGCTGGACTGTGCATAATCGCAATGCTTTTAGCAGAGGTGCCATTAATTCTAATTAGCACCCCCACGCACTGGAAACAGCAGCATGGTTCCATGTGCTGGGAACCGCATAACACTATGCGATTTCCCTGCAGCTTCATTTTTGGAAGTGGTGCAGGGACCTTTTCTCTGTGTTTTCTGTAGGTACAGCAGCCCATTCAAATGAATAGGCACTATGCCTGCGCAAATGCAGCTGCCAGGAAACCGCCATAGTATGAACTCTGCCTCATAAAATATTTAAGACCAATTTACACTATAGTGCTTTAGTGCATGTGATGCACAAAAACACGTGTAATCATTCACCATATTAAAAATGTAGTCTGTTCCAATCTCAGAGCTTCAGTGCAGTGCTTTTTTAAAAAATACAAAATAACAGTTCTGTGTTTGGGAGGCCAATAAATGTCAAAGACACTACATCAAAATGCAAATAACGTGTGTTTTGATTTGTTGGCAACAGGTATTAAAATATAACTAAAGGCATTTTTTTTAAGGTTTGGGTAAAGTCAACAGGGATTAGAACATCTGTCTATTTTTCATTGCTGTCGATGCAATGCTATCCATTTGTCACAGTAACCGTTATCACCAAAAGTTAAAGAAAAAAAAAACACACCAGTTCTGGTGACTCTGGTGACTTCCAGAGATTTCCTCACTTTGGAGGGATTTACGCTGACTTTCTACTTTTTCTGTGTGACAGGAAGTGAAGGGAAATTTCCCCAATGAAACACAAATGGCACACATATGGCAGAAAGGGGGTTATAACCCCTTCTTACTCTATCCAAAATGAAAAAAAAGTTTTACCTTTCGTTCTACTTTACCAAGTCTTGGTCAGTGACTATTAACCCTGTCCATTAAAAGTTCTAAATAAAGAAATGCACTGAAAATTTTTGTAAACACTCATCAAAAGAAACGCATGCTAATGCATGAAGAAAATATACATTACCAGATAAAAACCGACCTACCTAACACACAAAAAAAATGTACTTGTATGCGCATGCATAGATTCAAATGGGTCAAAGTTACAGCGATTCCTTTCTTGATAATCTAAAATCGTAACTTGTTTTAAGCTGCTGATAATGTAAATTAACAAAATAAAATGGTGCCAACACTTCAACCAATTACTAAAATAGTGTGAATGACTTTTAAACAATTCACATATAAATAAATGTATACAATTCACATGCATAAGTGTCCATATAAATCCAAGTGCCTTCAATCTACCGCAAGTTACTCTTCACAATCCATGCAAATGTGATTTTGAGTACCTTTGCAAATTTCACAAAAGGAACTGACCCCCTCACACTGTGTGTACAAAACCAAAGTGACTACGGTGTGCTCTTACCTTACTCTAACTCAGAGCCAACATAGATGCCACCATAGTGCAGTAGTTTGAATCCCCAATTTATTTATTTTTTTTAATTTCACTTACATTTATAATAGGTTAAGATCATATTGTATAAAAAGCATTCACTCAAGACATACAGCTCTTCCGCTACACTTCCGGTCCTCTGGTCTCAGCGTTACCTAGTTCCGCCAGATAAGTATTGTCACAAGTCACGACTTCATCAGCTGTCTTTCCTTACCTTGATGCTTGGGAAGTGCCTTTTAGTAGAACCTCTCTATTACGTTCCAGATTTAAAATATGTTTACTGCTCAGATCTGTGTGGAACATTTTACTACTCCTAAATAGTGTTGAGCGAACACGGACTGTATTATTCGTGTTCGTACCGAATAATTGGATTTTTTTTACCCGAACACGGACACGGACACTTTACTGTATGTTCGGGTAAAAATCCGTGTTCGGTCGTTTTATTTCCGGGTTTTGCATGCTTTGGCGCTCTTTTCATGGCGGGCTTTCAACAGCCAATCAACAATCGTTTAACTGGTGTGCCTTAAGCCATCCCAGCCATGCCTGCAAATGTCTTAGTAGCTGTGATTGGCCGTCTGAAGCATGTGACCAAGTCTTTATAAGTTCGAGGCAGCCGCCGCAGCAGCGTCATTCTGCTGCTTAGCTAAGGGACAGAGCACACATCAATGTGCTGGCTGCTGATTAGGGAAAGATAGGCAGGAAAAAACCATTTGTGTCCGGATAGAATTGAGGGACAGGTCGGAGTGTTTAGGCAGGGCGAGTTGTAGGCATTTTAGGGATAGAGTCTGCTGAATTATAGGGTCAGTGTCTTCTACAAACTACAATCGATATTGCTGTGTGGGGGGTGGGGTGAATCTGCACTCAATCCTGATCTACGATCTCTTCTCAATCCTGTTAGGGACAGAGTCTGCTGAATTTTAGGGAAACTGTGTTCTACAAACTACAATCGATATTGCTGTGTGGTGTGGGATTGGAGATAGGCAGGTGTCAGTGATCCACATCCATTTTTCTGTGTGTGAGCTGCAGTGAACACAATCTTTTTGGGCTGCAGTGAACACAATCTTTTTGGGCTGCAGTGAACACAATCTTTTTGGGCTGCAGTGAACACAATCTTTTTGGGCTGCAGTGAACACAATCTTTTTGGGGTGCAGTGAACAAAATCTTTTTGGGGTGCAGTGAACACAATCCTTTTTGGTGTGCAGTGAACACAATCTTTGTGGGGTGCAGTGAACAAAATCCTTTGTGGGGTGCAGTGAACACAATCTTTTTGGGGTGCAGTGAACAAAATCCTTTTTGGGGTGCAGTGAACAACATCCTTTTTGGGGTGCAGTGAACACAATCTTTTTGGGGTGCAGTGAACAAAATCCTTTGTGGGGTGCAGTGAACACAATCTTTTTGGGGTGCAGTGAACACAATCTTTTTGGGGTGGAGTGAACAACATCCTTTTTGGGGTGCAGTGAACAAAATCCTTTTTGGGGTGCAGTGAACAAAATCATTTTTGGGGTGCAGTGAACACAATCTTTTTGGGGTGCAGTGAACACAATCTTTGTGGGGTGCAGTGAACACAATCTTTTTGGGGTGGAGTGAACAACATCCTTTTTGGGGTGCAGTGAACAACATCCTTTTTGGGGTGCAGTGAACACAATCTTTTTGGGGTGCAGTGAACACAATCTTTGTGGGGTACAGTGAACAGAATCTTTGTGGGGTGCAGTGAACACAATCTTTGGGGGGTACAGTGAACACAATCTTTTTGGGGTGCAGTGAACACAATCTTTGTGGGGTGCAGTGAACACAATCTTTTTGGGGTGGAGTGAACAAAATCATTTTTGGGGTGCAGTGAACAACATCCTTTTTGGGGTGCAGTGATCAAAATCCTTTTTGGGGTGCAGTGAACACAATCTTTTTGGGGTGCAGTGAACAAAATCCTTTGTGGGGTGCAGTGAACAGAATCTTTGTGGGGTGCAGTGAACACAATCTTTGGGGGGGGGTACAGTGAACACAATCTTTTTGGGGTGCAGTGAACACAATCTTTGTGGGGTACAGTGAACAGAATCTTTGTGGGGTGCAGTGAACACAATCTTTGGGGGGTACAGTGAACACAATCTTTTTGGGGTGCAGTGAACACAATCTTTGGGGGGTACAGTGAACACAATCTTTTTGGGGTGCAGTGAACACAATCTTTGTGGGGTGCAGTGAACACAATCTTTGGGGGGGTACAGTGAACACAATCTTTTTGGGGTGCAGTGAACAACATCCTTTTAGGGTGCAGTGAACACAATCTTTGTGGGGTGCAGTGAACAACATCCTTTTAGGGTGCAGTGAACACAATCTTTGTGGGGTACAGTGAACAGAATCTTTGTGGGGTGCAGTGAACACAATCTTTGGGGGGTACAGTGAACACAATCTTTGTGAGGTGCAGTGAACACAATCTTTGTGGGGTGCAGTGAACACAATCATTGTGGGGTGCAGTGAACTCAATCTTTGTGGGGTACAGTGAACACAATCTCATACTTCTGAAGATTTGAGGGTGCTGCCTGTTCCATACTCCCCCTACTCCTCATCTAGCCTTTTAGGGGTACAAACAATAGTAATTGGGGCCTAGTGTGGTTGTGTACGTGTGATATACATACACTTTTTTTGGATCATATTTTCTATTCCGCTATTTAATCAAAAACCTTTGGGGATCAGTTAAATTGGGGGATAGTCTGTGTTGGTACGTGTGAGAGAGATCCACCTTTCCAAGTTGTTGGGGTTCATCTCATACTTCTGAAGGTTTGAGGGTGCTGCCTGTTCCATACTCCCCCTACTCCTAGCCTTTTAGGGGTACAAACAATAGTAATTGGGGCCTAGTGTGGTTGTGTACGTGTGATATACATACACTTTTTTTGGATCATATTTTCTATTCCGCTATTTAATCAAAAACCTTTGGGGATCAGTTAAATTGGGGGATAGTCTGTGTTGGTACGTGTGAGAGAGATCCACCTTTCCAAGTTGTTGGGGTTCATCTCATACTTCTGAAGGTTTGAGGGTGCTGCCTGTTCCATACTCCCCCTACTCCTCATCTAGCCTTTTAGGGGTACAAACAATAGTAATTGGGGCCTAGTGTGGTTGTGTACGTGTGATATACATACACTTTTTTTGGATCATATTTTCTATTCCGCTATTTAATCAAAAACCTTTGGGGATCAGTTAAATTGGGGGATAGTCTGTGTTGGTACGTGTGAGAGAGATCCACCTTTCCAAGTTGTTGGGGTTCATCTCATACTTCTGAAGGTTTGAGGGTGCTGCCTGTTCCATACTCCCCCTACTCCTAGCCTTTTAGGGGTACAAACAATAGTAATTGGGGCCCAGTGTGGTTGTGTACGTGTGATATACATACACTTTTTTTGGATCATATTTTCTATTCCGCTATTTAATCAAAAACCTTTGGGGATCAGTTAAATTGGGGGATAGTCTGTGTTGGTACGTGTGAGAGAGATCCACCTTTCCAAGTTGTTGGGGTTCATCTCATACTTCTGAAGGTTTGAGGGTGCTGCCTGTTCCATACCCCCCCTACTCCTCATCTAGCCTTTTAGGGGTACAAACAATAGTAATTGGGGCCTAGTGTGGTTGTGTACGTGTGATATACATACACTTTTTTTGGATCATATTTTCTATTCCGCTATTTAATCAAAAACCTTTGGGGATCAGTTAAATTGGGGGATAGTCTGTGTTGGTACGTGTGAGAGAGATCCACCTTTCCAAGTTGTTGGGGTTCATCTCATACTTCTGAAGGTTTGAGGGTGCTGCCTGTTCCATACCCCCCCTACTCCTCATCTAGCCTTTTAGGGGTACAAACAATAGTAATTGGGGCCTAGTGTGGTTGTGTACGTGTGATATACATACACTTTTTTTGGATCATATTTTCTATTCCGCTATTTAATCAAAAACCTTTGGGGATCAGTTAAATTGGGGGATAGTCTGTGTTGGTACGTGTGAGAGAGATCCACCTTTCCAAGTTGTTGGGGTTCATCTCATACTTCTGAAGGTTTGAGGGTGCTGCCTGTTCCATACTCCCCCTACTCCTCATCTAGCCTTTTAGGGGTACAAACAATAGTAATTGGGGCCTAGTGTGGTTGTGTACGTGTGATATACATACACTTTTTTTGGATCATATTTTCTATTCCGCTATTTAATCAAAAACCTTTGGGGATCAGTTAAATTGGGGGATAGTCTGTGTTGGTACGTGTGAGAGAGATCCACCTTTCCAAGTTGTTGGGGTTCATCTCATACTTCTGAAGGTTTGAGGGTGCTGCCTGTTCCATACTCCCCCTACTCCTCATCTAGCCTTTTAGGGGTACAAACAATAGTAATTGGGGCCTAGTGTGGTTGTGTACGTGTGATATACATACACTTTTTTTGGATCATATTTTCTATTCCGCTATTTAATCAAAAACCTTTGGGGATCAGTTAAATTGGGGGATAGTCTGTGTTGGTACGTGTGAGAGAGATCCACCTTTCCAAGTTGTTGGGGTTCATCTCATACTTCTGAAGGTTTGAGGGTACTGCCTGTTCCATACCCCCCCTACTCCTCATCTAGCCTTTTAGGGGTACAAACAATAGTAATTGGGGCCTAGTGTGGTTGTGTACGTGTGATATACATACACTTTTTTTGGATCATATTTTCTATTCCGCTATTTAATCAAAAACCTTTGGGGATCAGTTAAATTGGGGGATAGTCTGTGTTGGTACGTGTGAGAGAGATCCACCTTTCCAAGTTGTTGGGGTTCATCTCATACTTCTGAAGGTTTGAGGGTGCTGCCTGTTCCATACCCCCCCTACTCCTCATCTAGCCTTTTAGGGGTACAAACAATAGTAATTGGGGCCTAGTGTGGTTGTGTACGTGTGATATACATACACTTTTTTTGGATCATATTTTCTATTCCGCTATTTAATCAAAAACCTTTGGGGATCAGTTAAATTGGGGGATAGTCTGTGTTGGTACGTGTGAGAGAGATCCACCTTTCCAAGTTTTTGGGGTTCATCTCATACTTCTGAAGATTTGAGGGTGCTGCCTGTTCCATACCCCCCCTACTCCTCATCTAGCCTTTTAGGGGTACAAACAATAGTAATTGGGGCCTAGTGTGGTTGTGTACGTGTGATATACATACACTTTTTTTGGATCATATTTTCTATTCCGCTATTTAATCAAAAACCTTTGGGGATCAGTTAAATTGGGGGATAGTCTGTGTTGGTACGTGTGAGAGAGATCCACCTTTCCAAGTTGTTGGGGTTCATCTCATACTTCTGAAGGTTTGAGGGTGCTGCCTGTTCCATACCCCCCCTACTCCTCATCTAGCCTTTTAGGGGTACAAACAATAGTAATTGGGGCCTAGTGTGGTTGTGTACGTGTGATATACATACACTTTTTTTGGATCATATTTTCTATTCCGCTATTTAATCAAAAACCTTTGGGGATCAGTTAAATTGGGGGATAGTCTGTGTTGGTACGTGTGAGAGAGATCCACCTTTCCAAGTTGTTGGGGTTCATCTCATACTTCTGAAGGTTTGAGGGTGCTGCCTGTTCCATACTCCCCCTACTCCTCATCTAGCCTTTTAGGGGTACAAACAATAGAAATTGGGGCCTAGTGTGGTTGTGTACGTGTGATATACATACACTTTTTTTGGATCATATTTTCTATTCCGCTATTTAATCAAAAACCTTTGGGGATCAGTTAAATTGGGGGATAGTCTGTGTTGGTACGTGTGAGAGAGATCCACCTTTCCAAGTTGATGGGGTTCATCTCATACTTCTGAAGGTTTGAGGGTGCTGCCTGTTCCATACTCCCCCTACTCCTCATCTAGCCTTTTAGGGGTACAAACAATAGTAATTGGGGCCTAGTGTGGTTGTGTACGTGTGATATACATACACTTTTTTTGGATCATATTTTCTATTCCGCTATTTAATCAAAAACCTTTGGGGATCAGTTAAATTGGGGGATAGTCTGTGTTGGTACGTGTGAGAGAGATCCACCTTTCCAAGTTGTTGGGGTTCATCTCATACTTCTGAAGGTTTGAGGGTGCTGCCTGTTCCATACTCCCCCTACTCCTAGCCTTTTAGGGGTACAAACAATAGTAATTGGGGCCCAGTGTGGTTGTGTACGTGTGATATACATACACTTTTTTTGGATCATATTTTCTATTCCGCTATTTAATCAAAAACCTTTGGGGATCAGTTAAATTGGGGGATAGTCTGTGTTGGTACGTGTGAGAGAGATCCACCTTTCCAAGTTGTTGGGGTTCATCTCATACTTCTGAAGGTTTGAGGGTGCTGCCTGTTCCATACCCCCCCTACTCCTCATCTAGCCTTTTAGGGGTACAAACAATAGTAATTGGGGCCTAGTGTGGTTGTGTACGTGTGATATACATACACTTTTTTTGGATCATATTTTCTATTCCGCTATTTAATCAAAAACCTTTGGGGATCAGTTAAATTGGGGGATAGTCTGTGTTGGTACGTGTGAGAGAGATCCACCTTTCCAAGTTGTTGGGGTTCATCTCATACTTCTGAAGGTTTGAGGGTGCTGCCTGTTCCATACTCCCCCTACTCCTCATCTAGCCTTTTAGGGGTACAAACAATAGTAATTGGGGCCCAGTGTGGTTGTGTACGTGTGATATACATACACTTTTTTTGGATCATATTTTCTATTCCGCTATTTAATCAAAAACCTTTGGGGATCAGTTAAATTGGGGGATAGTCTGTGTTGGTACGTGTGAGAGAGATCCACCTTTCCAAGTTGTTGGGGTTCATCTCATACTTCTGAAGGTTTGAGGGTGCTGCCTGTTCCATACTCCCCCTACTCCTAGCCTTTTAGGGGTACAAACAATAGTAATTGGGGCCTAGTGTGGTTGTGTACGTGTGATATACATACACTTTTTTTGGATCATATTTTCTATTCCGCTATTTAATCAAAAACCTTTGGGGATCAGTTAAATTGGGGGATAGTCTGTGTTGGTACGTGTGAGAGAGATCCACCTTTCCAAGTTGTTGGGGTTCATCTCATACTTCTGAAGGTTTGAGGGTGCTGCCTGTTCCATACCCCCCCTACTCCTCATCTAGCCTTTTAGGGGTACAAACAATAGTAATTGGGGCCTAGTGTGGTTGTGTACGTGTGATATACATACACTTTTTTTGGATCATATTTTCTATTCCGCTATTTAATCAAAAACCTTTGGGGATCAGTTAAATTGGGGGATAGTCTGTGTTGGTACGTGTGAGAGAGATCCACCTTTCCAAGTTGTTGGGGTTCATCTCATACTTCTGAAGGTTTGAGGGTGCTGCCTGTTCCATACTCCCCCTACTCCTCATCTAGCCTTTTAGGGGTACAAACAATAGTAATTGGGGCCCAGTGTGGTTGTGTACGTGTGATATACATACACTTTTTTTGGATCATATTTTCTATTCCGCTATTTAATCAAAAACCTTTGGGGATCAGTTAAATTGGGGGATAGTCTGTGTTGGTACGTGTGAGAGAGATCCACCTTTCCAAGTTGTTGGGGTTCATCTCATACTTCTGAAGGTTTGAGGGTGCTGCCTGTTCCATACTCCCCCTACTCCTAGCCTTTTAGGGGTACAAACAATAGTAATTGGGGCCTAGTGTGGTTGTGTACGTGTGATATACATACACTTTTTTTGGATCATATTTTCTATTCCGCTATTTAATCAAAAACCTTTGGGGATCAGTTAAATTGGGGGATAGTCTGTGTTGGTACGTGTGAGAGAGATCCACCTTTCCAAGTTGTTGGGGTTCATCTCATACTTCTGAAGGTTTGAGGGTGCTGCCTGTTCCATACCCCCCCTACTCCTCATCTAGCCTTTTAGGGGTACAAACAATAGTAATTGGGGCCTAGTGTGGTTGTGTACGTGTGATATACATACACTTTTTTTGGATCATATTTTCTATTCCGCTATTTAATCAAAAACCTTTGGGGATCAGTTAAATTGGGGGATAGTCTGTGTTGGTACGTGTGAGAGAGATCCACCTTTCCAAGTTGTTGGGGTTCATCTCATACTTCTGAAGGTTTGAGGGTGCTGCCTGTTCCATACTCCCCCTACTCCTCATCTAGCCTTTTAGGGGTACAAACAATAGTAATTGGGGCCCAGTGTGGTTGTGTACGTGTGATATACATACACTTTTTTTGGATCATATTTTCTATTCCGCTATTTAATCAAAAACCTTTGGGGATCAGTTAAATTGGGGGATAGTCTGTGTTGGTACGTGTGAGAGAGATCCACCTTTCCAAGTTGTTGGGGTTCATCTCATACTTCTGAAGGTTTGAGGGTGCTGCCTGTTCCATACTCCCCCTACTCCTCATCTAGCCTTTTAGGGGTACAAACAATAGTAATTGGGGCCTAGTGTGGTTGTGTACGTGTGATATACATACACTTTTTTTGGATCATATTTTCTATTCCGCTATTTAATCAAAAACCTTTGGGGATCAGTTAAATTGGGGGATAGTCTGTGTTGGTACGTGTGAGAGAGATCCACCTTTCCAAGTTGTTGGGGTTCATCTCATACTTCTGAAGGTTTGAGGGTGCTGCCTGTTCCATACTCCCCCTACTCCTAGCCTTTTAGGGGTACAAACAATAGTAATTGGGGCCCAGTGTGGTTGTGTACGTGTGATATACATACACTTTTTTTGGATCATATTTTCTATTCCGCTATTTAATCAAAAACCTTTGGGGATCAGTTAAATTGGGGGATAGTCTGTGTTGGTACGTGTGAGAGAGATCCACCTTTCCAAGTTGTTGGGGTTCATCTCATACTTCTGAAGGTTTGAGGGTGCTGCCTGTTCCATACCCCCCCTACTCCTCATCTAGCCTTTTAGGGGTACAAACAATAGTAATTGGGGCCTAGTGTGGTTGTGTACGTGTGATATACATACACTTTTTTTGGATCATATTTTCTATTCCGCTATTTAATCAAAAACCTTTGGGGATCAGTTAAATTGGGGGATAGTCTGTGTTGGTACGTGTGAGAGAGATCCACCTTTCCAAGTTGTTGGGGTTCATCTCATACTTCTGAAGGTTTGAGGGTGCTGCCTGTTCCATACTCCCCCTACTCCTCATCTAGCCTTTTAGGGGTACAAACAATAGTAATTGGGGCCCAGTGTGGTTGTGTACGTGTGATATACATACACTTTTTTTGGATCATATTTTCTATTCCGCTATTTAATCAAAAACCTTTGGGGATCAGTTAAATTGGGGGATAGTCTGTGTTGGTACGTGTGAGAGAGATCCACCTTTCCAAGTTGTTGGGGTTCATCTCATACTTCTGAAGGTTTGAGGGTGCTGCCTGTTCCATACTCCCCCTACTCCTAGCCTTTTAGGGGTACAAACAATAGTAATTGGGGCCTAGTGTGGTTGTGTACGTGTGATATACATACACTTTTTTTGGATCATATTTTCTATTCCGCTATTTAATCAAAAACCTTTGGGGATCAGTTAAATTGGGGGATAGTCTGTGTTGGTACGTGTGAGAGAGATCCACCTTTCCAAGTTGTTGGGGTTCATCTCATACTTCTGAAGGTTTGAGGGTGCTGCCTGTTCCATACCCCCCCTACTCCTCATCTAGCCTTTTAGGGGTACAAACAATAGTAATTGGGGCCTAGTGTGGTTGTGTACGTGTGATATACATACACTTTTTTTGGATCATATTTTCTATTCCGCTATTTAATCAAAAACCTTTGGGGATCAGTTAAATTGGGGGATAGTCTGTGTTGGTACGTGTGAGAGAGATCCACCTTTCCAAGTTGTTGGGGTTCATCTCATACTTCTGAAGGTTTGAGGGTGCTGCCTGTTCCATACTCCCCCTACTCCTCATCTAGCCTTTTAGGGGTACAAACAATAGTAATTGGGGCCCAGTGTGGTTGTGTACGTGTGATATACATACACTTTTTTTGGATCATATTTTCTATTCCGCTATTTAATCAAAAACCTTTGGGGATCAGTTAAATTGGGGGATAGTCTGTGTTGGTACGTGTGAGAGAGATCCACCTTTCCAAGTTGTTGGGGTTCATCTCATACTTCTGAAGGTTTGAGGGTGCTGCCTGTTCCATACTCCCCCTACTCCTAGCCTTTTAGGGGTACAAACAATAGTAATTGGGGCCTAGTGTGGTTGTGTACGTGTGATATACATACACTTTTTTTGGATCATATTTTCTATTCCGCTATTTAATCAAAAACCTTTGGGGATCAGTTAAATTGGGGGATAGTCTGTGTTGGTACGTGTGAGAGAGATCCACCTTTCCAAGTTGTTGGGGTTCATCTCATACTTCTGAAGGTTTGAGGGTGCTGCCTGTTCCATACCCCCCCTACTCCTCATCTAGCCTTTTAGGGGTACAAACAATAGTAATTGGGGCCTAGTGTGGTTGTGTACGTGTGATATACATACACTTTTTTTGGATCATATTTTCTATTCCGCTATTTAATCAAAAACCTTTGGGGATCAGTTAAATTGGGGGATAGTCTGTGTTGGTACGTGTGAGAGAGATCCACCTTTCCAAGTTGTTGGGGTTCATCTCATACTTCTGAAGGTTTGAGGGTGCTGCCTGTTCCATACTCCCCCTACTCCTCATCTAGCCTTTTAGGGGTACAAACAATAGTAATTGGGGCCCAGTGTGGTTGTGTACGTGTGATATACATACACTTTTTTTGGATCATATTTTCTATTCCGCTATTTAATCAAAAACCTTTGGGGATCAGTTAAATTGGGGGATAGTCTGTGTTGGTACGTGTGAGAGAGATCCACCTTTCCAAGTTGTTGGGGTTCATCTCATACTTCTGAAGGTTTGAGGGTGCTGCCTGTTCCATACTCCCCCTACTCCTCATCTAGCCTTTTAGGGGTACAAACAATAGTAATTGGGGCCCAGTGTGGTTGTGTACGTGTGATATACATACACTTTTTTTGGATCATATTTTCTATTCCGCTATTTAATCAAAAACCTTTGGGGATCAGTTAAATTGGGGGATAGTCTGTGTTGGTACGTGTGAGAGACATCCACCTTTCCAAGTTGTTGGGGTTCATCTCATACTTCTGAAGGTTTGAGGGTGCTGCCTGTTCCATACCCCCCCTACTCCTCATCTAGCCTTTTAGGGGTACAAACAATAGTAATTGGGGCCTAGTGTGGTTGTGTACGTGTGATATACATACACTTTTTTTGGATCATATTTTCTATTCCGCTATTTAATCAAAAACCTTTGGGGATCAGTTAAATTGGGGGATAGTCTGTGTTGGTACGTGTGAGAGAGATCCACCTTTCCAAGTTGTTGGGGTTCATCTCATACTTCTGAAGGTTTGAGGGTGCTGCCTGTTCCATACTCCCCCTACTCCTAGCCTTTTAGGGGTACAAACAATAGTAATTGGGGCCTAGTGTGGTTGTGTACGTGTGATATACATACACTTTTTTTGGATCATATTTTCTATTCCGCTATTTAATCAAAAACCTTTGGGGATCAGTTAAATTGGGGGATAGTCTGTGTTGGTACGTGTGAGAGAGATCCACCTTTCCAAGTTGTTGGGGTTCATCTCATACTTCTGAAGGTTTGAGGGTGCTGCCTGTTCCATACTCCCCCTACTCCTCATCTAGCCTTTTAGGGGTACAAACAATAGTAATTGGGGCCTAGTGTGGTTGTGTACGTGTGATATACATACACTTTTTTTGGATCATATTTTCTATTCCGCTATTTAATCAAAAACCTTTGGGGATCAGTTAAATTGGGGGATAGTCTGTGTTGGTACGTGTGAGAGAGATCCACCTTTCCAAGTTGTTGGGGTTCATCTCATACTTCTGAAGGTTTGAGGGTGCTGCCTGTTCCATACTCCCCCTACTCCTCATCTAGCCTTTTAGGGGTACAAACAATAGTAATTGGGGCCTAGTGTGGTTGTGTACGTGTGATATACATACACTTTTTTTGGATCATATTTTCTATTCCGCTATTTAATCAAAAACCTTTGGGGATCAGTTAAATTGGGGGATAGTCTGTGTTGGTACGTGTGAGAGAGATCCACCTTTCCAAGTTGTTGGGGTTCATCTCATACTTTTGAAGGTTTGAGGGTGCTGCCTGTTCCATACCCCCCCTACTCCTCATCTAGCCTTTTAGGGGTACAAACAATAGTAATTGGGGCCTAGTGTGGTTGTGTACGTGTGATATACATACACTTTTTTTGGATCATATTTTCTATTCCGCTATTTAATCAAAAACCTTTGGGGATCAGTTAAATTGGGGGATAGTCTGTGTTGGTACGTGTGAGAGAGATCCACCTTTCCAAGTTTTTGGGGTTCATCTCATACTTCTGAAGATTTGAGGGTGCTGCCTGTTCCATACTCCTCCTCCTACTGCTCAACCATCCTTTTAGGGGTACAAACAATAGTAGTTGGGGCCTAGTGTGGTGGTGTACGTGCGAGATACATACACTTTCTTTTTGATCATATTTTCTATTCCGCTATTCAATAAAAACCTTTGAGGATCAATTGAATTGCGGGATAGTCTGTGTCGGTACGTGTGAGATCCACCTTTCCAAGTTTTTGGGGTTCATCTCATACTTCTGAAGATTTGAGGGTGCTGTCTGTTCCATACTCCTCCTACTCCTCATCCATCCTTTTAGGGGTAGAAACAATAGTAATTGGGGCCTAGTGTGGTTTTGTACGTGCGAGATACATACACTTTTTTGGATCATATTTCCTATTCCGCTATTCAATAAAAACCTTTCTAGGGCAAGATCTTAAATTACAGAAATATGAGGAGACCGTCAAATAAGGGCCGTGGCCTGGGTCGTGGTGCTGCTGGTAGAGCTCCTGTTGCAAGGAGAGGACGTGGTCGATCTGTGCCAGCTACACGCACAAGTGAAACACCTTCCTCAAGTGTGAGTAGGCGACAGAACCTGCATCAGTATTTGGTAGGGCATCAAACGCCCCTAGAAGTGATGAGGCCAGAACAAGTTGAGGCGATAGTAGATTGGTTTGCTGCTGACAGTGCCTCCAGTTCCTTCACATTGTCTCCCACCCAGTCTACTGCAGAAAGGTCAGAGTTGGCACCTGCAGCCAATGTCCAACCGTCTTTCACCTCACCCCCTTGCAAATCAGGCCAGCAGTCTGAGCCCCAAGCCATACAGCAGTCTCTTATTCTTTTTGAGGACTCTGTCAGCAGGGTTTCCCAGGGCCATCCACCTAGCCCTGCCCCAGAAGTGGAAGAGATTGAGTGCAGCGATGCCCAACCACTTATTTCTCAAGATGAGTACATGCAAGGATCATCGCAGCACGTCTCCGATGATGACGAAACGCAGGTGCCAACTGCTGCGGCGTTCAGCATTGTGGAGACCGACAAGGAGGGCAGGGGTGAAGACTGGGTGGAAGATGATGTGGAGGACGATGAGGTCCTCGACCCCACATGGAATGAACGTCATGCAGGTGACCTGAGTAGTTTGGAGGAAGAGGCGGTGGTCGCACAGAGCCACCAGCACAGCAGAAGAGGGAGCAGGGTGCAGAAGCGGAGCGGCCGTGCCCTAGACACTACGCCCGCTACTGCCCAACGCAGCAAGGGAACGAGCGCACCAAAGTCAGCTCAAAGGAGTTCTCTAGCGTGGAAGTTCTTTAGAAAATGTGCTGATGACAGGACACGAGTGGTTTGCACCCTGTGCAATCAGAGCTTGAAGCGAGGCATAAACCTTCTCAACCTGAGCACAACCTGCATGATCAGGCATCTAAGTGCAAAGCACGAGCTGCAGTGGAGTACACACCTTCAAAACCAAGAAACGTCTCTGGCTCATCCTGCTTCCTCTTCTGCTGCAGTCTCGGCCGCTCCAGCCACATCTGTAGTGATACCGGCACCTGCCACCCCGCAAACAGACGATCTGTCAGCAACACCACCACCTGGGTCACCAACAACCATCTCCACAATGTCCCGTGGAAGCGTTCAGCTTTCCATCTCCCAAACACTTGAGAGGAAGAGGAAGTACCCCCCTACCCACCCGCGATCCCTGGCCCTGAATGCCAGCATTTCAAAATTATTGGCCTTTGAAATGCTTTCATTCCATCTGGTGGAGACGCACAGTTTTAAAAACCTTATGTCGGTGGCTGTCCCACAGTACGTCGTGCCCAGCCGCCACTACTTTTCCAGGCAAGCCATCCCTTCCCTGCACAACCAAGTGGGGGAAAATATCAGGTGTGCACTGCGCAACGCCATCTGTGCCAAGGTCCACCTAACTACGGATACGTGGACCAGTAAGCACGGTCAGGGGCGTTATATCTCCCTAACGGCACACTGGGTAAATGCAGTGGCGGATGGGCCTGAGGCGGATAGCAATTTGGCGCATGTCCTTCCACCACCGAGGATTGCAGGGCGCTTCAGTTTGCCTCCTGTTCCTAACTCCTCCTACTCCGCTTCCTCATCCTCTACCGCCTCCTCATCCGGACAGCGTAACACCTTCACCACCAACTTCAGCACGGCCAGGGGTAAACGACAGCAGGCAGTTTTACAACTTGCCTGTTTGGGGGACAAACCACACACCGCGCAGGAGTTGTGGAGGAGCATGGAACAGCAGACAAATGAGTGGTTGCTGCCAGCGAGCCTCAAGCCCGGCCTGGTGGTGTGCGATAACGGGCGAAATCTCATAGCAGCTCTGGGCCTAGCCGGTTTGACGCACATCCCTTGCCTGGCGCATGTGCTGAATTTGGTGGTGCAGAGGTTCCTTAAAAACTACCCCGATATGTCAGAGCTGCTGCAGAAAGTGCGGGCCGTTTGTGCGCACTTTCGGCGTTCTCACCCTGCTGCTGCTCGCCTGGCAGCGCTGCAGCGTAACTTCGGCCTTCCCGCTCACCGCCTCATATGTGACGTGCCCACAAGGTGGAACTCCACCTTGCACATGCTGGAAAGACTGTGCGAGCAGCAGCAGGCCATAGTGGAGTTTCAGCTGCAGCACGCACGCGTGAGTCGCTCTGCGGAACAGCACCACTTCACCACCAATAACTGGGCCTCCATGCGAGACCTGTGTGCCTTGTTGCGCTGTTTTGAGTACTCCACCAACATGGCCAGTGGCAATGACGCCGTTCTCAGCTTAACTATCCCACTTCTATGCCTCCTTGAAAAAACAATTCGGGCGATGATGGAAGAGGATGTGGCACAGGATGAGGAGGAGGAGGAGGATGAAGAGGTAACATTTCCAAGGCTTTCAGGGCAGTCATTCGCAAGGGGCTCCGAGGGTGGGTTCCTGCACACGCAAACGCCAGGGACGCAATTGTCCAGCAGGGGCACAGTTCTGGAGGATGAGGAGGATGAGGAGGAGGAGGAGCTGGAGGAGGAGATGGAACCATGTTCACAGCAGGGTGGCACCCAGGCCAGCTCATGGCCATCACTGGTGCGTGGCTGGGGGGATACAGAGGACACGGACGATACACCTCCCACAGAGGACAGCCTTTCGTTGCCTCTGGGCAGCCTGGCACACATGAGCGATTACATGCTGCAGTGTCTCCACAACGACCGCCGAGTTGCCCACATTCTAACTTGTGCTGATTACTGGGTGGCCACGCTGCTGGATCCCCGTTACAAGGACAACGTACCATCCTTAATTCACTCACTGGAGCGCGATCGCAAGATGCGCGAGTACAAGCGCACGCTGGTAGACGCCATGCTGCTGGCATTCCCATCTGACAGCGGGGCCACAGTGGAAGCACAAGGCAGAGGAGGAGGAGGAGGAGGTCGCCAACGCAACCAGGGCACCGCCAGCACCTCAGAAGGCAGGGTTAGCATGGCCGAAATGTGGAAAAGCTTTGTCAGCACGCCACAACAAACAGCAGCACCAGCAGCTCAGATGGAACGTCTTAGCAGGAGGCAGCATTTTACCAACATGGTGGAGCAGTATGTGTGCACACGCCTACATGTAGTGAATGACGGGTCTGCCCCCTTCAACTTCTGGGTCTCCAAATTGGGCACATGGCCTGAGCTTGCCCTTTACGCCTTGGAGGTGCTGGCGTGCCCTGCAGCCAGTGTATTATCTGAACGGGTATTTAGCACGGCTGGGGGCGTTATAACAGACAAGCGCAGCCGCCTGTCCAGATGTGGACAAGCTCACGTTCATTAAAATGAACCAGGCATGGATCCCACGGGACTTTTCCGTACCTTATGCAGAATAGCAATGGATACCGACCTTACCCACCCATTGTTCCATTTTTGCTCTTTCTCACTCTTTTGGGGTGTACCCTCATTTAAAATTTTTGAAAAGAAGCAGTGTTGGCTACCTCGTCCTCCTCCTCAGGGCCAGATTAATGTAGGGGCTATTGGAGCTGCAGCTCCAGGCCCCTACCTTTTATATAGGCCCCGGGTTGGCCATATTCACTGTTACCGCTCTTCTGTCACTTGTAAACACAGAAGTCTGGCTTCTATGCTCGCTTCCCCAGGCAGCACCCTCAGAACCTCCCCACACAGCGTGAAGGCCGGACAAGGAGGGACAGTTGGCGATGCATGGATGTGTTTATGGGCTTCAGAGACAGCATCCCATGTTGAATTAGGCATGCATGGCTGCACCCTTCCTCCTCTGGGTGCATGGCAAGGCACGGCCCTTAAGGCCCTTCAAAATCCTCAGCACCAAGCCCATGATGCTGTTAATCCGGCCCTGGTCCTCCTCCACCGCCGCTTCCACCTACACCGCCCATAGGTGTGCGCAGCCTATTGCATTAAGGTGTGCACCCCAAAGTTGAAATACACATGCATGTGTTTGCCAGCAGGGAGAGTAATGTATCGGGGCCATGTACCTGTAGGCAAGGAGAAATAGAGCAGAGCAGGTCCCAGGGAGATCTTTCCCATCTCCTCACTGGCAATGCTATGTGCCCTAGGTGATTAGGGTGTGCCCAGGCACACCCAGCACACCCTGTGCGCACGCCTATGTCACCGCCACATCCACCACCACCTCAACCTCCCTCCTACTCCATATGGGCCTCGTCCTTCAGAGATGAAGAAGAACATTGTTTTATTTTTCTGTTTTTTTTTGTTGTTTTAAGTTATTTCCCTATCCACATTTGTTTGCAGAGCACTTGCCATGCTCTTAATTACGTTTTGCTGCCATTTGCAGCACTCTAGCCCTTTCCTTTGGTGTTTTAGAGCCATTTTAGTGCCTTAAAGTTCGGGTCCCCATTGACTTCAATGGGGTTCGGTGTCCGGGAAAAGTTCGGTAAAAGTCCGGGACACGGACCCGGACTTTTTTTTAAAGTTCGGCCGAACCCGTCGAACACGGACATCTAGGTGTCCGCTCAACCCTACTCCTAAACAATGAGTCTGGTTTAATAAAGGAGCTGAGAATATTCTCACAATAAACTATGTGGATATTCACTGTAATTATCCAATCATGTGTAGATGAAATAAGTAAACAAGGATTTGCTTTTCACATGATTGGATAATTGAAGTGAATTCTCTTTTTTTAAATCAGCTTCATTGTCTGCTAGACAAAATCTACTTATGCATTATATGCGTTATGAAGTACATTATTTATGCTGTGAAATTAAATTAAAATTTAAAAAAATTATTTTTTTTTTGATAAAATATGGGTACTTAGTCTTCTGTTAAACAAGAAAGAGCACCCTAGCCATTGCCATTGATCTTCCTTTTCGTGCCGCTTTTTTACTATGTTTGCTTGTATATTATGTATGTCACAGCATCTATTTGTGTCAGTATACAAACTTATATTAGCTTTAGTATGGTATTGTATTTGCAAATCTAACCGATTCACTCATCCACAGCATGGGTGAATTAATCTTGCGTTGGCCATTGCTGCATTTATAAGGGGGGGGGGGAAAGGGCCATTGCCCTGGGCTCCCCTGCCAGGGGAGCTTCAGACTTCCTTTATAAAAAATGTAATCGTTAAAAAAATTGTTTTATTAAAAAAAAAAAGTATGTGTGGGTGTCAGGATATAGAACAGTTAAGCCTGACTTCAGAGGAATAGATAGGGATGAGGGCTTCTGGCAGATGTTTTACATTTCAACGTCTCAAATTATTTTACTATTCAAGATGTTTGTTTTACCATGACTGTGTCATGAAATGTATTGCCTGGTTTATGAGAGACAAGTGGGTGGGACAAGGGAAAAGTTTGAAAAATGTTGTATAGTGCCAGACAACAGCCTCCAACCCCAATGTGTGGGAGAGAAGTTAATGACCAGCATCAATTTATCACAGTGAGAAACATGAAAGAGAAGCTCACTCCCCCACTTGACCCTTATTGGGTCAAGGGGCAAATTTAATACTCCACAATCTCAAAAAGAGTAAAACTTTGTTAGCAAGTTTTACCCAAAATTATGAGATTGGTCAAATTTAGGATAGGTGTGGCCCTGGATCGGAATTCGCGCCAGTGTCTAGTCTAAATCGCGCCAGTGTCCAGACTAAATCAGCAGATTGTAGAGGACCTTCCTTCCTTATGTGTCTTGGCAAGAACCTAACTCAGAATCTAAATTATATTTTTTTAAAACAAATGCAGTTTATCATTTATTTCAGTCACTTTTTGATTTGTCATATAATTTAATGTTGAGGGACCCCCCAAACTTGAACTGCATTTTTTTAATTCAACTTTTACATCGTTTTATTAGGCTCCAAGAAGCCAGAGGAAAGCAATGCACATTACTGTGCTTTAGCCCTTTTTTTCTCTATAGCCTGATATGGTCATACCACTGCTTTTTATATGCACCCCTTTTTGTTAAGGTTTATTTTACATTTAGGGATAGACCAGGTCAGCGATATTTCGTTATTGTTCCTTTTACTTTTTAACATCAAATGCCCCACACCAGGCCTTCCAGTACATTTTGGGGAAAGAGAGTTCCTTAGTTCTACTGATCTATTGACATTTCACACTACTAATGTCAGCTTTTCATTCTAACCTGTATTATGTAGAATAAGGTTAACAGTGAAAAAAAGATAAAGTGCAATATGGGTGTATTGCAATAAATATGAAAGTTATTATTAAAATCTTTTATGATTTGTATGCCTCACTTCTACCTTATTCACAGGTTCAGCCACTTCCTAAATTGGAGCAAAATCATCCTATACTTTACAGCTGAAAATGGCACCATCTTAGCCTCCATTTAGATCTGCAGATGCCATGGTGCTTCACTTGTGAGCAGCTATGACACCAGCAATTTGAGGGCTTGAAAGTTTGGTTGAGGTCTGATATAAGCACACTATCGATAGCGACAATTATCATCAGAGGCATGTCTTGAATGTAAGTGATTTAGGAAACAGTTTAGTCAGTGGATTTAGTTCTGTTTTAACCACTTAAGCCCCGGAAGATTTTACCCCCTTCCTGACCAAGGGGTATTTTGTGATTCGGCACTGTGGGACTTTAACGGACAATTGCGCGGTCATGCGACGCTGTACCCAAATTAATTTGACGTCCTTTTTTTCCCACAAACAGAGCTTTCTTTTAGTGGTATTTGATCACCTGTGCGATTTTTTGATCATGCACTATAAACAAAAAATGAGCGACGATTTTGCAAAAACAACAATATTTTTCACATTTTTTTATATGAAATTCCCCCCCAAAAAAATTTTAGGGCAATTTGTTTTCTGCTACATATGTTTGGTAAAAAAATCGCAAAAAGCATATTTTGATTGGTTTGCGCAAAAGTTATTGCGTTTACTAACTAAGGGAAAGATTTTTGTCATTTTTATTGTTTTTTTTTTTAACGAGTAATGGCGGCGATCTGCGATTTTTTTTGCAGGACTGCGACATTGCGGCGGACAGATCGGACCCTTGACTGACATTTTTGACACTTTTGGGGGTACCAGTGACATTACTACAGTAATCAGTGCTATACATATGCACTGTTACTGTAAAAATGACACTGGGAGGGAAGGGGTTAACTTTATTGGAGAGGGAGGGGTTAAGTGTGTCCCTAGGGTCGTGTTTCTTACTGTCATTGAATTTGGCTGTGTGTGTGTAACAGCACAGATCAACGGTCCTACATAGCAGGACCGAGTGATCTGTGCTTTTACACAGGGGAGAGTGACAGCGTCTTTGTTTACATTAGCCGCCTGCCTTTCTCCCTCTCTACCCGACGATCGCGAGTGACTGGCTGACATCAGGTCCGCCGGTCACACGCGCCGCTTCTTCGGGTATGAGCGGGGGGCGCTCGCCCCCTATTCGCTCCCAGGCTAGTAACGTACCGGTACGTCACTTTGCCTGGGCGGGGCTGACCGCCGCCGTATATAGTCGGGCGGCGGACGGCAAGTGGTTAATGGCATATGTGAACTAAAATATTTTCCAATCAATCTATACACAGACTTGTATTCCTTCTTACTTGAAAGATATTTAGTATTAACCATTTTTAATATTTTCACAATAATAATGAGTGGAAGAATATTTCAGTTAATTTAAGCTTTCCATAGATGGGTGGAAAATCATTAAAAAAATCATTAGAAAAATCTTTAAAATGCTCTATGGTTTGACTCGAAATGTTTGTGGGCTCAACTCCATTCTTGAAATGCAAAAATTTATGGCGAAAAACCAAACCAGCATATCGGAATTTTGTAGTGCCAACAAACTATTTTTTGAAGTGTGAGAAGTGGAATCAATTAGGCTACGTTCACATGTGGGTGCAGCGGATCGTGGGCAGAATCACCGCGATTCTGCCCGCGATCCGGAAATCATTGCAAATCGCGGGACGCCTGTGCAATGCCCGTGATTTGCAATGGCACCCCAAATGCTGTGCGATGTTGCCGCGATCTCCGCCTGCCGAAATGCGGTAACATCGCGCAAACAGAATCACAGGACGCATGACGCACGAAATTTGCGCGATGGTCCCGCGATTCGGCAGGTGGAAATCACGGCAACATCGCACAGCGTTTGGGGTGCCATTGCAAATCACAGGCATCGCACAGGCATCCTGCGATTTGCAATGATTTCCGGATCGCGGGCAGAATTGCGGTGATTCTGCCCGTGATCCGCTGCACCCACATGTGAACGTAGCCTAATTGATTCCACTTCTCACACTTCAAAAAATAGTGATCCGCTATGCCCACATGTGAACGTAGCCTTAGAGCCGGTTCACACAAATCCGACTTGTCAGGCGACTTGGTCTCCTGACAAGTAGCTCCCAATGCTGTGCAATGGAACCGTTCTAATCAGAGCGACTCAAGTCGCTCCGACTTAGTAAAAGGTTCCTGCACTATTTTTTGGCAAAGTATGAGTGACTTGCATTGACTTCTATTATGAGAAGTCGTTTGCAAGCCGCGATGAAGTCGCGCTGCACGGGCGACTTCAAAGTTACCCGAAGTCAGGGCGACTTTGAGTCGGATTAGTGTGAACCGGCTCTTATAAATAACACAAAAAAAATCATACCAGCTTTATTTATACATTTCCACCAAAGTTCCTGTTGTTTTCTAAATATACACCCTTTAGAAATCATAGTTTATTCAGGTATATATATATATGTATATATATACCTGAATAAACTATGATTATATATATATGTATATATATATATATATATATATATATATATATATACGATAGATAGTTAGATAGATAGATAGATAGATAGATAGATAGATAGATAGATAGATAGATAGATAGATAGATAGATAGATAGATAGATAGATAGATAGATAGATAGATAGATAGATAGATAGATAGATAGATAGATAGATAGATAGATAGATAGATAGATAGATAGATAGATAGATAGATTATAGTTCGGTGTGATCCTATAATTATTTGAACATATACTTTCTTTTAAGAACAAGCTGCATAATGCTTACATTCATATTTAAACACAATAGTTAAAACAAAATGATTTTTGGATATTGGGAAAATAACTTTTAGATCCCATTATTTAAATTAAGTTTCCCCTTTTTACTATAAATACTTAAAAAAAAATACTTTCATGATTTCTTTTTCTATAAATAATTTCAGTCAATGCCATTTTATTTAATGTAAATTTACATAAATTTTATGGTGAAATGAAAACAGGTTTAAATGTAAATTCACTATATTATGACCCATGTGATATTTTCATTACCATGCATTATTTACTATTTTTAACAAAAAAAAAAAACAATTATGAAAGGTTTGTTAAAAAGGCTAGAAAAAAGGAAGCATCTAAGGTGGTAATAAAATAATAAATCATGAGATAAAGAGGTTGATTTACCAAGGGGTTGAGAATCTTTACTAAATAAATTGAAGCTGTGTTTACTTTGAATACCCATTTATGTGCAGATTAAATAAATAAACAGGACTTTGTTTCCATATGATTGGATAACTGAAATGAATACACTGAGTAAAGATTTTCAACTCCTTTAGTAAATCAGCCTTAAAATACCAATTTGCGAAACACATAGGCTTTCAGTGGTTAAATAACAATTTCAGTTTAACAGTATTTATGGTTGCAAATAGAAATCGTATCATTAAAAAAATAGAAAGGAAATATTAAACACAGTTAAAATAACTCCTACATCTTAGAGAATAAATATGTATATCAATAGCAAAAAGCAAATGGCTAATAATTACTATTCATCCTGAACATTGTAAATCAGTCTACTTGTCACTGAAAGTTGATATGCAAGCATACACTGTATAAAAAACACAATTTAATTACATTGTACATTGTATATTTATACAAAAACAATTAAAATACACCAAAACCTGAAAACAAAAATGTAATATATTGCAACTTACCAGTTCTTAGATGTGGTGGCTGAATTATTTTTTTTTTTTTTAGGCTTTTTACCCTTTATTATCAGCTAATAATTCTGCAAATACCACACTTCTTGTTCCTGAATTGAAATAAATGTAATGTTGTGTAACACTGGCCCTTTAAGAGCAGAAAAAGCAAGAGTTTGAACTGAAGTAAATGTTATGCTCTCAACTGGCATTTCCATTTGTAAAAAATGTAGACCTGACATAGTATCAGGTATTTATGAATCAAAGACATAGAAATACAAAGAAACAAATGAAATGTGTTATTATATCTAGATAGTCTAATGTTTCATACAACATAGAAACACTTAAATTACATATATGGTGAAGTACATCAGCCAGATTTTTCATATGTACTTTAATTGGTGTTAATTAAAAAGTTCCTGATTCGATTAAAGTTATATAAATAGGAAGAAGAAATGTGAGAACATGGGACCCCTTGAAAAAGCCAATAGAAAGAAAACATGAGATTGTCTCTCAGCCATGACTATGTACTACAGAAAGGTACCTATGTAACTATTGCAAAGTTACTTGGATGTTTACAACATAACAAGAGTGGTTTGACACAAGCTCTTTTTATGAAAGTAGTGGGCCTGTGTGCAGGATCAGAACTTGGGCCCTGTTGCCAGAGGAAAATAAATTGGGTGTGGTTTTTGGCTCTTCTGCACGCAAAAAGATATTCTTTTGCCTGACTGAGCCTACCTAACTGTCAAGATAATGAACATTTTGGTCAGGACTATGTATTTTACTATATATACAGTATTGAGTGCAGGAGTCAGGTGTAAAGATGTCCATAGATTAATCTTTAATTTTTTTAAATTATCCCATGGGCTGAAAAAAATATATATTTCTCCATCTACACAAGGAGAAAAGGGGAAATCCTCCCACTTTGTTATTGTATTCTGACCACCGGGACTCCTCCACTGTTAGAGCTGCAGCTGATGATCGAGAAAAGTTTTCCAACATTCTGATTTTTCAGAAGTAAATCATTAGACTGACTTCTGTCACGTAGAGATGGTCATACATGAACCAAAGTTCGGCCAGTCCATACTAAACTGGCCAAATTTTGATCCATCCATGGCCAGCTTAAGTAACATACAGGACAGCATAAGGCTGGGTTCACACATGTGAATTCCCACCCCAACCCGGACTCGAAATCACAAAGAACCCTTTTTGGAAATGGACTGCGGCCGTCCCGGACATGTGTGAACCAGCTCCATTGAAAGCCAGTCTGATTCACATGTTATGCAAATTGAATGCGGTTAAAAATGCATCTGATTCACATATATGTGAACCAAGCCTAAAGCATGCAGCAGTCAGGATGAGAGGGGGGAAAAAGGGGAGAAAAGAAAAGAAAGAGGGGGAGGTCAGGAAGGGAAGGAGAGAGGAGAAGAGAGAGAGGCGGAGGAAGAGGGGGAAAGGGGGTAAAGGGAGAGAGAAAGAAGGGAGGGTAGGGAGGGAGAGAGATGGGGGGGGAGATGGAGAGAGAGGGAGAGGGAGAGGAAAGGAAAAAGAGAGAGAGAGAGTGAGGAAGAGAGGAGAGGGAGGGAAAGTGATAGAGCAAGAGAGAAGGGAGATGGATAGAGAAGGGAGAGACATGGAGATGAGAGAGAGGGAAAAGAGGTGGAAGAGAGAGAAAGGAGGGATGGAGGAATAGGAGGGAGAAAGAGAGAGATGATGGAGGAGAGAGCAGGGGGAGGAGCAAGGGGGCAGGAGAGCGGAAGGTCATAGGGAGGAGGGGAGGGGGGTAGAAATGAAGGAGGAAAAACGTGGCAGAGAGGGGGAAGGAGAGAGAGCTGGGAGGAGTGGAAGGAGAAGGGAAGAGGGGGAGAAGGGGGAAAGAGAGAGAGGTAGGTCATGGGAGAAGGGGGGAGGTGAAAGGGAGGAGGGGCAGAGCAAAGGGGGTAGGGAGGGTGGGGGTTGAGAGGGAAAGAGTACAGAGGGATGTTTCAAGGTCACTTCCAGTGTTATCTGTGCAGTGGTTACTCCTTCCATGGGACTCTGCTTTTTTCACATTTAAGAATCCTTCAGAGCAGCATATCACCTCCTCACTGCTTTCCAAATGCCTCTAAAAAGTGATCTGCATGAGTATTACTTTTCAGAGAAGCAGAGTCTTTTTTAGGTACAGCAGCACAGAGGGGGACATTTGCAAATGTCTGTACTCAACAACTACTCCCTCGGATTCAGGCAGCTGCGATCAGCCACTTAGTGCCCTATGCACAAACTCACACAGCAAGCCCTTTCATAGGCAGTGTGTGCCCTCGGGGTCCATGTACCCCACACACACTTGTACACATGATGATATGTCACTGGCTTGACTGCTTTGTCCAGAACTTGTTGCACAACCTATTTCAATTGACAGTCCAACATTTACTGTGAAGCTATTGTTGCTTGACTGCATGATCCAGCGCTTATTATACAGCTGTTGTGGCTCAACTGCTTGATCTAGTGTTCAGTATAAAGTAATTGGGGCTTGACTGCTCTCTTTTATACTGCTAATATGGAAAAAAGCTTACCTAGGATCAGTGGAAAGAGTAGCGATTTGGGGGAGGAATGAGAGGTGGAGCTGAGAAGACCCAGCATTGGGTTCCATGGGCTGCTGAGCAGACTCTAAATGAAGCACAAATGCAGCGCAGCATTGGATCATAGTGAGACTTAACAAACACTTCAGCTTCCAATTGGATCCAGAATCCTAAAGTGGAATTAAACTTTTTCAATCAAGTTATTTTTTATCCTAATACTGCTAGCATTTGTAAATAGGTAGGAAGGTATAATAAATGTACTTTTTTAAACTTGTTTTACATTTCTTCAGTTGCTTCCTGGTTTCTGGCCTAGAATTATGTCATACATCCCAGGAGGTTTCATGGGAATTTTTTTCTTATCTTTGGAGGAGGAGAGGAGGGACCTCCTTCCTGCATGCCTGAGCCAAGGGCAGATGGATTCCAGGAAGTAATTGCTACATGAATAATTTGCCCATACACAAGATGGCCATGGCTAGGAAGTGATTTTGTCAACAAAATAAAGCATGACAACTATGGTAGGGGGCAGTGTGGTGCACATTTCAGCGCATCACATGGCTCCTCCTTTTTTTGCATGAACTTTATTTGAAGTGTAAAAAACAAACACTTAATTAACGGCAATGTACAGCGATGCAATGCGATTCAGCATGGTGAGCAGCAATAAAATATATATATATATAGGCTCTATAGGCTGCACCACCAATGTTTTATTATCTGAAAAGATATCTCTATGCTATGCTTGAAGTTAACAGAAAAATAAAAAAAGCAAATCAGATAACCCTTCACAAGCCTCAAAACAGCAACACACGTTACCAAGACACTGGAGAAGAAAATGAGTTGTCAACGTGCTAATTTCTTGATGTTCAATAAAAAAGAAAAAAAACTGATTTGATTAAAACAAGTCTCAGCAACATATTGGCTGCGAATCAATAAAAATGACTTAATTGCAGAGCAGTGAGATGACAATATAATAACTGAACTTGCCAGTATTCAAAGTGCAAAAAATTTAGGTGCAGAGAGAATAAATTAGTGCAATAAAGGTGTATAAATGAATCAATAAGGTTTGTCAGTTGTTATGTAGAAGGCCATACTGTCGTTTGGCTTCAAATACAGATTATTTTGTTATCAGTTTTAGTAAATGCAAGTTTTAAAAATTTATGGTAGGAATTTAAAGAAAACAGGTCACTATCATAAAACTGTGAAAAGATAGGGGAAGAGAATACCTATAAAAAATACAGTACAATTTTTTAAATTTCTTATCACAGGCTAAAGTATGCATAGGCATAAAATAAATATCTGTACTTCACAACGAATATATTGATCAAATAATCATTCATTCTAATGATGGGAATAGCTCATTGAGCAACAAGGTTGTCCTCTATTGACAGGGAAATGGCTTGTCTCAGCCCTTAATCAGAGCTGAATTCTAAATAAAAAAAAAACCTAGTTTCAGAGGAATGCACAGATGAGGGTTTATAAGAATGCTGTTAGAAAGGAATTTTTCCTTTTTTAACCACTTAAGCCCCGGAAGATTTTACCCCCTTCCTGACCAGGGCCTATTTTGCTATTCGGCACTGCGTGACTTTAACGGACAATTGCGCGGTCGTGCGATGCTGTACTTAAACTAATTTGACGTCCTTTTTTTCCCACAAACAGAGCTTTATTTTGGTGGTATTTGATCACCTGTGCAATTTTTTGATCATGCGCTATAAACAAAAAAAGAGCGTCAATTTTGCAACAATAACAATATTTTTCACATTTTTTTATATGAAATTCCCCCAAAAAAATGTAAAAATCAAAATTTTTTTTAACATTTTTGGCCAATTTGTTTTATGCTACATATGTTTGGTAAAAAAAAATCGCAAAAATCGTATTTTGATTGGTTTGCGCAAAAGTTATCGCGTTTACTAACAAAGGGAAAGATTTTTGCATTTTTTGTTGTTTTTTTTTAACGCGTAATGGCGGCAATCTGCGATTTTTTTGCGGTAATGCAACATTGCGGCAGACAGATCCGACCCTTGACTGACATTTCTGACACTTTTGGGGTTACCAGTGACATTTCTACAGTAATCAGTGCTATACATATGCACTGTTACTGTAAAATGACACTGACAGTGAAGGGGTTAACTTTTTTTGAGAGGGAGGGGTTATGTGTGTCCCTAGGGGCGTGATTCTAACTGTGATTGGCTGTGGCTTGAGTTGTAGGAACAGTGATCAACGGTCCTACATAGTAGAACCGTATGATCACTATTCTTACACAGGGGAGAATGACAGGTGGCTTGTTTACATTAGCCGCCTGCCTTTCTCCCTCTGCACCGACAATCGTCGAGTGACCGGCGGACATCGGGTCCGCCGGTCACATGCGCGGAGGGGGTCCTCCAGGGGCGCGCGCTCGCTCCCTAGACCCTCACAGGCTAGCGACGTAGTACTACGCCGCTTTGCCTGTGAGGGGCTGACCGCCACAGTAAATAGTCGTGCGGCGGTCGGCAAGCGGTTAAGAGGTTCTTCGATCTGTTTGAAAAAAATGTAAAGTCAGCAGCTACAAATACTGTAGCGGCATGTTTCCTGTGTGCAGCTGACTGTGATTCCTTGCAGCTTTACAGCTGGCTTCCTTACTGTGCATGGGCAAGCCATGCACTTTGTGAATAGATCCAAAACCTTCTGGGACCTTCGATGGCAGGAAGGGGGGGGGGGAGAGAACATGTGCTGGATGCGCTGCAGCAAAACAACTGGAAGCGGGAGAGGGTAACTGTCATCTGTTACCCTTACAGCCATGGCAAGAGTCTTCAGTTTATAATCAAGTTTTTTTTTTCCATAATCCTTATTCCCCTGTTTTTGCAATTTTAACACCGATTCTCCAAAATGTCCCTCTTTTGTTCAAGATTAAAAATCTGAAAATGCAATATGTATTGCAAATACACTGCTAAAAAATATTAAAGGAACACTTTGAAAACAAATCAGCTCTCAATGGGAAAAATATCATGCTGGATATCTATACTGATTTGGACTGAGTATTGTGTTAGGAACGAAAGGATGCCCCATCATTTGATGGAAATGAAAATGATCAACCTACAGAGGGCTGAAAATCAAAGTGAAAAAGCGATGCAGCAAGCTAGTCCGTTTTGCCGAAATCGCATTGCAGCAACTCAAAATGGTACTCAGTATTTTGTAAGGCCCCCACATGCTTGTATACATGCCTGAAAACATCGGGGCATGCTTCTAATGAGACGAAGGAAGGTGTCCCGGGGTATTTCCTCCCAGATCTGCACCAGTCCATCACTGAGCTCCTGAACAAACAGAGGTGCAACCTGGCAGCATTGGATGGATTGAAACATAATGTCTCAGAGGTGTTCTATTGGATTAAGGTAAGGTGAGCGTGGGGGCCATTCAATAGTATCAATTCCCTCCAGGAACTGGCTGCATGCTCTGGCTATTGTTGTGCACCAGGAGGAACCCAAGACAATGGGTCCAAGGATTTCATCCCGATACCTAATGGCAGTCAGGGTGCCATTGTTTAGCCTATAGAGGTCTGTGTGTCCCTCCATGAATATGCCTCCCCAGACCATCACTGACCCACCAAACTGGTCAAAGTGGGCAGCATAACGTTCTCCACAGTTTCTCCAGACCCTTTCACATCTGTCACATGTGCTCAGGGTGAACTTGCTCTCATCTGTGAAAAGCACAGGGCATCAGTGGCGGACCTGCCAATACTGGTGTTTAATGGCAAATGCCAATCGAGCTCCACGGTGCTGGGCAGTGAGCACAGGGCCCACTAGAGGACATTGGGCCCTCAGGCCACCCTGATAAAGCATGTTTCTGATTGTTTGGTCAGAGACATTCACACCAGTGGTCTGCTGGAGGTAATTTGTAGAGCTCTGGCAGGGCTCATCCTGTTCCTCTTTTCACAAAGTAACCTTTGCATATGGAGAAATTTCTTTACAATAAGACCAGTAAAAATATGGCCTAGACTAGCAAAGCTAGTTCTGGTCAGCTTTGTAGATTGCTTCAAAAAGAGGTTGGATGTTTTTCTTAATGCACAAAATATAACTAATATTATTTACAAGTAGTGACACTGTAGACTGTTGAGCCAGGAATATCTGATTGGCTAAAGCTGACCATACACCAGTGGAAAATTGCTCAAAAATGAATTTGCTTTTCAAATGATTATTGGGGTCAAATCAGTGTTTGATTTTGACCGTAGTAATAAGAGCATTTAAAGCACCTGGATGGCAAATGTTTCTTGAACAAATGAAAATCTAAGTGTGAATGTTGTTTTCATTCAGGAAAAGTCATACATATTGTAAAAAAAAATCTGTATAATAAATCTGGGATTCCATTCTTGAAGCAATTCTGGAAGAAGTTTTAGGGGCTTTCAAACTAAATGGGTTGACTCAATGATGGCGAGAAAGCATATTCTGTCAAGTGATTTTTTTTAGATTATCCCTTCAAACGTTTGAACAAAAATCATACTGTGCAGGGCCAGCTTGAGGGGATCAGGGAGGAAATTTGCTATTTTAAGGGAATTTTTAATGCTATGAAAACTGAAACAAGGAAGAATGGCTGGATCATTGGTCTTAGTAATAACATATAAATATTTAAATTTTACCTGGAGTGGGTAGAGGGGTAATATGTAGTTTACCCTTTTGTTAGTGTCATTCTTCTATGGGAATCCTCCCAGGAAAACCCAGCTGTCAGCAGCTCTTCACTGTTGCCTGCAGCTTCTTGTCCTAGCACATTGCTTTAATTGAGATAATCAGTCTCAAAGAAGTTGATCCCAAAAATGTTCTTCCCCATTACAGTTTAAAAAGTCTCAGAACTTTTCTTATGGAAAACTATGAGTCTGAGAGAAATCCCAATGAGACACTTCTTACCTACCAGTCCAGCCATGTGGAATGCCATGGGTGTAATTGCCCCGCAGGGTTTACAGTGATTAATGTAGGCCAAACATATACCCCCAACACAATGCTCCCATAATTGTCCATTTTGCTAATAAACCTTGAGCCACAAACATATAATCTTATATCCCTGCTCACTTGAAGGACTTTTCATTATGTGATTTTTTTCAGTCTGACATGTTTCAGAGATTGTCTGACTTTCAAACACCTGCACAGTGAAAGGATTATTTAAATGTCTCAGCCAATGATCATTTCCACAAATTTTTGTGGCTTCGGGCTTTGAATTCCTGAATTGTATACATTGCCTGTAATTGTGAAAAGAAAGGGGTGCGCAAACCTTCCAATTTTGCCACAGCACTAGAGTTATTGATAACATGCCTTTTTATATGTTTATTTGTACACTATTTTTTAATTACACCTTTATTTAACCACTTGCCGACCGCCCACAGTATACTTACTGCGGCAGTCAGCCCCTCCTGGGCAAAGTGACGTAGTACTACGTCGCTAGCCCAGGAGCCTGTAGGGGGCGAGCGCCAGCCGCCGGGGGCGAGCACGTGCCCCCGCTCGTTCCCCTGCATCCCCGGGCGTGTGACCGGCGGGTCCAATGTCCGCCGGTCACTCATGATCTCCCGGTGGAGAGGGAGAAAGGCAGGCGGCTGATGTAAACAAAGCCGCCTGTCATTCTCCCTGGTGTAACAGCAGAGATCATATGATCCTGCTATGTAGGATCGTATGTCTCTGTGGTTACATGAAAAGCCACACCCCTTTACAGTTAGAAGCACGCCCCTAGGGACACATTTAACCCCTGCATCTCTAATAAAGTTAACCCCTTCCCTGCCAGTGTCATTTTTACAGTAACAGTGCATATGTATAGCACTGATTACTGTAGTAATGTCACTGGTACCCCCAAAAGTGTCAAAAATGTCAGTCAAGGTCCGCCGCAATGTCGCAGTCCCGCAAAAAAATCGCAGATCGCCGCCATTATTCGTTAAAAAAAACAATAAAAATTACATATATCTTTCCCTTAGTTAGTAAACGCAATAACTTTTGCGCAAACCAATCAAAATACGCTTATTGCAATTTTTTTTACCAAAAATATGTAACAGAAAACAAATTGGTCTAAAATGTTAAAAAATTTGATTTTTACATTTTTTTGGGGAATTTCATATAAAAAAAATGTGAAAAATATTGTTATTTTTTCAAAATTTTCGCTCTTTTATTGTTTATAGTGCAAAAAGTAAAAATCGCACAGGTGATCAAATAGCACCAAAAGAAAGCTCTGTTTGTGGGAAAAAAGGACGTCAATTTCATTTGGGTACAGTGTCACACGACCGCGCAATTGTCCATTAAATTCACGCAGTGCCGAATCGCAAAATAGGCTCTGGTCTTTGAGCAGCCAAATCCTCCGGGGCTTAAGTGGTTAAAGGTTTTTCATATTGTGTGGGAATCACCAACAAATTGGATTATTTATTTGCATTTCTTATTCTTGTTGAGCGAGCGCAATACATTGCCTGTAATGCCTAGCTGAACCTGCAATCACATATTATAGACATGGAGATGTCATTGAAAGGCTTCTGGAGTTAATGTGTAACATAACTGTTTCTGTTAATCAGTACATCCAACACCGAAAAATATATAGAGGTATTTTACTTTTCTACAAAAATGTGTGTTACTAAAGTAACCATTCCTTTTTTTCTTCTTGTTAGTTTGACATCCTCACCATTTAAAGTGTAAGTCCAGTTGACAGTAGTGTCATATGTATTGTCACATTGGACTTTTTCTCATGTCCATTGCGTCACCTGTAATTCTAATAGATGTTGTTTAGTCTGAATTGCAGGAACAACCTTAGATTTTACACAGTTTGAGTGTAGGGACTATTGTAAATATTCAGTTTGTAAAGTACTGCATACATTAATGTCATTATATAAATGTCTATAATAAATAAAAAATACATAACAAAGTGATAATGTACTTCCAGTTGTTCTGATGGAAAGCATGAAGGAATGAATCATTTGTAGTGTCAATCCAGCCAAAACCTATGTTCTCATTTTGAATTGAGTTGGGAAGAGTTAAATTAGAACTATAGGCAAAACTTTTTCATTTTAGATAGAGTAAGGGAGGGTCATAACCCCTGTCAGTTTATTTTTTGCCATCTGTATCCTATTGGGGAGATTTTCCTCCACTGCCTGTCCCATACCCAAAACAGGGAATTAAAGGAAATCCATGCAAATTAAAGAAATCTCTTGGGGACCCCCAGGTCACCAGAACTAGTGTCTCAATTCAAAGATTTCCCTTCTATTACTTATCTGGGGACAACCCAAATTTTGTGATTTTCTTTTACTTTCACTTTCATTGATAAACAGAGAGAGGGTGAATTTCCCTGACAGGGGGTACAGACAGCAATAAAAAATGACAGGGGATGTCATTAATCTCCACTCTGTCCAATAGTAAAAATAAAGTTTTGCCTTTAGTTGTACTTTCAGACCTCTGTCAGATTTCTGTAGCTGCTTATGTCCTTGTTTTAGAGTTTTTCCTTCACTCCCTGTCCTGGAGATAGTACAAGAATTGAAAAGGAGTCATCCCAAAGTATAGGAAAACCCCACCAAATAGGTATTACTACTGGGATATTTTCTCTGTAATTCAGTTCCAGGGGCAACTAAAATTTTAGAACTTCCGTTACTTTGCCCTGATGGCAAGCGTACACTCGACATTTTAATTCCCACAGATTGTAATAAAAATCATGACAGAGGTTCCAACATTCCCCCGGTCTATCCAAAACTAAAAATATTACAGTTCAGTCTTTAAGGGTTATGTGCACTGAACAAAAAGGGTCCCAGAGGCTCTTCAGCACACCCACCTTTTTAAAAATATAGAGGAGTGGAGCCTTAATGTAATACCGATTACCTATGCATCTTGCATTTTATACATTTGGCCTAGTCAACAGGCTTCTAAATTATTAAATAAGCCAAACAATTTACATACAAAATACAGAGGGAATGATAACAATTGCTAATGCAGCAACGTAACACTGAAACAATGCTTTGAAATATTTTTGGCATACCATAGAGGCTGGGCTTATTAATCACCCCTTGTGGTTGTAGGCCATTTTACTTGTCAGAAATAATGCCTCTATGGTCGAGCCTTTTAACTAATGTGTGTAGATTATGGCAGACTGCCTTACAATATATTGCTGAGGCAGACTTTCGAATCATGTTACTCCATTTTCAGTATAAATCATTTTTATGTGGCACCACGCCATATTAACTGAAAAGTACACTTAATAGAAATGTGCCTAAAAGTCCTAAAGCAATTATGTTTGCATATTTCACTCAGACTGGTTTATTTGGATATTAAGTCTATTCATATTTGAATAAAATTTGAAACATATTTTTAAAAAAAGTTAAAATTATAAGGTTCTCTTTAACGTCTCTCTTTAAATATCAAGTAACCGTTGTGTTTACCATCTTCCTTGGATGTTTATTGACTTGGCTATGTTTATGCACTCATAGGGTGTTAAAAATATGCACAAGACAGGTTTATTCCTTCAGTCGTACTCATGCCATTGGCTGGAACTATCTCCGCATATTTGGGGAGTTGTAAAAATAAAATTATTAAATGGAATTTGACATGAAAAAAAAAAAGGTTATTCTATAACCCTTATTGTGGGATCTTTGTATCAGACATTTCTAGATGGTCAAATTGGACTTGTCGCCATTATTTTAAGTAGATATTTCACATTATTTTACCCCATGACTCAGTTAAGCCATTTATTGCAGTCAGGGCCAGGGGTGAAGTTTGTATGACATGAAATCAGGTGCTTCTATAATAAATATACATCAATTCTGATTTTCTATGGTTTTAAGTAACTCCATGGTGAACTAGCTGATTGGTGGTCTGTCTTTTATTTGAAAATCTGAACACAAAGAGGCATTTAAAATATTGAAGCACTAGATTTTCTTTTTTATTATAAAACTTAAAGTGGAACCTCACTCTCAATCAACGTTGACTATTTAATCATTATACTGCTGCCATTATTAAATAGATAGGAAAGAATATCATATTTACTTGTCTTAAACCTTTTTTTTTTTTTTTTTCTTTAGCTATTTCCTGATTTAAAGGCCTGAACAAATGATGGCATACTTCCCAGGAGTGTTGAGAAGGAGGGGAGGTCTTTTCTCAGCTAAGAACACCCTCCTGCCTGCATGCCTGAGCTAAGGGCAGATGGCTTCTAGGAAGTAAATGTTCCATGAGTCATTAGCCCTTAAACAAGAAGGCCGTAGTCAGAAAAACCTGGGTGTGTTTTTCAAAGTGATTTCTCAGCAAAATAAAGCATGGAGGCATGAGTGAGTTTGCTTTGAATCTAAAAAATAATTAAATACAACTTTGGTTTGTGGTGCTCGGATGCAGTGTTGTTCCACTTTAAACCATAAGTAAATTTAAGGGTTTCTGGAGTCATTTGGCTTCTTTTGTGCATACCCAGCAGTGAACTGGCCTGGGGGCATATGAGCATTTGCTCACTGGGCCAGTACTATTAAGATACGTTGGGTTTGTGACTCTAAGGGGAGACAGTTCACCATTTGGACACTGATTCCAACAGAACCCTTAGTCAGCAAGTCATGCTGAATGAAGAAGAAAGTGGCACTTCCAGACCCAGGAACTTGGAAACTTGAGTTTATTTCTTCAAATCATAAGTACAACATCAGACAAGACCACAAGACATATATTTACATAGGCTCTTGAACAAATCACCTCCTCTACATGAAAGTTTAACCCTCTCTATTACCTGAACCTGTAAAGAACTAAAATCCCCATTATGTAAATTATTAATGTGTTTAGCTAAATTTGTGGATTTTTTAGTTCTAATTGCGCTCAGGTGTTCTCTGAATCTTTCTCGTAGTTTGCGGGTTGTGCGTCCAATGTATTGCATGCCGCACATCCCGCAAGTGATAATATATATGACATTGCTGGTGTTGCAATTGAAAAACCGTTTCAGTTGAATACATTTGCCATTGGAAGTGGAAGTGACCATTTGACCTCCAAAAATGTGGGGGCAACTGGAGCAATCGTTTCCACCACATCTGTAGTTGCCCTTACAGTATAGCCATGTGGTTAGGGGTTTGGCCGCTGGGCAAAAAAGACTGGGAGAAAGGGAGGCACCTATGGAACGTGCACGTCTAGGGATAACATTTATGCCATTTTCTAATATTTTCATCTGTATTTCATCCTCAAATAGAACTGGCAAATATTTATTTATTATATCCCTTACTTGATTGAAATCTTTGCTGAAAGTAGTAACAAGTACCGGTTTATCCATCTGTGCATCCGTGTTTTTGTTTCTATGTTTCTGAGTCTCAGAGAGAAGCTGTTGTCTGTTTTTACTATCTGCAATTTTCTTGGCCCGTTTAAGCATCCAGACAGGATAGCCTCTCTGTCTGAAACGCAGGAACAGATCATTGGACTCACGTTCATATATAGTTTTTTATGTTTAGAGCGCCTCTTTATCTTTTCCAATTGTATCCACATATGCATTTATTTGTCAGCTATGTAGTGTGTGATTTATGGAAGAATTCTTTCTTTTTTCTTTTTTCTATTAATGATTTTACATACCTGTTTTTGTATATCTGTCTGTTCATACATATTGAACATTGTGGATTTGTACACACACATGCAGATTGTAGGAAGAATTTGTAATTTTTTTATATATCGGAACAACGATTGAAAATACATATTGCATGTGTGTGGGTGTTGCTAGCACTCAGATGATTGAGTCTCCCTTTGTTAGAGCCAGGTGTTTGTGTCCCGGCAATTACACTTTTGATTGGAGAAGGTGATACTACCTGGCTCATAAAGAGGAGGTACTTGTCTGTGTGCAATCAGCAATGAATAAGCACAAGGTGTGAAACGCGTCTGCTGTCCAGTCTGTCTTGTGGTCTTGTCTGATGTTGTACTTATGATTTGAAGAAATAAACTCAAGCTTCCAAGTTCCTGGGTCTGGAAGTGCCACTTTCTTCTTCATTCACATGGATTCCTCAGGTCACGGACCTTGGTGAGCACCCATTCCCACAGGACTGCCACAGCTGCTTGGGATCCATCTGGCTCAGCTGATTGTTTTCAGAGCGGTGATTTGTTTCTTTTTGGTTTCCAGCAAGTCATGCTGCACATCATAAAGCTACCTGCTCCTTGTTTAGACATGCAATCACAGTGACTGGCACAGTAAAGCCTTTTATCACTGACTTCTTCTGCGGCTATAAGATGGCATGTGACTGAATGCCAAGAGATACAAAGGAAGCTGATGGAAGATGTGAAAAAGTGTGTCACAATTAAACTGTGTCTTTTAGGACCTACTTTTCACTGGACCAACCAATACATTCATCAACATGGCACACATTCTGTAGTTCACCGAAATCTGTCTATACTATGAAAGGGTCATTTGTTAGTAATTGCCCCCCCCTCCCCAGGCCAAAGGGGTCCAGACCCCCTTGCTCATAATAAATACAGTTATCACCTTAGACAGCACATTCAATAAAATGTGATTTCCTATTGAAATCTATTCTCATTTGTTAAATATGCATATTTAACCACTTAAGCCCCGGAAGATTTTACCCCCTTCCTGACCAGGGGGTATTTTGCGATTCGGCACTGCGTGACTTTAACGGACAATTGCGCGGTCGTGCGACACTGTACCTAAACGAATTTGACGTCCTTTTTTTCCCACAAACAGAGCTTTCTTTTGGTGGTATTTGATCACCTGTGCGATTTTTTGATCACGCGCTATAAACAAAAAAAGAGCGTCAATTTTGCAAAAATAACAATATTTTTCACATTTTTTTATATGAAATTCCCCCCAAAAAAAAGTAAAAATCTAAATTTTTAAAAATTTTCGGCCAATTTGTTTTATGCTACCTATGTTTGGTAAAAAAAATCGCAAAAAGCGTATTTTGATTGGTTTGCGCAAAAGTTATCGCGTTTACTAACAAAGGGAAAGATTTTTGTCATTTTTGTTGTTTTTTTTTTTTAACGCGTAATGGCGGCGATCTGCGATTTTTTTTGCGGTACTGCGACATTGGGGCGGACAGATCGGACCCTTGACTGACATTTGTGACACTTTTGGGGTTACCAGTGACATTTCTACAGTAATCAGTGCTATATATATGCACTGTTACTGTAAAAATACACTGGTTGTGAAGGGGTTAACTTTATTTGGAAGGGAGGGGCTGTGTGTATCCCTAGGGGCGTGCTTTCTACTGTGATTGGCTGTGGCTTGAGCTGTAAGGACACTGATCAACGGATCTACATACTAGATCCGTTTTATCAGTGTCTTTACAGCGAGGAGAATGACAGGCAGCTTGTTTACACAAGCTGCCTGACATTCTCCCTCTCCCCCGCCGATCGCCGAGTGACCGGCGGACATCGGGTCCGCTGGTCACACGCGCGGGGGGGTCCGTGACCACGCGGGAGCGGGAGCGCACCTCCGGGGGCGCGCGCTCGCTCCCTAGACCCTCACAAGCTAGTGACGTAGCCCTACGTCACTTTGCCTGTGAGGGGCTGACTGCCGACGTAGATCGGCGTTAGGCAGTCGGCAAGTGGTTAAGGGTCAGTTGTCTGACACACCATTGTGTTTGCCGGTGTCATTAGATTAAATTCATATAACGTTTAAAATAATATTCATAGCAATTTAATTTGTTTTTTTTTTTCATGTAAGGATAAACTTAAAAAACTGGAAACTATTTGATTATATAATGTTTTTAAATGTAGGTCTAGTGCTAAAAAAGAGTCCTATTAGGTAAGACAGTCCTTTGAAAATTATTCCTGACATTGCATCAGAAGTGGTTCAAACCATACTCCACACCAAAAGAAACTACGTGTATCCAAGAATAGTCATCACCAACACCAGTTCACACTACCTCTTACCCCTTAATGTGGACCTCCTAAGGAAGGTCAGATATGCCTCACCCAAAGTAGTCTTGGACTGATGTCACTGGGGATAGATCACACTTTTCCTTTCAGGTGACCACACTTTCCTTGATAACTCACAAGCATATGAGGAAAGATGGAAGTATCATAGCATAGTGTAGCAATTTACAGTAAAAAATATATATTTAAAAAATAATACACTCACTCATCTGTATTCAACAATCAGCAATGTAAATTGAAGCCAAAGTTTCTAACCAACAAAATCACGTCCCGGTATCACACATGTTATACCCCACTGAATACACTCAAAAGTCCAATACTCTTTTTTTTTATTTAACCTAGAAAAAACTGACTGAAAGTGATGTGACCCTGCCTTAAGATGGAGTGTCCCTAGTTAAATGTAATGTTGTTTTTGCAGCTTGGCTGTAACCAGCCTGAACTTTGTTAATATTTTCTGTTCTCAGTAGGGATGATCGAACAGTTCGGGTCGACCATCGGTTCGACCCGAACATTGACTGTTCGAAATTCGGCCGAATTCCGAACTTTTTGCTGAAAAAGTTTGGAATTCGGCAACCAGAACAGAACAATAATGCAATGGGACAGGAACTGGGCTTTAAAAGCCTGTGATTGGACCAGAACAACCAGTAAGAGCCAATTGAGGGGGCACGAGGATGCTAGGAATGTGATTGGAGTGACTAGGGGGTCCAGAGGCCAATCAGTAGTGAATACGCCCCCCAGTATATAAGATAGCCCCGCCAAATCTCACTTTAATACAGGGCTGTGGAAGAGAGTGGAAGCAGTTCTGTTACTCCTGCTTGAAAAGTGTCATTTAGCAATTATTAGTGTGAGGAAAGGGATATCTAGTGTAGTTAGGGTACTATTTTCCACTATATTTAGATTCAATATTCTAGTTTCTGTAGGGAAAGTGTTAAGTGTCAGGGTGACCGTAGTGTAGTGTAGGGTGAACTGACTCTGACTGCTATGGCAGAGTGACCAAACTCTTCCATGTCAGGGTGACCACCATAGAAAAAAGATCATTTGTATTAGAATTGCAGTAGAGCAGGGTAGTGGCTCCGCTACTTTTACACCTGGCCGTTTTTGTTTCAGGCGTTTTATTGGGCTTTTTTGTGGACGTCTTTGGAGGCAGGCATGACATCTGAACTTCTGTGTAGGGGTATATACACACACACATGTATGTATATATACACATACACACATATAGGTGTGAAAGTAGCAGAACCCTATGCCTGCACTAATGAAATTATTTGCAGGCATAGGGCTCCGCTCCTATCACACCTATATGTGTGTATGTGTATATATACATACATGTGTGTGTGTGTGTGTATATACCCCTATACAGAAGTTCAGATGTTATGCCTGCCTCCAAAGACGCCCAAAAAATGCCCAAAAAACGCCTGCAACAAAAACACCCAGGTGTGTTGTTGTTGTTGTTACCCCTACACAGAAGTTCAGATGTCATGCCTGCCTCCAAAGACGTCCACAAAAAGGCCCAATAAACGCCTGCAACAAAAATGGCCAGGTGTGAAAATAGCGGAGCCCTATGCCTGCTCTACTGCAATTCTAATACAAACTCTCTTTTTTTTCTGGTTCTGGACATGCTACAGAGCTGAAACTTCACAGGTACACTTTTTAGATCTCCCAGACACTAAATCCAAAGAAATCTCATTTTTTTTTTTCAATAATTTTTTCAATAATTGGCTCTCTATCAAAAACGACAATTTTTAAGAACTTTTTTGTGTGATTAATAGTCCCTGGGGCGTGACCCAGAACCCTAGGCACTTTTTAGGGGCATTTATTGGGTTTTAGGGCTTCAAAATGGTGTTTTTTGATTACCAAAGTACTTTTCAAAAGTTCGATCATCCCTATTTCTCAGTAGGTTTCACTCTCCTTCTTCCACTGCCACTGTAAAGAGGTCTCTTGGACCTTGCCCCAGTTGGGGGCCTGTGCTGAAGGCAAGAGCATTCCAGCTGTCTTGGGTACATCCAGAAGGAACAGAGCAGAAAGATGGCTTCCTGTATGGAGCATCTGTAAAGGAGTCTTCTGTGCTGAAAAGTGTCTTGGAAAAATTTAGATAAATGGCTGAAGGTAGACATTGCAAGTTCTCACTGCTCATTCACTAAAGTACCTGTGACTGCTTGTATAGTATCAATGGCCTTAAATCTACTTTTATAAAGAGAAAGATTGCTTGGACCATTAACAACAGACAGTGAGTACTCTCACTAAGTGAATGCAATCTGCTTGGCTGCTGTTAAAGAGCCAGTAACTATAATAATTGCTACTAAAAGACCTAAGATATTTTTCCAGCCAATTGGTTTGGCTATTTTGTGCCTCTAATCCTGTTTCCATCCAATTGGTTATTCTGTCCCTCTAATCCTGTCTCCAGAGTTTTCTGACCAAATAAATTAAATACATGAATTTCTTTCTACCCCTCAATAAGTCAAGGATTTCACCCTTAGATGTTAAATGCTAAATTGTCCCAGCATCTAAAGGGTCATCCTGAAGTACCCAGAAAGCAGGAGTGCTACAAAAGCAATTGGAAACTGCACTTTTGGTTCAGTTTTTGTACATTTATTCGAATATCAGCAGTTGTATTATCATACAAATGTTTTCAGGATTTAGAAGATTATGCTGCCACCTCCTAAAGGCCTTTTTTAGGGGGATAAACTGTCTGTTTTTACCACCCGTTTGCCAACTTTGTGACCTTAGCCCTAAAGCTGAAAATCTGACCACATGTTTAATTGGCATCATAGGACTTTTTGATAAGATATTTCAGTTTTTATTAGTTTAGAGTAGTCAGAACATAAGAAGATATTTTGGATTGGTTAAAGTGGAACTAAAGTAAAAAGGTGAGCAGGCTGGATCTTGCAGAAGAGAAATGTAAAGCGGGAACTGTTGGTACTGTGCATAGAATATTGTGTTTACACATGTAGTTAACTCTACACACCTGTAGATAGACATTTAGAAACAAAGTTCACAATTTTCCCACTGAACACTGCAGAAACAGTGCAAAAGTTGTAAAGGTTATGTGAAAAATTTAATATTTAACATTATCTAAATCAACTGAGGTCATTACATTTAGTTTTCACTATATAAAGTAAAAAAAAAAAATCACAAATATTTGATTTGTCATTTTTCCATTGAAAAGATCTTTATTTTTAATTACAAGTTATCAGAGACAGAAATGTTCACAGTATAATTCTGGTCCATTGCCCTAATTTAATCTAACATGGTTACATAAACATCTATTTTCGGAGGATAACTCACAGAGAGTGAAATGATCATGGTTGTCCTCAGCATAAAATCCCTAAGTCCCCTTGCTTAAACATAGACACACACCTTTGAGATTGTATATTATTATATTGTATATTCCTATATAAGGGATATTTAGAGAGCACCCCATTAATTGTCCGGATATCTAAAGTAAATTCTGAAAATATGCCAACTAGATTGTGTTTTATATAAAATGAATTATCTGAAACATGTTTAAGCTGTTAATCTGGGTGTAAAGATAAACACCATGCAGATCTGAAAGACACACATCAATTCAACTAAGTGTTCCTAAAATGTATTTTTAAAAGCAACTAGTGTAAGTATCTGAATTTGACTTGACATCAGCCACTTGCATTCTCCTATACAACAACACTCAGATTGGGGGAAAAAAGAGCAGGACTGGGAACCCTGCATGCTGATAGGAGAAGAGAGTACTGTGACCTTATCAGTCTGCTGCTGCTCTTTTACTCAGGTTGGGGGTATTCCCTAAAGGCTAAGTTCACCTTTATTCAGAGTTCAGAATACTTTATTCATTCCAAAGGAAATATATTAAAACATAGTTTTTTATGAATGGAAACAAGACACAATAAAATTACCAATAACAATTAAAGTAGTAGTAAACCGCTGTTTTTTTATTTTATTTTTATACCTGCAAGGCAATGTCTTAATGTGCTAGTATTATCGCGTACAAACAACTTATGTGAAACGTACCTTAGAACAAGACCCTCCAGTGGCGCGCTGTCACTGCTGAAATCACTTCCACCCTTACCTGGTGTTCCTTCAGGCTTCGCAGACTACGGCTGTGTGAGTGGGCGGAGCCACAATGACGTCACAGTTTACGGCACAGGACGCTGAAGGAATGGCACAGGTATGTCATTCCTTTAGAGCTCATCCTCCGGTGACATCACCGGCTGTAGCTAAAGTAAATATCCCGAAAACAACATACATTTAGGAGATATTTTCAGTATCTATAGGTAAGCCTTATTATAGATAAAAAAGATAAAAATAATGCATGGGAGTTTACACCCACTTTAATACCAAATAAAACAAAATCAATACTATACTCTAATAAACCATACCATCCTATTTAAATACTACATAAAATTAATAACACAGATTGAAAGAAAACAGAAATCAAACTACCAAAACGCAAACATTAAACCACTTTTTCTAGCATTACACAAAAATCATAGTTAACCTAAAACCAATATATTATAAAAACTACATAAAAATCTCGATCACAAACCAGGTTAAATTCTCACATCCAGCACACACTAGAGGATAATTATATAATTTGATGGCCACAGGCAAAAATGTTTTTCTGTGTCGCTCTGTGGTGCATTGTGGTTGTAACAATCTATCACTGAAGGTACTCTTCAGACTAACTAGCGTATTGTGGTGTGGGTGATGAGGAGTTGTCTAAAGCCTCGTACACACGCGTCGAAAATCGGCAGGGAATTTTCGTCCGACGACCGATCTGCCGATTTTCGGCTTGTTAGTATGATGCTTCCGACAACCGACTCCGACTTTTCGGCCGAAAAAAATCTGGTGTGCAGGCTATATAATTTTTGTCCGCCATCAAAACACGGCCAATTTTCGTGCAGTCAGTACAGATTTCGACAGGGAAAAATCGAATGAGCAAGACTGGGCATGCTCAGAGAAGAAAGAACACAAAGAAAGCAAACCAACACATGACATCACTTCTGAAGTAGAATTTTGTCAGGCGAGAAAATTCGTGTGCAGTCTAGGCACATTCCAACCAACAAAACACCACTCTGGACAAAAGACGGACGATCGGTCGGCCGATAATCTTTGCTTGTGTACTAGGCTTAAGATTGAACGTACCTTGCACAAAATTCTCCTCGCTAATGCTGTTGTTAAAGACTCAAACGCAACAACATCACTGGCCTTGCAAATCAGTTTGTTGAGTCTGTTGGTGTCTGCCACCCTAAGCCTGCTTCCCCAACATGCCACCACATACAGGAGAGCACAGGCCACCACAGTCTCATAAATATCTTCATCATCACCCTGCAGATGTTAAAAGACCTCAGCCTCCCCAAAACATAGAGGTGGCTCTGGTCCTTCCTCGAGAGAACATCTGTGTTCTTGCTCCAGTCCAGCGTATTATCTATCCATTCACATCTACTCCTCAGATGGAGACAGGGGTCACTAGTGCCTTCCTCCTTCTCAAATCCACAACTAGCTCCATTGTCTTAGTTTAGAATATTAAAAAAATGCACATTTTTTTGCAGGTAAAAAATGTAAAATTATTATTTTTTTCTTAGAAGTCTTTAAAGCATTGCAGCCATGATCAGCAGATTGTGGGTGCATTTCCAGAATCCTGCAGACTCTCAGCACAGTGTCTGCCCGTACCTCAGATACAGACAGGCAGTTACTGAATTGCTGGGGGATGAATGAACTACAAGGATGCTTGCCAGCACCATTGTAGTTCAGCGAACTACAAGCAGTAAGCAGCAATCACTGATGGTATTTGCAGTTAAATCATTCACATAACTCTATCAATGACGGGTGTGGCTGTGTGGGCGGAGCCTGTGCTTTTTTTGAATTATGACAGGGAGTGCAGGGATAAGATCTGCCACCTGCTGTCACAATGGGGGATCAGGTCGGGGTGATGGCAGTTGATTTAGTAACATGTTACATCCTACACCCTAACTATGTAACATGTAACATGTGAATAAAGGTGAACCTATCCTTTAACCACTTCAGCTCTGGAAGGTTCACTCCCCTTCCTGACCAGCCCATTTTTTTCAATACTGCATTGTGTTGCTTTAACTGACAAGTGCACGGTCGTGTGACACGGTACCCAAATAATATTTAGATCTTTTTTTTCTCACAAATATTTCTTTTGGTGGTATTTGATCACCTCTGTGGTTTTTATTTTTTGCGCTATGAGAGCCCATTCACACTAGCACGACTTGTGAGGCAACTTGTGTAGCCCCAGGTCACTTGACATAACAAAAGCAATGTTAATCAATCAGTGCCGTCTTAATTGGCACTACTGAAGTCGCTCCGACTTCAGAAAAGGGTCCTGTACTACTTTGAGGCGACCTGTGATCCGACTGTCCCATATACTTCAATGGGAGTCGCCTCCTTATCTTAATTGACACGACTTGTTGTTATCAGACTTTCCAGGAAGAAGAAAGAGATAAGCCAGGCATTCCCCACAGACAAAGTCGCCTGTCTCTTCAAAGTAGTGCACAAGTCTCTTCCAAGTCTCTTCCAAGTCTCTTCCAAGTCTCTAAACAAGTCTCTTCAAGTCACGGGCGACTTTCTGGTTGTGGTAGTGTGAACCGGCTCTAAACGAAAAAAACGACAATTTAAAAAATATATATATATATATATATTTTTTACTTTCTGCTATAAAACACATCCCAAAAATGTAAAAAATCTATCTAATTTCTTCTTCAATTTAGGCAATATGTATTCTGTTACATATTTTTGTTTAAAAAAAATCCCAGTAAGCGTATATTGATTGGTTTGTCTTCCTTAAAAGGTTGTAAACTCTAAAAAACGGAAAAAAAAAAAAAACAACCCTGTAAGACAAAGGCATAATGAGCTGGTATGCATCGCATACTAGCGCATTACCTAATACTTAACTTAGAATGAAGTACCTGCGGCAGCACCTGCACATCAGTGTCTCCTCTGACATTTTCCCCAGAGTTACTTCTGGGTTCCCAGGCTCCAGCGCTGTGATAATGTCACTCCCATGCATGTGTGTAGGAGCCACCGTTCATGGTACTGGGCTTGGAAGGAATGGCACCTGTGGCCGTTTCTTCAGAGCACATGCGCCAGTGATGTCACTGGCTGCATGTCATGTAAATATCTCGTAAACGGTGCATGTTTAGGAGATATTTACATTACCTATGGGTAAGCCTTATTATAGACTTACCTATAGGTAAATGTTTGCAGAGGAAGTTTGCTTCCTCTTTACTAGCCGAGCGGTGATCTGCCTTGGAACGATTGCAGGGCTTCTGGCGGACACTGGATTCCAATCACAGCGGGAGCTGGGCTCCGACGGCGTGCACGCGCCCCAGAGCTGAAGAAAGAAAATCACATACAAGTACAGGATTTCACGCATAAGGGCTGCCCTGCCTCAGTACATGTACGTGGGGTCATCCTTAACCACTTTAAGACCAGAAGGATTTGCCCTCTTCCTGACTAGGCCCTATTTTGCGATTCAGCACTGTGTTACTTTAACGGACAATTGCGCGGCCGTGCGACGCTGTACCCAAATAAAATTGATGTCCTTTTTTCCCCACAAATAGAGCTTTCTTTTTGGTGGTATTTGATCACCTGTGCGATTTTTATTTTTGTGCTATAAACAAAAAAAGAGCGACAATTTTGAAAAAAAAAAAACAATATTTTTAACATTCTGCTATATGACATTCTCAAAAAAAAAAAATTAAAAATCAAAAATTTTTTAACATTTTAGGCCAGTTTGTTTTCTGCTACATATTTTTGGTAAAAAAAAATTGCAATAAGCGTATTTTGATTGGTTTGCACAAAAGTCATTGCGTCTACTAACTACGGGAAAGATTTATGTCATTTTTATTGTTTTTTTTTTACTAGTAATGGCGGCATTCTGTGATTTTTTGCGGGACTGCGACATTGTCGGACAAATCGGACCCCTGACTGATATTTTTGACACTTTTGGGAGGACCAATGACATTACTACAGTAATCAGTTGCGCGCTCACCCCCTAGCCTCCTGAGAGGGAGCGATGTATACCTACATCACTTTGCCCAGGAGATGCTGCCTGCCGCAGTATATCGGGCGGTCGTTAAGTGGTTAAGAGGGTAAATATAACAGAGAATGTGGTGCCATTTGCCTAACTGTGTTGCATGGGAGAGCTGTATAAATCTCAGGACTGAATTTACAAAAATACAAATAGGTTGACGGGTAAAACTTTGTGTTATGTAATTAATCTTTGTATTTAGCTGTTTGTAGTTCAGCCTTAAAGCAGTGTTCCGGCCTCAAATACCTTTTTTAACTAAAAATACCCCTATAATACTAATCTATCGCCCTTTACAGAACCGCTATTCTCATACTTACAAGGTGTATAGTATTAGATTTTAGTCAAAATCTTACTTTTAAAAATGCTGTCTGGGCCCGGCCATCTTGGATGTGGGCATCTGAAGCCACAGTGTAATCTGCTGTGTCCTTCTTCCTGATTCCAGGGAGTGTTCTGGGAGTTCTTCCTGATTCCATCCTCCTGGGAGTGATGACAAACAGCTCCCAGGATGCAATGCAAAGGCGGAAGTGATGTCGGTGGCCGTGGCCACAGAGGGGGGAGAAGGAGGAAGTACAATCACAAATGCCCTGAAAATAAGGTAAGGGACCCCCGAAAAAAAAAATTGAAATGCCCAATTGTTGATCAACATAGCGAGCACTCCAGGAATCACTAAAGTTGCAAAATAGGCCGGAACTCCGCTTTAATCTCACAAACTGGCGCAGTGTCTGATCTTTTCAAAAACACTCTCTGGGGGTAGACAGATTACTGGCTGTGGAAGTTTACTCTGCAGGCTGCAGGGTACATACTACCTATACAGTACATTTGGACAAAAATGTTAACTTTTTCTATCCATAACCTAAGTAAAATACAATGTTTTTAATATGTAAGTAATGTACGTACATGACATACAGACAAAATCCAGACTTGTGATTTTTTTTGAATCTTGAGTTTGAAAAATAAACGAAGAAAAAAGAACATTTTGAAAGACAAGTACTTTAGCACAAAAAAAAACATACAAGTTATAATACAATTCAGAACTTAACCAGAAGTCTGGTTCAAGAGATTATATCAATAGCTATTAACCATTTACTTTGATACTTAAAAAATGAAAGTAGAATAAGGTATGGTAGCAAAAAAGCAATTACGTTAAAAAAAAAAAAAACTAAAGGTTGCTGTAAGGCAGTTGTTTCTCAACCTTTTTTCAGTCAAGTCACCCTTTAAAATTATGGACAGTCTTGAGGCACCCCATTCTAAAATGTAAAAAAACTATTCTAGTAGTAGTTTTACATAATCAACCAACATCCACACATATGGGACACCCAACGTTAGAGGTGATTTATTCTTCACAGTTGCACACTGGTACTGACTAGTATTCTAGTGTTTCTCTTCTTCCTCAGTTTCACCCCATCACTCCGCTAATGTGACCCCGTTACTGATGGAGTGGGGCAGGGTCGCTGTGCCAGTGACCGACATCCTCCTTATCAATTGATGACATCATTGGTTGTTAGGATGCTGGCAGCTAGAAGGTTGTAATGGTGAACAATGAAAACCTGTGGCTTTGTGTAACTAAAGGCAGACTTAATCCACTCACTGGTATGTATACAATGTTTGGGCAATTTTCTAGGCATTTTACCAAGGCACCCCTGAAGAAACTTGAAGGCACCCTGGTTTTGGCTTCATTAATGCCTAAACATATCATGTGGCATATGTTCAGCATGCAGGTGTTCCCAAGCTTTCCTATATGCTATTTTTATTGACCTAGATCACAGGTGTCAAACACAAGGCCCACGGACCGAATCCGGCCTGCCAGGCCATTTCCTGTGGCCCTCGCACCCAGGGCTTTTTTTCAGCTGGAATGTGGTGGAATTCGGTTTCACTACCTCTGACTCTTGCAGATCCCTGCCTACCCTCACAAGGAGGGGGGGGGGGCACAGCAGTGCCAACCAATGATCTCCCTGCAAGTTAGAGACAGAGAGAGATGTAGAGCCACCTACACTGCTGGGAGGTACTAGAGCCAGGCAGATGAGATGAGAGCTTTTTGGGGGGTCGGGCACTCTATACTCCGAGCACCCTGTACTTCTTATCTCGCATTCTGTACGTAGCGCAGCCATAAAACCCTCACTCTGTATGTCATACACTTCTCAACCTTGTAGTCTGTACACAGCGCAACCCTGAACATTGCAATCTGTATGTAGCTCACTCGTGAACTCTACACTCTGTACACTGCGTACTCCTAGGTATCTAAGTAGATAGATAGTTTTCCAGATACAACCGCCCCTTTGAGGACAACCCCAATGCTGATGCGGCCCACAATAACATTTAGTTTGACACCCCTTACCTAGATAAATACATAGAAAATAAAATAGTAGCTATTTACACAGTGCAGGTCAAATATTTTGTTAGAGTTCCTTAGAGTAATCATAACCATGAACTAGATAATGACATAATTTCCAGCTTATAACTGGACACTCTATGGTGTCCTAAGTCCTTAGCTTTAAAGGCAGGGACTCATTTCTCCAGACCCTGCTACCCCTAGCATGTATGAGGGATACAGAGAAATGAGGTTTGTGATATGACTATGAGCCAGCACATCAAAAGCTCATCACTGCATCATTATGATTATTTCTATGCATTTAACAATTGACAAGTATTAAGAGCAAAATGTTTTAGTGGTATTAAACCCAAAACCGAAAATCCAAAGCAGTATACTGCAGCTCACCAATCATTAGATGTGGTGACTGCTTTAGTTTTTTCTTCCCTCAGTTTTCACCTGGAGATCTTACCAGTAACACACCTCCTGTATTAGAATGCATCAGAGACATCTTTGGACAACAGCATTGTCAGTCTGGGGTGGGACTAGGGGGGGAGTGTTAGATGGACTAGAAAATTTAGACACACTAACAAATTGATGCCAAACTCCAGCTAACACTTTTTAAGCAGTAACAGCAACAGTTTTTTTCCTTTTTGGATAAAGGTTCTACATTTATACATAAAATCTGATCAATGTAAGCACCCTTGTCAGTGGTAAGTGGTTTTTCACAACCCTCTAACTTCTACATCTGCGGTACAGCTTGTTCTGTAGGAAAAACAACAGACTTACTGGCAGGATCACCAGGTAAAAAAAAAAGAAAGAAAACGGATGCACTTATCACATCTAAGAATTTGTAGGTGGCTATATGATAAATGTTTGCTTTTGGGTGCAATACCACTTTAACTTCCATCAAGCATCATCGGCAATTAGGTTTGCTAAATTAGAGAAATAATGTAAAAACCACCAGCAAGAAGAAAGTGGAATAGGTGGCATATCATGGTTTACACATCCGTAAAAATACAAAATGGTTACATAAGTGGAAAGATTTATTTTGATTGTGTTGCATGTACATTTTTTTGTACAAATTGTACAATCAAGCTCAAGGTGTTGGCTTTCACATTCAGTATATTATAATATTAGCCCCTTTCTTTTTAAAGGGATGAATGCATCAGAATAACATTCATCTGTTCCATTTTTATATAATACCGTTTTTCATTCCAAGCGTGAGGTATACTGTATATCTTGTAAAAAGGCAGAAAATAATGTTTACAATTTAGTCTTTAAAAAGCAAACATGTTTTTCCATCTACGAGTTTGTTAAGGAATATGTGCTCTTTATAGAACGTGTAGCAATCAGTTGCATTTCAGATGTGATGTGAATAAAACATTTATTACAGCTGGGCTAGAATCTGTAACTTATAGATTCCTGGCATTCTCTTGTTTTTTGAGAAATACTCAGCATATGTCTGCTAACTGCTTTGCAAATATATATTTAATATTCATTTTATATAAACAATGTTACGATCTTTGCAATCTTTCAAGTTTTTTTTTTTCTTTTTTAAATAAAGTATTATGTGCATAAAGTAAATAGGTATTGCTTTATGAAGAATTCGATTGGTGCCATATTTAGAGTTCATGCTGCTTTAGGCACTTACAAATTATTTTTTCCCTTTGACCATGGACATTTCTGGTTCTTATGTTGATAGGAAGGCAAATGGCTAGAAAGCAAGCCCCTTGTCAATGCTGAGACTATTATCATGCAGCGGAGGTTACCACTACCTGATATTCGGAAGAGTAGGCTGCTCAGGGGTAGGCAAGTCCCCAAGCCTGATGCTGCACAGATATGCCCTGCCACAGAGCAGTCACCGATCAAAAAACTAAAGACTGCATTGGTGGATAAAAGATCTGGCTATGACGAGGAATGTTTCTTCCGACAGGTTCCCTGTTTCTTAACCAGGGTGTGCTTCTTCAGGGCAGCAAATTACATGCTTAGAAAAAAAAGAAAAATGGGAATGCTAATAAATTAGGATGTAGTGAACACCCTCTAGTAACCTACCCACTCACTCTTAAATATACAGTAGGTTAAAGAGTGGGGCTCTATGGCAAAAAAAACAGCATACAAGAAAAATTAGGCAAATAGAAAGAGTAGCCTAAAGCACCATATCTGATGAAGAACCGGGGGACAATGGTTACCTAAACATATCAACCTACAATAGGTGTAGCAAATAGTATCAAACTTTATTGTAAATACAATATAAGCAAATGCAACATGTAGAGAAATGATGTAAAACAAAACACCTTCCCACCATCACCATTAAAAAAAAAAAAAACAACGTTGTCTTAAAAAAAAAAAAAGACCACACGATGCACCAGACACCACACGCTCACATACACGGAAATCAAATCATAAATGTTGGTAAAGCAATAAGCAATAATCCAATAAAAAGTGCATGGAATTCACCAAAAATGACTCCTTGAATGATGCAGCAAGTATAAACCATATACAGATCAATGAGTATGGCCACCAAAAATATAGGTAATCAGTGTCCTAAAGATGCTGCGACATTGAATTGAGTCAATGGATGCTTCCCCTGAAAAGGCTGCTCAGGGGTAGGTAAGTCCCCAAGCCTGATGCTGCACAGATATGCCCTGCCCAAGAGCAGTCACTAATCAAAAAACGAAAGACTCCATTGGTGGATAAAAGATCTGGCTATGACAAGGAATGTTTCTTCCGACAGGTTCCCTGTTTTTTAACCAGGGTGTGCTTCTTCAGGACAGCAAAGGACATGGTAAACATGCAGAAATACATCTAAATTGTACAGTACATTATTTGAAAACCTTTAGAAGAGCTGATAATTACTCCAAGATTCTTTTTAACTAGTCTCTCTTTATTCCTCTTCCCCAGTGTGTATTACTGGATCTACACAGTTTTGCAAAGCACTGGCCACAAAGCTGCATTCATAACAGTCTGAGCCTTTGCATTGTGTATGTAGGGAAATGCTGTGAAATAAGAATGCTTTCAAAAATATATATATTAATTGTTTTCACAAATGCAAAGTGAGTGAGCAGATGAAAAATCTAAATCAAATCAACATTTGGTGTGATCAACCTATACCTTCAAAACTGCATCAATACTTCTAGGTACACTTGCACACTGTTTTTGAAGGAACTCAACAGGTTGTTTCAAACATTTTGGAGAACTAACTGACTCTTCATGTAATCCCAGACAGACTCAATAATGTTGAGATCATGACTCTTTGGGGACCAAACCATCACTTCCATGACTCCTTGTTCTTCTTTACGCTGAAGATAGTTCTTAATGAAATTGGCTGTATGTTTGGGGTTGTTGTCCTGCTGCGGAATATATTTGGGGCCAATCACATGCCTCCCTGATGGTATGGCATGACGGATACATTTCTGCCTGTATTTCTCAGCATTGAGGACACCATTGGCCTTGACCAAGTTTAAACAATTTCTTATATTTAATTACTGTCTGAGGTGATACACAAAGCTGGTGCACGCTCCCTTTTAGTTGTTTTAGTATTAAAGATTTCTCTGACCTGATACGACTGTAAGAGCAAGAACAATTCTTGGACATTAAAAGCTTTAGAGTAGTACCAAATGTTTGAGTTTTTCAATTAGGCACCTCCATCTCCAATATTTTCTCAAACACTTAGACACTGGCAAATTGTATATTTTAATACTGGCCACATAAGATAAAAAGGGGCATATTTAAATCAAATGGTATTCTTCAAACAATGTAAAAAAAAGTGGTTGTGATCAATACAGCACTTACAGTGGGCACTCCTACAGCAGCTCTTTTGCCAGATTACCACATTATCAAGCATTGTGAAGCTGTAGGTAGCCACAATATCAGGGAAGTTGGAAATATCATTGGGTAGCCCTTCCTGGTCTTGGACCTGCCATAGAATATGGCCATCAGTGTAATGCAGTGATTAGAGGCACTTAGAGGCCTTAGGCTGGGAAAACAGGGGGTTTCAAGGCACTGTCATGTGTTTGAAAGTACTCCGCATCTTCTATTTGGGGATTATATATCTAAAGAACTTGTCTGATTAATCCCAGCAAGGCAGTCAAGCGTGACCCTAAAATTGGTTGTAAACTTCTGACATGAAATGTGAACAAAGCACATCCTTCTGTAGTGTGTATTTGTCTCAATCCAAAATAATGAGTGCCATTTCTTTTTGCTGTCTAGTTCCTCTGCTATCTGCATAAATCACTGCTGAAAGGTTTCCCTGACTCCAAGAGATAGAGGGGGATGAGTAGGAAAGCTCTAGCACACAGCCGTGATTGACAGCCTCAGCTCTGCATGTTTACTGTGCGTTGTAGTGGGGTATGTCCCTTCACCCCAACCATTTCTCAGAGCTCTCTGAGCTGTGCAGTCTGTGATTTCAGATGCCTGACCCCTGCTCTCTGACAGCTTAGATAAGCTGTGTAAATTCTGAACTTTGAACTGTTGTAGAGAAGAGGGGGATGCAGACAAACAGGTACAACTCATGTAAGATAATTAGTTTCATCTGTGTTTATCACCAGAGGCTGGTCATTTCACAGGGTATATGTAAGGGTTTACAATCACTTTAAAGTATAGGTACACTTTAACAGTGACAGGCAAGTATGTTAATCGCAGCATTGTCAGAATGTGGATATTGCAAATTTGATTCTGCCTACTTCGTTTCAGTAAGTAAATCCAGGTAACTGTAATAAAGTTTTGGCAAATGGAGATCCAAATAGCCAAAAGAACATTCTGCTATAAGTACAACTGTACAATAGCTCAATTTAGTTATGGAAGCCCAGATGCTCCACATGGTGGAGACACCCTGGTATGCAAATATCCGCTTGCTTTCCTGAACAAAACCCTGGCTCACCACTTCTATGCCAAATTATTGGTCAGTGAGCCTCACTGTCATAGTTTTGACTAAAAAGCCATGTGCAGAAGAAGGAACAATAAGATTTTTCCATGTAAATCCGGTTTGTGATTTGTAAAACACAAAAGCAAGACATTCCACCAAATTCATCAAGCTGTAATAGCACTTAAGACATTCTAAATTGTGTTTAAGTGGCCTCTTAAGGTATATTTTTAAGATGTGGTAATACTGCATGACAGGCCACTTAAACATGCCTTAGGTGCTATCACGCCTTATTGAATTTGGCATATTACCTGAGAAAGGCTTCATATCCCATTACAGGCCCAAAATGTATTGGCTATATCTCTTTATTTCAAATGGTGCATATTTTCTGAATGGTCTAAAGGTCAAAAGTTCTGAGCATTGTACTCCAGGGCTCTTTCCTGGGACTAGTTCTGTTTAACTTGTTCATAAATGTTAAAAAAGGTTGAAATAAATAGTTCAATCAAGATGCTTGCTGATGATGCTAAGATAAGCAGGGGCAATAACTTTGCAATACGATACAGCAACTTTACAATAAGACCTAGTTAAGATAGAGAAATGAGAAGCTAAATGGATAATATTGATAAATGTAAAGTAATACACTTAGGAGCTAAAAATCTGAATGCAAGTTACTCACTGGGGAACAACCTCTAGGGGAATCAAGAATGGAAAAAGATCTGGGGGGGGTCCTAGCAGATCACAGACTTAGCAATAGCATCTAATGGCAAGCTACAGCAAGCAGATTATTAGCATGCATTAAAAAGGGTATTTACTTAATTCCCATCCTTTTGATTCACTGATGAACTTCTGTTTCACAAAGTATTGTAAGAATTTCCATATGTCAGGACATGCCTATAGGTCCCTTACTGCTTTTGAGGGAATGTGTAGTCTCTCTCGGATACCTTGCCCCATGTTGTCATTGATTTATAAAGGGATCCTCTCCCATACACATAGCACACTACCCAACTATACGAGACTGTGTAGACTGTTAGAGTGATGAAGATGTAGAACTCCCTTCCACAGTTGGTGGTGTCAGTGGGGAGTGTAGATAAATTCGAAAAACTTTGTAAGCTCTAATGAGCAGGGCCCTCTAATTCCTCCTGTATTGAATTGTATTGTAACTGTATTGTCTTCCCTCATATTGAAAAGTGCTGCGCAAACTGTTGGCGCTATATGAATCCTGTATAATACTAATAATAATAATAATAATAATAATAATGTACAGGAATATGGAAAATGGTAGTGATATGAACACACACACAGGTTGAACTGCATATTCTGGTGCCAACTATGTAACTACAGTATATACAGTACATGTGTGAGTGTGTATACACAGTGTATGTGTGTTGATATATACAGTATATATATTGTGACAGTGCTAGGCCCTTTCAGTGTGTGACTAGGCAAAAGGCACCTAGGTAAAAGGCACACAGGGCTCTCAAAGATACAGTCTGAGGGTGAGGGGCTGCAGAATGTTAGCTTTGAGTGGAGAAAGTTGGTTTTACATCTTTCTCCCAGTTTTGTAGGTTCCAGATCAGGGTCTGGAGGTCAGAGCTTTAGGCCTCCAACCCAGTGTCCAGGTCCTACCAGAGACCAGCAGTTTGAGTGTGCAGCTCTGCACACCTGTTATAATCAAGGGCATAGCAGCAGTACAGGACTCCACCTAAGAGACAGGAAGTCTGAGCATAGGAGGTAGGTGGGCTTGTATCAAGAGTTTAGGGAATGGACCCTTTGAGTCACAGAGCCAAGGCAGCTGTGAAGGAGGTGCAGAGCCTGAGTTTCATTAGATGGGGGTTTCTCAAGACAGAAGCCTGTACAGCCACATGAGCATTTTTGTTAGCTTGAAAGGTAAAGTAGACTGTGTGGTGAATCTGGGCTGAGACCTATTTAAAGACGATGACGTTTTGTTAGCCAGGTGGCTGAACAATTTTTATTGGACTGATGGATGGAACTGACTAATGGAACACTGATAACCCCTTGTGAGGGCAACTGTTGTTGTTTGAACTGTCTTTAATTTTGAATAAAGCTCAGCCAATCACCCCTTAAAGTGTAACTCCACTTTTGTTGAGAAAAAAGCATTCCCCTCTGGGTGATCTCTGTATATTACAAGGATTTTAATAGTGTTCCTATTGTGAGTGTCTCACCAAAAATGACATTTTTGTTGCAGGGGATGCCAAAATTCTGACTTAGGCAGACTTGTAGGAAAATTGGTGAGCCAGTCCCACAAGCAGGAAATTAAGTTTCTGGGGTGTGGTCAGTACACATTCTGTGTACAGAACAGCTCCAAGTAGCCATATTGCATTCAATTTTCTTTTGCAGACTCCATCAGGTTTTCTTCCAGAATAGTCCTGTATTTGGCTCCATCCATCTTCCCATCAATTTTAACAATCTTCCCTGTCCCTGCTGAAGAAAAGCAGGCCCAAACCATGATGCTGCCACCACCATGTTTGACAGTGGGGTGGTATGTTCAGGGTGATGAGCTGTGTTTCTTTTACGCCAAACATAACGTTTTGCATTGTTGCCAGAAAGTTTGATTTTGGTTTCATCTGACCAGAGCACCTTCTTCCACATATAGTTACATAGTTACATAGTTACATAGTAGGTGAGGTTGAATAAAGACAATAGTCCATCCAGTTCAACCTGTGTAGGTGTGTGTGGCTGTAATCATCTCACATACCCCTGAATGTTCTGATCCTTGAGATGTAAGTCTAAGAGTCTTTTGAAAGCCACCATACTACCCGCAGAAACCACCTCTTGTGGTAGAGAATTCCACAATCTTGTAGCCCTAACAGTAAAGAACCCCCCACGTTGCCTGAGGTTAAAACGCTTCTCCTCTAATCGCATTGTATGCCCTCAAGTCCTCATGCAATCCCTTCGAATGAACAGCTTTTTTTCTAAGCTGGGATCCCCATTAAGATATTTATAAATTGCTATCATGTCCCCCCTCAGACGTCTCTTCTCCAGGGAGAATAAATCGAGCGATTGTAGACGCTCTTCATAGTCAAGGTCCTCCAATCCCCTAATTAGTTTAGTTGCCCTTCTCTGGACTCTCTCCAGCTCCAACACATCCCTCCTGAGGACTGGCGACCAGAACTGGACAGAATACTCCAGATGCGGTCGGACCAGAGTTTTATAAAGTGGAAGGATTATAGTCTTATCTCTGGAATACATCCCTTTCTTTATGCATGCCAATATTCTGCTGGCTTTGGCAGCTGCCGCTTGACATTGCATGCTGTTGCCTAATCTATCATCAACCAAGACTCCCAGATCCTTCTCCATTTTTGATTCCCCCAAGGGTTCCCCTCCTAACGTGTATTGTGCTTTTATGTTTTTAGTCCCCAAGTGCAAAACCTTACACTTCTCCACGTTAAACCTCATTTGCCATGTCCGTGCCCACTCTGTAATTTTGTCCAGGTCATTCTGTAGGATATCTGCTTCATGCTGTGCAGTTATTGCTCTGGCCAATTTTGTGTCATCGGCAAAAACTGATATCGAACTACTGATCCCGACCTCAATGTTGTTTATGAATAAATTGAACAAGGTTGGTCCCAGGACTGAGCCCTGGGGCACCCCGCTTACTACCTCAGACCAGTCTGAGTATGCGCTGTTTATTACCACTCTTTGGACACGCCCTTTAAGCCAATGTTTGGTGTGTCTCCCAGGTGGCTTGAGGCAAACTTTAAACGACACTTTTTATGGATATATTTAAGAAATGGCTTTCTTCTTGCCACTCTTCCATAAAGGCCAGATTTGTGCAGTATACGACTGATTGTTGTCCTATGGACAGAGTCTCCCACCTCAGCTGTAGATCTCTGCAGTTCATCCAGAGTGATCATGGGCCTCTTGGCTGCATCTCTGATCATTCTTCTCCTTGTATGAGCTGAAAGTTTAGAGGGACGGCCAGGTCTTCGTAGATTTGCAGTGGTCTGATACTCCTTCCATTTCAATATTATCGCTTGCACAGTGCTCCTTGGGATGTTTAAAGCTTGGGAAATATTTTTGTATCCAAATCCGGCTTTAAACTTCTCCACAACAGTATCTCGGACCTGCCTGGTGTGTTCCTTGTTCTTCATGATGCTCTCTGCGCTTTAAACGGACCTCTGAGACTATCACAGTGCAGGTGCATTTATACGGAGACTTGATTACACAAAGGTGGATTCTATTTATCATCATTAGTCATTTAGGTCAACATTGGATCATTCAGAGATCCTCACTGAACTTCTGGAGAGAGTTTGCTGCACTGAAAGTAAAGAGGCTGAATAATTTTGCATGCGTAATCTTTCAGTTTTTCATTTGTTAACAAAGTTTGAAATATCCAATAAATTTCGTTCAACTTCATGATTGTGTCCCACTTGTTGTTGATTCTTCACAAAAAATTACAGTTTTATATATTATGTTTGAAGCCTGAAATATGGCAAAAGGTTGCAAGGGGGCCGAATACTTTCGCAAGGCACTGTATATATATATATATATATATATATATATATATATATAATTATTGCTTTTTTATCTCCTTGGCCTGGAATGATTTCATGGTTTAAGGGTGTTGGCTAACACTTATATTTTTAATACAAAGAGATCCAGAAGATTCTAACATATACAACAGAAGCAGAGGAAATAGAGGAAATACAAGGTTCCAGACTGCGGGAACAACTGTGTGATGACTTAAAAGAGTAAATAACAGTATTTAGCAGTGCGGCTAATGTGGCAAAAAGATGGTCCCTGCATCTTGCCTTAAAGAATTAATGTTACATGGGGCTGAAATACTGACTGTATAGTCTACATCACCCGACTTCTCTTTTGCGTCTTTTTTGTCTTTAATCAGTAACGACAGATATCTAGTACTCTCCTTGTTGGTCCATTACAATGACACTTCTGAGCTTCTCCCCAGAGGACAGTGCAGAATGTGATGAATTCTGGCTTTACCCACTTATTGATCAGCTGTCTTAAGACATTTCACTGAGGGAAATGTATACACTACTTAGAAACAATAATCCACACATGGCTCTAGAGCTTTAACCGAAGTAAAAATACAGCACACTGTACTATGAATCACTTGCTGCATGTTCCTAATCCGACTATGGCGTGAATCGCAAATCGCTCCGGAGATAAGTATTAAAATCTATTTTTCCTTACAGTGCAACTCCATCTTTTCACCCAAGAAGATAATAAAAAAGAATAACTGTTGTCTCTTACGTACTCCTATGCAGTAAACTTATTTTGCAAATAATCACCTTTTTTGTATTATGCGTTATCTGTAAGTTTCTTGTTTCTAAATTATTTATCTCCAGAGGCTGCTATTAGGGATGATCGAACTTTTGAAAAGTTCGGTTCGACCAGAACACCCGAACCTCCCAAAAGTTCGGCCCAGATTTCAGAACCCCATTGAAATCAATGGGACCCGAACTTCGGTAATCAAAAAACACAATTTTGAAGCCCTAAAACCCAATAAATGCCCCTAAAAAGTGCCTAGGGTTCCGGGTCATACCCCAGGGACTATTAATCACACAAAAAAAAGTTCTTAAAAATTGTCATTTTTGATAGAGAGCCAATTATTAAAAAAATTTAAAAAAATTAAAAGCTCTGTAGCATGTCCAGAACCATAAAAAAAAGATTGTTTGTATTTTGTCACTTATAGAACAGGTTAGTGGCTTCTCTCTTTTCACACCTTGCCGGTTTAGTAGCAAGCGTTTTTTTGGCCATTTTTTGGGGTCAGGCAGGCAAAACATCTGAACTTGTGTATACGGGTATATATACACACATACTTATATGTGTATATACACCTAGACATATATAGGTGTGATAGTAGCAGAAATATATGCTTGCACTAATGAAATCATTTACACGAATATGGCTCCACTCCTATAACACCTATATATGTCTAAGTGTAAAATACATATAAGTATGTGTGTATATATACCACTATACACAAGTTCAGATGTTTTGCCTGCCTCCAAAGAACCCAAAAAAATGCCTGCAACAACACACCTGGGCATTTTTTTTTGGCGCTAGCGTTTTTTTGGGCATTTTTTTGGGTTCTTTGGAGGCAGGCAAAACATCTGAACTTGTGTATACGGATAAATATACACACATACTTATATATATATATATACACCTAGACATATATAGGTGTGATAGTAGCAGAAATATATGCTTGCGCTAATGAAATAATTAACACCAATATAGTTACGCTCCTATCACACCTATATATGTCTAAGTGTAAAATACATATAAGTATGTGTGTGTATATATACCACTATACACAAGTTCAGATGTTTTGCCTGCCTCCAAAAACCCCAAAAAAATGCCTGCAACAACACACCTGGGCGTTTTTTTTTTTTTTGGCGCTAGCGTTTTTTTGGGCATTTTTTTGGGTTCTTTGGAGGCAGGCAAAACATCTGAACTTGTGTATAGTGGTATATATACACACATACTTATATGTATTTTACACTTAGACATATATAGGTGTGATAGGAGCGTAACTATATTGGTGTTAATTATTTCATTAGCGCAAGTAGTGTTTTCTGCTCCTTTCACACCTATATATGTGCAGGTGTATATATACATACATGGGTGTGTATATATACCCCCTATACACATGTTCAGATGTCATGCCTGACTCCAAACATGTGCTCAAAAAATCCCTATAGACGCCTGCAGCCAAAAAGCAAGCTGACAGGGGCGAAGCCATATTACTGCAGCGAAAGTGACTTCAGAGAAACTAGCTTTTCTCTATAGCGGTCACCCTGATATGGAAGAGTTTAGTCACCCTGCCATAGCAGTCACTGTCAGTTCACCCTACACTACACTACGGTCACCCTGGCACTTAACACTTTCCCTACAGAAACTAGATTATTAAAGCTAACTAAAGTGTAAAAGAGCACCCTAACTACACAACTACACTAGATATCCCTTTCCTCACACTAATAAATGCTAAATGACACTTTGTAGCAGAAGTCCACGAACTGCTTCCACTCTCTTCCATGTCCCTGTATAACAATGCTAGGAATTTGGCAGGGGCTATCTTATATACTGGGGGGCGTATTCACTAATGATTGGTCTATGGACCCCCTAGTCACTTCAATCACATTCCTAGCATTCTCATGCCCCCTCAATTGGCTTTTGCTAATGGTTCTGGTCCAATCATGAGCTTTTAAAGCCCATTTCCTGTCCCATTGCATTTTGGTCGGTTCTGGTTGCCGAATTCCGAACTTTTTGGGCAAAAAGTTCTAAATTCGGCCGAACCTCGAACAGCCAATGTTCGGGTCGAACCGATGGTCGACCCGAACCGTTCGATCATCCCTAGCTGCTATGAGTTGGGTTGTACTTTACTGTCCCTTACAATTAAGGTCACCCTAACAGATATATTTTAGTATCTATCGAATGCTACTTTCTACAAAAGTTTGGAACCCAGTTAAATCGTTTCCAAATGCCAAACTCCCAACAGATGTTTTTCTTTTGGCATTTTTCATGCCAAAGGTTACTTGACCCAGTCCAAGAGCTTTCTCCTTCTGTACATTCTACAAATGGTATAAGTCTTTAGCAGATAATGATTATACACTTTTTAGTCCTGTTACTGGCCTTATGACACCTTGTGTTCCAGTACATGATGGTGTCACCAGAAGAGTAACATTCAGAAGAGGGGGCAACAGGCAACTGCAGGGATTTTAGAAACAGGTCAGTCAGGTGTGAGAGATGAATGTTTGGGTGAAAAGCAGTTATTTGTACTGCCTCTCCTGGGGTGAGATGCCGTGCAAGCAGCAAATCTTGGAACAGGTTTTTTTTTTTTTAGAAGCAAAAATCAGAAAAAAATGTATTTATCTCGTTATCATTTTTGGAGGTCAAATCTCAACTTGAATACCTTGTGATTTAGTAATGGAACTAGTTTCTTGTAAGTTTAAAGGAAACATTTTTAGTTTGTTAGTTCAGTTATCACAGTGGATGAGGAAAGTACAGGGTGTTACTAATTTATTCAAACATAAACCATACTGTATAACCCCAATTATAGGTTATATCAAACTAATTACATCATTTCCAACAGTAAACGAGTGGTAAAACTTTCTGATATAAATTGAGGTCTGTTGGCATCAACAATAATATATGTATCTTGGACAGGGACGTGTCCAAAGGGGGGTAGTAATATTTTCTGAATGGTCTGCAGTTTTAAGTGGAGTACCCAGGATTCTGTCCTTAACTTGTTCATAAAGTGTATAGAGGTTGATATAAATAGTTCAATCTCAGTGTTTGCTGCTGATACAAAGTTAAGTAAGGTAATAACTTTACAACAGGATATAGGAACTCCTCAGGATGACCTCAATAACTTGGAGGAGTGGGCAAACACAGGGCAAATGGGGTTCAATGTAGGGGAATGTAAAATAATGCACTTGGGGGCTAAACATATGAATGCAAGTATGCATTAAAAGGGTATTAACTCAAGAGATAAAACTATAATTCTACTACTTTACAAATCTCTGGTTTGGCCACATTGTGAATATGATGTCCAGTTCTGATCACCACCAGTGCTCAGGAAGGATGTACTAGAACTGGAAAGAATCCAAAGAAGGACAACAAAGTTAATAAGAGGGCTGGAGGATCTCAGTTATGAGGAAAGGCTACAAGCATTAAACCTTTCAATGCATCATATTAAGGCATGGAATTTTAGTAAACATTTAGCATGTATTTGGTGTGCTTGATTTCTTTATCCGGTGGGGTTGATTTACTTGAGAAGTACAGCATGTTTTTTTTTTTTTTTTTTTCAAATATTTTATTGAATTATAAAGATGTAAAAGTACAAACATACATTCAGCACAAGTTGACATATGTAAAAATACAGAATGGCTTATAACGAGCAATATTGGTAATCAAGGGAGCATAGGACAACAACCCCCTGTGAGGCTTACACATAGTTAAGTATAGACCTGCAGCGTAAAGGAGTAGGTGGTAAATGAAGAGGTAAGAGGAAGGGGCAAGAAAGAGGAAGCGAGCCATCAGGGGATCGGAGTATTCAAGTCAGACAGGGCCGCGGTGAGGCCCATACCCTGGGTGAACAGCACCCAGGGACGGGAGACAGGGGAGTCGTCCGAAAGGGGAGTTGACAAATGAGTCACTAAATTGCATAAAGGAGTGGGGGCCAGTTGACCGGGCCTGCCCAGTAACAACTAGGCTCCCAGGACGAAAGGAGGTGGATGAGGAGGTAGGGAAGGGGAGGGGGAGGTGGAGGGGAGTAAAGGTGGGGAGGGGGGAAGGAAGAGAGAAGAAAAAAAAAAAAAAGGGGGGGGGGAGTAGGGAAGGTGGATAGAGTGATGAGCCCAGAGAACGGAGTATCCGGTGAAGTGGCTAATAGAAATACATGCAGACTTTACTGACAGAGTTGAGAGTATTCCGGTGTTTATGAGCAAGTTCCAAAGTGCGAATGCGCGAAAGCAGCTCAGAGATAAGGGCCTCTCTTTGTTTTCTTAGAGCCGCCGAGAGCGCTATAAATTTTCCCCGGACCACACACTTGTGTGCTTCCCATTGAGTGAGGGCCGACGTATCTAGAGTCGCGTTGATAGAGAAGTAATCCTTTAAAGTTTCGCGGACAGCGGCTGACCTTGCTTTGTCCGTTAACAAGGAGGAGTTAAGGGACCATACCCGGTCTCTGGATAAAGTTAAGGGGAAGGACATGGTGAGAGAGATGGGGTGATGATCCGAGAGTATTGACGGTTCAATAGAGGCCCCCGTAAGGCAGGGTTCGACAAACCCCGGTCGCCAGGTCGCCATGGCGACCAGAAACCGCGTCCTGGCTCCTAATTTGCCGCCAGCCCACTCTCTGCAACTCCTGACTGACTGCCCGGACACGCAGCTCAGAGTGTCAGGCAGCTGATGCTTTGCTCTCCCCCTCTCTGGTCTCCGTGCAGTAATCTGAAGTCCGGCTGTGAGTAATGTGAGAGGGGAGGGGGCTGGCCTCCTCCCCTCTGCCAGAGCAAGGTCCGGTGTAGCATGAAGATCGGTATCCTGTGAGAATGGCTGCTCTCTGAGTTCTCTTATGCTGCCCGTAGCGTCCTTATCAGGCTTGCCTTCCTCCCCCCAGAGCCCACAGCAGGAGTTCAGACCTTGGAGAAGGGTGAGGAGGAGGGGGACCCGGCAGCCTGTGTGGCCTTTACCTGACCTAGCAGGCAGACTGTCACAGTCACTACTGTGAGGGAGGGGGGGGGGGAGGGTTCTGGTGGAGGATAGAGAACGGGGGCTGCCTGTGTGTGTGTGTGTTCTGTGTCTACACTGAGCCGCTGTTCTAATAGTGCAAAGTTGTTTAAGGTGTGCTGTGAGGTGGAGGAAGGGAGATGAGGCAAGGCATGCTTTAAAATTATCTTTTTATGTCCTCTGATAAAGCCCTGTGTATTATCCACAATCACCACAGGGGGACACACATGCAGGAAGTAGCTGCAAAGAGGCAACAGAAGATCAGCAGCGCTGGGATACTTCTTTCATCCTTTTCGGGGTTTTATTTAAAATGTCACAAAGGCTTTATTTAAATGTGCAGTTGGGTGGTAAAAATGTGCTGTAAAGACATGTTTTTGCCACCCACCAACAGCCACCCTTAAGCTACAATAGGCAGCAGATTAGGGTATTTTACATGCCGCAGTCATGATGCATTCGCATAAAAAGGAGTTTCCCCTATAATAGGTTTTTAATGTCATTCTTTCTGGCCAGCCCATAACCTTGACATAATGCGTTACATTGGAGTTATTGACTGACCGCTCTGCTGTAAGTTAGTTAGGGGGCGCAAATTACTTGCCCTGACAACCCACGCTACAAAAAAAAAACTGGCTCCTAACTTTTTTAGCTGGCTCCTAGATTCATAGCAAATTTGTCGAGCCCTGCCGTAAGGGATGTGAGAGCCGGTTGAGACAAGAAGAGGTAGTCGATCCTTGAATATTTAGCGTGGAGCGGGGAAAAATAAGTGTAGTCCTTGTCTCGAGGATGAAGCGTCCGCCAGGAGTCGTGAAGCTGAAGGTCCCGGAGAGACAGCTTAATCTGCTTTAAAGCCTTGTATGGCAAGCAAGAGGAACCCGAGGAGGTGTCAAGCAGCGGCTCCAGGGGGACATTGAAGTCTCCCCCGAGGATCAAGGTGCCCTGCTGGAAGGGCGTCAATTCACTTATCACCGACCTAAAGAATGAGACCTGAGACTTATTAGGGCTGTATACATTCGCAAGGGTGAGCTGAATATGTTTGAGGGTACCCCGAAGCAACAAGTAACGTCCCTGGGCATCCGCTACAGAGTCAGAAATGGAGATAGGGGTAGATTTCGCGATGAGAACAGAGACACCCTTAGATTTAGAAGAGTCCGACGCAGCGTGAAACGCTTGGGTGAAGTGCTTGTTTGTGCATTTTGGGAGGGCGTCCGAGCGGAAGTGCGTCTCTTGCAGGAACACCACATCCGCTCTGACCCTGTGCATGTGCATGAGCAGTTTTGAGCATTTTTGGGGCGCGTTCATGCCGCAGGCGTTCAAGGATACAACCTTAAGACGGAGGTCACTCGGCTGGGGAGCGGATGCGGGCATTTTCAGCGCACTCGAAGGGGAGGAGGCAAAGAGAAGAAGAAAAGAAAAAAAAAAAAAAAGGGGAGGGGGGAGGGAACCAGCAAGGGGAGAGGAAGGGGAGGAGATTGGTAGGGGAACTACTTTACCGTGAGGGCCAACAGACCAGCTGAGGAACTCAGAGGGGGTGGGGGGGTCTGGAAGTCGGTGAAAGTCGGACGACCGTTAAGGAACGTCGACCGTTGGCGGGCGTAGAAGGAGACAACCAACCTGGTGGCCAGACCTCCAGGGACCTGCAGGGGTCAATAGTAGCTTCTGAATGAGCCCAGCGCGACAGGGAGAGTGGGAGATCCGGAGCAAGAATGATCTGCAGTGGAGAGTTGAGGAAGAGTCAGGGACATAGAGCGAGTGAGAGAGCCAGAGAGATAAACGAGGAGTATCAAGGAGTGTGGGCGAGGGTGACCGTGGCAAAGTGTTGGGGGTCCATTGGTTAGGCAGTAGCAGTCTGGAGGGTAGTGGGCAAGTCCGAAGCGAGGGGTGCGCGCGGTAGCAAGATATCCGAGGGTGAGGTAGGGTGCGGACGGTCAGTGTTGTAGTCGGGCGAGAGGCAGAGAGAGTAGGAAAGAGGAGCAGTAGAGAGGAAGAGCATTTCGGTGGGATGCATCTTATGAAGAGCATTTCTTAACAGTGGAGGTAGACGTGAACCAGAGAGCATAACCAATCAACATAGCACAGAGAAACAATCGAAAAAAAAAGGAAACATGTTGGAACCAATGCAACAGGGGAACAACAGTGCATTAATACATCAGTAATACAGTAATAACTTCCAGCAGCTGTCAAACAACACACAGCTCAAGTCCCGGTGTGGTGTTGCCTAGCAGAGCTGTATTCACCGCCGTCACCATTCAGGACGCCGTGAACCCATCGGCGGCCAGCACCCCCGCACACCCGTAAGGATGTAAACCAGCTGGAGGGTTGCCGAGGAATACATATCCCGGGGTGCAGGCCGTCGGCGGGAGCGGGCGCCCACTGCCACAGTAATGAGTATCGTCACCAGGGGCACTGGCACCCGTGAAGCATCCCATCTCCCCCAGGAGCGTGAGCAACAGCCCGGGGGGAGGGCAAGGTAGAGCAGGAATATCCCGCGGGCAGCAGTGTGACAATGACCTGGTCAACTAGGGGGAAGGGGAGCCCAGAATCAGCACTAAGGCTCCGCTCCCTACCAGCAAGCAGGGCATCATTCATCCAAAAGGGCAAAATGTCCAGGAGAAGGGCATTACCAGTAAAAAATCACGGAGGAGTCTGGGAAAGGTAGGAGGGGAGGAGGAGGGGCGGAGTAATTGAAGGAGGAGAGAATGTGGGAGGGTGAGGGGAAAGGGGGAGGGGAGGGGAAGAGGAGAGGGGGAGGATGGGGGAAGAGGGGGGGGGGGGAGAGGGGGGGAAGAGGGGGGGAAGAGGGGGGAGGGGGGAAGGGAGCGAAAGGGAACAATAATAAAGTGCTCTACAAATACAATGCCACAGACCTTATATTCCCCTAAGCATAGTAGTGAGCAGTACCCCAAGAGAACAAACGTAGTCCGCGTCCATATGAGCATGGGGATAACCATGAGGGTATCGCACTGGGTCGGGGGGGGGGGCTGGAACAGTATCTCAAGGTGCTGGCCAGAGCTAGGGCCGAAGTGGTCCATCGGCGGACAGTCTCGGGCATCAAGGAGTGGTAGCAGGTGACAATGGGGAAGGCAAGAGGGAGGGGGGGAGAATCGAGGCACAATGAGAGGGGGATCCAAGGCACATACCGGTAACGTTCATGAGGAACTCGAGTCCAGAGTAGAGGGGGCGAAGAGGCATAGCTGCCGGCTTTTCCAGTGACGAGGGTGGGAAGATCAGGCTGCACGGAGGTACCGTATGTGAGGGAAAGGCAGCTCACGGTTACTGGATGCAGGATGCATTGTCAATAGGACCCGCGGGATCGTTTACAGCAGGCATCAGTGCTGAGGCATCAGGCAGCTCGGTGGTGCGGAGGAGTCCGGGACCGTGGACACATCACGGAGGCAAGGGAGACACCATGACAGGACAGCAGGAGGAAAAAAAAAAATAAAAAAAAAGTCATGACCAGCCGACGAGCAGATTCCAAAAAAGAAAAAAGAAGGTCTCTGTGCTACTAGATGAAGGTGATGAGCGCATTCAGCTACGGAGCGTGGCGCGCTCTTCGGTGGACGGGCGAGGCCGTCGGGCTCCCGTTGCGAGGAGCATCCCTGCCATTGCCCGGTGGTGAAGAAGGCGGGTGGGAGCGGCGGCGGCCCAAAACGAAGTTGTCAGCCATCTGGATACTATCCATGGAGATCGCCCGGTGCATCGGGGAAACGCGGAACTCACTGTACCAGTCGGGGACACTAACCGGTGGGATGCCCAGGGTGGCACAGAAGTGCTCGAGGTCTTCTGGTACTCTCAGCAAAGCCGATCGGCCTTGTGACGAGGCCGACAATCCGAAGGGGAACTTCCAGCGGTAAACGATCGCCCTGGATCTAAGTTCTTCTAGTAGAGGGCGTAGTTCTCTCCTTCACTGCAATGTTATGGCAGAGAGGTCTTGGTACAGTTTAATGTCCGCGCCCTGAAACGTGAGGTGCTGCCGCATTCTGGCATTCCGTAAAACATCTTCCTTGAGCTGAAAGTTGGCCAGGCAGCACACCACATCTCTCGGCGGATCATTCTCTCTTCCACGGGGTCTCAGGGCTCTGTGAATGCGCTCAAATACCATGGGCGCTTCGGGGGGCCTCCCAAGCAGATCATTGCATATGGAGGTGATGGTCTGAGGTAAATTTTGATGCTCAATGCTTTCGGGTACTCCCCTCACCCTCAGATTCCTCTGGCGACCCCGATTGTCCAGGTCCTCGACGTGTCTGTTAAGGTCCCTCAGGAGTATGGCATGCGATTCAGTAACTTGATGTACATGACCCAGGGAGGCGTCATGGCGGGCAGTGACCTGTTCTACCTCCTCCACTCTTGCTGACATGGCCTGGAAGTCACTGCGGAGCACTGCTATAGCCGCCGCCATGGCAGCCTTAATATCCGCGGCAACAAATTGTAAGTCCGCCATTGAGAGGGTCGGTGGGGCCGTCGGAGCTCTCGGAGGATCCTGGGCGGACATAGGCAAGGAGGCACCCAGCTCTGCAGATTGCCTGTTTGGTGAGCGGGAGCGCGAGCGGGCGGATTGAGAGGATGAGGGGGACGGAGAAGGCCGCTGTGTCCAGAAGTTGTCCGGGATATTGCGGCTGAGCTGAGTCTCCACTTCTCTCGGTGTGCCCACTCGGGTGGCAGAAGAGCTCCTGGCTTTGCTCCCCATGTCTCGGGCTGTGGTAGGCGCAGGGAAAGGGCTCAGATAAGGCAAAATCAGACCCCTCAGTGCAGGAGCTCAGAGTCAGGCGGCCATATCAGATCCGGTCCAAGCCACGCCCCAAGTACAGCATGTTCACTTCCAAAGTGAATTTTCAGTTATCTTAGTAAACAAGCTAAAGATATGTGAAATGCACTTTGCAGAGAACACCAAATTATATGAAAGAAACAAAAACAGCCTATATTTCTTTATCAGATCAACAAGGCAGTGCCTCCGATGTTATTTAACCCATATCAAGTGAGTTAAAAGAAACCAATAAGAGTGGACTGTGGTATGCATTTTAGATTTGTACATCCACCCAATAAAAACACAGACAGGAAATAAAACAGAGGTCCTTAACCAGTTCTGGACCGGAAGGATTTGCCCCCTTAATGATCAGGCCATTTTTTGCAATACGGCACTGCGTTACTTTAATAGACAATTGTGGGGTCGTGCGATGCTTTATCGAAAAAAAATTGATGTTTTTTTTCCCCCCACAAATAGAGCTTTCTTTTGATGTTATTTAATCACCTGTGCAATGTTTATTTTTTGTGCTATGAACAAAAAAAAAAAAAAAAGCGACAGTTCTGAAAAAAAAAAAAATATATATTTTTCACTTTCTGCTATATAATATTCTCAAAAAAAATAAAAATAAATAAAAAAATCAATTTTTTTTTTCATTCTTTTAGGCCAATTTGTATTCTGCTACATATTTTTGGTAAAAAAAAATGCAATGGGCGTATTTTGATTGGTTTGCGCAAAAGTTATACAAACTAGGGGAAAGATTTATGTCATTTTTATTTTTTATGTTTTCTTTACTAGTGATGGCGGCAATCTGCGATTTTTAATGGGACTGTGACATTGCGGCGGACAGATCGGAACCTTAACTGACATTTTTGACACTTTTGGGGGGACCAGTGATATTACTACAGTAATCAGTGCTAGAAATATGCACTGTTACTGTAATAATGACACTGGCAGGGAAGTGATCAAAGGGGTCATCAAAGGGTTAATTGTGAGTCTAGGGGAGTGTTTTATAACTGTGGGTGGAGGGACTTGTAAAATGATCATAGAGACCTGTGATCCTAAATAAAAGGATCACAGGTGCTCTGTAAACATTTCAGAGAGAACAACGGTCAACAGCCGACCGGTGTTCCCTCTCAGTGGGGAGCGATCACGGGTGCCCGGCGGCAATCAGTGCCGTTGGTCCCTTGGATCGGCATCCCTGCTGCCTAGTGGGGGCTCGCCCCCAGAAGCGCTCCTGCGGAACACCTTACAGGTACGGCGATTGGCGCAGCCGAGCCAGCCTGCCGCAGTATATATGCTGCGGGCAGTCGGCAAGTGGATAAGCATTGGATCCTAATCTTTTTTCAATTACAAACCCCCAGCTTTTGCCACTTTGCTGAACCGTTGAAATCATCAATCCTGTTAAGGACCAATATGACTTTAAAAAATAGCAATAGCTTGATATATGGAAAAATAGGAACAGAACTCCTCAAAGAAAGTCATAGGGATATACACCATATTACTAAAAGTATTGAGATAACATGAACTTTAATGGCATCCTAGTCTTAGTCCATAGGGTTAAATTTTAAGTTGGTACACACTTTACAGGTATAACAGCTTCAACTCTTCTGGGAAGGCTGTCCACAAGGTTTAGGAGTGTGTCTATGGGAATGTTTGACCATTCTTCCAGAAGCACATTTGTGGGGTCAGGCACTGATGTTGGAGAGAAGGCCTGGCTAGTAGCCTGCACTCTAATTCATCCCAAAGGTGTTCTATCGGGTTGAGGTCAGGACTATGTGCAGACCAGTAAAGTTCCTCCACCCTAATCTTGCTCACCAATGTCTTTATGGACCTTGCTTTGTGCTCTGTTCCAAATCATTTGTTGGAGGGGGATTATGGTGTGGGGTTGTTTTTCAGGGGTTGGGCTTTGCCCCTTAGTTCCAGTGAAGGGAACTCTTAAGGCATCAGCATACCAAGACATTTTGGACAATTGCATGCTCCCAACTTTGTGGCAACAGTTTGGAGTTGACCCTTCTTGTTCCAACATGACTGTGCATCAGTGCACAAAGCAAGGTCCATAAAGATGAACGAGTTTGGGGTGGAGGAACTTGACTGGCCTGCACAGAGTCCTGACCTCAGCTGAAAATAATACTTTTGGGATGAATTAGAGCTGAGACTGTGAGCCAGGCCTTCTCTCCAACATCAGTGTCTGACCTCACAAATGCGCTTCTGGAAGAATGGTCAAACATTCCAATATACAAACTCCTAAACCTTGTGGACAGCCTTCCCAGAAGAGTTGAAGCTGTTATAGCTGCAAAGAGTGGGCCAACTTAATATTGAACCCTATGGACTAAGACTGGGATGCCTTTAAGGTTCATGTGTGTGTAAAGGCAGGTGTCCCAATACCTTTGGTAATATAGTGTGTGTGTGTGTATATATATATATATACAGTATCTCACAAAAGTGAGTACACCACTCAAATTTTTGTAAATATTTTATTATATCTTTTCATGTGACAACGCTGAAGAAATTATACCTTTCTACAATGTAATGTAGTGGGTGTACAGCTTGTTTAACAGTGAAAATTAGCTGTCCCTCAAAATAACTCAACACACAGCCATTACTGTCTAAACTGCTGGCAACATAAGTGAGTACACCCCTAAGTCAAAATGTCCAAATCGGCCCAATTAGTCATTTTTCCTCCCCTGTGTCATGTGACTCATTAGTGTTACAAGGTCTCAGGTGTGAATGGGGAGCAGGTGTGTTAAATTTTGTGTTATTGCTCTCACTCTCTCATACTGGTCACTGGAAGATCAACACGGCCCCTCATAGCAAAGAACTCCCTGAGGATCTAAAAAAAAGAATTGTTGCTCTACATAAAGATGGCCAAGGATATAATAAGATGGCCAAGACCCTAAAACTGAGCTGCAGCACAGTGAGCAAGACCATACAGCGGTTTAACAGGACAGGTTCCACTCAGATTAGGCCTCGCCATGGTTTACCAAACAAGTTGAGTGCACGTGCTCAGCCTCATATCCAGAATTTGGGAAATAGACATATGAGTGCTACCAGCTTTGCTGTAGAGGTAGGAGGGGTGGGGGGGCCATCCTGTCAGTGCTCAGCCCATACGCCACACACTGATTTAAATTGTTCTGCATGGCTGTCATCCCAGAAGGAAGCCTCTTCTGAAGATGATGCACAAGAAAGCCCGCAAACAGTTTGCTGAAGACAAGCAGATTAAGGACATGGATTACTGGAGCCATGTCCTGTGGTCTGATGAGACCAAGATAAACCTATTTGGTTCAGATGGTGTCAAGCGTGTGTGGCGGCAACCAGGTAAAGAGTACAAAGACAAGTGTGTCTTGCCTACAGTCAAGCATGGTGGTGGGAGTTTCATGGTCTGGGGCTGCATGAGTGCTGCCAGCACTTGGGAGCTACAGTTTATTGAGGGACCATGAATGCCAACATTTACTGTGACTTACTGAAGCAGAGCATGATCCCCTCCCTTCAGAGACTGGGCGGCAGGGCAGTATTCCAACATGATAACGACCCCAAACACATCTCCAAGAAGGCCACTGCCTTGCTAAAGAAGCTGAGGGTAAAGGTGAAGGACTGGCCAAGCATGTCTCCAGACCTAAACCCTTTTGAGCATTGGTGGGGCATCCTCAAATGGAAGGTGGAGGAGGGCAAAGTTTATAACATCCACCAGCTCCATGATGTCGTCATGGAGGAGTGGAAGAGGACTCCACTGGCAACCTGTGAAGCTCTGGTGAACTCCATGCCCAAGAGGGTTAAGGCAGTGCTGGAAAATAATGGTGGCTAACAAAGAATTGGCACTTTGGGCCCAATTTGGACATTTTGACTTAGCGGTGTACTCACTTTTGTTGCCAGCGGTTCAAAAATTAATGGCTGTGTGTTGAGTTATTTTGAGGGGACAGCAAATTTACACTGTTATACAAGCTGTACACTCACTACTTTACATTGTAACAAAGTGTAATTTCTTCAGTGTTGTCATATGAAAAGATATAATAAAATATTTACAAAAATGTAAGGGGTGTACTCACTTTTGTGAGATACTGTATGTATGTGTATATAAGGTACGCAGCTGGGCGCAAAAATACTATATAATTAGATTGTAAGTTCTCAGGAGCAGTGTCCTCCTAACCCTCCTGTATTAAATTGTATTGTAACTGTACTGTCTTCCTTTATAATGTAAAGTGCTGCGCAAACTGTTGGTGCTATATAAAAAATAATGAAAAGTCAAAAAAAAGGTGTGCAAATCAATAAGTAGAAGCAGCACTAGAAAAATATGTAAATGAAGTGAAAGTGGATAGTAATGCGCTTCAATAGTAAACCAACAATATTAATGTGTAAAACAATCAAATCTTGTAGCTGCAAAAATAGTTCACAAAATTGGAGGACTTCAGAATCATGTGTAAGCAAAATACAGTTTATCAATTAAAGTCCATAATCAAACATGTGCAAATAATATGTTCAGTGGCGAGTCCACATTTAGATGGTGACTGTGTTCAAATTCCAACGTAGTGAATGGCCTCTTACCATGTGTTAGACAAAACAGAGCCTCCAAATAAACTTGACAATGTGATAATAAAATAACGCCCAGTGATAAAGATGGACTCTTACCAGAGATGATGGAGGTAAAAACTTCAAGCAAAGTAGGTAGATGATCCCGTGTTAGCAGGACTGAAGAGGTGGAGCACTCTCCTTGAGGATCCTCCAGATCACATCCACCCACAGCATCCAGAAAAAACTTGGTGCGGCTCAAGATGAAATGGCCCAAAGATGCATTCCCAAAAGGAAGAAAAGGACTAATAATGCATTATCCTTTAACCACTTTACCACTAGAGCATTTTGCTGTCTTACGTCTGGGCCACTTTTTGCGATTCGGCGCTGTGCGAATTTAACTGACAATTGCGCGGTCATGCAACGCTGTACCCAAACGAAATTTACGTCTTTTTTTTCCCACAAACAGAGCTTTCTTTTGGTGGTATTTGATCACCTGTGCGATTTTTACTTTTTGCGCTATAAACAAAAAAGTGCGTTTATTTTGAAAAAATAACAATATTTTTAACATTTTTTTATATGAAATTCCCCCCAAAAAAGATGTAAAAACCAATTTTTTTTTAAATTTTTGGCCAATTTGTTTTCTGCTACCCATGTTTGGTAAAAAAAATCGCAATAAGCGTATTTTGATTGGTTTGCGCAAAAGTTATTGCGTTTACTAACTATGGCAAAGATTTCTGTAATTTTTGGTGTTTTTTTTTTAACGCGTAATGGCGGCGATCTGCGATTTTTTTTGCGGGACTGCGACATTGCGGCGGACAGATCGGACCCTTGACTGACATTTTTGACACTTTTGGGGTACCAGTGACATTACTGCAGTAATCAGTGCTATAAATATGCACTGTTACTGTAAAAATGACACTGGCAGGGAAGGGGTTAATTTTATTGGAGAGGGAGGGGTTAATGTATGCCTATGCTTACTAACGTGTGGGGGGGAGGTGACTGAGTGAGTGAGGGACAGATCTGATGTTCAGCTATGCTGAACACTCCTATCTGTCACTCCCTGTCACTTAGGAGATCCGCCCACTCTGTTTACACAGGCGGGCGGATCTCCAAACTGGATTCCCCGACGATCGGGGCAGAGCAGCGGCGATCGCCGCTGCTCCTCCCCTGGCCCGACTCCCGCTGTGAATGGAAACAGCGGGAGCGCGCCTCCGGCGCCGCGCGAGCGCCGCCTACAGGGGGAGGAGTCTTGCGACGCAGGTCTACGTCGTCAGACGATAACGAGCCACTTTGCCGCAGTAGTACTACGGTACTCAGCAGTAAAGTCGTTAAAACCAAATTTAATAAAGGCAAATACACTTACAGAAATCCAAGTTAAAAAGATGCAACAAGCTGAAGAACCATCTTTATCACTGGGCGTTATTTTATTATCACATTGTCAAGTTTATTTGGAGGCGCAAAATAACAGCCCATGAACTGAGAAAAGTCAAGCGTGCAGCTGCCAAGATGCCACTTGCCACCAGTTTGGCCATATTTCAGAGCTGCAACATCACTGGAGCGCCCAAAAGCACAAGGTGTGCAATACTCAGAGACATGGCCAAGGTAAGAAAGGCTGAAAGACGACCACCACTGAACAAGACACACAAGCTGAAACGTCAAGACTGGGCCAAGAAATATCTCAAGACTGATTTTTCAAAGGTTTTATGGACTGATGAAATGAGAGTGAGTCTTGATGGGCCAGATGGATGGGCCCGTGGCTGGATTGGTAAAGGGCAGAGAGCTCCAGTCCGACTCAGACGCCAGCAAGGTGGAGGTGGAGTACTGGTTTGGGATGGTATCATCAAAGATGAGCTTGTGGGGCCTTTTCGGGTTGAGGATGGAGTCAAGCTCAACTCCCAGTCCTACTGCCAGTTTCTGGAAGACACCTTCTTCAAGCAGTGGTACAGGAAGAAGTCTGCATCCTTCAAGAAAAACATGATTTTCATGCAGGACAATGCTCCATCACACGCGTCCAAGTACTCCACAGCGTGGCTGGCAAGAAAGGGTATAAAAGAAGAAAAGCTAAGGACATGGCCTCCTTGTTCACCTGATCTGAACCCCATTGAGAACCTGTGGTCCATCATCAAATGTGAGATTTACAAGGAGGGAAAACAGTACACCTCTCTGAACAGTGTCTGGGAGGCTGTGGTTGCTGCTGCACGCAATGTTGATGGTGAACAGATCAAAACACTGACAGAATCCATGGATGGCAGGCTTTTGAGTGTCTTTGCAAAGAAAGGTGGCTATATTGGTCACTGATTTGTTTTTGTTTTGTTTTTGAATGTCAGAAATGTATATTTGTGAATGTTGAGATGTTATATTGGTTTCACTGGTAAAAAAAAAAATAATTGAATACTGTATATTTGATTTTTGTTAAGTTGCCTAATAATTATGCACAGTAATAGTCACCTGCACACACAGATATCCCCCTAAAATAGCTAAAACTAAAAACAAACTAAAAACTACTTCCAAAAATAGTCAGCTTTGATATTAATGAGTTTTTTGGGTTCATTGAGAACATGGTTGTTGTTCAATAATAAAATTAATCCTCAAAAATACTCATTTGCCTAATAATTCTGCACTCCCTGTATATCTAAAGCCGGTGCAGCTATGAACCAAGCGACATGTATAGTAAAAAAGAATAGCGCACACATGCAAAAGAAATGACTATCAAATATGGAGACAATCCATAAATAAAAATGGGGATTTGGTCCCACCATATGGCCATATCGTGCTCAAACCCACCACTATGTCAAAGTACCCCATTGCCAGTGGGTACTACACTATCCATAAAAAAGGGGTGAATCCAGCCTCTCTAACCCTTGGAGACAACACTCCTTGCTGGGAGAGATGTGCTAATGCACTACAAGGGACTCCTCCTATATCTACTTGATAGTGGACACTGATAGAGTACAGGTGTGTGTGGGGGGTGGGGTGCTCAACCTCAGAAGTCTGGTCAGACCGAATACATAATAAACAAGCAAAAAATTGGGGGAGCAAACCCTGAACATGTATATCTAAAGCCGGTGCAGCTATGAACCAAGCCACATGTATAGTAAAAAAGAATAGCGCACACATGCAAAAGAAATGACTATCAAATATGGAGACAATCCATAAATAAAAATGGGGATTTGGTCCCACCATATGGCCATATCGTGCTCAAGCCCACCACTACGTCAAAGTACCCCATTGCCAGTGGGTCCTACACTATCCATAAAAAAGGGGTGAATCCAGCCTCTCTAACCCTTGGAGACAACACTCCTTGCTGGGAGAGATGTGCTAATGCACTACAAGGGACTCCTCCTATATCTACTTGATAGTGGACACTGATAGAGTACAGGTGTGTGTGGGGGGGTGGGGTGCTCAACCTCAGAAGTCTGGTCAGACCGAATACATAATAAACAAGCAAAAAATTGGGGGAGCAAACCCTGAACATGTATATCTAAAGCCGGTGCAGCTGTGAACCAAGCGACATGTATAGTAAAAAAGAATAGCGCACACATGCAAAAGAAATGACTATCAAATATGGAGACAATCCATAAATAAAAAATGGGGATTTTGGGGTTACCAGTGACATTACTACAGTAATCAGAGCTATAAATATGCACTGTTACTGTAAAAATTACACTGGCAGGGAAGGGGTTAATTTTATTGGCGAGGGAAGGGGTTAATGTATGCCTGGTGCTAACTAACATGTGTGGGGGGAGGTGACTGAGTGACACAGGGACAGATCGCAGGTCCACCTATGCTGAACCCTGCACTCTGACCCTGCCTGTCTCTTAGGAGATCCGCCGGCTTTGTTTACACAAGCTGGCGGATCTCCAGACTCGATTCCCCGACGATCGGGGAAGAGCGGCGGTGATCACCGCCGCTCCTCCCCTGGCCCGACTCCCGTTGTGACTGAATACAGCGGGAGCGAGCCTCCGGCGGCGCGCGCGCCGCTGAGAAGGGGGAGTGTCTGCCGACGTAGGTCTACGTCGTCAGACCTACAAGAGCCACTTTGCCGCAGTAGAGCTCTAGTGAGCAGCGGTAAAGTGGTTAATATTGTTGATTTACTATTGAAGCGCATTACTATCCACTTTCACTTCTATATAAAAAATACACTTATGTAATAAACTGTATAGATAATACACTTGCATTTTATTAAAAAAAAAACATTGTGCGAAAATGGCCTGTGCAGTTTTTTTTTTTTTTTTTTAACAAACAAAAAGCCCAATTCAATTCAGTAAAGCACACCTAGAAAATTACTTGTTGAACTAGCACAAGCTGAACTGATGACCCATACACTTCAAACACTTTATTTTACCCAGAGTTCAACTTTAAAAAATGAGCATGTTTTATGGTACACAGTACTTCAGCAAGCTAAGTGTCATTCAGTCATGGTTTACAGCTACTTTATGATCTAACTGTTCTTTTTTTTTTTTTTTTTTTAATGAAGGTAGTGCAATGTCTCTGCAATGTTCTGGCATACTGATAACATATGCAAATGCATTACATATAAGATTATAGTTAAGAGATAGAAATCGTGAACAGAAAAGAATATGGCATTCCAATTTCCTACAAAATCACCTTGAAAACTGCTGTTTTTTTGTATGCGGAAAGAAGAGCATCGATATTTGAGATAGCAGAATAGCCATGTAGGTCCCGCAGTGTTCCCAAAACACTACTTTGACGTGGCAGCTAAAATGCATTATTTCCATGAAGTAAGACTATAGAAGTGAGAATGATACTTCTACATTTTACATTTTTTCCTACAATGCTTTTCTGTTATAGCCATAGATTACACTTATGTTGGCATTACATTGTACCAAACTGGCACTTTAGTACCCACTTGCCAACTGTAAATAAAAACTAAGCTGCAATGCATTCCTGTATCACCCCCAAAAAATAAAAATGAATGCCACAATGATAGCAACATATTTTGTGGGCTGTTTACTCCGGCCTTGCCTGAAGTATAAGAGATGTATCATTGTTTTGCTAAAGAATAGTTTGGTCTACTTTTCTCCACATATTTTCCAGGAAGAATCCCTTATTACTCACCTGAGACAATATTAGCTGCAAACACAATTCCTCTTCCAGTTTTTCGTTGTTAGATTGTAGCTATACCCAAAGATATAGGGCTTTACAGCTACTGAGATCAGCGGCAAAAGAAAAAGAAGTTTTTTTTTTTTTTTTCATTGGTATTTTCCAAGTATGAGCAGCAAAAGTAACTTTCAGAGTTAGATTAAGTTTTATAGTTTCCACGAACATCAGATAGATGTGTGCTTAAAGGTCATATTTGCCCTAAATTGTTATTTCATTTTTCTATTGTTAGTTACAAATTAAATCACAAATGAGTTATTATTTTTTTTTTATAGTCAATCATTTGTTTATTCTTAATATGGTTAGTTTTTTTGAAGAACATGATGCAACTGTTTGGATTTTAATAATCAGTGTATTTTAGCATAAATGGGATATTTAAAGTGAATATTATATTATATATTTCTCCAAGCAATATAACAGGTATATGATGCAGTTTGCCTGCAATTTTAAATAAAGAAACATTTATTTTGTAGAATGAAGCTGACTTTTAAAAAATAAGGTCCCATGGTTTCATTTGTTTGACTTACTCCAGGATGCTATATATATATGCATTGTTTGCTGCATTTCCAACCCACTATGCTGTACTACATGTCTCAATTACCACTTGTTGTGTATCAGTTTTCATTTCTGTACCATTTTCATTTTTATTTGTACTTGGTATTCTTGAATAAAAATGTATTGAAACTAAAAAAAAAGAAAAGGTCCCAAAATTTCTTTTGATACACATGTAGACATGTGCTTTCACAACCTAGTAGTTGTGCATGTTCTGTGAGCCATGTAGCTGGGGAAATAAGGCTATTAGCACAAAATGTATTGAAAATGCATTGATAATACAAAATGTATTGAAAATTCTTAGAATGGAACCTTGGAGCCCCCTTCTGTAAATGCATGTATGTTCGTTATAAAACTAAAAACACTAAGGTGTCATTGACAAGGTATATTACTGCCAGCTGTGGCAAGAATCTATCATGTCATACCATCAGGAAGGCGTGTGATTTGCCCCGAATTTTATTCAGGAGCAGGATAATGACTTCTAACTTACAGCCAATGTCATTAAAGCTGGCCATAGATGGTTTGAATCTCGGTTAGTTCAGCAGGGACCGGCCGAGATTCAAACCATGTATGGGCAGGCTGGTTGCATCCAAGTTGATCTATTCATCAACTTAGGTACAACCAGCCTGTTGGATTTTTCATATGCTTATTTGCCAGTAGCTAATCACTGTGTGTTCTCCTGGCAAGGGCGGCTCCCCGCCAGGAGGGAGCAGTTGATGGGGGATCAACACTGACTATGTTGATGGGAGAACAAAAGATTTTATTTCCTGTAACCCGTGGTTGGAGGAAAGAAGTTTACACCATCTATACCTGGCTTAAGAACTTTCTTAAGTGTAGAAAAGTGTAAAACAGAAAACAAAGAAAACAGAAAACAAAGAGTCCTGAAAGTGATGGTTTGGCCCCCACAGAGCCCTGGTGTCAACATCATCGAGTCTGTCAGGGATTTCAAGAAGAGACAAAAAGATCTGAGGCAGCCTACATCCACTGAAGATCTGTGGTTAGTTCTCCAAGCAGAAACTCAGGACCCACTGCACCATCGTTGGGTCTGACAATGGGTCCAGGATTTCATACCGATACCTAATGGCAGTCAGGGTGCCATTGTCTAGCCTGTAGAGGTCTGTGCATCCCTGCATAACTATGCCTCCCCAGACCATCACTGACCCACCACCAAACCGGTCATGCTGAACAATGTTACAGGCAGCATAACATTATCCACGGCTTCTCCAGGCCCTTTCATGTGTGTCACATGTGTTAAAGGTGAACCTGCTCTCATCTGTGAAAAGCACAGGGTGCCAGTGGAGGACCTGCCAATTCTGGTATTCAATGGCAAATGCCAATCGAGATCCACCTGCCGGGCAGTGAGCACAGGGCCCACTAGAGGATGCTGGGCCCTCAGGCCACTCTCATGAAGTCTGTTTCTGATTGTTTGGTTAGAGAAATTCACACCAGGGGCCTGCTGGAGGTCATTTTGTAGGGCTCTGGCAGTGCTCATCCTGTTTCTCCTTACACAAAGGAGCAGATACCGGTCCTGCTGATGGGTTAAAGCGGAGTTCCACCCTAGTTATACATTTTTTTATAAAAATACCCCCGGGACAGTCAGGGCTAGCACATTCCACAATGGCTAGCCTCTGATCTGTCCCGGGTTGCACTTACCTTTCAGGAGAAATACTTACCTTGAAATTGTCTTCTCCAGCGCTGCCATCTCGGGTGTGGGCAGCTTGAAGCCAGGGCGATCCTCTTCCGCGTCCTCTTCGGTCCTCTTCCTCCTTCTTCGGTCCCACGATGCACTGCACCGGCCCCGACGTCACTTCCGGGTCGCGCGCGTCATCCCTCCACAGCTTCTGGGCATGCCCAGAAGCTGTTTAGAAGGGAATGACGCGCGCGCCCCGGAACTGACGTCGGGGCCGGTGCAGGCGCAATGATTCCTGGGAGCGATGACGTTCAGCTCCCAGGAATCATTGCAAAAGCCAGGAAGTGACGAATCGCCGTGGCCGCCGAGGGGAGGAAGAAGGAAGTAAGGTGAGTATATTTTCTCTAAAAGGTAAGTGAAAAAAAAAAAAAAATTGCGATTATCCATTTGTTTTTCAGGTGACCGGGAGCGAGAAGATGGAGGTAAGTATAAATTTCGGGTGGAACTCCGCTTTAAGGACATTCTAGGGCCCTGTCCAGCTCTCCTAGAGTAACTGCCTGTCTCTTGGAATCTCCTCCATGCTCCATGTGCCATCCTGGAGGAGTTGGACTGCCTGTGCAACCTCTATAGGTATCACCTCATGCCAGTAGTGATATTGACCCTAGCCAGATGCAAAACTAGTGAAAAACAGTCAGAAAAGATGAGTAGGGAAAAAAATGTCAGTGGTCTCTACTTGTAAAACCATTCCTGTTTTGGAGGATGTCTCATGGTTGCCCTTCTAGTGCACCTGTTGTTAATTTCATTAACACCAAAGCAGCTGAAGCCTGCTACTTAACTAACCAGATCAATATCCCAGGAGTTTAAATGACTTGATGCTATACTCTGATTAAAAAGTGTTCCTTTAATTTTTTTTTGAGCAGTATTCATATATATATATGTATATACATAGATATATGTTTATTTATATAGTAGTATTTATGTATATATATGTTTATATATATATATATATATATATATATATATATATATATATATATATATATATGTTTATTTATATAGTATATATCTTATCTTTTAACCACTTAGGGACCACTCACCGCAGTTTTACGACGCTACCTTGACGTTAAGTATCGGTATTATGGCAACAGATAGCTGCCATAATGCCATAATCCCAGTATTTTCCTACAGGACGAGCGATCCTCTTTCACATAAAAGTGGTGCCAGTGGCGGATTCGCAACAGGATCACTTTTATTGGTGGCGGGAGAGGTGCCCCCCCTCCCGCCGCTTCCCGGTTGTTTTCCCCGCTTACCTGAGCCGTCGGTAGTGGGAAAAACAATCTGGTCCTTTCGAGTCCTAGGCAGGAAGTCAAGTAAAGGCAAGATGGTCCTCACTTGGCTATATGGCCTTGGAGGACCGGAGCGATGTCTTACATCGCTTCCTCCAAATGGCCTTAAAGGGCCCATTTTTTTCATGCTTAAAAAAAAATGACATTTTTTTTTTCTTTAATGTGTAGATGTGAGATCTGAGGTCTTTTTGACCTGTCCTGCCTATTTCTATTACATGGGATGTTTACATTCCTTGTAATAGGAAAAAAAGTGATTCAAAAAAACATTTTTTTTAAAGAAAAAAAAAAAAAAAAAGGTAGAATAAGGAAGAAACAAAAATTAAAGCACCTCGTTCCTCCAAGCACACGCACAGAAGTGAATGCATACACAAGTCATGCCCACATATGTAAACAGTGATCAAACCACACATGTGAGGTATCGCCGTGATCATTGGAGCTAGAGCAATAATTCTAGCCCTAGATCCCCTCTGTATCTCTAAACTGGTAACCTGTAGAAATTTTTAAATTGTCATCTATGGATATTTTTAAGTACCAATGTTTGGCACCATTGCGACCATGCGCAATTTTGAAGCATGACATGTTGGGTATCTATTTACTCGGCGTAACCTTATCTTTTACAATATAGAAAAAAATGGGCTAACTTTGCTGTTTTCTTATTTTTTTGTTCAAAAAAGTGTATTTAAAAAAAAAAAACTGTGTTTGTAAGACCGCTGTGCAAATACGGTGTGACATAAAGTTTTGCAATGATCTCCGTTTTATTCTCTGGGGTCCCTGCTAAAAAAATATACATAATGCTTAGGGGTTCTAAGTAATTTTCTAACAAAACATACTGATTTTAACTTGTAAACAACAAGTGTCAGAAATAGGCCTGGTCCTTAAGTGGTTAATTTTCCTTTAGGAATAATAAAGTTTTCTGAATTTGAAAACCTTACATTTACTCAGTGAATCTTGACGAACCATTTCAAAATTTAACATAAAATACTGCACTTCAAAGTTTTCCTTAAGAGGGTGAAGTCAAATTCACCACCGACCTGAGTTCCTTCCTCTGACTGTTAACTCAAAGAGTCAGAAAGAGGAGAGTATCTCTACTATGAAGTCCAATCAATGTTGAAATGTGTCAGTGGGAGGAGCTAAAGGGAGTGATGGTGACTTCTTTTCTACAAATTATAAAGTAGAAGACTTTGGAATGGGGAATTTGGATTTCTTTTGATGTATACTTTGATCAGTGAGGGTGGTCCTCTGACTGTGTTGGCACCCATATTGTAGAGGCAGAGCTGATTGGACACCTAGAGCAGAGCGATTTGTGATTTTTTTTTTGTAGCTATAAATGTTTATTTCTTGGACAACATACTGTATATTGCCAAGTAAACCTTTTTGCTTTACCTGTATCTAAAGTCAAACATTTTTTTTTTTTTTTAGTTTTGGATAAGGGTGGGACACAAAAGAATATCTCTGTCCCTGCTGGGGGGGATATTTACCCTTTATATTTGTCAAGTTTCATTTGTTACCAGAACAGAATGTGAAAGGAAATCTCCTAACGAAAACAACTGTCTAAAGGGCTGTACATGGGCTGAATTTCAGGGGGCATCGGCCAGTTGAATAGAAACTGGCTGAAATTTGGGCCGTGTGTACGGCAGCCGGTCCAACAGAAGCCGGCTCGGAGGGCATCACCCTTGTCGGAAAACAATAGCTTAGCTGGAGAGATCACTGTACTAACATTGCATAGCTAGGACAGGGATTCCTCCAAAGCTGTTAGTTTTTTTTTTCCGTTAAGCCCACTGGGTTAAATGAATAAAAAAACTAGTAGTGTGTACTAGGCTTTAGAGGGGATTCTCTCATTTTCTGTTGTCTCGCTGGAACAGGAAGTAAAGGGAAATCTCCCTAACAGGAAAAGGTTATACAAAAGGTTATCCCTCCACCCCCTGAAGTATTTTCCTTTTTATTTATACATACTTTTTTTCCTGCAGTCTTCTAGCTGGTCTTTTGATGTTATCACAGCTTCCTCTGATGGGGTAGTGGAGGTGGTATTTTTCCAAGATTGAGCAGTGTTTAAGTAATAATGTGAGAGCACCTCAAACCTAGAGCAGTATAAGTCCAGAATGCATGATGATGCTCCCCTTAGGGTGCATGTAAGCAACAAGCTGAGCTCAGAGAAAATGGGCAGAATGACATGACTGCCATTCTGCCTGAAGGGGACTGCCAGCGTTATACCGAGGAGGAAGCCGGGGGCAGAGCTGGAATGTGAAGAGAGGAATCTAAAGATAAAAATGGTTCTACTTTATCAAACATATAAAGGAAGAAAAAAAATCTTATAAGGTTTATGAAATATATACCCATTCTGGTAATTACAATGCTTCACGTTTATTTCTTCATTTTCTGACCTCCCATTTATAACCTTAAGCCTGACTACAAAAGACATGAGTACATGGCTTCTGACTGGTAGTCAATAAAAAGAGTGGCATCTCATTGAGAAGTGCAGTTCATGAATAATCTCCCTGAATTAACTTTTTCAATATGATACCATCGACAACCAATCACAAACAGTTTTGATTTGTCAAACACAGTGTATTAAGTTAGCTGGTGAAAATTTTGGCAAACATAATTTAACCAAATTAAAATATTTGCAATATATCTTTAAAATTAGTATTTTGCAAGTATGGATATAAAAAAAAACAAAAAACACTTGTACCACAGAAACGTAGATGGTATTTTCATACACATTTTCATACTCCTTATACACAGATATCAGTTAAGAATGACTCCCTTTATTTTTAAAAGAGATTTCAGGATGAAAAGAGGTGAGATTTAAGCAATTATATTTATATATATATATATATATATATATATATATATATATATATATATATTTTTTTTTTTTTTTTTTTTTTGAAAGTACATGTAAAACAATATAGCAATATAAAAATAATAAAGTGCAAAGTAAGCCCTTAAAGGGTAACCCCACTTTGTGTGGAAAAAAATAACAAATAAAGAAAAAACAATATAGTATACAATTGCAACACAATTCAGATTGTAATTGAATGTTAAAAATTACTTTTCCTTTTCAATCTGCAGCTGTTGTAATTTTCTGAAATTGCAATGCAATATGGCTACCTGGAGCTGTTCTGTACACAGAGTGTGAACTGACCACACCCCAGAAACATCATTTCCTGCTTGTGTGATTGGTTCACCAATTTTCCCAGAAGTCTGCCTAAGATATAAGTCAGATTTCTGGCATCCCTTGCAACAAAAATGTCATTTTTGGTGAGATACTCCAAATAGGAACATGTCTAAAGGGATGCAGACCCAGCAGTTTTCTTCATTAGTGCTCTGCAGCTTCCACAGCTGACAGATAATTATGAAACCACTCCCATTTGACCCATTCAGCACAGAGACACAGAGGAACAAACAATGATTTCTTCAGAATAACAAAAGGTAGGAATCTGCAACAACGTTTGTTTACATTCTTGTAAAGTACAGAGATCACCCAGAGGGGAATGTTTTGTTCTCAACAAAAGTGGAGTTACGCTTTAACTTTAACCTGTCAGCCATTTTTGTTTTCAAAGCTGTTGTGTCCCTTTTCAGTGCCTTTATCTCTCACTGGACAGGACAATGGCAGGTGGTAGAGCATAAAGTAAAATTCAACTATTTGGCCCCATAGAAACGTCTCCTCATAATGTGCTGGTATTCACAGAATATTTGCACATGATGGCACACTTGTTTTTAAAGTGCCCCACTCCAGCACTGCAAAGTCCATGATCCTCCTCATCACTGTGTTGCTGGTGCATCCATCTTTTCCTAGGCTTCTTCTAGGTTCAGGAGTCTTCAGCCACCTTGACTGGCCAGGCCTGGATCGTGTAACTCCTACACATGCACATGGAAGTACATTCATCCTAGCAACTGGCACTTTATCCCAAAATCTTACAATTTGTATATTATTCTTCCCTTGATATACTGACAGTGTACAATTCATTAAACAATAAATAAATAGAAATAACTGTGAGCAGGCAGAATGAAAGATTTCATTGCAAAGAGATATACATAGCCTCTTCTACCATAAATATCCATCTGCTAATGGTTTCCTACATTCCAAGTTTAGTTCCATTGGAAAGCTCTTCTCTGACTAGGCCCATCCTCTGTCCAAATCAGCTGTATTGTGTTAAGTTGTATACATTTTCTGATATGTGATTACATACCTAGTATAATTAATGGTGTTTTAAAGTTCTAAACTATTGCAGCTTACCTGCTCTCTCCTATGTGTAATGAGTGATTGATATGCTAATGGATAATTCTGTGTGGAACTCAACCGAAGCTGTGCTGATATGGGCAGGATCATGTCCGAGCTTGATCATCCCGTATCCATCCATCCATTGGGACTTTTTCATATAAAGCACTTTTAGACCTCCTTGCACTTGAGGTTTATTTTTCTATAAAGCAGCAGTGTGGCTCTTTGGTGGCAGGTTCAGGGGGTGGCATGTCACAGGAGGATTTTTTCACAATTATATAGTAGATTTTTATACTGATTTTTATACTAATTTGTAGACTTTCATATATATAGTACATATTGATTTATGCTGGCAATTTAACACTCTTGGTGGACTCCGTTTTATTGTGCTATGCACAAATGGACTTTAAGGTTGATAAAAGTCTGGACATTTTTTTTACTATACGTAAATACATGTGTCCCGTATAGCTAATAAATTAAAACTAAATCCTAATCTAAATGCCCTTTATACCTAAAACCATGGTCACACAGATATCCATGTTGCTGCCTGGGGATGTGGATGCTTTCCATTGACTGCCCTTTGGTGGGGTCCTCACAGCTTCTGAAGACTCCAGCAGCAGCGTGATGACATCATGAAGAGGAGCAGCCGCAGAACTGTTTTTGATAGGCCCAGACTGCAGAACAGGATCACAAGTCTTTAGAACAGGAAGAGCTGGTGAGAACAAATGGCAGTGGAGTCAGGTAAAATAAGAGCTTTAGGGTCTTTCAAAAAAAAAAAATATATATATATATATATCAAGTAGATATAGGAGGAGTCCCTTGTAGTGCATTAGCACATCTCTCCCAGCAAGGAGTGTTGTCTCCAAGGGTTAGAGAGGCTGGATTCAACCCTTTTTTATAGATAGTGTAGTACCCACTGGCAATGGGGTACTTTGACGCAGTGGTGGGCTTGAGCACGATATGGCCATATGGTGAAACTAAATCCCCATTTTTTTTTATGGATTGTCTCCATATTTGATAGTCATTTCTTTTGCATGGTTGCGCTATTCTTTTTTAATATATATATATATATATATATATATAGAGATTGGGTTGCAGGGATGGAGGAAAACCTTATTGCTTGGAAATGGGCTTTAATCGTGAAGTTAGGTATATGAGGCTACTTTTTATGTGAACTTGTAAACCTAAAAATATGGAGACTGCCCTTGCTGACCTCTCTGGAAATGCTAGTTGCCTGATTGAAAAAAACTAATTAATTCAGTACTTTCTGACTCAGAAAATGGTAAAGCCAAAAATGGCCAGACAGCCAGCATTTTTAGAACGTTAGCAATGGGTGTCAACACGGTTATTTCAGTAGAGCTATCCTTTAATCCTCAACCCAACTGTGTCTTTGTGTTAATACAAATACCCTGAACTTGTTGAAAAGTATATGCCTGGACAAAGTATAAAAAAAAAAATATTCAAAAACAATGTACATCTCTGCAAAACATGCCTTTTCCCCCTTGTTTTGTGGCTTTATAAAATGCTAAAAGTACAGAAAACAGCAGTTCATCTTCCAGAAGTCCAGTGTGCTCCCAACTTTCATTTTGAGCAGACAACGCTACATTTGTTGCACTGAAATCTGGAACAGTGTTATCAGCCCTTTGTGTATTGTGGTAACACATTGGGTATATGGCAACCCAATGCACATATACAGTAATACAGAATGCACCTGTTCTATAGCATACCACAATGCATAAATGTGCGCTGTATAATATCATGTTGTCAAATTGTGCAGTTGCATTTTCTTGTGTATTTAGGTACATTGAGAGCAAATTCCATGTGAATGGGCTGCTTAATCAAATGCACTCAATGTACAAAAATGTGTGTTACTGCAGCATAAACTGGGTCCTTAAAGAAGGGATGCCTGAAATCTTTGGGGGTAGAGAGGGGATGCCTGAATCTTGACTTTTAGCTCAGTTCAGTCTTCTGGGCAAAGCAAGAAGCCAATTACACAATTTGTGAAGGTATTCTGTATATTACTGTAAGAAGGTAATGTATGCAGGAGTAATGTTTCATCAAACGTGTTGATGTTACATAGGAACATAGAATGTGTCGGCAGATAAGAACCATTTGGCCCATCTAGTCTGCCCAATATATCTGAATCCTATGAATAGTCCCTGGCCCTATCTTATATGAAGGATAGCCTTATGCCTATCCCATGCATGCTTAAACTCCTTCACTGTATTTGCAGCTACCACTTCTGCAGGAAGGTTATTCCATGCATCCACTACTCTCTCAGTAAAGTAATACTTCCTCATATTACTTTTAAACCTTTGCCCCTCTAATTTAAAACTGTGTCCTCTTGTGGTAGTTTTTCTTCTTTTAAATATGCACTCCTCCTTTACCGAGTTGATTCCCTTTATGTATTTAAAAGTTTCTATCATATCCCCTCTGTCTCTTCTTTCTTCCAAGCTATACATGTTAAGGTCCTTTAACCTTTCCTGGTAAGTTTTTTCCTGCAATCCATGTACTAGTTTAGTAGCTCTTCTCTGAACTCTCTCTAGAGTATCCATATCCTTCTGGAGATATGGCCTCCAGTACTGCGCACAATACTCCAAGTGAGGTCTCACCAGTGTTCTGTACAGCGGCATAAGCACTTCACTCATTCTACTGCTTATACCTCTCCCTATACATCCAAGCATTCTGCTGGCATTTCGTGTTGCTCTATTACATTGTCTTCCCAACTTTAAGTCTTCTGAAATAATTACTCCTAAATCACTTTCCTCAGATACTGAGGTCAGGACTGTGTCAAATATTCTATATTCTGCCCTTGGGTTTTTACGCCCCAGGTGCATTATCTTGCACTTATCCACATTAAATTTCAGTTGCCAGAGTTCTGACCATTCTTCTAGTTTTCCTAAATCCTTTTCCATTTGGCGTTTCCCTCCAGGAACATCAACCCTGTTACATATCTTTGTGTCATCAGCAAAAAGACAAACCTTACCATCGAGGCCTTTTGCAATATCACTTATGAAGATATTAAACAAAATTGGTCCCAGTACAGATCCCTGAGGTACCCCACTGGTAACATGACCTTGTTCTGAATGTTCTCCATTGACTACAACCCTCTGTTGTCTGTCACTCAGCCACTGCCTAATCCACCCAACAATATGGGAGTCCATGCTCAATGACTGCAGTTTAATAATACGTCTTCTATGTGGGACAGTGTCAAAAGCCTTACTAAAATCTAGATATGCAATGTCTATTGCACCTCCACCGTCTATTATTTTAGTCACCCAGTCAAAAAAATCTATAAGATTTGTTTGACATGATCTCCCTGAAGTAAACCCATGTTGTTTTTCATCTTGCAATCCATGGGATTTAAGATGTTCCACAATCCTATCCTGTTGTAGCACCCTCCTAGATAGGTGCCAGGTCAGGTAAATTTAGTTACTGGCTCACTGTAATTTGTTGAGCTGCATGTGATTGTTTTGGTCTGTACTGTGTTTCACTGGCTGCACTGTTGACTGCTTCCCCTTGTCTGTCTGGAAAAGTTCTGGAAGATAGTGGGCTGGAAGAGTCAAATCAGCAGCTGAATATGTATGCAGCCCTGCTCAATTCCTGGGGAGAGGTGCCCAGATGGTCACTGGGAGGGAGCATACATACTCTAAAACTTGGAGAAGAGGGGATCTTGTCCTAGAGGAGGAGATCCCAACCAAGAGGGATTATGCCCTTCTGGGCAGGTCTGCCATATGTGTGCTGCTCATTATGTGTCTGCTGGGGGCCTATTTTGCTGAAACCTGTTGGAGCTGACTGAGGGGCTGTCTTTGAGGATCTGGTCTGGGATCACAGACGAGGCCTTTTTTTTTTATTAATATTTTATTTCATTTCACAAAATAAAACAAACAAAACATAAAAAAAACATCTTATACAGATCCCTTACATGTATATTTGTTTCCCATCTACTCAAACCCCCTCCCCCATCCTCCCGCCCCCACCTACCTCCCTCCCCCTTGTGCCTTTTCTTTTTGCCTATTCTACACATTTCTCTATACACTTCTTGGTTTTCTTAAATTTCTTCAATTTTTCCCATATACTATTAAATCTTTCAGCATGGCACTCCTCTCTACTACAGAAATATTCCATTCTATGTATATACTCAATTCAGTCAAACCATTCTTTCACATAGCAGGTATCTCCGGGCTTAACCATTTATTTTTTTTGGTATTGTTCCTTTCGCGGCATTGATTAAAATATAGTACCAAAGATCTCTTATATTAATTTTTTTTTAGGGTTTGTATTGTGAAAGAGGCAAACCAAAGGATCATTTGGTAACTCCTCTCCTGTAATTTCCATAATGTACATTTGTACATCTCACCAATAGGGTTGAGCGGACACCTAGATGTCCGTGTTCGACGGGTTCGGCCGAACTTTAAAAAAAAGTCCGGGTCCGTGTCCCGGACTTTTACCGAACTTTTCCCGGACACCGAACCCCATTGAAGTCAATGGGGACCCGAACTTTAAGGCACTAAAATGGCTCTAAAACACCAAAGGAAAGGGCTAGAGTGCTGCAAATGGCAGCAAAACGTAATTAAGAGCATGGCAAGTGCTCTGCAAACAAATGTGGATAGGGAAATAACTTAAAACAACAAAAAAAAACAGAAAAATAAAACAATGTTCTTCTTCATCTCTGAAGGACGAGGCCCATATGGAGTAGGAGGGAGGTTGAGGTGGTGGTGGATGTGGCGGTGACATAGGCGTGCGCACAGGGTGTGCTGGGTGTGCCTGGGCACACCCTAATCACCTAGGGCACATAGCATTGCCAGTGAGGAGATGGGAAAGATCTCCCTGGGACCTGCTCTGCTCTATTTCTCCTTGCCTACAGGTACATGGCCCCGATACATTACTCTCCCTGCTGGCAAACACATGCATGTGTATTTCAACTTTGGGGTGCACACCTTAATGCAATAGGCTGCGCACACCTATGGGCGGTGTAGGTGGAAGCGGCGGTGGAGGAGGACCAGGGCCGGATTAACAGCATCATGGGCTTGGTGCTGAGGATTTTGAAGGGCCTTAAGGGCCGTGCCTTGCCATGCACCCAGAGGAGGAAGGGTGCAGCCATGCATGCCTAATTCAACATGGGATGCTGTCTCTGAAGCCCATAAACACATCCATGCATCGCCAACTGTCCCTCCTTGTCCGGCCTTCACGCTGTGTGGGGAGGTTCTGAGGGTGCTGCCTGGGGAAGCGAGCATAGAAGCCAGACTTCTGTGTTTACAAGTGACAGAAGAGCGGTAACAGTGAATATGGCCAACCCGGGGCCTATATAAAAGGTAGGGGCCTGGAGCTGCAGCTCCAATAGCCCCTACATTAATCTGGCCCTGAGGAGGAGGACGAGGTAGCCAACACTGCTTCTTTTCAAAAATTTTAAATGAGGGTACACCCCAAAAGAGTGAGAAAGAGCAAAAATGGAACAATGGGTGGGTAAGGTCGGTATCCATTGCTATTCTGCATAAGGTACGGAAAAGTCCCGTGGGATCCATGCCTGGTTCATTTTAATGAACGTGAGCTTGTCCACATTGTCTCTGGACAGGCGGCTGCGCTTGTCTGTTATAACGCCCCCAGCCGTGCTAAATACCCGTTCAGATAATACACTGGCTGCAGGGCACGCCAGCACCTCCAAGGCGTAAAGGGCAAGCTCAGGCCATGTGCCCAATTTGGAGACCCAGAAGTTGAAGGGGGCAGACCCGTCATTCACTACATGTAGGCGTGTGCACACATACTGCTCCACCATGTTGGTAAAATGCTGCCTCCTGCTAAGACGTTCCATCTGAGCTGCTGGTGCTGCTGTTTGTTGTGGCGTGCTGACAAAGCTTTTCCACATTTCGGCCATGCTAACCCTGCCTTCTGAGGTGCTGGCGGTGCCCTGGTTGCGTTGGCGACCTCCTCCTCCTCCTCCTCTGCCTTGTGCTTCCACTGTGGCCCCGCTGTCAGATGGGAATGCCAGCAGCATGGCGTCTACCAGCGTGCGCTTGTACTCGCGCATCTTGCGATCGCGCTCCAGTGAGTGAATTAAGGACGGTACGTTGTCCTTGTAACGGGGATCCAGCAGCGTGGCCACCCAGTAATCAGCACAAGTTAGAATGTGGGCAACTCGGCGGTCGTTGTGGAGACACTGCAGCATGTAATCGCTCATGTGTGCCAGGCTGCCCAGAGGCGACGAAAGGCTGTCCTCTGTGGGAGGTGTATCGTCCGTGTCCTCTGTATCCCCCCAGCCACGCACCAGTGATGGCCATGAGCTGGCCTGGGTGCCACCCTGCTGTGAACATGGTTCCATCTCCTCCTCCAGCTCCTCCTCCTCCTCATCCTCCTCATCCTCCAGAACTGTGCCCCTGCTGGACAATTGCGTCCCTGGCGTTTGCGTGTGCAGGAACCCACCCTCGGAGCCCCTTGCGAATGACTGCCCTGAAAGCCTTGGAAATGTTACCTCTTCATCCTCCTCCTCCTCCTCATCCTGTGCCACATCCTCTTCCATCATCGCCCGAATTGTTTTTTCAAGGAGGCATAGAAGTGGGATAGTTAAGCTGAGAACGGCGTCATTGCCACTGGCCATGTTGGTGGAGTACTCAAAACAGCGCAACAAGGCACACAGGTCTCGCATGGAGGCCCAGTTATTGGTGGTGAAGTGGTGCTGTTCCGCAGAGCGACTCACGCGTGCGTGCTGCAGCTGAAACTCCACTATGGCCTGCTGCTGCTCGCACAGTCTTTCCAGCATGTGCAAGGTGGAGTTCCACCTTGTGGGCACGTCACATATGAGGCGGTGAGCGGGAAGGCCGAAGTTACGCTGCAGCGCTGCCAGGCGAGCAGCAGCAGGGTGAGAACGCCGAAAGTGCGCACAAACGGCCCGCACTTTCTGCAGCAGCTCTGACATATCGGGGTAGTTTTTAAGGAACCTCTGCACCACCAAATTCAGCACATGCGCCAGGCAAGGGATGTGCGTCAAACCGGCTAGGCCCAGAGCTGCTATGAGATTTCGCCCGTTATCGCACACCACCAGGCCGGGCTTGAGGCTCGCTGGCAGCAACCACTCATTTGTCTGCTGTTCCATGCTCCTCCACAACTCCTGCGCGGTGTGTGGTTTGTCCCCCAAACAGGCAAGTTGTAAAACTGCCTGCTGTCGTTTACCCCTGGCCGTGCTGAAGTTGGTGGTGAAGGTGTTACGCTGTCCGGATGAGGAGGCGGTAGAGGATGAGGAAGCGGAGTAGGAGGAGTTAGGAACAGGAGGCAAACTGAAGCGCCCTGCAATCCTCGGTGGTGGAAGGACATGCGCCAAATTGCTATCCGCCTCAGGCCCATCCGCCACTGCATTTACCCAGTGTGCCGTTAGGGAGATATAACGCCCCTGACCGTGCTTACTGGTCCACGTATCCGTAGTTAGGTGGACCTTGGCACAGATGGCGTTGCGCAGTGCACACCTGATATTTTCCCCCACTTGGTTGTGCAGGGAAGGGATGGCTTGCCTGGAAAAGTAGTGGCGGCTGGGCACGACGTACTGTGGGACAGCCACCGACATAAGGTTTTTAAAACTGTGCGTCTCCACCAGACGGAATGACAGCATTTCAAAGGCCAATAATTTTGAAATGCTGGCATTCAGGGCCAGGGATCGCGGGTGGGTAGGGGGGTACTTCCTCTTCCTCTCAAGTGTTTGGGAGATGGAAAGCTGAACGCTTCCACGGGACATTGTGGAGATGGTTGTTGGTGACCCAGGTGGTGGTGTTGCTGACAGATCGTCTGTTTGCGGGGTGGCAGGTGCCGGTATCACTACAGATGTGGCTGGAGCGGCTGAGACTGCAGCAGAAGAGGAAGCAGGATGAGCCAGAGACGTTTCTTGGTTTTGAAGGTGTGTACTCCACTGCAGCTCGTGCTTTGCACTTAGATGCCTGATCATGCAGGTTGTGCTCAGGTTGAGAAGGTTTATGCCTCGCTTCAAGCTCTGATTGCACAGGGTGCAAACCACTCGTGTCCTGTCATCAGCACATTTTCTAAAGAACTTCCACGCTAGAGAACTCCTTTGAGCTGACTTTGGTGCGCTCGTTCCCTTGCTGCGTTGGGCAGTAGCGGGCGTAGTGTCTAGGGCACGGCCGCTCCGCTTCTGCACCCTGCTCCCTCTTCTGCTGTGCTGGTGGCTCTGTGCGACCACCGCCTCTTCCTCCAAACTACTCAGGTCACCTGCATGACGTTCATTCCATGTGGGGTCGAGGACCTCATCGTCCTCCACATCATCTTCCACCCAGTCTTCACCCCTGCCCTCCTTGTCGGTCTCCACAATGCTGAACGCCGCAGCAGTTGGCACCTGCGTTTCGTCATCATCGGAGACGTGCTGCGATGATCCTTGCATGTACTCATCTTGAGAAATAAGTGGTTGGGCATCGCTGCACTCAATCTCTTCCACTTCTGGGGCAGGGCTAGGTGGATGGCCCTGGGAAACCCTGCTGACAGAGTCCTCAAAAAGAATAAGAGACTGCTGTATGGCTTGGGGCTCAGACTGCTGGCCTGATTTGCAAGGGGGTGAGGTGAAAGACGGTTGGACATTGGCTGCAGGTGCCAACTCTGACCTTTCTGCAGTAGACTGGGTGGGAGACAATGTGAAGGAACTGGAGGCACTGTCAGCAGCAAACCAATCTACTATCGCCTCAACTTGTTCTGGCCTCATCACTTCTAGGGGCGTTTGATGCCCTACCAAATACTGATGCAGGTTCTGTCGCCTACTCACACTTGAGGAAGGTGTTTCACTTGTGCGTGTAGCTGGCACAGATCGACCACATCCTCTCCTTGCAACAGGAGCTCTACCAGCAGCACCACGACCCAGGCCACGGCCCTTATTTGACGGTCTCCTCATATTTCTGTAATTTAAGATCTTGCCCTAGAAAGGTTTTTATTGAATAGCGGAATAGGAAATATGATCCAAAAAAGTGTATGTATCTCGCACGTACAAAACCACACTAGGCCCCAATTACTATTGTTTCTACCCCTAAAAGGATGGATGAGGAGTAGGAGGAGTATGGAACAGACAGCACCCTCAAATCTTCAGAAGTATGAGATGAACCCCAAAAACTTGGAAAGGTGGATCTCACACGTACCGACACAGACTATCCCGCAATTCAATTGATCCTCAAAGGTTTTTATTGAATAGCGGAATAGGAAATATGATCAAAAAAAGTGTATGTATCTCGCACGTACACAACCACACTAGGCCCCAATTACTATTGTTTGTACCCCTAAAAGGATGGATGAGGAGTAGGAGGAGGAGTATGGAACAGGCAGCACCCTCAAATCTTCAGAAGTATGAGATGAACCCCAAAAACTTGGAAAGGTGGATCTCACACGTACCGACACAGACTATCCCGCAATTCAATTGATCCTCAAAGGTTTTTATTGAATAGCGGAATAGGAAATATGATCAAAAAAAGTGTATGTATCTCGCACGTACACAACCACACTAGGCCCCAATTACTATTGTTTGTACCCCTAAAAGGATGGATGAGGAGTAGGAGGAGGAGTATGGAACAGGCAGCACCCTCAAATCTTCAGAAGTATGAGATGAACCCCAAAAACTTGGAAAGGTGGATCTCACACGTACCGACACAGACTATCCCGCAATTCAATTGATCCTCAAAGGTTTTTATTGAATAGCGGAATAGGAAATATGATCAAAAAAAGTGTATGTATCTCGCACGTACACAACCACACTAGGCCCCAATTACTATTGTTTGTACCCCTAAAAGGATGGATGAGGAGTAGGAGGAGGAGTATGGAACAGGCAGCACCCTCAAATCTTCAGAAGTATGAGATGAACCCCAAAAACTTGGAAAGGTGGATCTCACACGTACCGACACAGACTATCCCGCAATTCAATTGATCCTCAAAGGTTTTTATTGAATAGCGGAATAGGAAATATGATCAAAAAAAGTGTATGTATCTCGCACGTACACAACCACACTAGGCCCCAATTACTATTGTTTGTACCCCTAAAAGGATGGTTGAGCAGTAGGAGCAGGAGTATGGAACAGGCAGCACCCTCAAATCTTCAGAAGTATGAGATGAACCCCAACAACTTGGAAAGGTGGATCTCACACGTACCGACACAGACTATCTCGCAATTGAATTGATCCCCAAAGGTTTTAATTGAATAGCGGAATAGAAAATATGATCAAAAAGAAAGTGTATGTATCTCGCACGTACACCACCACACTAGGCCCCAATTACTATTGTTTGTACCCCTAAAAGGCTAGGAGTAGGGGGAGTATGGAACAGGCAGCACCCTCAAACCTTCAGAAGTATGAGATGAACCCCAACAACTTGGAAAGGTGGATCTCTCTCACACGTACCAACACAGACTATCCCCCAATTTAACTGATCCCCAAAGGTTTTTGATTAAATAGCGGAATAGAAAATATGATCCAAAAAAAGTGTATGTATATCACACGTACACAACCACACTGGGCCCCAATTACTATTGTTTGTACCCCTAAAAGGCTAGATGAGGAGTAGGGGGAGTATGGAACAGGCAGCACCCTCAAACCTTCAGAAGTATGAGATGAACCCCAACAACTTGGAAAGGTGGATCTCTCTCACACGTACCAACACAGACTATCCCCCAATTTAACTGATCCCCAAAGGTTTTTGATTAAATAGCGGAATAGAAAATATGATCCAAAAAAAGTGTATGTATATCACACGTACACAACCACACTAGGCCCCAATTACTATTGTTTGTACCCCTAAAAGGCTAGGAGTAGGGGGAGTATGGAACAGGCAGCACCCTCAAACCTTCAGAAGTATGAGATGAACCCCAACAACTTGGAAAGGTGGATCTCTCTCACACGTACCAACACAGACTATCCCCCAATTTAACTGATCCCCAAAGGTTTTTGATTAAATAGCGGAATAGAAAATATGATCCAAAAAAAGTGTATGTATATCACACGTACACAACCACACTAGGCCCCAATTACTATTGTTTGTACCCCTAAAAGGCTAGGAGTAGGGGGAGTATGGAACAGGCAGCACCCTCAAACCTTCAGAAGTATGAGATGAACCCCAAAAACTTGGAAAGGTGGATCTCTCTCACACGTACCAACACAGACTATCCCCCAATTTAACTGATCCCCAAAGGTTTTTGATTAAATAGCGGAATAGAAAATATGATCCAAAAAAAGTGTATGTATATCACACGTACACAACCACACTAGGCCCCAATTACTATTGTTTGTACCCCTAAAAGGCTAGATGAGGAGTAGGGGGGGTATGGAACAGGCAGCACCCTCAAACCTTCAGAAGTATGAGATGAACCCCAACAACTTGGAAAGGTGGATCTCTCTCACACGTACCAACACAGACTATCCCCCAATTTAACTGATCCCCAAAGGTTTTTGATTAAATAGCGGAATAGAAAATATGATCCAAAAAAAGTGTATGTATATCACACGTACACAACCACACTAGGCCCCAATTACTATTGTTTGTACCCCTAAAAGGCTAGATGAGGAGTAGGGGGGGTATGGAACAGGCAGCACCCTCAAACCTTCAGAAGTATGAGATGAACCCCAACAACTTGGAAAGGTGGATCTCTCTCACACGTACCAACACAGACTATCCCCCAATTTAACTGATCCCCAAAGGTTTTTGATTAAATAGCGGAATAGAAAATATGATCCAAAAAAAGTGTATGTATATCACACGTACACAACCACACTGGGCCCCAATTACTATTGTTTGTACCCCTAAAAGGCTAGATGAGGAGTAGGGGGAGTATGGAACAGGCAGCACCCTCAAACCTTCAGAAGTATGAGATGAACCCCAACAACTTGGAAAGGTGGATCTCTCTCACACGTACCAACACAGACTATCCCCCAATTTAACTGATCCCCAAAGGTTTTTGATTAAATAGCGGAATAGAAAATATGATCCAAAAAAAGTGTATGTATATCACACGTACACAACCACACTAGGCCCCAATTACTATTGTTTGTACCCCTAAAAGGCTAGGAGTAGGGGGAGTATGGAACTGGCAGCACCCTCAAACCTTCAGAAGTATGAGATGAACCCCAAAAACTTGGAAAGGTGGATCTCTCTCACACGTACCAACACAGACTATCCCCCAATTTAACTGATCCCCAAAGGTTTTTGATTAAATAGCGGAATAGAAAATATGATCCAAAAAAAGTGTATGTATATCACACGTACACAACCACACTAGGCCCCAATTACTATTGTTTGTACCCCTAAAAGGCTAGATGAGGAGTAGGGGGGGTATGGAACAGGCAGCACCCTCAAACCTTCAGAAGTATGAGATGAACCCCAACAACTTGGAAAGGTGGATCTCTCTCACACGTACCAACACAGACTATCCCCCAATTTAACTGATCCCCAAAGGTTTTTGATTAAATAGCGGAATAGAAAATATGATCCAAAAAAAGTGTATGTATATCACACGTACACAACCACACTAGGCCCCAATTACTATTGTTTGTACCCCTAAAAGGCTAGATGAGGAGTAGGGGGGGTATGGAACAGGCAGCACCCTCAAACCTTCAGAAGTATGAGATGAACCCCAACAACTTGGAAAGGTGGATCTCTCTCACACGTACCAACACAGACTATCCCCCAATTTAACTGATCCCCAAAGGTTTTTGATTAAATAGCGGAATAGAAAATATGATCCAAAAAAAGTGTATGTATATCACACGTACACAACCACACTAGGCCCCAATTACTATTGTTTGTACCCCTAAAAGGCTAGATGAGGAGTAGGGGGGGTATGGAACAGGCAGCACCCTCAAACCTTCAGAAGTATGAGATGAACCCCAACAACTTGGAAAGGTGGATCTCTCTCACACGTACCAACACAGACTATCCCCCAATTTAACTGATCCCCAAAGGTTTTTGATTAAATAGCGGAATAGAAAATATGATCCAAAAAAAGTGTATGTATATCACACGTACACAACCACACTAGGCCCCAATTACTATTGTTTGTACCCCTAAAAGGCTAGGAGTAGGGGGAGTATGGAACTGGCAGCACCCTCAAACCTTCAGAAGTATGAGATGAACCCCAAAAACTTGGAAAGGTGGATCTCTCTCACACGTACCAACACAGACTATCCCCCAATTTAACTGATCCCCAAAGGTTTTTGATTAAATAGCGGAATAGAAAATATGATCCAAAAAAAGTGTATGTATATCACACGTACACAACCACACTAGGCCCCAATTACTATTGTTTGTACCCCTAAAAGGCTAGATGAGGAGTAGGGGGGGTATGGAACAGGCAGCACCCTCAAACCTTCAGAAGTATGAGATGAACCCCAACAACTTGGAAAGGTGGATCTCTCTCACACGTACCAACACAGACTATCCCCCAATTTAACTGATCCCCAAAGGTTTTTGATTAAATAGCGGAATAGAAAATATGATCCAAAAAAAGTGTATGTATATCACACGTACACAACCACACTGGGCCCCAATTACTATTGTTTGTACCCCTAAAAGGCTAGATGAGGAGTAGGGGGAGTATGGAACAGGCAGCACCCTCAAACCTTCAGAAGTATGAGATGAACCCCAACAACTTGGAAAGGTGGATCTCTCTCACACGTACCAACACAGACTATCCCCCAATTTAACTGATCCCCAAAGGTTTTTGATTAAATAGCGGAATAGAAAATATGATCCAAAAAAAGTGTATGTATATCACACGTACACAACCACACTAGGCCCCAATTACTATTGTTTGTACCCCTAAAAGGCTAGGAGTAGGGGGAGTATGGAACAGGCAGCACCCTCAAACCTTCAGAAGTATGAGATGAACCCCAACAACTTGGAAAGGTGGATCTCTCTCACACGTACCAACACAGACTATCCCCCAATTTAACTGATCCCCAAAGGTTTTTGATTAAATAGCGGAATAGAAAATATGATCCAAAAAAAGTGTATGTATATCACACGTACACAACCACACTAGGCCCCAATTACTATTGTTTGTACCCCTAAAAGGCTAGATGAGGAGTAGGGGGGGTATGGAACAGGCAGCACCCTCAAATCTTCAGAAGTATGAGATGAACCCCAAAAACTTGGAAAGGTGGATCTCTCTCACACGTACCAACACAGACTATCCCCCAATTTAACTGATCCCCAAAGGTTTTTGATTAAATAGCGGAATAGAAAATATGATCCAAAAAAAGTGTATGTATATCACACGTACACAACCACACTAGGCCCCAATTACTATTGTTTGTACCCCTAAAAGGCTAGATGAGGAGTAGGGGGAGTATGGAACAGGCAGCACCCTCAAACCTTCAGAAGTATGAGATGAACCCCAACAACTTGGAAAGGTGGATCTCTCTCACACGTACCAACACAGACTATCCCCCAATTTAACTGATCCCCAAAGGTTTTTGATTAAATAGCGGAATAGAAAATATGATCCAAAAAAAGTGTATGTATATCACACGTACACAACCACACTAGGCCCCAATTACTATTGTTTGTACCCCTAAAAGGCTAGGAGTAGGGGGAGTATGGAACAGGCAGCACCCTCAAACCTTCAGAAGTATGAGATGAACCCCAAAAACTTGGAAAGGTGGATCTCTCTCACACGTACCAACACAGACTATCCCCCAATTTAACTGATCCCCAAAGGTTTTTGATTAAATAGCGGAATAGAAAATATGATCCAAAAAAAGTGTATGTATATCACACGTACACAACCACACTAGGCCCCAATTACTATTGTTTGTACCCCTAAAAGGCTAGATGAGGAGTAGGGGGGGTATGGAACAGGCAGCACCCTCAAACCTTCAGAAGTATGAGATGAACCCCAACAACTTGGAAAGGTGGATCTCTCTCACACGTACCAACACAGACTATCCCCCAATTTAACTGATCCCCAAAGGTTTTTGATTAAATAGCGGAATAGAAAATATGATCCAAAAAAAGTGTATGTATATCACACGTACACAACCACACTAGGCCCCAATTACTATTGTTTGTACCCCTAAAAGGCTAGATGAGGAGTAGGGGGGGTATGGAACAGGCAGCACCCTCAAACCTTCAGAAGTATGAGATGAACCCCAACAACTTGGAAAGGTGGATCTCTCTCACACGTACCAACACAGACTATCCCCCAATTTAACTGATCCCCAAAGGTTTTTGATTAAATAGCGGAATAGAAAATATGATCCAAAAAAAGTGTATGTATATCACACGTACACAACCACACTAGGCCCCAATTACTATTGTTTGTACCCCTAAAAGGCTAGATGAGGAGTAGGGGGGGTATGGAACAGGCAGCACCCTCAAACCTTCAGAAGTATGAGATGAACCCCAACAACTTGGAAAGGTGGATCTCTCTCACACGTACCAACACAGACTATCCCCCAATTTAACTGATCCCCAAAGGTTTTTGATTAAATAGCGGAATAGAAAATATGATCCAAAAAAAGTGTATGTATATCACACGTACACAACCACACTAGGCCCCAATTACTATTGTTTGTACCCCTAAAAGGCTAGGAGTAGGGGGAGTATGGAACAGGCAGCACCCTCAAACCTTCAGAAGTATGAGATGAACCCCAACAACTTGGAAAGGTGGATCTCTCTCACACGTACCAACACAGACTATCCCCCAATTTAACTGATCCCCAAAGGTTTTTGATTAAATAGCGGAATAGAAAATATGATCCAAAAAAAGTGTATGTATATCACACGTACACAACCACACTAGGCCCCAATTACTATTGTTTGTACCCCTAAAAGGCTAGATGAGGAGTAGGGGGAGTATGGAACAGGCAGCACCCTCAAATCTTCAGAAGTATGAGATTGTGTTCACTGTACCCCACAAAGATTGAGTTCACTGCACCCCACAATGATTGTGTTCACTGCACCCCACAAAGATTGTGTTCACTGCACCTCACAAAGATTGTGTTCACTGTACCCCCCAAAGATTGTGTTCACTGCACCCCACAAAGATTCTGTTCACTGTACCCCACAAAGATTGTGTTCACTGCACCCTAAAAGGATGTTGTTCACTGCACCCCACAAAGATTGTGTTCACTGCACCCTAAAAGGATGTTGTTCACTGCACCCCAAAAAGATTGTGTTCACTGTACCCCCCCAAAGATTGTGTTCACTGCACCCCACAAAGATTGTGTTCACTGCACCCCAAAAAGATTGTGTTCACTGTACCCCCCAAAGATTGTGTTCACTGCACCCCAAAAAGATTGTGTTCACTGTACCCCCCAAAGATTGTGTTCACTGCACCCCACAAAGATTCTGTTCACTGTACCCCACAAAGATTGTGTTCACTGCACCCCAAAAAGATTGTGTTCACTGTACCCCCCCAAAGATTGTGTTCACTGCACCCCACAAAGATTCTGTTCACTGCACCCCACAAAGGATTTTGTTCACTGCACCCCAAAAAGATTGTGTTCACTGCACCCCAAAAAGGATTTTGATCACTGCACCCCAAAAAGGATGTTGTTCACTGCACCCCAAAAATGATTTTGTTCACTCCACCCCAAAAAGATTGTGTTCACTGCACCCCACAAAGATTGTGTTCACTGCACCCCAAAAAGATTGTGTTCACTGTACCCCCCAAAGATTGTGTTCACTGCACCCCACAAAGATTCTGTTCACTGTACCCCACAAAGATTGTGTTCACTGCACCCCAAAAAGATTGTGTTCACTGCACCCCAAAAAGGATGTTGTTCACTGCACCCCAAAAAGGATGTTGTTCACTCCACCCCAAAAAGATTGTGTTCACTGCACCCCACAAAGATTGTGTTCACTGCACCCCAAAAAGATTGTGTTCACTGCACCCCAAAAAGGATTTTGTTCACTGCACCCCAAAAAGGATTTTGTTCACTGCACCCCAAAAAGGATGTTGTTCACTCCACCCCAAAAAGATTGTGTTCACTGCACCCCAAAAAGATTGTGTTCACTGCACCCCACAAAGGATTTTGTTCACTGCACCCCAAAAAGATTGTGTTCACTGCACCCCAAAAAGGATGTTGTTCACTGCACCCCAAAAAGGATTTTGTTCACTGCACCCCAAAAAGATTGTGTTCACTGCACCCCACAAAGGATTTTGTTCACTGCACCCCACAAAGATTGTGTTCACTGCACACCAAAAAGGATTGTGTTCACTGCACCCCAAAAAGATTTTGTTCACTGCACCCCAAAAAGATTGTGTTCACTGCAGCCCAAAAAGATTGTGTTCACTGCAGCCCAAAAAGATTGTGTTCACTGCAGCCCAAAAAGATTGTGTTCACTGCAGCCCAAAAAGATTGTGTTCACTGCAGCCCAAAAAGATTGTGTTCACTGCAGCTCACACACAGAAAAATGGATGTGGATCACTGACACCTGCCTATCTCCAATCCCACACCACACAGCAATATCGATTGTAGTTTGTAGAACACAGTTTCCCTAAAATTCAGCAGACTCTGTCCCTAACAGGATTGAGAAGAGATCGTAGATCAGGATTGAGTGCAGATTCACCCCACCCCCCACACAGCAATATCGATTGTAGTTTGTAGAAGACACTGACCCTATAATTCAGCAGACTCTATCCCTAAAATGCCTACAACTCGCCCTGCCTAAACACTCCGACCTGTCCCTCAATTCTATCCGGACACAAATGGTTTTTTCCTGCCTATCTTTCCCTAATCAGCAGCCAGCACGTTGATGTGTGCTCTGTCCCTGATATAAGCAGCATAATGACGCCGCTGCGGCTGCCTCGAACTTATAAAGACTTGGTCACATGCTTCAGACGGCCAATCACAGCTACTAAGACATTTGCAGGCATGGCTGGGATGGCTTAAGGCACACCAGTTAAACGATTGTTGATTGGCTGTTGAAAGCCCGCCATGAAAAGAGCGCCAAAGCATGCAAAACCCGGAAATAAAACGACCGAACACGGATTTTTACCCGAACATACAGTAAAGTGTCCGTGTCCGTGTTCGGGTACAAAAAATCCAATTATTCGGTACGAACACGAATAATACAGTCCGTGTTCGCTCAACACTACTCACCAATAATCCTTGATTTTTTTGCAATCCCACCAGATGTGTGCCATAGTACCGCTCTGGTTGCAACCTCTCCAGCATTGTGGGGAGTTGCTTTGTTGGTATTTGGGGTTTCACAGGGATTATGTACATCTTATTAGGCATTTATAAATAATTTCTATTGTATTTATTTCTGTCGCGTAACCATGTGGCCCTTTCAAAACGTTCACTACTTGTTGTTCTTCTAATCTTAAATCCAGCTTTTCTTTCCATTTTCTAATTAATGTAGGCATTGCCAGTGCCTTCAACTCCGTGAGTACTTTATAGATCTGAGATACTCCATGTTTCACAAATGTCTGTGTATTACATAAATGTTCTATTGCTTTTAAGTTATCTTCCGTTCTAATTGTTTGTGGTAGATCAGCCACAAAGTGTTTCAGCTGGAGATACAGTGGGTACGGAAAGTATTCAGACCCCCTTAAATTTTTCACTCTTTGTTATATTGCAGCCATTTGCTAAAATCATTTAAGTTCATTCTTCTTCCTCATGAATGTACACATAGCACCCCATACTGACAGAAAAACACAGAATTGTTGACATTGTTGCAGATTTATTAAAAAAGAAAAACTGAAATATCACATGGTCCTAAGTATTCAGACCCTTTGCTGTGACACTCATATATTTAACTCAGGTGCTTTCCATTTCTTCTGATCATCCTTGAGATGGTTCCACACCTTCATTTGAGTCCAGCTGTGTTTTATTATACTGATTGGACTTGATTAGGAAAGCCACACACCTGTCTATATAAGACCTTCCAGATCACAATGCATGTCAGAGCAAATGAGAGGAGAAAGGAACTGCCTGAAGAGCTCAGAGACAGAATTGTGGCAAGGCACAGATCTGGCCAAGGTTACAAAAAGATTTCTGCTGCACTTAAGGTTCCTAAGAGCACAGTGGCCTCCATAATCCTCAAATGGAAGACGTTTGGGACGACCAGAACCCTTCCTAGAGCTGGCTGTCCGGCCAAACTGAGCTATCGGGGGAGAAGAGCCTTGGTGAGAGAGGTAAAGAAGAACCCAAAGATCACTGTGGCTGAGCTCCAGAGATGCAGTCAGGAGATGGGAGAAAGTTGTAGAAAGTCAACCATGACTGCAGCCCTCCACCAGTCGGGGCTTTATGGCAGAGTGGCCCGACGGAAGCCTCTCCTCAGTGTAAGACACATGAAAGCCCGCATGGAGTTTGCTAAAAAACACCTGAAGGACTCCAAGATGGTGAGAAATAAGATTCTCTGGTCTGATGAGACCAAAATAGAACTTTTTGGCCTTAATTCTAAGCGGTATGTGTGGAGAAAACCAGGCACTGTTCATCACCTGTCCAATACAGTCCCAACAGTGAAGCATGGTGGTGGCAACATCATGCTGTGGGGGTGTTTTTCAGCTGCAGGGACAGGACGACTGGTTGCAATCGAGGGAAAGATGAATGCGGCCAAGTACAGGGATATCCTGGACAAAAACCTTCTCCCGAGTGCTCTGGACTTCAGACTGGGCCGAAGGTTTACCTTCCAACAAGACAATGACCCTAAGCACACAGCTAAAATAACGAAGGAGTGGCTTCACAACAACTCCGTGACTGTTCTTGAATGGCCCAGCCAGAGCCCTGACTTAAACCCAATTGAGCATCTCTGGAGAGACCTAAAAATGGCTGTCCACCAACGTTTACCATCCAACCTGACAGAACTGGAGAGGATCTGCAAGGAGGAATGGCAGAGGATCCCCAAATCCAGGTGTGAAAGACTTGTTGCATCTTTCCCAAAAAGACTCCTGGCTGTATTAGATCAAAAGGGGGCTTCTACTAAATACTAAGCAAAGGGTCTGAATACTTAGGACCATGTGATATTTCAGTTTTTCTTTTTTAATAAATCTGCAACAATGTCAACAATTCTGTGTTTTTCTGTCAGTATGGGGTGCTATGTGTACATTCATGAGGAAGAAGAATGAACTTAAATGATTTTAGCAAATGGCTGCAATATAACAAAGAGTGAAAAATTTAAGAGGGTCTGAATACTTTCCGTACCCACTGTACCTCCATTCACTTAGTGTTGTAAGTTCACCTCTGAGTTTTAGCTCTTGGAATGGACATATTTTTACCTTTACATACAATATCTTTTAATTGTGTGCTCCTAACCAATCTCCAAACAAAGTGCCTTTGTACCTATTAATGAAATGAATGGTGAATTGGGTGCCCATTTTGCCAGTCTATAAATAAAATCTCAAACTTAAAAACATTTCTAGTCAAAGTATGTGTGCCTACATCTAACATTCTGTATTTTTGTGGTATCCAAATATTTTTGTCTAATTGTGTCTTACTCGTGTTCTCTATTTTAACCCATCTTTTCTCACTTTTGTTATTTATCCATTCTATCATACGTGTTAAAATAACTACATTGTAGTATCTTTTTATATCTGGTGCTGCTAATCCTCCTTGTGTTTTATCTCTACTCAGTACCGCGTACTATAATCTTGGCCTCTTATTTTGCCAGATATATCTAAAAAACATTATTTTTAATGTTTTAAAAACTTACTGAGTGAGGGCTATTGGCATCATTTAAAATGTATATAATATTTTTGGGAGAGTTACCATTTTAACCATATTTATCCTCCCCATCCATGAAAGTGGTCACGATAATGTTTTCCTCATTTCTGTTTTAATTTTGTTAAGAAGGGGGATATAATAAGCTTGATACAAATTTCCCAATAAGGCTGCCAGCTTTATTCCTAAGTATGTTCAGTCTTTTTCCCCCAAGAAAATGGGAACTCTTTTTGAAGTGCCAGTTTTTCTTTTTTTTCTTAAGTTTATGTTTAAGACTTCTGATTTTACTGGGTTTGATTTTCAAATCCGATAGTTTCCCATAGTTTTTTACGGTAGATATTTTATTAAATTTTGAAATGTTGTTCTAGGATTAGATATATAGAACAGGATATCATCCACATAAGCATAGGCGAGGCCTTATAATAGGCTTACCTGTAGGTACAAAATCAAAAGTGGAGTTTACCTCCACTTTGAAGTGGGGATCTCAATGCACTCAAACAGCTAGATGAAATATTAAAAGCTCTGGGTCAGAAGCCTACGCCTGCTGTATCTTTTCTGAATATTTTTCATTGCTCGTTTTTCAATTTAAAATGCAGAATACTTTTAAACTAAAAATGCAAGTGAAAAGAAAATAGATTCAAGCTACAAGCATTGTTTTTGGCTCCTCCATTAGAAGTTTTTCAATGCAAGGTCAAACGGGAGCTTTGGCACACATATATCGTAACTTTGTGTTCAGTGCTTCAATGTTTTACTAACAGCAGCGCTATCAATCATTCTGACAGTCTTGTCCACTTTCAGAGGGTTGATTAAATTGTCACAGTATCATATAAATAGATGAGTAGCACCTTTTGCAAATTATAAAATGAAAAGGTTTTGCTTGCTCTAGTCTGAAAGACAATAGGTTCTAAATCAACCTTTTATTTGCATGTTACTAATAATCATTTTCACATCATTTCCATAATGTTCATGTTTGTAAAACTTCAGTTTCTTTTATTTTTCTTAATAAAAAAGGCATTGATAGTAAAATTTATGAATATGTGTGTGGAGCTTACCTGTGGAGTAAAATGACATGGACATATTACTGTCACTGCTCAATTGCTATATGTTTCCAAATGATAATACAGGCTCTCCTCACTTAACGACCAGGTTCCGTTCCAGCGACCAGGTTGTTAAACGAATTGGTTGTTAAACGAGGAGCCACAAGTAATCAATATTTTAAGCATTCCTAACTACTGTACTGTACTGTATTCTGAAAATAAAAGGTCTAAACACAAAACTCCAACTCAATAACATTGTTTTAATTTGGATAAGTACTGAAAACAAAAATATAAACAACAAAAATCCTGTACTGTATCGTACAATACAGTGATGTACAGTGCCCAAAAAGCTGTTCGTAAGTCTGAGCGGTCGTTAAACAGGTAAGTCGTTAAACGAGGAGTGTCTTTATAGCAGTGGCATTGATAAGAAGAGTAGCTGAAAAAAGTGTAGGCTCTATTCACACCTAAGCGTATCAATTTACTGGGATTTTTTGGGCATTTTTTTAAGCTTTTTTGCAGCTTTTTACAAGCCATTTTAAAGCTTTTTAGAAGTGTATTACAAGCGTTTTACAGCTTCAAGCGTTTTTGCTAAGCCAATAGAAAGCACTAGAGAGAGGAGAAGAAAATAAAATTAGGGATGGGATGGTGAGCTGTTTTTTGAGCAGAAAAACGCTCATAATACGCTTGAGTCAGGTGTTTCTATTGAAGTTTATGGGGCCAAAAATGCTTGTAATCTGCCAAAAAATAAGCTCATGTACTTTTTTTGAGCTTCAAGCGTTTTGCTTCAGGTGATAGAGTGCTCAGATGTGAATAGGGGGCCATTAAAATAAATGGGATTTGGCTTGTTCAGCATTTTAGAGCTACAAGCTTCAAGCAGAAAATCGCTCAGGTGTGAACGGGGCCTTACCCCATCATTTCAAATTCCTGATATGTGTCTGTTGTACTTGTGTTAAAAAGTATCTTGTTCTCTTTGTATTTCTTTCTTTGTGTGGAATACCTGGTGATCCTTCCAGTACCCCTGTTTTCCTATTGCAAACTGACCACTCTAAGCATGAGAGCACATCCATACCAGTGTGGTCAGTTTTCTTGCTGTGCTTGGAGCACAGTCTACCCGTCCTCCATTGGCCAAAACGTGTGCCGATGCACTCCTGCGCAGCTCTTCACTGAGAACAGTTTCTCTGCTTCTTGCTGAAATGTCCCCCTCCCTCCTGCAGTCTCCACCCCCACCTCTCTAAGCTCCTTATGCAGCTGAGAACAACAGAGGGAATGTGATCACTTATAAAAAAAGAAAAAAAGGTATTTATAATATTGTTTTATATATATATATATATATATATACCGTATATACTCGAGTATAAGCCGAGTTTTTCAGCACATTTTTTTGTGCTGAAAACGTCCCCCTCGGCTTATACTCGAGTCAAGGAAAAAAAAATTTTCCTGTCCGCTCCGACGGGTTTAAGGTTTAAAAATGGCGCCGCCCGTCGCATACATGTCACTGCGCACGCTCGGCCGCCGCTCGTGTAATTTCGGCTATTCCCGGCGCCGCTCGGGAGAGGCCGGGAATAGCCGAAAGTATACGAGCGGCGGCGGCGCGTGCGCAATGACGTGTCGGCGCCGGGCAGAGCCATTTTTAAAATGAAGGCACCTCGGGAACAGGTAAGTGAAACAGCTTCACTACCTGCCATTATGCAGGGCTGCGGGCACACTACAAGGGATGCAGTGCTGCGGGCATGGTCCACATGTACCATGCCCACAGCACTGCATCTCCTGTAGTATGCCCACAACCCCGGATCCTCTTGTACCATGCCAGTACCCTGCATTCTCCTGCACCATGCCAGTACCCTGCATTCTCCTGCACCATGCCAGTACCCTGCATTCTCCTGCACCATGCCAGTACCCTGCATTCTCCTGCACCATGCCAGTACCCTGCATTCTCCTGTACCATGCCAGTACCCTGCATTCTCCTGCACCATGCCAGTCACCCTGCATTCTCCTGCACCATGCCAGTACCCTGCATTCTCCTGCACCATGCCAGTACCCTGCATTCTCCTGCACCATGCCAGTACCCTGCATTCTCCTGCACCATGCCAGTACCCTGCATTCTCCTGCACCATGCCAGTACCCTGCATTCTCCTGCACCATGCCAGTACCCTGCATTCTCCTGTACCATGCCAGTACCCTGCATTCTCCTGCACCATGCCAGTCACCCTGCATTCTCCTGAACCATGCCAGTCACCCTGCATTCTCCTGCACCATGCCAGTCACCCTGCATTCTCCTGCACCATGCCAGTCACCCTGCATTCTCCTGTACCATGCCCGCCGCCCTGCATTCTCACCCTAGGCTTATACTCGAGTCAATGATTTTTCCCATCTTTTTGTGGTAAAAGTAGGGGTCTCGGCTTATACTCGGGTCGGCTTATACTCGAGTATATACGGTATGTAGGTCTGTATGTGCTTTTGGTAAAAGTATCCTCCTGATTCCTGCTAGCCTGAAGAGTGTGGAGGGCCAGGAGGATACTTTTATCAAAATTGCATACAGACCTACTTATTTATATAAGAGGTTACATTGGCTCTGGTAAGTGAATATTCACAGGGGAATATGCTCTGAAGAGCACCTGTCTGCAGCTTGATTCAAGTGGAGCACTATAGCACTGAGGAACTATTGACACTTTATGTTTGTGGCACAAAACTTTAGTGAGAACTGATCACAATAAGCAGTATCTTAGTGCAGAGGAATATATATAAAAAGTACATGAGGAAGGCAGCGCATGAACCACACCAGGATGCAATGGATAAGGAAGTCAGGTGAACATCCAGTATAGAAAGGGTTAACAGTTTATTGGTATTGATAACCGAAAAACAAAGTACATAAAATGCTTACATCCCCATGGGCTGGAGTGGACAAGGGCACCTGGCAGCAAGCAACACGAGTGCGAGGAGGTCAGTCTCCCAGCCAGGACTGCTGAGCAGTGTGTGCACAAAGCCGGAAACCAGCCGGCGTAAGGATGAAAGGACTCTGCTGTAGTTCCGTAGCGGTGACATCAGCCGGACGGGCGCCACTTGCGGGGAAGTACCAGGAACCAGGGTGGACCACAAGCTATATGGTTGCCATAACTACATGTTTCGCGCTATGCACTTTATCAAGTCATCTATATATATATTAAAAGGGGCTGTAAAGCATGCTTGAACATTTTATTGATCCACCATGTTAAACTGTCACAGTTGCTTGTGTTCTCAACCAAACTGTCAAGCCATCAAATGGCTGTGTCACAACTGATCATCACATGTATAGAACCAGGGGCTCAAACAGAGGCTAAGATGGTAGTTTTCTTGATTGTAAAGGAGAGGAGGGATTTAAAAATGGTAACCTGCAATATATTAAACTCTTGTTTTTGTATTTAAATATGCTTTAACTTTTTCCCAAAACAGTTACATTGAAGGCACACCTCTGGTGACATCTGTCACATCTGCCAGTTTGCTGTTGTTGGCTCTCAACTGGTCCATCAAGTCCTCCCAGTGCTAATGTTATAAAAGCTGATCATGCGTGCAACATCATGTTGACTTCACATTTAAACAAAGGCTGAGATGGTAACCTACTTGACTGTAAAGTATAGGGGTTTTTTTCCCACTTTACTGAAGATTAGTATGCATTTGCAAATATGCCACAGAACAGTTGATGAAAAGTTCATCTGTTTTGTGGTAACCCCACTTTTCTTCCTGCTCATTATTATGACTGGTGCTTTAGACATCAGGAATAAATGTATGCAATGCAATTCCTGCCCCAGGAAAGAGTTATAGATCTAATCAAATGTGTTACCCTGTTCATAATTATTTATATACCACTGTCTATATATATATATATATATATATATATATATATATACAGTATCTCACAAAAGTGAGTGCACCCCTCACATTTTTGTAAATATTTTATTATAACTTGTCATGTGACAACACTGAAGAAATGACACTTTGCTACAATGTAAAGTAGTGAGTGTACAGCTTGTATAACAGTGTAAGCTTGCTGTCCCCTCAACATAACGCAACACACAGCCATTATTGTCTAAACCACTGGCAACAAAAGTGAGTACACCCCTAAGTGAATATGTCCAAATTGAGCCCAAAGTGTCAATATTTTGTGTACACCATTCTTTTCCAGCACTGCCTTAACCCTCTTGGGCATGGAGCTCACCAGAGCTTCACAGGTTGCCACTGGAGTCATTTTCCACTCCTCCATGATGACATCACAGAGATGGTGGATGTTAGAGACCTTGCACTCCTCCACCTCTGTTTGAGGATGCCCTACAAAAGGGCTTAGGTCTGGAGACATGCTTGGCCAGTCCATCACCGTTACCCTCAGGCTCTTTAGCAAGGCAGCAGTCGCCTTGGAGGTGTGTTTGGGGTCGCTATCATGTTGGAATACTGCTCTGCGGCCCAGTCTCCGAAGGGAGGGGATCATGCTCTAAATCAGTATGTCACAGTACATGTTGGCATTCATTGTTCCCTCAATGAACTGTAGCTTCCCAGTGCCGGCAGCACTCATGCAGCCCCAGAACATGACATTCCCACCATCATGCTTGATTGCAGGCAAGACACACTTGCCTTTGTACTCATCACCTGATTGCAGCCACACACGCTTGACAACATTTGAACCAAATACGTTTATCTTGGTCTCATCAGACCACAGGACATGGTTCCAGTAATCCATGTCCCTAGTCTGCTTGTCTTCAGCAAACTGTTTGCGGGCTTTCTTGTGCATCATCCTTGGAAGAGGCTTCCTTCTGGGACGACAGCCCAGACGCAGTGTGCAGCGTATGGTCTGAGCACTGACAGGCGGACCCACCACCCCTTTAACCTCTGCAGCAATGCTGGCAGCGCTCATACCTCTATTTCCCAAAGACAACCTCTGGCTATGATGCTGAGCACGTGCACTCAACTTCTTTGGTGGACCATGGTGAGGCCTGTTCTGAGTGGAACCTGTCCTGGTAAACCGCTGTATGGTCTTGGCCACTGTGCTGCAGCTCAGTTTCAGGGTCTTGCCAATCTCCTTATAGCCTAGGCCATCTTTATGTAGAGCAACAATTCTTTTTTTCAGATCCTCAGAGAGTTTTTTGCCATGAGGTGCCATGTTGATCTTCCAGTGACCAGTTTGAGAGAGTGAGAGCGATAACACCAAATTTAACACACCTGTTCCCCATTCAACCTGAGACCTTGTAACACTAATGAGTCACATGACACCAGGGAGGGAAAATGGCTAATCGGGCCCAATTTGGACATTTTCACTTAGGGGTGTACTCACTTTTGTTGCCAGCGGTTTAGACATTAATGGCTGTGTGTTGAGTTATTTTGAGGGAACAGAAAATTTACACTGTTATACAAGCTGTACACTCACTATTTTACATTGTAGCAAAGTGTAATTTCTTCAGTGTTGTCACATGAAAAGATATAATAAAATATTTACAAAAATGTGAGGGGTGTACTCACTTTTGTGAGATACTGGTGTATGTGTGTATATATATATATATATATATATATATATATATATATATATATATATATATATAATTTTTTTTTTTTTTTTTTTTTTGTACACACTGTAGATGTATTTAAAGCAAAAGCTGGTGAAAAACTCTCTCTGCATGCAGTCTGTTCTTAGATTTCCAAGTGTATTTTTTTATTTATTTTTTGTACGAAAGTCATATGTTTTGAGAATCATACTTCACATCGAAAAAGCAGCTCCTATTTTCTTTGAAGTTATGGTAATTTTTATCTTGCGTTTTCAAGCATACAGTTAATTGTTAGATCCCGGAACAATAATATGTCAAAGTAAAACAACAGGAAAATAGCACTGCACCTCCTCTTTCAATTTTCCGAATCTATATGATTATTTCCAGCCAACTGATGAATCATTTTATATTGATTTAGGCAGTTTCATGATGACTGTGCTGCTTTTCATGTTATCCCAGCAAGCCGGGTGCAGCAAATCTCTAATTCTATATTCTTTTGTTGAAAGATTTTGAAACTGGAGCAGGCAATAATTGAACAGAGAAAGGAAATGAAACAACTCCAACATTTTTACTAAGACACGGTGGAAAAAACGGGCCGATTACAGGCAAAAATTGAAACCCACATGATAACAGCTCTGAGTGAACAAGATGTACTTTTAAACAAGCTGAATACGTTATTCTGTCGGTGACATGTCTTGAATTGTGATTTATTGTTTTTTGTCCATTTGTGAAATTCATATGTCAGAATGGAAATATAAAAATGTATACCCCTTTGTGATATTTTAGCCTTGATGCTAATGTAAAAAAAGTATAAAGTAAATTAGAAGTATAAAAATGTGAGATTAAAGTGACTCCAGTTTGAAAAAAATCTATTCAAGAATCTATTCTTCAATCAAAGTATCTTCTATTCCTCTCAGCCTCCCCCAAATTTTTTTAGTTGCTGTGATCTGACTTTCTGTTAGAAGGCGGCTACATCCGTGGTCTTCGTGGTCCCACTTTATGCAGGAACATAGCTACCCTCTCTTGCTTGCTTCTAAGGACTATTGACTATGGGTTTTGTAGTGTGCATAGAGCGGTGCACTTGCCTGCAACTAATGTGCACTGTTAAACAAATAGAAGTGAGGAGTAGAAAGAAGAGTTCTGGATGCTCACAGAGAATGTTCCAAGGAATGGAAAAACACAGTAGGAAAAGAATTCATAAAAAATAGATTACAGGATGTGCAAGTTGCCAGTGATGGGTCCTGGATGAGAGATATTTTTCTCCCACTATTTGGGTTGTGGTCCCTTTGAGGGAGAGTTTAAGATACATTTTTAGCAGTCAGGGGTTGTCAGCTATGCAGGGTAAGGAATTCTAGAGTAGTCCGCTCAGTTGGAGAGTAGAGGACTGAAATACAATACTCTCGAGATTTGTAAGTTGAGACCTGGAATTCGGAGGTTTAGAGAGACTTTGGGTGGGAAGGATCTCCAAAACCTGATTACAGAACTTTATTGCCAAAACAGTTAACCCACCTGCAAGGGAGGCTTGAAAGGCAGCAAGAAGGAGTCAGAACCTGTCTGTGAGAGCATCTCGGGGGAAATACTAGAGGCTACTTTCAGCATTCTCTGTCCCACTGATGAAATTTTCACTGGGCACTCACCAATGGGATACACCACTCCATGCTGATAGCTAACAGAAATGACATCACAGAGCTTTTGAGGTTCAAATAGGATATTACCTTGATCAGAAGAAATATTTTGAGCAGTTTTCCCGGGAGGCAGTAGTAAGGCACAGCGACGTCCCTGGCACCTCCAGAAAGTGGCAAGAAAAGGGTATTTTTTTGCTGTTGTTTATATCTGGGGGTGGGGGGCAGTCAGCAATGTGAACCTTGATTTTTCATGCAAGGTCTTTTTTAACATGTTAGGGCCTTTGTTTGCTTTAAGGCCTTATGCACACAGCACGTTTTTACGGCTGCTTCTTGGGGCATCTGACATTTTTTTTCCTGCCTCTAAATGCCCCTCCATATTAGCCTATGTGTCAATGCACACATCAGCTTTTAGCAGCGTTTAGTAGCAGGAGCTTTTAGAAGCAGGAAAAATAAAATGACTGCCAGTGCGTTTAAGAGCAGCAGAGTTTGGGCAGAATAAATGTTTGAAGCTACTAACAGCTGCTAGATACTGCTAACAACTTCTAAAAGATGTTAAATGTTAGTGTTTGAGCATTAGTTAGGCCTCTTGTACATGATACTCCTGTTTTAGCATGTATGTTTTCAGACGTTTTTTTTCTATGTATTTGTGCATATTTACACACATTTTCTCGCGCATATGGGTTTGTGCAGTTTTGCGCGCACATTTTCTATGGTTTTCTTATTCTCGCGTTCTTGTTCTACATAATATTTAAATGGACATTTGCATGGATTTGCACAAGAGGTGTAAATTACAGACCAAAAAAGCTGATTCCTCTTTTTTTTTTTTACTGAAGAATGCACGGCACTTGTTTACATGACTGTGTGCATAGGCACATTATAATTCATTGGCTGTATTTTAGCTTAGCTGTACTGAGCTTATCAAGCTGCAGTGTGCAAGAGGCCTTAATTTCAATGACCAGAGTACATTTGTTATTCTGGACAATTAAATAAATTACCGCCCAAAAGCTTGACGCCTATAAAAGCTCCTAAAAACTTGTAAAAGCTTAAGACACTTTTACAAGCGTCAGGCGTTTTTTCTGCAAAAACACTGCTGGCTTTTAGGAGAGGTGTGCATGAGGCCTAAAGCCCAACTCAAGGCTAGTTTTAAATATAACCCCAGTGAGGTTCTCCCACATTGCATGGGTTAAATGCTCATTTGGCTAGGTGGGAATATAAAAAGTACAAATATATACCCTAATTCTCCCTCCCAAATCTTTGCTCCTCTTTGTGTGAATAGCTTCAGTTCCCTCAGCCAATCACAGCTCTCTGATGTCATTACCTACAAAGCAGGATCAGTAGTCCTGTGTTGCATAGAAGTTTGTAACGGAACAACCAGCACCCGACCGAGTACCTCCGTTGACAGATGCTCCTAGTGCTTCCCGAGGGGCTCCAAGCACTCCACCAGACACCGTAACCACTTCAGACCCCACGAACCGCCGCAGCTTGGTTAGGGTCTTGCAGTCTCCTACCCACCCTGGACCTCCGACAAGGCTCCAGGTTCCTGTAGGTGAACCTCTCTTTCCCCAGAGAGTGCAGCAGAACAAGCTCTTACACAAGCTCTTACAAGAGCTCAGTGATTATCCAAGGGAGTATGGAGGACATAGCAATCCCTTGCAGCAGATTCCCCCAATAAGAGACAGAACTCTAGATTGAGGTGAAGGAACTCAAAACAACTTAATTGAACAAGACTTATATACAGAATTTGGAACATCCCTCCCCCAACAACCGCTTTCCTATTGGTCAATTGTAAAGTACCTGTGGTCTCCTTCAGGTCCTCCTTAGCCATGCAAATGAGGACTTGAAAATGAGACAGCAGGGATTGGTCCGATAGCTTGACCAGAAGGATTGCCATGTGCAATGAGACAGAAGTCCCCAGGGGGCAATCAATGTACACAATAGCCAGACACAGAACAATGGGAGGTCATTAGCACTTACAATGAGACAGGGCAATCCACATTCCCAATACACAAACAAAAGGAAAACCTTGCTGACATTGAAAGATATGTAATATACACAGCATTTAGGAATTACAGATTTCATGGCAAATGGGAATACATCTTAATATTTCTATATGGAGATATTGCTGGCAAATATGAAGCAATCCAAACCATTACTTATCTGTCTTTAAATTCCAATGATGGTGAATACCGTCACAAAGAGCATCAAGGGCCCACCCCATGCCTATAGGAATGCACTTTTTTGCGAGTAGATCTAGTATACTATCTATGTTTGTCCCAATAATGTTTGAAGCCACATACTGTTGACTGTGTCACTACATTTGTTGATAGTCTATTCCAAGCATCAACTACCCTTTCAGTAAAATAATATTTTCTAAGATTAGTTTTGAACTTTCCTACAGTTAGTTTAAGGTCATGTCTCTATGTTCTTAAATTTTGGTTTCTTATTGAAAAACCTCCTGAACCTTATTCACTCACTTGATATAGGTAAAGGTTTCAATAATTTCTCCCCTTTCCCTTCTTTCCTCCAGACTGTACGTATTAAGTTTGTGAAGTCGCTCTTGATATGTTTTATCCCTCAGACCTTTCACCATTTTGTTACCTGTCTCTGGAGTTTATGTGACAACACTGAAGAAATAACAGTTTGCTATAATGTAAAGTAGTGAGTGTAGAGCCTGTATAACAGTGTAAATTTGCTGTCCCCTCAAAATAACTCAACACACAGCCATTAAAGTCTAAACCATTGGCAACAAAAGTGAGTACACCCCCAAGTGACAATGTCCAAATTGGTCCCAATTAGCAATTTTCCCTCCCCGGTGCCATGTGACTCGTTAGTGTTACAAGGTCTCAGGTGTGAATGGGGAGCAGGTGTGTTAAATTTGGTGTTATTGCTCTCACTCTCTCATACTGGTCACTGGAAGTTCAACATGGCACCTCATGGCAAAGAAGTCTCTGAGGATTTGAAAAAATAATTGTTGCTCTACATAAAGATGGCCTAGGCTATAAGAAGATTGGCAAGAGGTTTAACAGGACAGGTTCCACGCAGAACAGGCCTCGCCATGGTCGACCAAAGAAGTTCAGTGCACGTGCTCAGCGTAATATCCAGAGGTTTTCTTTGGGAAATAGATGTAGGAGTTCTGTCAGTTTTGCCACAGAGGTTGAAGGGGTGGGGGGGTCAGCCTGTCAGTGCTCAGACCATACGCCGCACACTGCATCGAATTGGTCTGCATGGCTGTCGTCCCAGACGGAAGCCTCTTCTAAATGTGATGCACAAGAAAGCCTGCAAACAGCTTGCTGAAGACAAGCAGACTAAGGACATGAATTACTGGAGCCATGTCCTGTAGTCTGATGAGACCAAGATAAAAGTATTTGGTTCAGATGGTGTCAAGCATGTGTGGCAGCAACCAGGTGAGGAGTATAAAGACAAGTGTGTCTTGCCTACAGTCAAGCATGGTGGTTGGAGTGTCATGGTCTTCGACTGCATGACTGCTGCTGACATTGGGGAGCTACAGTTCATTGAGGGAACCATGAATGACAACATGTACTGTGACATACTGAAGCAGAGCATGATCCCCTCCCTTCGGAGACTGGGCCACAGGGCAGTTCTCTAACATGATAACAACCCCAAACACACCTCCAAGATGACCACTGCCTTGCTAAAGAAGCTGAGGGTAAAGATGATGGACTGGTCAAGCATGTCTCCAGACCTAAACCCTATTGAGCATATGTGGGGCATCCTCAAACAGAAGGTGGAGGAGCGCAAGGTCTCTAACATTCATCAGCTCCATGATGTCACACGTGGACTCCAGTGGCAACCTGTGAAGCTCACGCCCAAGAGGATTAAGGCAGTGCTGGGAAAATAACGGTGGGCACACAAAATATTGGCACTTTGTTCCCAATTTGGACATTTTCACTTAGGGGTGCAGTCACTTTTGTTGCCAGCGGTTTAGACATTAATGGCATTGGCATTAATGTTGAGTTATTTTGAGGGGACAGCAAACTTACACTGTTATACAAGCTGTACACTCACTAGTTTACATTGTAGCAAAATGTAATTTCTTCAGTGTTGTCACATGAAAAGATATAAAATATTTACAAAAATGTGAGGGATGTACTCACTTTTGTGAAATACTGTATATACTGTGTATATGTCGATCACATAGTAATATCACACTAGGTAGGTCACATGGTTATATCACACTATTAGTAGCATTACCAGTGTGAGTGTGAATGGTTTGTATACAATATATATATATATATATGTATATATATATATATATATATATATATATATATATATATATATATATATATATATTTTTTTTTTTTTTTTTTTTAATATGTACAAAAAAAAAATCTAATTTAAAAAGAAAACTTTTAAGGCTGTATATGTGGTTTCTCAAAATCCCCATTATATCTTGGTTTCTTCACATACTGCATCCGGGATCTCGAGTCCTTGATAAAATTTATGTGTGTAGGTCCGTTCATGTGGCTATCCCCCCCATTGTTCCATGCATGTTTATAATATTAAACTTTAACATAGCAACAGATGTATGCATTTACAAAAATGTTTTTCACTTTCTAAAAATGAATGCTAAACATCCTTAAGAGGCAGCACCAAATAGTTTGCCATTGATTGTTAAAGAGTGGCCCTTCAGACCACATCTGCTTTATGGTTTCAAGGTTTTTATTTCAAATTCTTAGATAGTACTCTTTGATAGGACATGTGCTTCAAATGACCCTAAATAAATATTATTTATATATTTCAAGGTTAATTGCTGCTGTGACCATAGCAAATGTTGATGATTTACATTAAGAAAAGGGCCAAAACCAGGATGCCAAGACTTGTCAAGGAAAACAGTGATTGTTAAAGATTGCATTAACACTCATCCATATAAAGAATGTGAGAAACCAAAGTGTTTTCTTGAGAAAATGCAGTTAAAGGTATGTTTAATTGAATAAAGCGGAGAGTATGAGAACAAATGCAAGGCCACAGATAATGGGCTCTGCGGAATTTTGTATTACTGAAAAGCAGTATCTTTCTTTGTTGTACCTCAGTCTACATTGAAGCAACACTAGAATTCTTGTAAAGACGGCAATACGGCATGTTAAGTAAAACAATGTAACTAGTAAAATATTTGCAGTCTTTTGACCTTGTTCTATTTCTCATGTGCCCTCAGAAAAGTCTAAGCGAAGTTTTAATGGCTGCGGGTCAAGCAATTATTCAAAATAAATCTTCGTATTGTCATCATTTTATAAAGCCAAGGCCAACAGAACCTTACTCAGTTATGCCTACTGTAGATGGTAGCTGGGTTGCTTGAATTAATAAACCTATGTCGCTGAATAAAGAGAAAATCAATATTTACTTTCAATGATATTATCATTTGCAAATATGATGTCAGAAGAGACCGCAACACATTGGCTTAATTTCTATACATTTCTTTTCAAAGTAATTTCTGTGTTGTTCAGGACTCTTTGCTTTCAGCCCTTGATAAGATAAGAAAGTTTAGAGGCAAATAAGCTGGATATACACCAGTAGAATTTTTTTCAAAATGTCTAGGAAAACCAAAATGTAATTTAAAAACATACTAAAGTGAATTTTATGGCAAACAAATGCAATAAACTACTCAAATGTTTGGTACAATATAAAAGATGAGGTTACACCAAGTAAAGAGGTACCCAACATGTCAAATCTTAAATTTGTGTGCACCCGTGAAATGGCGACAAACTTCAGTACCCTATATTTTCAATAGGCGATGCTTCAAAAGTCCCCTACCGAAGAAGTCAATGCTAGATTGAAGCTCTGGCGTAACGCGTATAGGGGGCGGAGCCTGCGTGCCTGACGTCGACGTCTCTCCTGTGTTTGATATCTGCATACCGCCATACAAGCAGGCACTTTGTTGTCAATTTTTTATTCCCCCATGCATTATATGTCCTCTTCTGGAGTTATGAACTGAGGTCCCCTGGTCTGGTGTATTTGGATCCTAATAGTGGCTACTGACCTGCTTGGGTCCTGTATTAAGAAGTTGGATAGAGGTCCCCTGGTCCTGTGTATTCAAAGCTGATGCTGACCCGTTTGGGTCCTGCATTAAGGTGAGAGGCCATTCCTTCTGGTGACGGGATTTTGCACAGAGGTGTTTGTGATTATCTGTGGAATCACTGGCTTCACTTCACATTGTGGACACTGAGCACTGTTTTATTTATGGACTTTTACTGGACACTTCTTTTTAAATTATGTGCACGCACATTATCGTTTGATATCTTATATATAATTTTAACACAGTTGATCTGGCGCATCACTTTCCCTATTTTTGATTATTTTTGGTTGTGACGAGTGAACACGATACAGTGTATGCTGCCGGCTGATTTAACACTTTATGTTATTTTCTGCAATTGATGATTTATTTCTAATACTGGTTTTTGTACACTATAATCACTGAATTATTTCTGTTTGCACTGATAGTTTTTGTTTCACGATGCTTCAAAAGTCCCCTATAGGTATCAGTTTAGTGTTGCTGGGGAGTTCTTGTGTTAGAATTATTGCTCTCACTCCGGCGGGTGGGGCGATATCTAACATGTGTATCGCAATCAATGTTTTCATGCATAGATGCCCATCGACACATGTGTTTAAGTTCGTATATGTGTGTATATGTGGGGGTTGAGAGGCCTCAACATTTTTTTTTTTTTTGGGGGGGGGGGTTTATGTGCTTGAATGTAACTTTTTTTTTGTCAAAAAAAAAAAAAAATAGGAGTCTGCCTGTCAGTTTCGCACACAATCCCGGTGGGTGCAGCCACCGGATTGTGTGTAATACCCCCCACTGTCAGGTCCATACGATGGTGTCAAATTGTTTTTGACCACAGTGATGAAAAAATTTGAAGGAGCAGGATGGAAAGAAAATAAATATAAGTCTTACCTTATTCGTGGAGGACAGGGTGGGGCAGGGTGTGGCCCAAGTGGTCTTCGGGGCATCAGTTGCAGGGAAAAGATTCTCCCTCCTTTTTCATAGGGTGGGGGCCAGTTTTTTGTCATAGCAGCAGGCAGAGGTGGTTGGGTTTTGAAGTCAGGGAATGGTTACGTTCTTTGGAGAACGATGGGTTGGGCCCATCTTGGGTATGGGTGTACCTGCCCTGTTAAGTGTCAGAAGTGACAGGTGATTGATTATTTGGCTGCATTGGATGTTGTGTTGTTAAACAATTGTCCCTGAGACGGTGTAGTTGCGGCTGGGGGCCGTAGAGATGCGAGTGGGTGCCAGATACAGCTGGTTGGTCATTCAAGGGGTGCCTTCAAAATCCTAAGACCTAGGGGAAGTGAAGATAGTACATCAGGCTGTTAGTTATGATATGTTTTTCGAAGAATGTAATTTTGATGTAATTTTATGTAACTAAGAGATTTAATGGTTAAATTAAGGTTGTTTAATAAAAAGGCTGCTATGGCCATTTAAACCCAATGGTGAGTTGTGTGGCCTGAGTCATTACATTTGGGGGTAAATAGGGAGGAAAATGTGGTGTCCATGGGGGAGTGTCATGGCAGCCCTAACATTGGCAATACCCCAGTCATGTTCCAGCTAGGGAGATTCATCCTATCTACTTGTCCTGGTGACCATTGTCAAAGTGTATGAAAATGAGACATTACAAAAAATGGACTTGTCATTTGAACTGCAGTACTGGGGGAAATCTTTCAAAGGAAACACTTTTAAATCCCCGTACACACGTACCGATCGTCGGCCGAACGATCGGCCGTCTTTTGTCCAGGGCTGTCGTGTCTGTTGAAAACTGCAAAAGACTGCACACAAATTTTTTCGGCCAACAACAGCCGACTGCAGAAGTGATGTCATGTGATGGTTAACTTTCCCTGTCTTTTTTCTTTTCTGAGCATGCCCAGTCTTGCAAATCTGCTGTATGTCGGCCGAAATCTGTACTGACTGGCGAACAATCGGCCGTTCTGGTGTTGGCCAACAAAAATTTTAATGCTTGCACGACAGATTCTGTTCGGCCGAAAATGCGCTGTCGGCTGTCGGAAGCATCATACTAACAAGCCTACTATCGGCCGATCGGTCGTCGGCCGAATATTTACGGCCGACAATCGGTACGTGTGTACGGGGCATTACAGTGACAACTGTTCAAGAGGGATTGCCCTTATTTTAGAGACAATGCTTCCACTTCCTTACCCTTATTTTAGAGACAATGCTTCCACTTCCTTACCCTTATTTTAGAGACAGTGCTTCCACTTCCTTACCCTTATTTTAGAGACAATGCTTCCACTTCCTTTAGTATCTATGGGACCAGAACTGCTGGGAGATTTCCCCAATAGAACACAGAAGTCAAGAGTAAAAAGTTTTGAATTACTGCCATGGAATAATATAGACAACATTTCAGACTTTTCTCCAACTTTCCCTTTTATGTGTGCTTTTTCCTATAGCAGCCTTTCTTTTTTTCTCATGGCAGGTGTTAGTTTATTGTAAACCGGTGCTTTAAACATGCAGGCCAAAGTATCAAGTTAGTTTTAATCCCCAGAAGTAAATACTTTTATTCCACAACTCTGCCAATATAGATCCCTGGTACTTTTGGGTATAGAAAAGTATGTACGTAACTGACCTAGCACTGGCAGGGTCCACAGCCCTAAAGTGGTTGTAAAGCCTCACGTCTTTTTACCTTTATGCATTCTATGCATGAACTAAAAAACCTTCTATGTGCAGCAGCCCCCGCAAATACTTACCTGAGCCCCACCACGATCCAGCAATGTGCACAAGAGCAGCGGCACTTCAAAGCCTGGTACACACTATGAGGCTTTTTCCATTCAAACCAGAGGGTTGAATGAAAAAAATTGTCTGCTCTGGTCGGAGCTGCTGTATTCACGCTCCAACGTTAATACAGATATCTCCCCCACTGAGTTGTTGTGTTCTGACAGGGGGATGCCCCACCCCACCAGAACACTCCAGTCAGCGCTCGCAGCCTATGGCCGAGAGCACTGATCGCGAGATGGTTGGCTGCTGGTTTTCCAGCATGCTCGGCCGGTTTCTGCTGGACCAGCTGCCATAAACAGGAGCCGGATATTGGACGGTTTTTATTGAACCGGCCAATGTTGCCCAGCATTCGGCCCGTGTGTATGGGGCCTAAGGGCTCTTTTACACGGTCCCCCTCCATAGGCAGATCCGTGTTGCTTGGCAGGGATCGATCCGCGATCCCCGCTGAGCCGGCGGATGACAGCTCCGTCTCCCCTTGCAGAGCGGAGAGGGAGGTGTCTCAGCCCCCGCTGCCCTCTATGGGGGATCGGATGAGAGCGGACCGCCTGTCCGCTCTCATCAGATCCGATCCGATCCGATTACTGAACGGATGGAAAAATAGGGTTTCCATCCGTCCAGATTTCACAGACAGGATCGGATGCGGATGGCAGCGGGTGTCAGCGGAGGTGTCTCCGCTGACATCCGCTGCCCCATAGAGCTGCATGGAGGATCCGATCAGATTCGCCTAAAAAACTGGCAGGCGGATCTGATCGGATCGCCTGTGTGAAAGAGCCCTAAGTGAGCTACGACTTTGACATCTTGTAGCTTATACAGGGCTTTTCTTCACTCACAGTCACAGAATAGAGTTACATGGGAGCGAAAGAAAGTTTTTGTGATATTAGAGGGCCCAAATCACTAGCCAGTCCTGTATACTGTATGTAAAACAAACAGTCTTTATTTTTCAAAAAAGCAAACAAAAACAGCCCTTTTTCAGCATGAACAAACAAAATAGTTCATCACTCTGCTACACAATAACAAAACTTCAGCTCATCGGCAGCATACACTACTATCATATTTTTGTAGGCCCTGGAGAACCAGGACAGTAAAACACCAAATGACCACAAATTTAGAAGTAAACACCTCAATGTATTTGTTAAGAGGCATTATAAGTGTTTAAAAGACTTCATTTATGACAACAAATGCAGAAAGAAAGTGAAAATTATTATTTTTTTGCAAGTTGTCAATTTACTATGATATTTTTCACACACAGCATAAGCATACTAAGAATTACACCCCAAAACACATTCTGCTACTCCTGCAGAGCATGGGTATATGACCTATGTGAGACATTTTCAATGTCTGGACTGATTATGTACAGGACTATGTGTAGCACACCCTCTAAGGAGCAACACGTAGAATAGGATCCCCCTCACTGCACAGCCAGGCACACCAAGAGTCCCCAGAGTCAGAAAACAGTCCAGTACTTTGATTTTTTTTGTTTATTTGAGGGATTAGAAATTTGATGGGGAGTAGCGGTATTATGGGATGTCCACTTGACTTTTAACAACTTCAGGGACAACTTCTCCTATGTAGAGTCTATATACACTGTTCACTTCCTCCAGCACACTTGTTTGCAAAGAAAAGAAACTCACCTGAGAAACTTTAGTGGATCTGACTAGTATCTCCACCAGATCAAAGGAAAAGCCCTCTACAGGCAGGTACCCTAGGCCTCTTGGTTGTGTAGCAAAGTCCAGTGTCCAGCTTATTATTCCTGTGGCTACTGATCCCAGCACCACCTCTTCAGGCATTGCCAGACCACCTGGCTGCAGCTGCCCCTTTCACTAGCTCTCCTGGCTACATTCCCACAGTCCTCCCAGACTGACACTCTCTCTCTCCACAGTCCTCCCAGACTGCTCGCTCACCAGCCTACACGGCTGACTTGTCAGGAAACCACCTGGATGTGCTGACCTGCTCCTGCTGTCCTCTCCTTGCTCCCGTGCCTCCAAGAAGGATTCTTCTGTGTGCTGTGGAGGGTCCCTCGAGCACCCAAGCCCCAGGCCCAAGGTCACCCCCCCACTCTATGGGGCACCCTCAAGGGCCACTGACAGCCTCCTCAGCACTCCATCTTCCACCCCACTGCCCCCTGCTGGCATGACTCATGAGTTTTTTATGAGGTGAGTGGGCCCCTTCTAGCACCCTTTTGCTGGGTATTGGCCAGGGTCCTCATAAATATTCCAAACAGCCCCTCCTAGACTCCACCCTCTACTTCTGGAGGCTTCTCCAGGGTTCCAGAAAGCAGGCGGGGTCATTAGAGATGCTGTTTGCTGAGTCATCCAGCCTCCCTGAGTCTGTTAGCCCTGACCCAAATGCAACCTAGGCCTGGCTCTCAGCCAGGATAAATTTTCCTACTCTGCAAACTAACTATGTACACCTAATCTAGCACACTTGAGGGTGCTACAGATGTATCTTGTGTATCACACAAATCAACCAATTGTATCAAAAACAGTGTACTGTAATGGTCGCCCCTGTACAAGCATTAAATTAATTATAAAAATGTAAAAATTATTTGGTGTGTTTACCTTAAGTGGTGTTCAAACCATACACATAATTAACCATTTGCCGACCGTCCACTGCAGATATACTGCTGCAAAATCACGTATATCCAATAATCGTAAGAGAAACTGACAGAAGACCCGCCTGTTTATGTAAACAAAGCAGGCGGGTCTTCTGTCATACAGGCGGAGAAAGATCAGGAGTTTCAGCTAGGCTGAAACCCCAATCTCTCTGTGACTGTCACAGAGCCCTCCCGCCCCCCCCCCCCACACATACACAGTCAGTAAGCATATTTAGGCATACATTAACCGCTTTGATCACCCCCAGTGTTAATCCCTTCCCCGCCAGCGTCATTTATACAGTTACAGTGTATATTATTTAGCAATGATTATTGTATTAATGTCATTGGTCCCCAAAAAGTGTCAAAAATGTCAGTTAGGGGTCCGATTTGTCCGCTGCAATGTCGCAGTCCCGCTAAAAATTGCAGATCACCGCCATTACTAATAAAAAATAAATAAAAAGTCCAAAAATCTATCCCGTAGTTTGTGAACACTATAACTTTTGCGCAAACCAATTAAAATACGCTTTTTGGGATTTTTCTTACCAAAAATATGTAGCAGAATACAAATTGGCCTAAACTGATAAAAAAATTAGATTTTTAAAAAAATTTTATTGGGAATGTTTTATAGCAGAAACTAAAAAATATTGTGTTTTTTTCAAAATTTTCGCTCTTTTTTTGTTTATAGCGCAAAATTCTAAAAACCGCAGAGGTGATCAAATACCACCAAAAGAAAGCTATATTTGTGGGACAAAAAAGGACATCAATTGTATTTGGGTACAGCATCGCATGACCGCGCAATTTTCCGTTAAAATAACGCAGGTCGAATCGCAAAAAACAGGCTAGTCATTAAAGCGGAGTTCCGGCCACATTTGTTACCTAAAAATACCCCCCTAGTCCAATTACACTAACACTAACCCCACATTACAGTAGTGTACAGTAAATGAATATAGATAAAATCTTACCTTTAAAATTGATTGAAGAGCGCGGCCATCTCCGGTGTGGGCGTCTGAAGCCGCTGTGTCCCCCGCTGTGTCCTTCTTACTGGTTTCAGCTACCCAGAATACTATCGCAATCTCGCCCATGCGCAGTAGATTGCGACCGGCAATCAGAGTAATGGCCGGCCATTCACAATGCATCCTGGGATTGATGACGCTCATCTCCCAGGACGCAATGCAAAGGAGGAAGTGACGTCGGGGGTCGTGGCCGCACAAGGAGAAAGAGGAAGGAAGGTAAGTTAATTTTCATTAAAAATAAGGTAAGTGAAACAAAAAAAAAATGAACTATCCAATTCTTTTTCAGGTTTGTTTACTCCACCTGATGCTGCAAAGTTTTTTTTTAGGGTGGAACTCCGCTTTAAGGGGGTAAAACCTTCCAGAGCTGTGGTTAAAAATGTCAGTTTGTAAAACCTGTGCCTTTTTTTTTAATAAAATGACTGTGATAAGTGCCAATAAATTATAACATATAATAAATTAAATAAATACAATTTTAATTCATTTCACATTAAAAAGGAGTGCAGAAGACTAAAGTGACTGGGTTCCATATACTAATCCATTCAAATAAGTGCAAAAAAGTGCAAATGCCAATTGACAGTGAGATGTAGCAGCAAAAGGACCAATTGGTAGGGGGCAACTCTTTCCCACGAGCGGCTCCTCTCCCCACTCTATTGAGTGAAAGCGTGGGAGAAAGCGTGTTCTGGAGTGCGTTTCTGAACTCATCCCGTTCTCTGACTGCGTATCTTCTTGTGATGATACGTTTTTTTTTTTGTGCATGGTTTATCATACATGCTCTCTGATTCAACATCTACCCCTGCCTGGGCTTGGAGCATGCAAAATAAGCCACCTTAGCATAGAGTATAGTCTGTCAGGTACAGAATAAGTGTGGGGTCTCCATTGGAAGTGGCAGAGGGAAAAGGTTCAATGGTTCATGGAAAACTGCTGCTGGCAGGTATTCTGGAATCTGTTTGCATGTAAATCCTTCCTTAAAGCGATCCTTCCCGTTTGTAAAAAAAAAAAAAAAAATACAGTATTTGTAGCTGCTGACTTTTATCTGCTGACCTTTAACCACTTAAGCCCCGGAAGATTTTACCCCCTTCCTGACCAGGGTGTATTTTGCGATTCGGCACTGCGTGACTTTAACGGACAATTGCGCGGTCGTGCGACACTGTACCTAAACGAATTTGACGTCCTTTTTTTCCCACAAACAGAGCTTTCTTTTGGTGGTATTTGATCACTTGTGCGATTTTTTGATCATGCGCTATAAACAAAAAAAAGAGCGTCAATTTTGCAAAAATAACAATATTTTTTTAAATTTTTTTATATGAAATTTCCCCCAAAAAAATGTAAAAATCAAAATTTTTTAACATTTTCGGCCAATTTGTTTTATGCTACATATGTTTGGTAAAAAAAAAAGCGTATTTGATTGATTTGCGCAAAAGTTATCGCGTTTACTAACAAAGGGAAAGATTTTTGTCATTTTTGTTGTTTTTTTTTTAACGCGTAATGGCGGCGATCTGCAATTTTTTTTGCGGTACTGCAGCGGACAGATCGGACCCTTGACTGACATTTTTGACACTTTTGGGGTTACCAGTGACATTTCTACAGTAATCAGTGCTATACATATGCACTGTTACTGTAAAATTACACTGGCAGTGAAGGGGTTAACTTTATTTGAGAGGGAGGGGTGGTGTGTGTCCCTAGGGGCGTGATTCTAACTGTGATTGGCTGTTGCTTGAGCTGTAGAAACAGTGATCAACGGTCCTACATAGTAGAACCGTATGATCACTGTTCTTATACAGGGGAGAATGACAGGCGGCTTGTTTACACTAGCCGCCTGCCTTTCTCCCTTTCCCCCGACGATCGCTGAGTGACCGGCGGACATCGGGTCCGCCGGTCACACGCGCGGGGGGGTCAGTGACCGTGCGCTCGCTCCCCAGTGCCTCACAGGCTAGTGACGTATATATACGTCACTTTGCCTGTGAGGGGCTGACCGCCGCAGTATATCTACTTGCGGTGGTCGGCAAGTGGTTAATCAAAGATCCAGCGCCATCCTCACCCAGGCAGTCATGTTTACTGTGGGAAGCCGGCTTCCCACTGTGCATGTGCGAGCCGCACTGCACTGTGTGAATGGTCCCCAGAAAATCCAAAAGAAGAAGAGGAAGGAGGACATAAAGTGGAACTTCCCATTCATGGTTAAGTTCTGTTTTAAAGTGGTTGTAAACCTCAGACATGAAATATGAACAAAGCATATCCCTATAGTATGTACTTGTCTCAAACCAGAGCACTAAAGGCCCGTACACACGTACCGATCGTCGGCCGAAAAGCTTCGGCCGACGACCGATCTGCCGATTGTAGGCTTGTTAGTATGATGCTTCCGACAGCCGACAGCGCACTTTCGGACGAAAAGAATCTGTCTTGCAAGCATGAAAATTTTTGTATGCTGACACCAGAGCGGCCGATTGTTCGCCAGTCAGTACAGAATTCGGCCGACAGACAGCAGATTTGCAAGACTGGGCATGCTCAGAAAAGAAAAAATACAGGGAAAGTTAACCATTACATGACATCACTACTGCAGTCGGCTGTAGTCGACAAAATTCTTGTGCAGTCTTTTGCACTTTTCAACAGACACCGACAGCCCGGGGACAAAAGACGGCCGATCGTTCGACGATCGGTACGTGTGTACGGGGCTTTAGTTTCACAATTGTCTGCTCTGCTATCAGCATGAATCACCTCTGACAAGTTTTTCTGACACCAATAGAAAAAAAAAGGTGACAGGGGAGGGACCTCCTGCTGATTAACAGCAAAGCTCTATTCCTGTGTGCTGGGGGGGGGGGGGGGGGGCTTCCCTCCAATCAGCTCTCAGAGCTCTCCTCGCTGACCTCTGCAGTGTGCAATTTCAGCTCTCTGTTCCCTTTTTTTTTGGAACTCTCGGACAAGCTTTTTAAATTTAGCACTTTGGTCTGTAGAGAAGAAAGGGCTGCAGATAAACAGGTAAAACCTATGTAGAAGGATTTGTTTCATCTCTGTGTATCATCTGAAGCCAGTCACTTCACTGGGTATATGGAAGAGTCTACAACCACTTATAATGGATTTATTTGAGTTTACCAAGCTGCTTTACTATCTTACGTATACACATTTTTTTATAACATGATCAGTCCATGTAATTGATGATTAGTGATGTTATTGTTTGATATTTTCATATATTTGTTACTTATAGATTTATCTATTTATTGAATCCTTTATATGCGATATTGCATTTTGATATTCGTATGGTTGGCTGTGCATATCGCCATTATCTTTTGGTGTATTGATGAATTTGCCAGTGAGGCAATTTGGTTGGATTGCTGCTCCCCAGGGGTTAACGCTTTTTGTTTTGTATTGTGGTGCATTATGGCCCCTCCTCTCTTTGGGTTCGGGATTTACATTTATTTGCTCCTGCCAAAATGACTTTATGGTAATGCACTAGGCTGCTGCATCCTCTCTTTTTGTTTTAGTTTCAGCTATTTGAATGAGCTGGCCTATGTGCGACAAATGCACCAAAGTAGTTCCTGCGCCTTTTTTTTTTGCAGTAAGCCTTGGGTGATTTATTAAAGTGGAACTTTAGTCAGAAAATTAAGTCCTTCTTGATGACTTCATGCTGGCCCCTTTTGCAGGTATATCTATGAAAAACATTAACCACTTGCCGACTGCCGCACGACTATTTACGTCGGCAGTCAGCCCCTCACAGGCAAAGCAACGTAGGGCTACGTTGCTAGCCTGTAAGGGTTTTGGGAGCGAGTGCTCGCCGCCGGATGCGCGCTCCCGCTCGGTCACGGACCCCCCCGCCGGGCACTCACGATTGTCCGTGACAGCGGGAAAAAGGCAGGCGGCTAGTGTAAACAAAGCCGCCTGTCAGTCTCCCCTGTGTAAGAATGGTGATCAAACGGCTCTACTATGTAGGACCGTTGATCACTGTTCTTACACATCAAGCCACAGCCAATCACAGTTAGAAACACGCCCCTAGGGACACACTTAACCCCTCCCTCTCAAAAAAAGTTAACCCCTTCACTGCCAGTGTCATTATTACAGTAACAGTGCATATGTATAGCACTGATTACTGTAGTAATGTCACTGGTAACCCCAAAAGTGTCAAAAATGGCAGTCAAGGGTCCGATCTGTCCGCCCCAATGTCGCAGTCCCGCAAAAAAATCGCAGATCGCCGCCATTACGCGTTAAAAAAAAATGACAAAAATCTTTCCATTTGTTAGTAAACGCAATAACTTTTGCGCAAACCAGTCAAAATACGCTTTTTGCGATTTTTTTTACCAAACAAAAAAAAATTGTCCTAAAATGTTAAAAAATTTTGATTTTTACATTTTTTTGGGGGGGAATTTCATATAAAAAAATGTGAAAAATATTGTTATTTTTGCAAAATTTACGCTCTTTTTTTTGTTTATAGCGCATGATCAAAAAATCGCACAGGTGATCAAACACCACCAAAAGAAAGCTCTGTTTGTGGGAAAAAAAGGACGCTAGATTCGTTTAGGTACAGCATCGCACGACCGCGCAATTGTCCGTTAAATTCATGCAGTGCTGAATCGCAAAATAGGCCCTGGTCAGGAAGGGGGTAAAATCTTCCGGGGCTTAAGTGGTTAAATATAAGCGTCTATACTGTTTATAACCCATTCTCACCCGGGTCTGCACATGCTCAGTTGCTCTCCACTTTTAGGCACTTTTAAACACTGACATATTTGTAGAGGCCAATCTGCTGACAGCCTTAACCACTTGTCTACAGTGCACTTTTACCCCCTTCCTGCCTAGGCCAATTCTCAACTTTTTAGTGCTGTCACACTTTGAATGACAATTGCGTGGTGATGCAACACTGTACCCAAACTAAATGACAAGGGGGAAGTGGTGCGCTACTCATAACATGAATGCTTCATAGTAGTAATAACAGATGAATCAACACATCAATGAAAATAACAAATAAGAAAAAGAAGGAAATGTGTAAATATAATAAATGTGCATAAACATCAATCATGCAGTGAATCAAGTCTGTGAATCTCTATATAAGTGTAAACAATCCTCAAAAAAATCTTCAAACGATGATGGTAACTTGAAGCCCCCTTTCACACGATCGATCCGACCGGATCCGCCTGTCAGTTTTTTAGGCGGACCTGATCGGATCCTCCAGGCATACCTATGGGGCAGCGGATGTCAGCGGTGACATATCTGCTGCCATCCGCATCCGATCCTGTCCGTGATATCCGGGCGGATGGAAACCCAATTTTCCATCCGTCCAGGGGATCGGATCGGATGGGATCGGATGATAGCGGACAGGATTCCCCCATAGAGAGCAGCAGGGCTCTGACACCTCCCTCTCTGCACACAGTGTCGAGACAGAGCTGTCATCCGCCTGCTCAGTGGGGATCGGCAGATCGATCCCCGCTGAGCAGAGAACGGTCCGCACCGGACAGCGGACCAGTTGAAAGGAGCCTAACTGTTTTAGTGCAGTGTTTCTTGCTATACACATAAACAGTTAGGTTGGCCATACATGATACAATTTTCTTTAGATTTACCTTTAACTATGTAGTACAAAGGCCTGCCTTATAGGATGCAATTGAAAGTGTTATTTAGTTCTGAACTCCTATTAAATGGTTTTTGGAAAATGTAACAGAAAATTGTACAAGAACATTGAACATGTATGGCCAGACTTTATTGTGCTGAAATCCTTTCACCAATACCAAAAACACCTCTGTGTGCAATGGCTGCTCACCTGCAGCACAAAGGGAATGTGCAGTATGTAATCAATGGGAGGATCTACCTAGAGCTCCTTTAAAGCGGAGTTCCGCCCCCCCCCCCCTCCAAAAATTAAAAGTCAGCAGCTACTCATACTGTAGCTGCTGACTTTTAATTTTAGGACACTTACCTGTCCTGGAGTCCAGCGATGTCGGCACCGCAGCCGATGTTTCCATTGGCTGTTGGGTGCTCCCACCGCCACTGCCGGTCAGGGAACCCAGCAGTGAAGCCTTGCGGTTTCACGGGCAAGTCCCTACTGCGCATGCACGAAGCACATTAGGATTGGCTTGGTGGCGGAGGGTAAGAGGAGGAGTCCTCACTTCGCCGCTGCGCCATTCCTGGAAGTGGGGAAGGGTACCACTCAAAAACAGGTACCCATTCCCCCCTGAAAGGTGCCAAATGAGGCAACGGAGGGGGGAGGAAGCAAATAAGCGGAAGTTCCACACTTGGGTGGAACTCCACTTTAACTTCCTTTAAACTCCTTTACAATTTTTCTGGATTGGATCCCTTTTATCAGCGGCAGGCCCCGCCGGGCCGCCTGGGGTATGTTTTTGTCTTTTTATAGACATATACAAGTAAAACCTCTTTACCATGGTGCTCCTTGCCTTTTGGTGATTGGTGGTTTTCTCTATCCACCCCTTGTGACCAGTCTATTTCTACTTCTTTCCTTCTCCTCCCTTTCTATTTCTTTTCTTTCTCTCTTTTCTCTCTTCCCCTTTCCTCCCCTTCCTGTTTTTTCCCCATCCCCCCTCCCTTCCCCCTCTCTTTTCCCCCCCTTCCCCTTCTTTCTCCTCCTTTGAGGTCTTGGTCTTTTCCCTTTTTTTCCCCATACCTATCTCCTTTTATTTACTGCCTCTTTTCTTATCTTCAAGTCACTTGGTTCTATGAGGATAAAGTGTCTGACTGCACCCTCCTCTCCGTATGTAAATCACCACCCAGGAGTTTCCTTGCCCCCCACTTTCTATATGGGGTGTGGGATGGAATTCTTTTAAACTGTATATATGACAATTAAAGATATATACCGTTGTTACTGGCTTTTATATAGTGTCACCCATGTCCGCCGGTGAGAGTTATTTTGATGGCTGCGCCCTCAGATCTGTGATCCACCGGGGCTCTAAACACTAGGTAAGATTTGCAGACCACGCTATAGCCGAATGACGGCTACGGCACAGCCAGCCAGTTCTGGGAGGGTGTCATTTGACCTCCTCCCGTATTGGCGCCCGCAGTGACTCACGGGTGGTGCGCTCTGTGATCGCTCCCATATTGGTTTTTTGTCATTTGTGCCATATCTTTAAAATATGATTATTAATTGTTTGATTGTTATCACCAGATGAAAACATAAATGTGTATAGCATCCTCCTGAAGAAGTGGTCATACCACGAAACATGTCGAGGTTACGCATTTAGAAGTTCGAGAAATCAATTACAGGATTGCTAGAACCCATACTGTGTTTGTAAACATTGTTTAGAGTACATGTTAAACACTGATCATGTTCACATCTTTGTGATGTAATTTTAAACTATGTTTTTTTTTTAATAAAAAGTTTTGATTTTATTCTATTTGAATATTGATTACGGTACCTGGAAAGTCCCACACAATTCTTTCCCACCCTTCATTCCCCCTTCCCCCTTTCCCTCCCCCATTGACCATCTGGGCAGAGATGTATAGTAACTAAGTAGAATTACTTCACTACTGTACTTTCCTAGAGTAGAATTTTTTTCTCCTACTTCCACTTTTACTTCACTAAATTTTTTCAATGATTTCAATACTTCTACTCCGATATTTTTTTTTGTGCTGCATAGTTACTCGTTACTGTTATAAAAATTACCACTGCCAGAACAGTAGATGGCAGGTTTCATGAAGCTCAAAACATGTGTATTATCAGCGCATACGAAAATAAATGCTACTGTATGTATAAATAAAAGCTGCATTTGAAATAACAAAAAACAATATGATGTTCAAACTTTTGACTTCTTTCTTTAATAACTACATAACACAGTACTTGTACTTTTACTTTCAGTACTTGAGTAGCAATTTTTTTTCAAAACTACTGCTACTTTTACTTTCAGTACTTGAGTAGCAAAATTTTTTAAAAAAACTACTTGCAATACTTAAGTACAAAAAATGTTGAATACTTTAGTACTTCTACTCAAGTCACTTTTTGATCGAGCACTTCCACTTCTACTCAAGTCACTTTTTGATCGAGCACTTGTACTTTTACTCAAGTATGGGTTTCGAGTACTTTATACAACTCTGCATCTGGGAGGCTGGTCTTGGGTATCCCTAACCCCACAAACTTTTATCAAATTCTGGGATGCTGGTACAATAGTCTTCCAATATATCACAGGCTTCCGTATCTCCTTTACAATAACACAGTATGTACAGCAGTCCTTGATTGTGGTGGCTGCATCTGTTTTCTTTTTCCAGGCTATGTACATTTTCTTTCAATCTGCATTCCTATACTTCAGCTCACATGGGATGGACTTCACTTGATGACAATGAAAGCTGTGAAACTGAACTAGGTCCGGGCCCCTGGCGGCCTCTTCTCCCTCCTCACTGCCCGCACGCTTCTATACAGGACTGAGTGTGCCGCTCTCTGAACTTGTAGAGCGCTGTGCAGATAAGTTCAGAGAGCGGCAGAGTCCTGTATAGAGGCGTGCGGGCAGTGAGGAGGGAGAAGAGGCCGCCAGGGGCCCGGACCTAGTTCAGTTTCACAGCTCTGATTGTTATCAAGTGAAGTCCATTGTTTACACTTATATAGAGATTTATGGACTTGATTCACTGCTTGATTGATCTCATATTATGTTTATGCACATTTATTATATTTACACATTTCCTTCTTTTTTTAGTTGTTATTTTCATTGATGTGTTGATTCATCTGTTATTACTACTATGATGCATTCACATTATGAGTAGCGCACCACTTCCCCCTTGTCAAATTGTATTCAGCAAGTTTAATGAGTACTTGTTATGGTGGGAGCTACCACTCACTAAGTTCTTAGTCACCACACATTATCCATAGCAGCGCACCTGTCATTCACTTTTTACTATAACCCAAACTCAATTTTTATCATTTTTTCACACAAATAGAGCATTCTTTTGGTGGTATTTAATCACCACTGGGGTTTTTTATATTTTGCTATTTAACCACTTTACCACCAGAGGATTTTCCTGCTTTACGTCCAGGCCACGTTTTGCGATTCGGCACTGTGTGAATTTAATTGACAATTGCGCGGCCGTGCAATGCCGTACCCAAACGAAATTGACGTCCTTTTTTTCCCACAAACAGAGCTTTCTTTTGGTGGTGTTTGATCACCTGTGCAATTTTTTGATCATGCGCTATAAACAAAAAAAAGAGCGTAAATTTTGCAAAAATAACAATATTTTTCACATTTTTTATATGAAATTCCCCCCCAAAAAAATGTAAAAATCAAAATTTTTTAACATTTTAGGACAATTTTTTTTTTACCTTATGTTTGGTAAAAAAAATCGCAAAAAGCGTATTTTGACTGGTTTGCGCAAAAGTTATTGCGTTTACTAACAAATGGAAAGATTTTTGTCATTTTTTTTAACGCGTAATGGCGGCGATCTGCGATTTTTTTTGCGGGACTGCGACATTGGGGCTTTTGGTGGTATTTGATCACCTGTGCGATTTTTATTTTTTGCGATATTAATTAAAAAATGCGACAATTTTGAAAAAATAACAATATTTTTCTACTTTGACAGTTAAAAAATATCCAATATAATCAATTTTTGTCATATATTTAGGCCAAAATGTATTTAGCTACATGTCTTTGACAAAAAATTCTCAATGAGCGTATTTTTAACCGCTTTATGACCGGAAGGTTTTACCCCATTCCTGACCAGGCCATATTTTGCGATTCAGCACTGCGTTATTTTAACAGACAATTGCGCGGTCGTGCAGCGCTGTACCAAAATTAATTTATGTCCTTTTTTTCCCCACAAACAGAGCAAAAAAATTGCAATAAGCGTATTTTGATTGGTTTGCGCAAAAGTTATTGCGTTTACTAACTAAGGGAAAGATTTCTGTCATTTTTGGTGTTTTTTTTTTAACGCGTAATGGCGGCGATCTGCGATTTTTTTTGCGGGACTGCGACATTGCGGCAGACAGATCGGACCCTTGACTGACATTTTTGACACTTTTGGGGGTACCAGTGACATTACTACAGTAATCAGTGCTATACATATGCACTGTTACTGTAAAAATGACACTGGCAGGGAAGGGGTTAATTTTTATTGGAGAGGGAGGGGTTAATGTATGCCTGGTGCTTACTGACGTGTGTGGGGGGAGGTAACTGTGTGACACAGGGACAGATCGCAGGTTCAGCTATGCTGAACCCTGCAATCTGACCCCGCCTGTCACTTAGGAGATCCACCCGCTTTGTTTACACAAGCGGGCGGATCTCCACACTCGATTCCACGACGATCGGGGAAGAGCGGCGGTGATCACCACCGCTCATCCTCTGTAACCGAATACAGTGGGAGCGGGCATCCTGCGGCGCGCGCGCGCCGCCGAGAGAGGGGGATGTCTGGCAACGTAGGTCAACGTCGCCAGTCGATAACAAGCCGCTTTGCCGCAGTACAGTCAACGTGACTGGTCGACAAGTGGTTAAACTAAAAAAGACCAACATTTTTGAATAAAAATAAGTTTTTCATAGTTTATTGTAAATTTTTTCTTCTGCACTGATCTTTCCTAATAGGCTGCACTCATGAGCACTGATAGGCTCCACTGATGGACACTGATAAGGAGACACTGCTAGGCTGCACTGATAGGTGACACTGATGAGGAGCCACTGATTGGCAGCACTGTTGGGCACGTATAGGCAGCAATGTTGGGACTGCACTGATAACCAGTGCCCTGATTATCAGTGTAGATATCTTTTTACACAAGCTGGTTACTGGCTCTCTCCTCTCCCCAGCATGACAGCATGACAGCATGAGTAAAGAAATGCTGATAAACGGCTTGTTTTAATTGTGATTGGACACAGCTGATCACATGGTAAAGAGCCACTGATTGACTCTTGACCTCAATCTGTAATCATCTGTGTCCCGAGGACACAGCGATCACAGAGAGCACCACCTGTGCCGCGCTGCGGGCGCCAATACGGGAGGAGGTCATATGACACCCTCCCAGAACTGTCTGGCTGTGCCGTAGCCGTCATTCGGCTATAGCGCGGTCAGCAAAGGCTTTTAAACCCTACTATCCTTTGCAGCCAAGGAAGCTGCCATCTATTTGATCTACAACTACCATGGTGATCAGTTTCATCACCATCCTTTCACCAGCCCTTTGATGGTTTGACAGTTTGGTTGAGGACACAAGCAAATGTGACAGCATACCGGCATTAAAGGAATGTAACTTTTTTTAAACTGTTAAATCGATGAGTTTATTTCTACTTTATGATTTACTGCTGTTCAGGGGCCCTGGGCTTCAGTGAAATGGCCGCCTCCAGCAGGAAGCAACAGGAGCAATGCTGGAGGAAATTCCCAGCTCACATTCATTTTGGTAGCATAATTATTAATGTGGAATGTATGTTCCTTGATATAGAACATTCTCTTTCTTCAAGTTGTTATGGGTAAAGTCCAGTTTTAATGCGCGTTGTGTCACGCAACTGCTAGCTGAATTTGGGGTGACATTATCAATTAACCACTTAAGCCCGGAAGATTTTACCCCCATTCCGACCAGGGGGTATTTTGCGATTCGGCACTGCGTGATTTTAACGGACAATTGCGCGGTCGTGCGACGCTGTACCTAAACGAATTTGGCGTCCTTTTTTTCCCACAAACAGAGCTTTCTTTTGGTGGTATTTGATCACCTGTGCGATTTTTTGATCACGCGCTATAAACAAAAAAAGAGCGTCAATTTTGCAAAAATAGCAATATTTTTCACATTTTTTTATATGAAATTCCCCCCAAAAAAAATGTAAAAATCAAAATTTTTTAAAATTTTCGGCCAATTTGTTTTATGCTACATATGTTTGGTAAAAAAAATCGCAAAAAGCGTATTTTGATTGGTTTGGGCAAAAGTTATCGCGTTTACTAACAAAGGGAAAGATTTTTGTCATTTTTGTTGGTTTTTTTTTAACGCGTAATGGCGGCGATCTGCGATTTTTTTTTGCGGTACTGCGACATTGCGGCGGACAGATCGGACCCTTGACTGACATTTGTGACACTTTTGGGGTTACCAGTGACATTTCTACAGTAATCAGTGCTATATAAATGCACTGTTACTGTAAAAATACACTGGTAGTGAAGGGGTTAACTTTATTTGGGAGGGAGGGGCTGTGTGTGTCCCTAGGGGCGTGCTTTCTACTGTGATTGGCTGTGGCTTGAGCTGTAAGGACACTGATCAACGGATCTACATACTAGATCCGTTTGATCAGTGTCTTTACAGCGAGGAGAATGACAGGTCGCTGACAGGTTTACACAAGCTGCCTGACATTCTCCCTCTCCCCCGCCGATCGCAGAGTGGCCGACGGACATCGGGTCCGCTGGTCACACGCGCGGGGGGGTTCGTGACCACGCGGGAGCGGGAGCGCGCCTCCGGCGGCGCGCGCTCGCTCCCTAGACCCTCACAAGCAAGCAACGTAGCCCTACGTTAGTTTGCCTGTGAGGGGCTGACCGCCGACGTAGATAGTCGCGCGGCAGTCGGCAAGTGGTTAATGATACCGCAAGCGTGATGCATGCTTTAGAGCATTTTCCGCGCATTTCTGCCCATACTCTGGAATGTGAAGATGTGAATGGGTCTTAGAGCACATTAACCCATGCTTTGACCTCTGAAGAATATTCTGCATTGGAATCACTCTTCAGAGAGCATTTGGCAGGTGGAAAGGAGGCATTGTATTGCCTCCTTACTAGCTTCTTTAATCCCGCACTAGTGCTTGAATGGAGCAGGCGGGTGCTACAGCTGCTGAAAGCAACAGGGGGTTAAAGTAGGCATTGAGACGGTGATTCAGGCCATTTCATCACCTGCTTTAAAGCATTTGTTACCTCAAAACTTTTGTGTTCCTGATATTTACCTGCTGTATCGTGTACATGTCTGATAAAGTATCCTGTTCTCTTTGTATTGCTTCCTTTATGTGAGATCCCTGCTATTCTCTCTGCTTTCCTATTAAAAACTGACCACACTAAGCAGGAGAGCACACCATGGTCAGTTCTCTAGCTATGCTGGGAACTCAGTGTACTCTCCTCCAATAATCAAACTTGTCCTGACACTTCCCTGCTGAACAACTGTTCCCTGGTCAGGTCAAAGCTCAGTGTGCTGCTGCTCCTAGGGAATTAAATGGCAATCGTTTTTTATGTCACATGGTATTTGCACAGCAGTTTTGCAAGCGCAGTTTTTTATTTTTTTTAAATACACTTTAGTAAATAAAAAGACTCAATAGGTGCCCCAATTTTTGTGTATAATGTGAAAGATAATGTTATGGTGAATAAATAAATACCTAACATGTCACACTTTAAAATTGTCCACACTCGCGGAATGGCGACAAACTATGCTTCTTAAAAATCTCCATAGACAACGCTTTAAACACCTTTACTGGTTACCTGTTAAGAGTTATGCCTCGTACACACACATCGATAGTTGGCCGTGAATTTTCGGCCAATGTCCGATCGGCCGATTTTCGGCTTGTTAGTATGATGCTTTCGACAACTGACTCCGACTTTTTCGGCCGAATAAAATCTGGTGTGCATGCTATAAAATTTTTGTTGGCCGTCAACAGAACGGCCGATTTTCCGTCAGTCAGTACAGATTTCGGCAGACAAAAATCTGATGAGCAAGACTGGGCATGCTCAGAGAAGAAAAAACACACGGAAAGTAAACCAGCACATGACATCACTTCTGAAGTAGATTTTTGTTGGCCGAGAAAATTCGTGTGCAGTCTAGGCACATTCCAACCAACACAACAACACTGGACAAAAGACGGCCGATCGGTCGGCCGATAATCGTTGCGTGTGTACGAGGCATTAGAGAGGAGGTCTAGCGCTAGAATTTTTTCTCTCACACTAACGATAGCGGTGATTCTTCACATGTGTGGCTTGAATACCATGCACATATGCGTGCGTGACTTACATATGCGTTCGCTTCGGCTCGCGAGCACAGAGGGTTGGGGGCGCTTTACATTTTATTTTTTTTTTATTTTACTTTTTATTTTTACACTGTTCATTTATTTTTTTTTTTATTGTTTTGTCACTTTTATTCCTATTACAAGGAATGTACACATCCCTTGTAATAGAAATAATGATGACAGGTCCTATTTATAGTGGAGAGATCTGGGGTCAAATAGACCCCAAATCTCCTCTTTACTTTGAAAGCAAAAGATGATTAAAAAAAATGGAAAAAAAACATTTTTTTTTTTTGATCTTTGATCTCCTACTTTCATTTTTTTTCTGTCAGCCTGGAACATAAGTGACGCTATGACGTCTCTCCAGTCTTCCAAGGCCAAAGAGTCGATCAAGGTGTGTAAAGTCTTTGATTGCCTTTGGGACCAGAAAGCAATCCTAACCCTGGTAAACCACTTGCAAACTGCGATGTTAGTATATATATATATATATATATATGTGTGTATTGTGGTCAACAAGTGGTTAAAATGGGTCCTGTGTGATTTTGGGTCTGGTTCAGGTGCGATTTCAGGTAAACATTCACACCTGAATTGGTGAATAGAACTGCACCGGACTGCAGCACTGAAACCGCGGCCGCATGTGTGTGAACCCACCCTTACAAGGTGCTAGCTGGTTTATTGTTAGTATTATACAGGATTTATATAGTGCCAATTCAATACAGGAGGAATCAGAGGGCCTTGCTCATTAGAGCTTACAAGGGACGGTACAATCACTTTAACCACTTAAGCCCCGGAAGATTTTACCCCCTTCCTGACCAGGGCCTATTTTGCGATTCGGCACTGCGTGACTTTAACGGACAATTGCGCGGTCGTGTGACGCTGTACCTAAACGAATTTGGCGCCCTTTTTTTCCCACAAACAGAGCTTTTTTTGGTGGTATTTGATCACCTGTGCGATTTTTTTATCATGCGCTATAAACAAAAAAAGAGCAACAATTTTGCAAAAACAATATTTTTCTAATTTTTTTATATGAAATTCCCCCCAAAAAAATGTAAAAATCAAATTTTTTTTAACATTTTAGGCCAATTTTTTTTTTTTACCATATGTTTGGTAAAAAAAAAAATCGCAAAAAGCGTATTTTGATTGGTTTGCGCAAAAGTTATTGAGTTTACTAACAAAGGGAATGATTTTTGTCATTTTTTTTTTAACAAGTAATCTGCGATTTTTTTTGCGGGACTGCGACATTGGGGCGGACAGATCAGACCCTTGACTGACATTTTTGACACTTGGGGGTACCAGTGACATTACTACAGTAATCAGTGCTATACATATGCACTGTTACTGTAAAAATGACACTGGCAGTGAAGGAGTTAACTGTATTGGAGAGGGAGGGGTTAAGTGTGTCCTAGGGGCGTGTTTCTAACTGTGATTGGCTGTGGCTTGATGTGTAAGAACAATGATCAACGGTCCTACATAGTAGAACCATTTGATCACTATTCTTACACAGGGGAGAACTGACAGTCGGCTTTGTTTACATTAGCCGCCTGCCTTTCTCCCGCTGTCACGGACGATCGCGAGTGCGCCAAGCACACGCGCAGGGGGGGGGGTCTGTGACCGAGCGGGAGCGCGCATCCGGCGGTGCACGCTTGCTCCCAAAACCCTTACAGGTTAGCGACGTAGCCCTACGTCGCTCTGACTGTGAGGGGCTGACTGCCAACGTAAATAGTCGTGCGGCAGTCGGCAAGTGGTTAAAGTGGATTTCCAACCAAAAGTGGAAGTTTTTTTTTGGGGGGGGGAGTGGGTACCTAGTTTTGACAAGTACCTGCTCCCACTTCTGCTCGGTCCGCCTAGGCAGCTCGAAAGGAAGTTCTCCTCTCCCTCCCTGCAATCTTCTGCATCACAAGTCCCAAAAGATTGTCCGGCCAATCAGGACGCGCAGAGCGACTCGCGCATGCGCAGTGGGCAGCCAGCTGTGAAGCTGTCACATGCGGGTGCCAGTATTGGTGACGTCGGTGTTCTGCTGAAAACTCCAACTTGCCGAATTCTCCAAAGACGTTCCTTGCCGGTGAGTGTACACCAGGAATAATTGGAGATTTCCACCCCTTGATGTTTTCACACAACACCGGCAGCCTTTACACTCCGGTCGATGCTTTAGCTTGTACAGATGGTCAAGCCTCGTACACCCACGTCGAAAATTGGCAGGGAATTTTCGGCCAACGTCCGATCGGCCGATTTTCGGCTTGTTAGTATGATGCTTCTGACAACCAACACCGACTTTTCGGCCGAAAAAAATCTGGTGTGCAGACTATAAAATTTTTGTTGGCCGTCAACACAACGGTCGATTTTCGTGCAGTCAGTATAGATTTCGGCAGACAAAAATCTGATGAGCAAGTCTGGGCATGCTCAGTGAAGAAAGAACACAAAGAAAGCAAACCAACACATGAGATCACTTCTGAAGTAGAATTTTGTTGGCCGAGAAAATTCGTGTGCAGTCTAGGCACATTCCAACCAACAAAACACAACTTGGACAAAAGTCGGACGATCGGTCGGGCAATAATCGTTGCGTGTGTACGAGGCTTTAGTCTGCAGTTTGCGTGGTTACTAGCAGGCGGACTAACAATCTGTACTAGATATAGCATCTACCGGAGTGTATAGGGTGCCAGTGTTGTGTGAAAACACCAAGGGGTGGAAATCTCCCATTATTCCTGGTGTACACTCACCGGGAATAACGTTCTTAGAGAATTTGGCAAGTTGGAGTTTTCGGCAGAACACCGGGCGCCGAGGAGAGGGAGAGAACCGAGGCTTAGTGGGACAGGTGAGTGTGTTTATTAAAGGTCAGTAGATATAATTATTGTAGCTGCTGACTTTTAAACACAGAAACGGCTGGAACACATGACCCCCACATTAGTGCACCGCAGCCGCATGCACATGCAGGGCAGCCAATGGTTGTCAGTGCTTGCAGAGCACCCCTGTTCACTTGAATGGGCTATGTACTATGCCTGCCACAAGCAACTGGGGGCAAAATTCCTGCTGCAGCCACAAAGCATGGCATTGCATGAGTACACTCCTGGCTGTTAGCTCTGCAGCTAAAGGGGGAGTGGCAGAGAGCAGTAAAAATGTGGCTCAGCTGCTAGTGTGAAGGACTCCTCTCCTCTCCTCTCCTCTCCCCTCTCCTCAGAGAAAGTGGCTGAGCTGTAAGAATGGAGGGGGAGGAGTTTGCTTCCATGGAGGGACAGTTGGGAGTTGTGTGCTCACTTCCCTCATAGACTACACACAGCAATGCACGGTCTTCTACTACTGACTAGGAGATCTCTCCTCCCCCCCCACCTTCTCCTCAACTTCCTCAAAACAATGAGCACAGCTCTGTATACAACTCCCAACCGTCACCGCACGGCGGCCAGCCAATCAGCGCTCTCCATTCACCGTACACGGGCGGAGCTTCCACGGAGTTCTGAATGGCCGGGCTCTCACGTGTGTGGAAGTTGTAGTGGGCGGGGTTATGTTGTATACATTGTATCCAGGAGATCCATCACTATCCATCCATATCCCGGGACTGACCTCCGCACTGTGTGCACCTCACCTCAGCAGGTAACCCGCCGGACAGACACTACTGTATATAGAGAATAGTCATTACTGTATATAGAGAATAGTCATTACCGAGGCACTACAAGTACCAGCAGTGTGCTATGACTCCTGCAGGCTGTGTGAGGAGCTCTATGTATTCCTGTCTTCTAATACTCCTCAGGCTTCATTCACACTCAGCTCCTCCTAACACCTTCTTACCTGGCAGGAAAAAGTTGCCTGAAATACAAAGGCGCATTTTCTGTGTACGTTTGGCATTAATGTATTCTGTTGGCCAAAGTTGTGATTTTTTTTTTCTGCCCCTTAGAATACACCTGAACACATTTAGCGTTAACACGCGTTTATGCGCATTCACACATTTCTTCTGCCCAAACCCTCTTCCCATGAATGCGCAGGTGGTGTTTTTTTCCAGCCTGTAATCCTTCCTCTTCTTCTTATATTGAGACCAGTGTGCGCGTATGAGACCAGTGTGCGTGTGAGACCAGTGTGCACGTATGAGACCAGTGTGCACGTATGAGACCAGTGTGCACGTATGAGACCAGTGTGCGCGTGAGACCAGTGTGCGCGTATGAGACCAGTGTGCGCGTATGAGACCAGTGTGCGTGTGAGACCAGTGTGCGCGTATGAGACCAGTGTGCACGTATGAGACCAGTGTGCACGTATGAGACCAGTGTGCGCGTGAGACCAGTGTGCGCGTATGAGACCAGTGTGCGCGTATGAGACCAGTGTGCGCGTATGAGACCAGTGTGCACGTATGAGACCAGTGTGCACATATGAGACCAGTGTGCGTGTGAGACCAGTGTGCGTGTGAGACCAGTGTGCACGTATGAGACCAGTGTGCGCGTGGGACCAGTGTGCACGTATGAGACCAGTGTGCGCGTATGAGACCCGTGTGCGCGTATGAGACCAGTGTGCGCGTATGAGACCAGTGTGCGCGTATGAGACCAGTGTGCGCGTATGAGACCAGTGTGCACATATGAGACCAGTGTGCGTGTGAGACCAGTGTGCACGTGTGAGACCAGTGTGCGCGTGGGACCAGTGTGCACGTATGAGACCAGTGTGCGCGTATGAGACCAGTGTGCGCGTATGAGACCAGTGTGCACGTATGAGACCAGTGTGCACATATGAGACCAGTGTGCGTGTGAGACCAGTGTGCGTGTGAGACCAGTGTGCGCGTGGGACCAGTGTGCGCGTATGAGACCAGTGTGCGCGTGAGAAAAGTGTGCGCGTATGAGACCAGTGTGCGCGTATGAGACCAGTGTGCGCGTATGAGACCAGTGTGCGCGTGGGACCATTGTGCACGTATGAGACCAGTGTGCGCGTGGGACCAGTGTGCACGTATGAGACCAGTGTGCACGTATGAGACCAGTGTGCGCGTGGGACCATTGTGCACGTATGAGACCAGTGTGCGCGTGGGACCATTGTGCACGTATGAGACCAGTGTGCACGTATGAGACCAGTGTGCGCGTATGAGACCAGTGTGCGCGTATGAGACCAGTGTGCACGTATGAGACCAGTGTGCGCGTATGAGACCAGTGTGCGCGTATGAGACCAGTGTGCGCGTATGAGACCAGTGTGCGCGTATGAGACCAGTGTGCGCGTATGAGACCAGTGTGCGCGTATGAGACCAGTGTGCGTGTATGACACCGGTGCGCGTATGAGACCAGTGTGCACGTGTGAGACCACTGTGCACACGTGAGACTGCTGTGCACATATCCGACCAGTATGTGCGTGAGACCAGTTTGCACATGTGACCAGTGTGCACATATGAGACCAGTATGTACATGAGACCAGTGTGCACATATGAGACCAGTTTGCGCGTGAGACCAGTGTGCACATATGAGACCAGTGTGCGTGTGAAGCCTTAAAGTGGTATTAAACCTGAAAGCAAATATGTATTATTTTGCAGCTTACCAATTCTTAGGCTTCATTCACACCTGAGGGTACTGGAACCACAAGAATCCCGCAATTGTTTGTCCTAAAAAATAAATGTATATATATACACTATATTGTCAAAAGTATTGGGACACCTGCCTTTACACGCACATGAACATTAGCCACTTTAAGACCGGAAGGATTTGCCCCCACAATGACCAGGCCCTATTTTGCGATTTGGCACTGTGTTATTTTAACGGACAATTGCGCGGTCATGCGACGCTTTACCCAAATAAAATTGATGTCCTTTTTTTCCCCACAAACAGAACTTTCTTTTGGTGGTAATTGATCTCCTGTGCGATTTTTATTTTTTGCGCTATAAACAAAAAAATAGCGACAATTTTGAAAAAAAAAAAAAAACAATATTTTTCACATTCTGCTATATGACATTCTCAAAAAAAAAAAAAGTAAAAATCAAACTTTTTTAAAATTTTAGGCCAATTTATTTTCTGCCACATATTTTTGGTAAAAAAATTGCAAAAAGGATATTTTTTTATTATAGTTTGCTATTAACTATGGGAAAGATATATATGACATTTTTCTTTTTTTTTTTCTTTTTCTTTAATAGTAATGGCGGCAATCTGCATTTTTTTGCGGGACTGCGACATTGCGGCAGACAGATCGGACCCCTGACTGATATTTTTGACACTTTTGGGGGGACCAGTGACATTACTACAGTAATCAGTGCTAAAAATATGGACTGTTACTGTAATAATGACACTGGCAGGGAAGGGGTTAACATTATGGGTGATCAAGGGTTAAATATGAGCCTAGGGGAGTGACTCTAACTGTGGGATGGGGGCGTGGTTTCTGAAATGACCATAGAGACATGTGATCCTATATAAAAGGATCACATGGGCTCTATGATCATTGCAGGGAGAAGAACGGTCAGCTGTGATTACAACAACCATTCTTCGCTCTCAGCAGGGAATGATCCCGGGGGTCAGGTGGCAATCGGGGCTGCCTGACACACGCATCGGCTTCCCCGCACTGGCGTCGGCGCACACTCGCCCCCTAGCCTCCGGAGAGCGAGCGACTTATACCTACGTCACTTTGCCCAGGAGTGGCTGTCTGCCACAGTATAGCTGCGGTGGGCAGTTGTAAAGTGGTTAATGGCATCCCAGTCTTAGTCCATAGGGTTCAATATTGAGTTGGCCCACCCTTTGCAGCTATAACAACTTCACCTTTTCTGGGAAGGCTGTCCACAAGGATTAGGCGTGTGTCTATGTTTGACCATTCTTCCAGGCGCATTTGTGAGGTCAGACACCAATGTTGAACGAGAGCCTGGCTCACAGTCTGCACTTTAATTCATCCCAAAGGTGTTCTATCGGGTTGAGGTCAGGACTCTGTGTAGGCCAGTCAAGTTCCTCCATCCCAAACTTGCTCATTCATGTCTTTACAGTCAGGCCCATAAATATTGGGACATGGACACAAGTCTAATCTTTTTGGCTCTATACACCACCACAATGGATTTGAAATGAAAATGAAACTGCAGACTTTCAGCTTTAATTTGAGGGTATTTACATCCAAACCAGGGGAACGGTGTAGGAATTACAAAGGTTTGTATATGTGCCTCCCACTTGTGAAGGGACCAAAAGTAATGGGACAGATTAACAATCATGAATCAAACTTTCACTTTTGGTTGCAAATCCTTTGCAATCAATTACAGCCTGAAGTCTGGAACGCATAGACATCACCAGACGCTGGGTTTCATCCCTGGTGATGCTCTGCCAGGCCTCTACTGCAACTGTCTTCAGTTCCTGCTTGTTCTTGGGGCATTTTCCCTTCAGTTTTGTCTTCAGCAAGTGAAATGCATGCTCAATCAGATTCAGGTCAGGTGATTGACTTGGCCATTGCATAACATTCCACTTCTTTCCCTTAAAAAACTCTTTGGTTGCTTTCGCAGTATGCTTCAGATCATTGTCCAGCTGCACTGTGGAGCGCCGTCCAATGAGTTCTGAAGCATTTGGCTGAATATGAGCAGATAATATTGCCTGAAACACAGAATTCATCCTGCTGCTTTTGTCAGCAGTCACATCATCAATAAATACAAGAGAACCACTTTCATTGGCAGCCATACATGCCCACGCCATGACACTACCACCACCATGCTTCACTGATGAGGTGGAATGCTTTGGATCATGAGCAGTTCCTTTCCTTCTCCATACTCTTCTCTTCCCATCACTTTGGTACAAGTTGATCTTGGTCTCATCTGTCCATAGGATGTTGTTCCAGAACTGTGAAGGCTTTTTAAGATGTTGTTTGGCAAACTCTAATCTGGCCTTCCTGTTTTTGAGGCTCACCAATGGTTTACATCTTGTGGTGAACCCTCTGTATTCACTCTGGTGAAGTCTTCCCTTGATTGTTGACTTTGACACACATACACCTACCTCCTGGAGAGTGTTCTTGATCTGGCCAACTGTTGTGAAGGGTGTTTTCTTCACCAGGGAAAGAATTCTTCGGTCATCTACCAAAGTTGTTTTCCGTGGTCTTCCGGGTCTTTTGGTATTGCTGAGCTCACCGGTGCGTTCTTTCTTTTTAATGATGTTCCAAACTGTTGATTTGGCCACAGCTAATGTTTTTGCTATCTCTGATTGGTTTGTTTTGTTTTTTCAACCTAATGATGGCTTGCTTCACTGATAGTGACAGCTCTTTGGATCTCATATTGAGAGTTGACAGCAAAAGTTTCCAAATGCAAATAGCACACTTGAAATGAACTCTGGACCTTTTATCTGCTGAATGGGATAATGAGGGAATAACACACACCTGGCCATGGAACAGCTGAGCAGCCAATTGTCCCATTACTTTTGGTCCCTTAAAAAGTGGGAGGCACATATACAAACTGTTGTAATTCCTACACCTTTCACCTGATTTGGATGTAAATACCCTCAAATTAAAGCTGAAAGTCTGCAGTTGCAGCACATCTTGTTTGTTTCATTTCAAATCCATTGTGGTGGTGTATAGAGCCAAAAAGATTAGAATTGTGTCGATGTCCCAATATTTATGGACCAGGCTGTATGGACTTTGCTTTGTGCAGTGGTGTGCAGTCATGTTGGAACAGGAAGGGTCCATCCCCAAAAGGGGCTGTAAAGGGAGGCGTCCCAGTACTTTTGAAAATATAGTGAGTATATGTGTATATACAGTATCTCACAAAAGTGAGTACACCCTCACATTTCTGTAGATATTTTATTATATCTTTTGATGTGACAACACTGAAGAAATGACACTTTGCTACATTGTGAAGTAGTGAGTGTACAGCTTGTATAGCAGTTAATGTCTAAACTGCTGGCAACAAAAGTAAATACACCCCTAAGTGAAAATGTCCAAAGTGGGTCCAATTAGCCATTTTTCCTACCCTGTGTCATGTGACTTGTTAGTGTTACAAGGTCTCAGGTGTGAATGGGGAGCAGGTGTGTTAAATTTGGTGTTATCACTTTCACTCTCTTACTGGTCACTGGAAGTTCAACATGGCAAAGAACTCTCTGAGGATCTGAAAAAAAGTATTGTTGCTCTACATAAAGATGGCCTAGGCTATAATAAGATTGCCAAGACCCTGAAACTGAGCTGCAGCCCTGTGGCCAAGAACATATAGTGGTTTAACATGTCAGGTTCCACTCAGAGCAGGCCTTGCCATGGTCGACCAAAGAAGTTGAGTGCACGTGCTCAGCCTCATATCCAGAGATTGTCTTTGGGAAATAGACGTATGAGTGCTGCCAGCATTGCTGCAGAGGTTGAAGGGTTGGGGGATCAGCTTGTCAGTGCTCAGACCATACGCCGCACACTGCATCAAATTGGTCTGCATGGCTGTTGTCCCAGAAAGAAGCCTCTTCTAAAGATGATGCACAAGAAAGCCCGCAAACAGTTTGCTGAAGACAAGCAGACTAAGGACATGGATTACTGGAACCATGTCCTGTGGTCTGATGAGACCAAGATAAACTTATTTGTACTCCTCACATGATTGCCCTCACACATGCTTGACACCATCTGAACCAAAGACAAGTTGTGTCTTGTCTACAGTCAATCATAGTGGTGGGAGTGTTATGATCTGGGGCTGCATGAGTGCTGCCGGCACTGGGAAGCTACAGTTCATTGAGGAACCCATAAATGCCAACATGTATTGTGACATACTGAAGCAGAGCAATATCTCTCCCTTCGGAGACTGGGCCGCAGGGCACTATTCCAACATAATAACGACCCCTAACACACCTCCAAGATGACCACTGCCTTGCTAAAGAAGGTGAGGGTAAAGGTGATGGATTGGCCAAGCATGACTCCAGACCTAAACCCTATTGAGCTTGTGCGGGGCATCCTCAAACGGAAGGTGGAGGAGCGCAAGGTCTCTAACATCCACCAGCTCTGTGATGTCGTCATGGAGGAGTGGAAGAGGACTCCAGTGGCAACTTTTAAAGCTCTGGTGAACTCCATGCCCAAGAGGGTTAAGGCAGTGCTGAAAAATAATGGCTGCCACACAAAATATTGACATTTCGGGCCCAATTTTGACATTTGCATGTAGGGGTGTACTCTATTTTGTTGCCAGTGGTTTAGACATTAATGGCTGTGTGTTGAGCTATTTTGAGGGGACAGCTATTTTACACTGTTATACAAGCTGTACACTCACTACTTTACATGGTAGCAAAGTGTCATTCCTTCAGTGTTGTCACATGAAAAGATATAATAAAATATTTACAAAAATGTGAGGGGTGTACTCACTTTTCTGAGATACTGTGTGTGTATGTATGTATGTGTGTGTATATATATATATATATATATATATATATATATACAGTACAGACCAAAAGTTTGGATACACCTTCTCATTCAAAGAGTTTTCTTTATTTTCATGACTATGAAAATTGTAGAGTCACACTTCAAGTGGTAGTCACCTGAAATAGTTTTCATTTCACAGGTGTGCCCTGTCAGGTTTAATAAGTGTGATTTCTTGCCTTATAAATGGGGTTGGGACCACCAGTTGTGCTGTGCAGAAGTCAGGTGGATACACAGCTGATAGTCCTACTGAATAGACTGTTAGAATTTGTATTATGGCAAGAAAAAAGCAACTAAGTACAGGAAAACGAGTGGCCATCATTACTTTAAGAAATGAAGGTCAGTCAGTCCGAAAAATTGGGAAAACTTTGAAAGTGTCCCCAAGTGCAGTCACAAAAACCATCAAGCGCTACAAAGAAACTGTCTCACATGCGGACCGCCCCAGGAAAGGAAGACCAAGAGTCACCTCTGCTGCGGAGGATAAGTTCATCCGAGTCACCAGCCTCAGAAATCGCAGGTTAACAGCAGCTCAGATTAGAGACCAGGTCAATGGCACACAGAGTTCTAGCAGCAGACACATCTCTAGAACAACTGTTAAGAGGAGACTGTGTGAATCAGGCCTTCATGGTAGAATATCTGCTAGGAAACCACTGCTAAAGAAAGGCAACAAGCAGAAGAGACTTGTTTGGGCTAAAGAACACAAGGAATGGACATTAGACCAGTGGAAATCTGTGCTTTGGTCTGATGAGTCCAAATTTGAGATCTTTGGTTCCAACCACCGTTTCTTTGTGCGACGCAGAAAAGGTGAACGGATGGACTCTACATGCCTGGTTCCCACCGTGAAGCATGGAGGAGGAGGTTTGATGGTGTGGGGGTGCTTTGCTGGTGACACTGTTGGGGATTTATTCAAAATTGAAGGCATACTGGACCAGCATGGCTACCACAGCATCTTGCAGCGGCATGCTATTCCATCCGGTTTGGGTTTAGTTGGACCATCATTCATTTTTCAACAGGACAATGACCCCAAAAACGCCTCCAGGCTGTGTAAGGGCTATTTGACCAAGAAGGAGAGTGATGGGGTGCTGCGCCAGATGACCTGGCCTTTACAGTCACTGGACCTGAACCCAATCGAGATGGTTTGGGGTGAGCTGGACCGCAGAGTGAAGGCAAAGGGGCCAACAAGTGCTAAGCATCTCTGGGAACTCCTTCAAGACTGTGAAGACCATTTCAGGTGACTACCTCTTGAAGTGGGACTCTACAATTTTCATAGTCATGAAAATAAAGAAAACTCTTAGAATGAGAAGGTGTGTCCAAACTTTTGGTCTGTACTGTATGTATATATATATATATATTTGTATTTTTTTGTGTCGGCTGGTGATTACAGCTATTCTTTGTTTCAGAACTATGCTATGGTGGGAAATGCAGCTGACGTAAGGTATACTGACCTGGCCAGCTGGAAACAGTTCCATGCTGCCATATGCCTTACGTCCATGACAGCAAAAGGGATAATTAGGCTGAGTACAAGTTTAAAGATGTGATACAATTTACAGAAAACAGTTTGAAATATCTAGTTATTTATAACTTTTTCTAGGGGTGCCAACAAATCCATCCGGATCACACCGCACACAGCACATCTTGGTAGAATAAGCAATCATTTATGTCTCTTCAAACTTTCTTTGCATTCCTACCTACCAAAGATGTGCGGGAATTTATGGGACAATTGGTTTTTATTTCATCACTTTTTAATGAAACAATGAGCTGTAATTCCGGCTACTGTCAGCGTCTGGAGAACATAGTGATTACTGCTAGCGGCTATAACAGCTGCTAGCAATAATCACTTGTTAAATCCAACAGGCTGGTTGTACCCAAGTTGATCAATCGATCAACCTGTTTATACATGGTTCAAATCTAAACCATCTATGGCTGGCTTTAGAGTACCATAAAAAGTGTTCGTGCGTGTGTGTTACGTTTGGACCAGTTGAGTTATGTTTTATGTTTGATTATGAAAATCAGTGCATAGATAAAAAGGATGTGTAACTACCAGCAGTCATATTTATAGTTATTGTTAACTAAACCCTGGGTAAATTATTTTTACAAATGGTTTACCACTTAAAAAATAGTGACCTGCTTTTGAAGTTTGCTATATAATGTTTTAAAAGCAAAGTTTTAGCTTATTTTAAAACTTACAACTGCTCATTCAAATCTTTTTCACTAACCCATTTGTGTTAAATAATAGGTGTGTGAATAACCTCTGAGAGGCCCATTACAATAATACAAATTTCCTGTGTCTTATTATCACAGATAAAACCGTGTTATTTTGTTCCTTTCAGTCAGTAGTCTACAAATGAGGTATTCTTCGTCAGCTGGCATAATTACTTTTTAAAGATAAACAGTGCCGTTTTACCACAATGACATTTGTAATTTAGTGTACTGTTTAAACTCTACAGAGAGAAGGACGATCACTAAGGTGTCTTGGTAATGAGCACTTATAGCTGATTTTTTTTTTCTCTTTTTATTAGTAATTTTACAGGTTTGTTGTAACACTTGTTTTTCTGTGAATTCCGACTTATTCTGAAAGGGAGAATGCATAATAGAACTGCGGGAGATTTGTTACACAGGAAAAGTAAAGGTTGATACTGTTCATTACTATTGGGACTGCATTGAAATATCATAAAGCTTGATTGTTTGAAAATCACAGAAAGCTTTGTTGTGTTGGGGAATAAGCATTGACACCGTTTGTTAGTATAACGCCACTTAAAACTAATTTTTTAAAGCCGAATTCTGGTCGATAAATGCAAAACTGCATTAATTGGTGTTTTTTTCTATTAAAAACATCATTAGATGTGTTTAATCCCTTAAAGCTGGCCATACATGGATTGAAGTTAGGTCGGTTCAGCAGGGACTGGCCGAATTCCGATCCATGTATGGGTAGGAAGGTTGTACAAAAATCGATCTACTGATTGACTTCTGTACAACAAGCTCTTTGGAAAGCTTTCGCTTATGCCTCGTACACACGCAACGATTATCGGCCGACCGATCGACCGTCTTTTGTCCAGTGTTGTTGTGTTGGTTGAAATGTGCTCTAGACTGCACATGAATTTTCTCGGCCAACAAAAACCAACTTCAGAAGTGATGTCATGTGCTGGTTTACTTTCCGTGTGTTTTTTCTTCTCTGAGCATGCCCAGTCTTGCTCATCAGATTTTTGTCTGCCGAAATCTGTACTGACTGAGGAACAATCGGCCGTTCTGTTGACGGCCAATAAAAATTTTATAGCCTGCACACCAGATTTTGTTCGGCCGAAAAGTCGGAGACGGTTGTCGAAAGCATCATACTAACAAGCCGAAAATCAGCCGATCGGACGTTGCCCGAAAATTCATGGCCAACTATCGATGCGTGTGTACGAGGCATTAGTCAGTGCTGCTGGCTATAGTGCTAATGAGCGTTTCTGACATTCTGAAGTCTCTCCGCTGTTAATATTAAAATAACTCAGTGGTGAGGATTCCCCCATCCACCTTAAATGGAAACAATAAATGTGCATTACTTGTGAGGCGCCATTACAAACAATAGTGATCCAAATATACACAATTTTGAATTAAACACTATTTTAAATGAATATATTAGCATTGTCCATATTTTCCTGGGATCTTCCAATCACCACATGAAATAAGTGTTCAAAATTCTTCTTAGTAGAAACAATAAGTGCTCATAAATGGTGTTCTGCCACCTAGACGTGAATGGGACACTCACCAGATAGCTACTGTACGTGCCACCAGGACTCAAATCGCTTAGAATAATTTTCCTTGTGTCCCAAGTTTAATTCAAAGATTTTCCAATCTAGATCTGCAAAGGCCGTTGCACCAGCTCCCTGGGTGTAATATCAGGAGGTATTGATCTCCCATCCACAGCGGGGTATTAAATGCCAGAGGTTTTTGCCAAAATACGAAATGTGAAGCCAAATGATTGTGCAGTAATGTTTTATTTAAAAAGTTTTAAAATCAAATCATAAAAAGTCAAATTTTCCTATGCCTCATAGCAGCACCCAGTCAGTAGGACTGGATAGATTGAAACGCACCACTCTGCTGCCGGATTTTTTATGATTTGATTTTAAAATGTTTTAAATAATAAAAACGTTATTGCACATTCATTTGGCTTCAAATTTTGTATTTTTGGAAAAATCTCTGGCATTTATTACCCTGCTGTGGATGTGAGATCAATACCTCCTGATATAACACCCAGGGAGATGGTGCAACGGTCTTTGCAGATCTAGATTAGAAAATCTTTGAATTACACTTGGGATACAAGGAAAATTATTCTAAGCGATTTGGGTCCTGGTGGCCCGTAGCTATCTGGTGAGTGGCCCATTAACATCTAGGTGGCGGAACACTATTTATGAGCACTTATTGTTTCTACTAAGAAGAATTTTGATCACTTATTACAGGCGGTGATAGGAAGAACACAGGAAAATATGGACAATGCTAATATATTAATTTGAAATAGTGTTTAATTCAAAATTGTGTATATTTGGATCATTATTCTTCATCTGACCTCTTTGATTGGCTCTCACAATTTTTACATAATTAAGGCCTGTCCCTCTGGCTCCTGACCATAAATCATGATCCAATGCTGTCAGTGAGATCTTTGTCACTGTGCTGAGAGTGTGCAGTGAACATGCTTTCTGCTCATAACCTTATGCTGCACATGTGTGGCAGCTGAGCATTAAAGCCCACCTTTCTTGCCATTAGATGACCTACATATACTCCACCGCTCCAAAATATCCCACCGCTCTTTTGTCTTGTTGCAGCACAGCTGGGAGCCTAAGCCCAGGAGCCCGTCTCCTCTGCTCGCAACCCAAAAAGGATTGGGCCGCATACTGATGCCATTGCAGAATCCAGGGAATTTAGGGGGCATTTGGAAAAGACAAAACAGCACAAACCACAATCTTTCACCTGAGGCCATGCCCCTATTACATTTTACCACTTACAGAGCTTAATCTTAGGGAATTGCATCCTACAATTTAGCCCTGTAAGGGGTGTTTAATCAACGTCTGTTGAAGGGGCTTCTTGAAAAACGTTCCCCAATCAGTGGCTGCAGCCACTAATCTGTGCATTGTGACAGCAGCCAACGCCACTGTCAGTATACAATATCCTGTTAGGGGGGGTTCCTCCATCCACCTGTTTGTGTGGATGGAGGAATCTGTTTATTTTTTCTTTAATTCAGCCCATGGCCAAAATTTTCATAGACAGCACACGGTCTCTTGTTATGATTAGGAGTCCGTGGGATAGGCTCCCGATCATGTGACAGTCAGTAACAGTGGTCACATTTTTCTTCATTTTGGATAGAGTAAGGGAGGGTTAAAACCCATGTAAGTTTTATTTTTGCAATCTTTGTCTGATTGGGAAGATTTACCTTAATTTCTTGTCCCATAGCCAAAACAGGACGTGAGGAGAAATCCCTGCAAACTAAGAGAATCTCCTGGAGACCTCCAGGTCACCAGCACTATCGTCCCTATTGAAGATTGCCCCTCTATTAGGCCCCTTTCACACAGGCGGACTGTTTAGATCCGTCTGTCCATTTTTTTGGTGGATCTGAACGGATGCCTCGTGTATCTCTATGGGGCATCGGATGTCGGCGGAGACATGTCCGCGTACATCCGGTCCGTCAAATCTGGATCGGCCCGTATGGGATCGGATGAGAACCGACAGGCGGCCCGTTCTTATCTGATTCCCCCATAGAGAACAGCGGGACCTGACAGCTCTGACTTCGCACACAGAGCGGAGACACAGCTGCCATCCACCTGCTCAGTGGACTGACTCCACAGTGTGAAAGGGGCCTTACTGTTCTGGGGACCACCCAAAATTTGGGATTTTCTTTTACTTATAGTGATAACATTAAATTTTATAAAAACAGAAAAAACACTGCGCTTTAGGAGAAGCAGCTAACACCTGAAACAATAGTACAAGTTCCAAATAAAATAATAAAAACAGAATGGTGTAGCGCTAAATTATGAATGACAAACACTTATACTGAATCAAAGTATGATGTTAACATATACAGTCCAAAAAATGAACACTGAAGTCCACAAAGGAAGGTATTGGCTGAAACAGATTCCCAGGAAAGGAAAAGCTCCAAACAAATGAAGAAAGGTGAAGATCGGGTGTGCCCAGGAGTAGAAATGAATCCACCAGACAATATAACGAGAGATGGCTCCTTACCAAATAGCTCTTGCCACTAGATTATAGGTGGCTGAACGCTCATATGAAAGAGAGATCCTCCAATGTAGTGGAATGGCCAGGCAGGAGCATAGGTCACTCTCTCTGGGGACAACCAATCATAGGTCACAGGGATATCCAGTGTATAACCATGGAAATAAAAAGGGGAAACACTCCCATAGTGCATTACCAATGTATAACTTTAATAAATAAAAAGGAATGCACTCACATGTAAAAACTTCGTATGTCAGCGGAACAAACAATGACATGCAGCCGCAGCGTGCAGAACATTCCTCCTTGGATCGTGGGTCACCCGGCAGTATGGTGGAGAGCTAACGCTGATGATCCATCCAAACACCAGGGACCAATACGAACTCTCGCGCCGTCAGGATAAAACACTACATGTCCAGACCAACCCCCAGAGGACGTGAGTTATCACGAAACATGTAGTGGTTTATCCTGACGGCGCGAGAGTTTGTATTGGTCCCTGGTGTTTAGATGGATCATCAGCGTTAGCTCTCCACCATACTGCCGGGTGACCCACGATCCGAGGAGGAATGTTCTGCAGGAATGCTGCGGCTGCATGTCATTGTTTGTTCCGCTGACATACAAAGTTTTTACATGCATCCATTTTTATTTATTAAAGTTATACATTGGCAATGCACTATGGGAGTGTTTCCCCTTTTTATTTCCATGGTTATACACTGGATATCCCTGTGACCTATGATTGGTTGTCCCCAGAGAGAGTGACCTATGCTCCTGCCTGGCCATTCCACTACATTGGAGGATCTCTCTTTCATATGAGCGTTCAGCCACCTATAATCTAGTGGCAAGAGCTATTTGGTAAGGAGCCATCTCTCATTATATTGTGTGGTGGATTCATTTCTACTCCTGGGCACACCCGATCTTCACCTTTCTTCATTTGTCTGGAGCTTTTCCTTTCCTGGGAATCTGTTTCAGCCAATACCTTCCTTTGTGGACTTCAGTGTTCATTTTTTGGACTGTATATGTTATCATACTTTGATTCGGTATAAGTGTTTGTCATTCATAATTTAGCGCTACACCATTCTGTTTTTATTAAAATTAAATACAGTAAAACCTTGGATTGCGAGCATAATTTGTTCTGGAAACATGCTTGTAATCCAAAGCACTCTTATATCAAAGCGAATTTCCCCATAAGAAATAATGGAAACTCAGATGATTCGTTCCACAAATCCTTCAGTTTATAGTCTATATACAAAGATTATAGCAATTTGATAGGTTGTGTATCCATAAAATGTCCATCCACAATATGCAGCCCTCCCAAGGGGATTAGAAGCGAAATCTAGCAGAGCTACAGAATATAAGAGAGATGAGAGGAGCCTCTAAAGTGTAGCAATATGGTTACATTTAATGAAGGTTCAACATTTAGCAACTCACATGGTTGATGATTAAAATAGGCACATCTAAGTATGCAGGCATCCGGGGTAAAGCTGTCCACATAGACCGTCTTCTGAACCACTGGCTCTCACCACTGTCAGTCTGCAATCGTGACCGGGAAGAATAGCCTGCAGTAGAGTGATCTGAAAGTGAGGCTTTGAATCACTCGTGGAGTGCAGCGGGGAAGGGATGATGAAGATACCCCGGATGTCTGCATACTTAGATCTGCCTCTTTTAATCATCAACCATGTGAGTTGCTAAATATTGAACCTTCATTAAATGTAACCATATTGCTACACTTTAGAGGCTCCTCTCTTCATTTTTATACATGACACTACTTGTATATCAAGACATCGCTTGTATATCAAGTCAAAATTTATTTTAAAAATGTGCTTGTCTTGCAAAGCGCTCTCAAACCAAGTTACTCTCAAACCAAGGTTTTACTGTATTAGAAATAGAGAGGGGGGGGGGGAGGGGTCTCCCTAATTGGGGCACAGACAGCAAAAAAAAAAAAAAAAAAAAACTGACAGGTGTTCTGATCCCTCTCCACTCTATCCAAAACTAAAAAGAAAGTTTTGCCTTTAGTTGTACATTTATTCAAATAACATCCCTAGTGCCTATGGGTTAGTGGCCCTTTAAATCTGGTGTTCCGTCTCAGCTGAGACCCGGAGCAAAGCAATCCCAGCACACTTGTAAACATAACTGTGGAAAACAACAACAAGGCATGATGACAAGATCAGTCAAGTGGTTCTTGTTTGTAATTAATTAGAACCAGAAACTATGACCACATTTTAGTTCCATTTTGAGCACATGCAGACACCCATTCATTACTTTATAACAATCTCGGTCCGTGGTCTGATTCCGGTTGCATGATTCTCATTTGCTGAAGTTATTCTGAGTTTCTGTCAGACACATGGCTTTGCTAGAATCCCAATACCACAAACTAATTATGATGCTTTTTAAAAACATCTGTTTATAGCATATTTCACTTCAACATATCTGACATCAATCTGTTACAGCTTAGCGGCAGTGACATTAAGATGAATGAGCTAAACCTGGAACTGGGGATCCTGAAATCTGAATTGCATAAAAAGACCAGGGAGATGCAGGCACTGGAATCTCAAGTCCATCAGCAGCAAGAAAGCCTGAACAGGGCCGGTGACAGACTCAAGGACACAAAGAGGGCTGCTGCAAGCAAGGTAATTAGAATGAGCCCATGTTGCTGAATTATGTGGTGCAATTGCTGTCTTAAAATGTGAAAGACAGTCCCTATGTGAACCTGACCTCCTGGGGCTCAATCAGCCAGCACACATTCCAACCACTTAGCAATTTAAGAAGTTTGGGCTCTAAAATTTACTGCATTAGCGATTGTTACGGGTTGTCCCCACTTAGTGAGCTTTGGCTCCATTGTGATCCAAGGTATTAATGTAATTTCAGCAGCATATGTTTTGCGGGCCATTATTCGTGAAGGAAATTCAGTGAGCAACTCCAATTTCCCTCTGCTCTTTTTTTTTTTTTTTTTTAAAGTAAAAAAGACACAGTGCTCTTAAAATAGGTTAAGCCTCATAATTTTTTTTGAAGAGAATATAGTTTCAGCTGGCACATTTTTTTTCTAAAAAAAATAATTTGATGCGTGAGCAGAAAGGCCAATGTCTGAAAATTGTAATTCAGGTGTTTTTTTAATGCTCATTTGTATAGAGATTTCATAGTAAAAATAAGGGTAAAACGGCCAAACTATCTCACGACTGCGCTGTTTTTAGACAGTTTTGGCCTACTGTATTTCGAGAGATATGATTGAAAACCGTGTGTAATCAATATTGTGGTGTTGATAATTTGCTCTGGAAATGTCATCCTGCAGCTCCTTCCTCTTGCTATAGGTTTCCAATAAAAAATGAAAATTTTCCTCCTTTAGTATGTTAAATATCTTTATCTTTGATATTATTCATTTTCTGGCTTACTGTTTGTGTAGCTTAGAAAGTCTTATGTAAGCTAGGCAATCAGCTTCTTCCTGTTCTTCACCGACAACGCTATCTCCCTTTATCTGGATTTCCTAAGCTGTCTTTCACTTCCTGAAAAGGTTGTCTGTCTATTCTTAGACAGGCATGCTTAGACCTGCCCGGCCCCACCCCCATCCCTCCTATCCTTCACCATGATCTCCTCCTGTCTTCATAGCCTCATTTAGGGAAGCGGCAGCAGCACCAGTAGTAGCCTGTGACTTTGTGTGTCCAAAGTCGCTTCCCAAGTCACACTTGTGGAAACAAAGCTTTAGTTTACGTTTTCACTATTGCGATTGTAGAGTGCAACTTTGATGCAACTTTACACTCTGGATCAAAGTTGCATCAAAGTATTGCAGGTACCCTTTCAAAGTTGCTGATTTTCAAAGTCATATAGATTAGAACGGATGCCATTGACATCAATGGGCTGTGACTTTTCATGCGACTTTGTGTGTCCAAAGTCGCATGACAAGTCACACTAGTGGAAACGTAGACTTAGTGTGGTTGTCTGTACTATGATCATTGTACACTGAGAGCTGAGAGCCCAGAGCACTTCCACCTACATTGACAGTCCCCCCTCCTCCCACCCCTGTGTCTAGCTTCCTCCTCCTATGGTAGTCTTCATTCAAAGCCCAGCACAGCTATACTGCATACGTGTACTACACCTCCCCCCGTGTCCTGTGTCTTGTGTGAATGGATCTTTTTTTATTTCTTCACTTTCTCATGAATTAGGATGTAGAATGCATCATTATTGATGAGAGAACACTGGGCGGGAACCTTTGATCAGCTCCTCCCATTCTGTATACGCCCACTGGCTACACAGGAACAAGGTCCCCCCCTGGAAGTGATGTCAGTAGCTTTCAGTAACCACACCCACTTGCTGCTGACTCAGAAGGAAGAGGGAGGGAAATCATGTAACAGCACTGCAATCCGCAAAATAAAGATAGAAAAACTGGGATTTTTCATTTTGACCCATAAGGCTGAACTCCGCTCACATTAATGATTGCAGGGGAGAATTTAAGGTATTAGGCTGTATTTTTAAGATGGATGTAAATCCTGAATGAAGGACATTTAGTTTGCTAAAGCAAGGTCTATAATGAACAGATGTCATTGTATCACTCCTGCAAGTTTGTGCCCACTCCCTATGTTCATGAGCTCCAGCGATAGCTGCAGGGCCTTATCCAAGGCGGGTTTCCTGATGGTGACACCAGTGGGCCATGCTTTGCAATATGTGGTGAAATGACCACTTTTAGTCTCTCTATTATAAGCCCTATGTGGCACAATATTAACCACTTTACCACCGGAGGATTTTCCTGCTAAAAGACCAGGGTTTTTTTTGCGATTTTTTTACTGCGTGAATTTAACGGACAATTGCGCGGTCGTGCGACGCTGTACCTAAACGAATTTCACGTCCTTTTTTTCCCACAAACAGAGCTTTCTTTTGGTGGTATTTGATCACCTGTGCGATTTTTTGATCACGCGCTATAAACAAAAAAAGAGCGTAATTTTTGCAAAAATAACAACATTTTTCACTTTTTTTTTATATAAAATTCCCCCCCAAAAAAATGTAAAAATCAAAATTTTTTAACATTTTCGGCCAATTTGTTTTACGCTACCTATGTTTGGTAAAAAAAAATCGCAAAAAGAGTATTTTGATTGGTTTGCGCAAAAGTTATCGCGTTTACTAACAAAGGGAAAGATTTTTGTCATATTTGGTGTTTTTTTTTTAACGAGTAATGGCGCTGATCTGCGATTTTTTTTTTTGCGGTACTGCGACATTGCGGCGGACAGATCGGACCCTTGACTGACATTTTTGACACTTTTGGGGGTACCAGTTACATTACTGCAGTAATCAGTGCTATATATATGCATTGTTACTGCAAAAATGACACTGGCAGGGAAGGGGTTAACAGTATTGGACAGGGAGGGGTTAAGTGTGTCCTAGGGGCGTGCTTCTAACTGTAGTGGGACATTGCTATTGGTGTAAAAACAAAGATCAACGGTTCTACATAGTAGAACCGTCTGATCTTCATTTTTACACAGGGAGAACAGACAGGCGGCTTGTTTACATAAGCCGCTCTGTCTTTCTCCCGCTGTGCCGGCGATCGTAGTGTGACCGGCGGACATCGGGTCCGCCAGTCACACTCCCGCACTCCTCCGTGAACGAGCCGAGGCGGGCGCGCGCCTCGGCGCGCCCTCGCTCGCCCGCTATTGGCTCTAGAAGGAGTGACAGGCGAGTGACGTAGATCTACGTCACTCTGCCTGGCCGGGGCCGACTGCCGCAGTAAATATACTGTGCGCAGTCGGCAAGTGGTTAATGCAGAAACACAGCTGGGGACACAGTGTTGTCACCCTATCACAGGAAGTGCCTAATCATTGGCCTTCAAGGCAGGATCATCGAATACTATTTTAATAGTGATCAAATACGAATAAATACCTTTTAAATGATCGTAGTCGTACTACTACTATCCTCTTTACAAATCTTCCTCCCTTATTTTTTGAGAGCGCATTTATTTCAGCATAGCAGCCCAATCCCCAGGGCAAGGGAATCACTCATGCTCAGCCGTATAATCTTTGGGAGGCTTATAAACATAGGAAGACACTTTTCTTGGAAAATGCATAATAATAATCTATTTAAACTTGGAGGCTTTGAATATATATATATATATATATATATATATATATATATATATATATATATATATATATATATTTTGCAGTGTCTGTACTTTAGCGATATTTTAGGCATTGGAATCGAGAGCACAGAAAGTTGCTTACATTTTCAAGATGGTGTAATAGACTTTAACTAAGTCTAAGCTATTTGAATTGGTTATCTTTTGGATAAATCTACATTCTCTGATTAGTAGCCTAATGCTGGGTACGCACTATGAGCAATCATCTGGTACTCCTCGATGTTTTACAGCAAGTCGGCACCGAGGAAGGAAATAATGTACGAAAATTCTCGTACGACGAAGGCTTATTTTTTGTTAGTGTTTCTGATCGTGCACAGTCTTTTGTATCTGATTTTTGTTGTACAAAAACCCTACACATTAAACGAAAATCGTTCTGTTCACAGTCTAGAAAAACTTTGCCCTTTTAGAAATTTTTGTTTGCAAAGTCAGGATCAGATGTCAAAAGTTGTGTGCAAACTATATGAAAATCGCATGATGGTGCCTCATGCGGAATATTTCTTCCGATTTTTTTCTCATAGTGTGGACCCAGATTAAGAGCTTATGCACAGTCAAAGAGGGCCATAAGCTATGAGCAACCTTAGACATCAGCTGTCTATGTCCAGGGCCACTCATGTATCCTGGCACACATGTAAGTGCTTGCATTTGAATGGGCTGAAATCACACTTGGTCGCACCAAAAGTAATGAATGCACTACTTTAAAAACGCGTTTCAATTGGATCACGTGGTACTATGTGATCTGGTGCAGGCATACGCACTATATTTGCGATCTGCATTTGGGTCGTTGGTAGGAATACATTGACACCCACAGAAGATTGCATAGCCAGTGCGTTTTGAACACCGTATGGGAAACCCATGTTCCATGGGTGTTTCCCGAGTTCTGGTGTGAACGGGCACTAAGGGTGTATGGCTGTCTGCTCCCCTGTATCACATTAAAATATGATAAACAAAAAGCTAGATTGCAGAAAGTACTTCACATCAAATCAAGCCATTCTTCCTTCTAACAAATCCTACAATACCTATACAGAGCGGCTGTTACAGTCTATTTCTCCCTCTCTCTAGAAATTCCTAGGTAGCAGCTGTGAAAATTCAAACTTTTAAATACATAAAGGGAATCAACTCGGTAAAGGAGGAGAGCATATTTAAAAGAAGAAAAACTACCACAAGAGGACACAGTTTTAAATTAGAGGGGCAAAGGTTTAAAAGTAATATGAGGAAGTATTACTTTACTGAGAGAGTAGTGGATGCATGGAATAACCTTCCTGCAGAAGTGGTAGCTGCAAATACAGTGAAGGAGTTTAAGCATGCATGGGATAGGCATAAGGCTATCCTTCATATAAGATAGGGCCAGGGACTATTCATAGGATTCAGATATATTGGGCAGACTAGATGGGCCAAATGGTTCTTATCTGCCGACACATTCTATGTTTCTATGTTAGACTGGAAAAAAGACTTTTGAAGGCAAGCTGATTTTCACACAGCCTGTCTGGATGCAGTGACATCATCCCTCCTTTTTTCAGTTGTCTGAATTGTAATTTTTTTTTCTATTGGCTTAGGTACATATCTGGGGATCTTCCCATTACTTCTCATGATGTAGATGAGGTTCTCACAAAAGAGTATGAACTACACCTCCAGAAGCAAGTAGTGTCTTCTGCAAATGGATGCGGCTTAGATTGTTGTATTAAATGCCAGAAAACAGGTATTATTGTAAACCTGTTTTCTGCTAGCAGGGCTTAGTGCTATGGAATTTTGCTATGTGCACTTGCAGTATAATGCTTCACTCGCATGCTTCTCCCTTGCTAGTTATAAATTGATTGAGCTGCGTGCCATTTTCTGTTTCGGCTCAGGCAGTAATGGGGACCAATGGGTTATCGCTAGCTGTGATTTATTGGCAGAGATAAATAGAATATTGGAAAAAGCTCTCCAACCTGCCAGATCCCTTGTGACGACAGTCCTCCCAAGTCGGTATTAAATGTGATCATTTTATGCTTCATACGCAGCAACGATCATTTTAAAAAGATTCCTGCCATGTAATAAACTTTCATGCACATTGTGTTCTTTTCATCTTTGCAGGTGCGTTCATACACGTTTATACGTGTTCATGCAGGTAATACATCCTATTGTTCAGAACTCTCGCTATTAAAATGCATTAATGCTGGAAAGCTGCTAGCGTTAAGGCATGTTTAGGCGCTTTTGAGCATTTTTTTTGTTTGTTTTTTTGCTCAGCAGCTCCTCTTCTGAACGCACAAGTGATGCTTTTTATTTTCTGCCTCTAAACACCTGTGAAAGCAGCATTATTTAACTCAAGTGTGCATGAGGCCTTAGACTTCTGCATACCCTGTTTCTTTTCTGTTAAATAGCCATAATTTCATTTATACCTGTTTTAGCACTACTTGCAAAGTAACTTTTCTTTTGCTAAATTCCTATTACCTAGTCATATATAAAGGCATCTGCTGATGTCTGATGATACATGCTTCAACTTAAGAAAAGCCTTTGAATTCCCATTTTATACAACTAATACCTTTATTTATTGTCATTTTTTAAGATCCAGTTGTAAATGTTAAATATACCATATATACAGTATCTCACAAAAGTGAGTACACCCTTCACATTTTTGTAAATATTTTATTATATCTTTTTATGTGACAACACTGAAGAAATTATACTTTGCTACAATGTAAAGTAGTGAGTGTACAGCTTGTATAACAGTGTAAATTTGCTGTCCCCCTCAAAATAACTCAACATGCAGCCATTAAGGTCTAAACTGCTGGCAACAAAAGTGAGTACACCCCTAAGTGAAAATCCAAATTGGGCCCAATTAACTATTTTCCCTCTCCGGTGTCATGTGACTCGTTAGTGTTACAAGGTCTCAGGTGTGAATGAGGAGCAGGTGTGTTAAATTTGGTTTTATAGCTCTCCCTCTCTCATACTGGTCACTGGAAGTTCAACATGGCACCTCATGGCAAAGAACTCTCTGAGGATATGAAAAAAAGAATTGTTGCTCTACATAAAGATGGCCTAGGCTATAATAAGATTGGCAAGATCCTGAAACTGAGCTGCAGCACAGTGTCCAAGACCATACAGCAGTTTTAACAGAACAGGTTCCACTCAGAACAGCCATGGTCGACCAAAATAAGTTAAGTGCACATGCTCAGCCTCATATGCAGAGGTTGTCTTTGGGAAATAGACCTATGAGTGCTGCCAGGATTGCTGCAGAGGTTGAAGGAGTGGGGGGGGGGGGGGTCAGACCATTGCATCAAATTGGCCTGCATGGTTGTAGTCCCAGAAGGAAGCCTCTTCTAAAGATGATGCACAAGAAAGCCTGCAAACAGTTTTGCTGAAGACAAGTAGACTAAGGACATGGATTACTGGAACCATGTCCTGTGGTCTGATGAGACCAAGATAAATGTATTTGGTTCAGATGGTGTCAAGCGTGTGTGATGGCAACAAGGTGAGGAGTACAAAGACAAGTGTGTCTTGCCTACAGTCAAGCATCAGTGGGAGTGCCATGGTCTGGGGCTGCATTAGTGCTGCTGGCACTGGGGTGCTACAGTTCATTGAAGGAACCATGAATGCCCCCCAAACACACCTCCAAGACGACCACTGGTTTGCTAAAGAAGCTGGGGGTAAAGGTGATGGACTGGCCAAACATATCTCTAGACCTAAACCCTATTGAGCATCTGTTGGGTATCTTCAAACGGAGGGTGGAGGAGCGCAAGGTCTCTAACATCCACCAGCTTCGGGATGTCATCATGGAGGAGTGGAAGAGGACTCCAGTAGCAACCTGTGAAGCTCTGGTGAACTCCATATCCAAGAGGGTTAAGGCAGTGCTAGAAAATAATGGTGGCCACATAAATATTGACACTTTGGGCCCAATTTGGAGGGGTTTATTAGAGGTGTACTCCCTTTTGTTGCCAGTGGTTTAGACATTATTGGCTGCGTGTTGAGTTATTTTGAGAGGACAGCAAATTTACACTCTTATACAAGCTGTACACTCACTACTTTACATTGTAGAAAACTGTCATTTCTTCAGTGTTGTCACATGAAAATATATAATAAAATATTTTCAAAAATGTGAGGGGTGTACTTTCTTTTGTGAGATACTGTAACATTTACAATGGGATCTAAAAAATGACAACTGGTGTACCTGAGGTTATTATGACATTTTCCATCCTAGTCAACCTTATGTCAGGTCAACTTTAATAAAAAAAGATTAAATAATAGTGGTCAGAGCTAAACAAACATAATGTCTGATTATCAGTACTTTTTTTTTTTTTAATCCCAGGCACATAGGAAAAAAATACTAGTGAATGCAGTTATGTTCTAATAACAACATTTAAAGTATTTTAAACGTAATTGGAGTAATATCCTGAATTTGTCTCTCCTGCACTCTCCTAAAAATTGAAACTTAGACTAAAAGAGGGATCAGCAGCATTAGGGACAGTTGGGCTCTGCTGGCTGGGCATATACTATAAAGAAATGCTTACAGGAGGAGAGAGCAAAGTTAGCAGAGCTAGGATCTCATCAGTGTGCTGCTGCTTTTTCATTGACCAGTCGCATGCTGGGAATGGGATATTGTCTTAAGATTTTTTTGCTCAGCTGCAGTAAAAAAAGGCAGGCTGTGCTGTGTAAATCTCAGGAATGGATGAACAAATATAAAAAAATATGACAGGTAAACAAGCTACCATATGTTTTTCAGTTTTTTTTTTCTAGCTGTTTGCTTAAAATTCAGCTTTACATTCCTGGTGCATTGAAACAAAAGGTGACAAAATATTACAATTTGTTTTCTTTAGCAAGCAGACGCAGCCTGAGTTGAAAAGCCTATCCCCTGTCAGCATGCTCTTTGTGTGGAAGCAGTGATCTCTCTGTAGGGTTCAACACATGCATGGTTGAGTCGGAGCAAAAGCATTTCAATTAGCAGGGAGCATGAGCAAGCTCTAGTTCTGACTCAGCAAGCAACAAGTCAGACAACAAACAGTGCAAAAAGGACAGTGAGAGCAAGTGACAGGCTTTTCTACGTGGACTGTTGCTGCTTTCTGAAAAATGTGAAATATAAGACTTTGCACACTTTTTGGTTCTGAAGCGCATAGAATAACAGGTGGCCATTTCTTTAGAGCGGATGCACCGATGACGTCATCGGCTGCATGAAATGTAAATATCTCCTAAACAGTGAAAGTTTAGGAAATATTTACAGTACCTATAGGTAAGTCTAATTAAAGGCTTACCTATAGGTAAAAGTTTAAAAAAAGTTTACAACCACTTTAACCACATCCATACCGGCGCATAGTAATATGATGCCGGCAGGATGGCTTTACCGTTCCGGGCGGCCGTCATATGACGTCCGCCCGCTCTAGCTGCTACGTGTGCGCCCCCGGGGGCGCGCATCGCAGCGATCAGGGATGAGGCTCGTCCCTCGGACATAGCCCATCCCTGATCAAGGTAAACAGCCAATAGAAATTGGCTGTTTACCATGTGATCGGCTGTGTCAATCACAGCCGATCACATGAGCGGCTCCAGCACGAGCCGCTCGCTCTCTCTGCCATGCGCGCCCCCGGGGGCGCGCAGAGCAGCGATCGGGGACGAGGCTCGTCCCTCGGACAGAGTCGATCCCCGATCTAGGTAAAGAGCCAATGAAATTGGCTCTTTACCACGTGACCGGCTGTGTCCAATCACAGCCGGTCACAAATGTCACCGTGTTCTCCTCCTCACACACTGATCCTGTGTGAGGAAGAGAGTGTGGTAACAGCTAGTTACCAATCATAGTGCACCCCAAACACACTGATTGCCCCCCCCCCAATAAAGAGCACCTGTCACTAGCCCATCAAAGTACCCGAGTACCTGTCACTAGCCCATCAGGTACTCAGATGACAGGTACTCGGGTACTCTGATGGGCTGATGACAGGTACTCGGGTACTCTGATGACGGGTACTCTGATGACAGGTACTCGGGTACTCTGATGACAGGTACTCGGGTACTCTGATGACAGGTACTCGGGTACTCTGATGACAGGTACTCGGGTACTCTGATGTCGGGTACTCTGATGACAGGTACTCGGGTACTCTGATGACGGGTACTCGGGTACTCTGATGACGGGTACTCGGGTACTCTGATGACAGGTACTCGGGTACTCTGATGACGGGTACTCTGATGACAGGTACTCGGGTACTCTGATGACGGGTACTCGGGTACTCTGATGACGGGTACTCGGGTACTCTGATGACGGATACTCGGGTACTCTGATGTCAACGGAGTACCCGTCATCAGAGTACCTGAGTACCTGTCACCTACCCATCAGAGTACCTGAGTACCTGTCACCTACCCATCAGAGTACCCGAGTACCTTCCACCTGCTCATCAGAGTACCTGACGCCTGAAGTACCCGAGTACTTGCCGCCTGCTCATCAGTACCCATCACTACTCATCAGTACTCATCAGTACCTATCACGTATCAGTACTGATCATCAGTACCCATCAGTACAGTATCACCTATCAGTACTACTCATCAGTACCTATCACCTGCCTGTCACCTGCCCATCAGAGTACCCGAGTACCTGTCACCTGCCTATCGGAGTACCCGAGTACCTGCCACCTGCTCATCAGTACCAGAGTACCTGTCACCTGCCTGTCACCTGCCCAACAAAGTACCCGAGTACCTGTCACCCTTCATACAGCCACCATGTCCAAGTCCAAAAAGGTTTATATACGTCCTCCGTTTAAACCTAAATACCGGTGTTATGGCAGCAGATAGCTGCCATAACCCTGGTATTTTTTTAAACGGTGGACGGTTGGCTTTCCGATAAGGGTGGTCCCAGCGGCGGATTCGCCGTCGGATCACCCTTCCGGGATGGCGGAATAGGTGCCCCCCCCTCCCGCCGCGTCCGGTCCTTTTCCCCGCTTACCGGACCCGCCGGCAGCGGGGAAAACGATCCGGTCCCGGATCCTCACAGACAGGATGTTGAGTGAGGGCAAGCTTGCCCTCACTTGACTCTATGGTCTTGGAGGACCGGAGCTACGTAAAATGTTGTTGCCTAGCAACCGGTTTAAAGGTCCTTTTTTTTTTTTTTTTTCATTTTATATAATAATTTTTTTTTTTTTTTTCTATCTTTTAGTGTACTTGTGAGATCTGAGGACTTTTTGACCCCAGATCTCACAAAAAAGAGGTCCTGTCATGCCTTTTTCTATTACAAGTAATGTTTACATTTCTTGTAATAGAAATAAAAATGATAATTTTTTTTTTTTTGTTAAACGGTGTAAAAATAAAAAATAATAAATAAAATAAATAGTAAAAAAAAAAAAAAAAATTAAAGCGCCCTGTCCCCGTTAGCTCGCGCGCAGAAGCAACGCATACGGAAACCCCGCCCACATATGTAAACGGTGTTCAAACCACACATGTGAGGTATCGCCGCGATCGTTAGAGCTAGAGCAAGAATTTGAGCCCTAGACCTCCTCTGTAACTCAAAGATGGCAACCTGTAGAAATTTTTAAATTGTCACCTATGGGGATTTTTAAGTACCAAAGTTTGTCGCAATTCCGTGAGCGTGCGCAATTTTGAAACATGACATGTTGGGTATCTATTTACTCGGCGTAACATTATCTTTCACATTATGGAAAAAAATTGGGCTAACTTTACTGGTTTCTTATTTTTTAATTAAAAAAAGTGAATTTTTTCCAAAAAAATTGCGTTTGGAAGACCGCTGCGCAAATACGGTGTGATAAAAAATATTGCAATAATCTCCATTTTAATCTCTAGGGTCTCTGCTAAAAAAAAATATATAATGTTTGGGGGTTCTAAGCAGTTTTCTAGCAAAACAACTGATTTTAGCTTGTAAACACCAAATGTCAAAAATAGGCCTAGGCAAGTGGCTAGGATGCATGATGATGCTCCTTGGATGTTGGGCCCCTCTATATGGCTAGGCTGTGAAAAAGTCTCACACATGTGGTATTGCCATACTCAGGAGGAGTGGCAGAATGTATTTTGGGGTGTCATTTTTGCTGTGTACATGCTATGTGTTAGGAATATCCTATAAATTGACAACGTTTTAGGAAAAAAAAAGAAAAAAAATTTCTTTTCTTAATTTTCCCAAGAATTGTGGGAAAAAATTATAACTTCAAAAAACTCACCATGCCTCTTACTAAATACCTTGGACTGTCTACTTTACAAAAAGGGGTCATTTGGGGGGTATTTGTACTGTCCTGACATTTCAGGGCCTCGAGAAAGGAGATAGGCCATCAGTACATCTGGTGTGATCAATTTTCAGTAATTGGTACCATAGCTTCTAGACTCAATAACTTTCACACAGACTAAATAATATACACTAATTTGGGTTAATTTTACCAGAGATATGTAGCAGTATAAATTTTGGCCTAAATGTATGAAGAAAAATTAATTTTTTGCAAAATTGTATAATAGAAACTAAAAAAAAGTGTTTTTTTTTCAAAATTTTTGCTCTTTTTTTGCGTATATCACGAAGAAAAAAAAAACAGTTGTGATCAAATACCACCAAAAGAAAGCTCTATTTGTGTGAAAAAAATGATAAAATTTTTGTTTGGTTACAGTGTAGCATGACTGAGCAATTGTCATTCAAAGTGTGAGAGTGCTGAAAGCTGAAAATTGGTCTGGGAAGGAAGGGGGTCTAACTGCTCTGTATTGAAGTGGTTAATGACCAGACCATTTTTTGCAATACTGCACTGCGCTACTTTGACAATTGTGCGGTTGTGCGATGCAAGTACAACAAGTACAATTGTTATCCTTTTTATTCCCCAGTAAATAAAGCTTTCTTTTGGTGGTATTTGACCTCTGCGTTTTTTTTTTTTTTTTTGCGCTCTTAACAGAAAAAAGAGCAATAATTTAAAAAAAAAAAAATTCCCCAATATTTTTTACTTTCTGTTATAAAACTTTTCCAATAACAAAAAAAATTAAAAATCTATTTTTTTTCATCATTTCAGACCAATATGTATTCTGCTGCATATTTTTGGTAAAAGAAAAATCCCATTAAGTGTTTATTGACTGGTTTGCGCAAATGTTATCGCATCTACAAACTAGGGGATAGATTTATGGCATTTTAATTTTTTTTTTTACTAGTAATTGCGGTGATCAGCGATTTTTAGTGGGACTGCGACATTGCGGCAGGCAGATCGGACACCTAACTAATACTTTTGATACTTTTAAGGGGACCAGTGATCTTACTACAGTAATCAGTGCTAAAAATATGCAGGAATATAGGATCACTATGTTCATCTCTTAACAGAACGGTGGTCTGCCTTGTTTACATCTGCAGACCGCTGTTCTGCCTCTCCAGCGGCGCATGCCGCCACTGGCCATTGCATGAATCAACGTACAGGTACGTCATTTCGCGCAATAGAGCTGATTTGCCGCAGTATATGTACTGCTGGCGGTAGGGAAGTGGTTAAAAACTTGACCTCCAGAAGATTTACTCCCCTTCGTGACCAGGCCATTTTTTGCGATACCATATAGAGAAATCTGAAAGCAAAAAGGTGCTTCTAAGCGCAGTATTCCACTGTGGTGTATAGCAGTAAATGGTTAAATACACTTACAAGATCCAAGATGAGGGATAGCATTTCAATCAGCCTCACAGTCAGCCATAGTGATCTCACTGGCAGCAGCGCTTGGAAGGGGTAGAGCAGCTCTGAGGGATTAGGATAAAAGCACAACAGCGCTTCTAAGTGCAGTATTACACTGTAGTTTATTACATAAAATGGTTAAAAACACTTACAAGTTCCATAGTATAAAACCGCATATCCAATGGTGTCATAGTCAGCCTGGTAATTCTGCTTGTGCTGGTGCCTCTAGAACAGGGGTGGGGAACCTATGGTTTGGGGGCCGTATGCGGCCCCCGAAGTCATCTGGTCCGGCCCCCCATGCAGCTGAATCTGTCTCTCAGCTGATCTGTCCGAATGGAGCCGATGCTTCCTGTATAGTTCCTGCTCCGTTATGACAGTCTGAGTGAGTCACAGGCGGAGTGATATCAAATGCACTCCCCCCTGTGACGAATACAGAAAACATCACCTCTTCCTCCAGCATGGCTCTGCTACACTTCTCCTAGCCAGCATTTCCCGCCAGTTGCACACACAGCAGTACCAGCCAGAGCCAGCAGTACCAGCCAGAGCCAGCAGTACACACAGCAGTACCCACAGCAGAACCAGCAGTACCAGCCAGAGTCAGCAGTACATACAACAGTACCAGCCAGAAGTACCTACAGCAGAGTACCAGCCAGCAGTACCCACAGCAATACCAGCCAGCAGTACATGCCAGCAGTACCAGCCTGAGCCCAGCAGTACCCACAGCAGTACCCGCCTGAGCCAGCAGTACCAGTCAGCAGTACCCACAGCACAGTACCAGCCATCAGTACCAGCCTGAGCCAGCAGTACCCACAGCAGTACCAGCCAGCAGTACCAGCCAGCACAGTACCAGCCTGAGTCAGCAGTACCCACAGCAGTATCAGCCTGAGCCAGCAGTACCATCCAGCAGTACTCACACCACAGTACAAGCCAGCAGTACCAGCCTGAGCCAGCAGTACCCACCAGCAGTACCAGCCAGCTATACCCACCAGCAGTACCTGCCAGCAGTTCTTTTCAAAACTTACCAACACAAAAAAGTCATCTGCGCTCCAGACTGACCAATGCAAACCTGGAAAACCTGTTGAGAGTAGCAACATCATCCATACCAGCTAACATCACACACTTCACCAAAGAGAAGCAGTTGCAGCCATCACATTAGGGGTGAGATAATTAAATGTTTGACCAAATATAACAGGCTAATTTTTAAGGTGATAACTTTGTACGGCCCCCGAATGGTTTTATAAATACCCAAATGCCCCTTGGCAGAAAAAAGGTTCCCCACCCCTGCTCTAGAAGAAGGAAGAGCCGACCTGTAGCTATCCAGAAAAAGGTGGTGAAGTAGCAAGATGGCCAATGGCTTCCAGGACCACATCGGAATGTGGAAGGCCGGAATAGGTCTGATGAAGGAGCTAACCGTGCATGCTCCAAAACGCCCCGCCCCCTGACGTCACTTCTGGCCTCCTACGTTCCAAGAAGCTGTTGACCATCTTGCTACTCCACCACCTTGTCTTGGATAGCTACAGGTCGGCCTCCCACTAGAGGCACCAGGACAGGCAGGATTACCAGGCTAACTGTGACAACACTCCATATGCTGTTTTATAGTATGGAACTTTTAAGTGTTTTTAACTGTTTTATGCAATAAGCTACAGTGTAATACTGCACTTAGAAGCGCTGCTGTGCTTTTTTCCTAATCCCTCAGAGCTGCTCCACCCCTTCCAAGCGCTGCTAGTGATATTACTATGACTGACTGTGAGGCTGATTGAAATGCTATCCCTCATCTTGGATCTTGGAAGTGTATTTGACCATTTACTGCTATATACCACAGTGGAATACTGCACTTAGAAGCGCCTTTCTGCTTTCATCTTTCTCTATAGAGTCACTCTCCTCTCCCAAGTGCTGTTATAAGTGATTGATAGAAGATTCCACCTACTCCAGTATCTTTATTCACCGCTGTTTGATATTGGAAGAGAGTACCACATAAGCGCCCTGGTTTCTAATCTGTTCCTGCATTTTTTGCGATACGACACTGCGTTACTTTAACTGACAATTGCGTGGTCAAGCAAATGTATGTCTATTTTTTTCCCACCAATAGAGCTTTCTTTTGGTGGTATTTGATCACCGCTGTGGTTTTTATTTTTTGCGCTATAAGCAAAACAATTCATCAATTTAAAAAAAAAAAAAACATTTTTACTTTCTGCTATAAAACACATCCAATAAAGAAAAAAAAAAAAAAAAAATCTAATTTCTTCATCGATTTAGGCCAATATGCATTTTGCTACATATTTTTATAAAAAAAAATCCCAATAAGTGTATATTGATTGGTTTGCGCAAAAGTTATAGCGTCTACAAACTATGGGATATTTTTATTTATTGATTACTAGTAATGGTGATCAGCGACTTATCGTGGGACTGTGATATTGTGGCGGACATTTGGACACTGACACTTTTGACACTTTTTTGGGGATCAGTGACCCTAATAGTGATCAGTGCTTAAAATATGAACTGTCACTGTACTAATGACACTGCTAATGACACTGGCTGGGATGGTGTTGAACATCAGGGGCCATTGAAGGGTTAACTGTGTGCCTAGCCAGTGTTTGAGCAACGTGTGGGAGGTGTTTTTACTGGGGGGAAGGCATTGAGCCATGTTAATACTTTGCAGAGACACAGGATCAATGCCTTCCCTACTGCCTTGTTTTCATAGGCAGAGCGCAGTTCTGGCTCTTTGCCTAGCGATCTGCCATTGGCTGAAAGCCCTGGTTTTCCAGCATGCTCATCCATCAGAAGCTGGCTTCTCTCGGACCGGCTGACATACACAGGGGTGGAATGTTGGCTGGGTTTTATTGAACCGTCCGATGTCCCCTGACATTTGGCCCATGGGTATGGGGCTTGATCTCCTGCATCCATGTGTTAAATAGAGTTAGTTGTTAAACATTGCTACTAAAACTAGAGATAAAACATTTAATTAGTCTACTCCTCATTATTTCAAATCTAGTCTGAGATAATGGTTTCATTCTATTTTGAGTCACTGACACGTCTTCCCCATGATTTACAGGAAAGTTAGCAATGCATCGGAAAGCAAGAATACACAACGTTCAATTTCATAGTACTTTGTCTTTATTTCTCCTTTCCACTTACAGGACATTTTTAGATGTACAGAATATTTTTCTTTCAAAGTCATATAACCAATTTTCACTGCAGTGTTATTTCTTGGAATTAGGGAAGTTTAGTTCAATTTGCAAGACTACAGTGCCTCTGAGTAATTTTGAGATGTGATACAAAACCTCTGTTGCATGTGATCTTTCCATGACCCTCCTTACCAAGAACCTTTACACACTGCCTCTGCCAGGGGGGGCGATGAGCTGCTTCAATTTACAACAAATTAGATCTGCTCTTTGCTATGTCTTTTGAGTAGATAGTTACCATAATTGCTCTTAAATTGGTTTCAGAAAAACAGATGTTACCTTAAAAATCATTTTCATTTGTTGGACTGTAATTTAAAAAGAAAAGAAACCTTGATGTTCTTCTTTTTCTTTGCTGACTTTTTGCTTCTGTTCAGACCTGGATTAATACCGACAGGATCACTGTTCTCCATTAACATCACATATGTACCCTGATATTTATATGTGGCACAACCACCAACAGAACTTTACAATGTATATACACTACATCCATGCTTGTCATTCCCTGCCCTAGAGGAACTTGCAGCTAAATGTCCCTAGCTAAGTTTGGCAGGCATATAGATATACACAGTCTCTACTGCCAGTTTGGTCGGAAGGTGATTAACCAGTTCTGGACTGGAAGGATTTGCCCCCTTAATGACCAGGCCATTTTTTGCGATTCAGCACTGCGTTACTTTAATGGAGAATTGTGCAGTCGTGCGGCACTGTACAGAAATAAAATTGATGTCCTTTTTTTCCCACAAATAGAGCTTTCTTTTGGTGGTATTTGATCACCTCTGCGATTTTTATTTTTGCGCTATAAACAAAAAAAGCGCGACACTTCTGGAAAAAAAAAAACAGTATTTTTCACATTCTGCTATATAACATTCCCCCAAAAAAAATGTAAAAATCTAAAATTTTCATCCTTTTAGGCCAATTTGTATTCTGCTACATATTTTTGGTAAAAAAAAATCACATTAAGCGTATTTTCGTTTGTTTGTGCAAAAAGTTATTGCGTCTACAAACTAGGAAAGAAAGATTTATATAATTTTGAATTATCTATTTATTTTTTTATGAGTAATTGCGGCGATCTGTGATTTTTAGCGGGACTGGGACATTGCGGCGGACAGATCGGACCCCTAACTGACACTTTTGCGGGGACCAGTGACATTACTAAAGTAATTAGTGCTAAAAATATGCACTGTTATTGTAATAATGACACTGGCAGGGAAGGGGTTTACCTAGGAGTGATCAAAGGGTTAATTGTAAGCCTAGGGGAGTGTTTTCTAACTGTGGGGGGAGAAACTTGTGAAATGATCATAGATACCTGTGATCCTATATAGAAGGATCACATGGGCTCTGTGATCATTTCAGAGAGTTTACAACAGCTGACCGTCCCTCTCTATCAGCGGGAGCGATTGCGGGTGCCTGGTGGCAATCACCGCCACCGGTCCTGTGGATCGGCATCCCCACTGCCTAGTGCCCAGCACCACTCCTGCAACCGACGTACCCCTACCTCGTTTCGCGCAGCTGAGCCAGCCTGCTGCAGTAAAACTGCGGCGGGCAGTCGGCAAGTGTTTAAACTACTAGTACGTTTAAAAAATAAAAGGCATTCAGACATGTAAAAACCCTAGTATTGAGGCAAACAAACAAAGCCCTTCCACCACACCTGCACAACTGAAATCTAAACTCCATGATTTATATTTTTTTCATATATACATTGGCCATGTTTGATTAATATACATATGCATTTCTGGTTTTCTGGTATCTGGGAATGCTGTACATCAATGTAGCAATTGTGCTGCATACAGTGAAAGCTGTGATCTTCCCAGTTTTGTTTGAGAGGCTTCTCATGTGCACACTCACCACAAGGGTTCACTCACTTGGCACCTCCACCTTTCATAGAATGCCCTGTATTTGTTTCAAATGAATACAAGGCATTCTCTGATAAAAAGGGGTGGAGATTGTGAGGTCACCGACCCTCCTCTCCAACTCGTCATCAAGGGACTCATTATATTCATTGAAAAGCAAAATAAAATATAAAATCAGACACTGATTATTTTATTATAGTTACAATGATGTGAATGTCCAATAATGACCTGTTCCAATGAACAGTTGAGATAATGTTTCACCACCATGTCTTTCCTCCACATTAAGTTAAAATGTAAACTCACCAGACAATAATGCTGTGTATCATATAGAACAGCTGAATGCGCTCATTACTGGTTTAGCATCCGGTTATGGCCAACCAGGTATGAACTCTTTCCATTATAAAACCTCATGGACATCAGAAGATATGACCGCTCCTATCCAAAAGAACCCCCAACATCAAAGAAAAACGTATACTGTAGTGTAGTATTTATTGGTGATATCATGTATTTATAATAAAAGCAATGCAAAAATCCAAGAACATTAAAAAGAGCAAAAGCCACTGGTAATAAACTTAGATCTGATGCCGCCAGTCTTTATCAGAGTGGCGGAAGGACCTCCGGCATCTAAGGAATAGGCTCTACAGCTATTTTGCGCCACATTGTCAGATAGGCTTGTTGGAAAATATTTTTCAATCAGTGTCTGCAGCTGCTGATCAGTTTATTTTGACACTTTTTTTTTTTTTTTTTTTTAGAGCTATGTTTGTTTTATTTTTACTTTTTACTCTAAAATCCTTACCTGGGTAGTTATCAGATCCTGTTACCTGTCAGTATGAAGCCTTATTAAAAATTCCAGTTTCTGACACTGCAGAATAGCCTTCAAACCCATTACACTTTCCATACCAGAAATACCAAATCCAGTCTAGTTTTCCTGAACTGTGCTAAACTATTTTCCTTGCCTTTGGTGTTTGACTAAAAGTCATAGACAAGAACTGCCAAATCTTGAGTTGAAAGGGATCAACGGCAAGGATAATGGCTGTCTTGCAATTCTTAAAGCTCCTAGGAGGAACTTCTTCTGGGGCAATTATTCTTTAAATTAAAAACAATATATACGCACACACATATATAAACACACAGTATATATACTGTATATACAGTGCCTTGCGAAAGTATTCGGCCCCCTTGAACTTTTCGACCTTTTGCCACATTTCAGGCTTCAAACATAAAGATATAAAACTGTAATTTTTTGTGAAGAATCAACAACAAGTGGGACACAATCATGAAGTGGAACCACATTTATTGGATATTTCAAACTTTTTTAACAAATAAAAAACTGAAAAATTGGGCGTGCAAAATTATTCAGCCCCCTTTGGTTAATACTTTGTAGCGCCACCTTTTGCTGCGATTACAGTTGTAAGTCGCTTGGGGTATGTCTCCATCAGTTTTGCCCATCGAGAGACTGAAATTTTTGCCCATTCCTCCTTGCAAAACAGCTCGAGCTCAGTGAGGTTGGATGGAGAGCATTTGTGAACAGCAGTTTTCAGTTCTTTCCACAGATTCTCGATTGGATTCAGGTCTGGACTTTGACTTGGCCATTCTAACACTTGGATATGTTTATTTGTGAACCATCCCATTGTAGATTTTGCTTTATGTTTTGGATCATTGTCTTGTTGGAAGACAAATCTCCGTCCCGGTCTCAGGTCTTTTGCAGACTCCATCAGGTTTTCTTCCAGAATGGTCCTGTATTTGGCTCCATCCATCTTCCCATCAATTTTAACCATCTTCCCTGTCCCTGCTGAAGAAAAGCAGGCCCAAACCATGATGCTGCCACCACCATGTTTGACAGTGGGGATGGTGTGTTCAGGGTGATGAGCTGTGTTGCTTTTACGCCAAACATAACGTTTTGCATTGTTGCCAAAAAGTTCGATTTTGGTTTCATCTGACCAGAGCACCTTCTTCCACATGTTTGGTGTGTCTCCCAGGTGGCTTGTGGCAAACTTTAAACTACACTTTTTATGGATATCTTTAAGAAATGGCTTTCTTCTTGCCACTCTTCCATTAAGGCCAGATTTGTGCAGTATACGACTGATTGTTGTCCTATGGACAGAGTCTCCCACCTCAGCTGTAGATCTCTGCAGTTCATCCAGAGTGATCATGGGCCTCTTGGCTGCATCTCTGATCAGTCTTCTCCTTGTATGAGCTGAAAGTTTAGAGGGACGGCCAGGTCTTCGTAGATTTGCAGTGGTCTGATACTACTTCCATTTCAATATTATCGCTTGCACAGTGCTCCTTGGGATGTTTAAAGCTTGGGAAATCTTTTTGTATCCAAATCCGGCTTTAAACTTCTCCACAACAGTATCTCAGACCTGCCCGGTGTGTTACTTGTTCTTCATGATGCTCTCTGTGCTTTAAACGGACCTGTGAGACTATCACAGTGCAGGTGCATTTATACGGAGACTTGATTACACACAGGTGGATTCTATTTATCATCATTAGTCATTTAGGTCAACATTGGATCATTCAGAGATCCTCACTGAACTTCTGGAGAGAGTTTGCTGCACTGAAAGTAAAGGGGCTGAATAATTTTGCACGCCCAATTTTTCAGTTTTTTATTTGTTAAAAAAGTTTGAAATATCCAATAAATTCCGTTCCACTTCATGATTGTGTCCCACTTGTTGTTGATTCTTCAAAAAAAAATTACAGTTTTATATCTTTATGTTTGAAGCCTGAAATGTGGCAAAAGGTCGAAAAGTTCAAGGGGGCCGAATACTTTCGCAAGGCACTGTATATCTCTGAACAGGCCATTTCAATAGAGTCTGTCAGCCACAGACAACACATCCTCCATTACTAAAGTCAACCATGTCACTTAGGACATATTTTATATTGGTGTGGCTGCACAAAAATTCTTCCTTAAAATTCTTCCTCAGAATTGCACCTGCTATCTTTCCATTCACTAGCTGTTTTTTAGGTATCAGCTTCTCGAAAAAAAAAGAAGAAATTCTGCATGAAAAAATATGCATGTATTGGGAATATATTTTGTTTCAGTTCAAGAGTATTGAAAGGTGTTCCTCGCTTTGAATGTTTATTATTATTCTTTGCTATTATTATGATGTTACTTTAACACATGTACTGTTCATCACAGTAAGCATACTTGCGACTATTCATTTTTACTTCACCCTTCGTAATGTGTGTGGCCACATGAGGGGCCTTCAAAATTTAGCAGTTTGCCCACCGTTGGGTAGCATCACCACGATATGCATTATTGAGGTTACTATGGTATGCATAGGAAGTATACATTCATAGGAGACTGAATATAAGAAGGTACTTGCAAATTACAGAGCAGATCAAAGAGAATTATATTAGCTCCTTCACATAAGATCTTTTCTAGATTCCTCTTGGTTGTTAAAATGCATTTAAATCCCAAATGTCTCCTTCATAAATTCATGTTTTTTTAGCAAAGAAGCTTGTAGGTAAGCTTGCGGATTTTTAGATGATTTAACCTTTGTCTGTCTGCATTTGATTTCCCGTTTGAGATCATCTCCACCCAAAATGGATTTCTATGATTTGACTGCAGGGCAACAGGCTCTTATTACCTAGCAGATTCACTGCTGTCTACAACATGGGTGGGGAGCACTTTTTCTGTACCTGGAACAGCTGTGACTTATTTTTATTGTTTTATTTTAGGCAAAAATAAAGGTAAGAGGTAAAAATGTCACTAGTCTTGAGTTAGCCCTTTAATCCCTTCACACCTAAGGGTAAAACAAATCTAAATGTCTAAGCACAATTTTGAAACTACTTTGTGCATACAGGTGGATTATGCATTGATTTTTTTTTTTTTTCAGGACAATTTGTGATTTCATTTGGTAGTAAATAATTATGGATATCTCTCCTAATTTTTTATTTAATTTATTTTTTTATTATCAAAGGAAAACTGGCCCAGGATATAAAATATATATATATATTTCTTCCAAAAAATGTAGCTCTATATTTCTTGTTACTACCATAACTTGGCACCAAAGAACAACCTAAAATAAATTCTCCTGCTTCTGACAATCGCAATAATACCACATATGTGGATGTTACTTGTTGTTTGTATCCGTAGTACAGCCCAAATGCAACAGTGCGCATTTTGCTTTATTTTTTTTGTCCTACCTAAAACACACCGACACTAACTTATACTAATTAAAAAAAAAAAAAACCCTGTCCAAAATATACTGACCTAGACCTTTGACCCTTACTTGACCCAAAAACTAACCCTGGAACTGACCTAGATCAAACCTTGATCTTGACATTTTTATTTATTTTTTTATCATTTATTTTTTTTATTTTTTTTTACAAACACTTTTTTTTTTCTTTCTGTAAGGAACGAGAAGGATACATTGTATCCTTCTTCTCCATTCCCAGAAAGGATAAGAAACACTGGGACGGGCTTTAAAGTGACTGACCAATCAGAGGCTACAGCCCCGTACACACATACCAATTGTCGGCTGTAAATATTCAGCCGCCGACCGATCGGCCGATTGTAGGCTTGTTAGTATGATGCTTCCGACAGCCGACAGCGCATTTTCGGCCGAACAGAATCTGTCGTGCAGACTTTAAAATATTTGTTGGCCGTCACCAGAACGGCCAATTGTTCGCCAGTCAGTACAGAATTCGGCTGAAAAAACAGCAGATTAGCAAGACTGGGCATGCTCAGAAAAGAAAAAACACACGGAAAGTTAACCATTACATGACATCACTTCTGCAGTCGGCTGTTGTTGGCCGACAAAATTTGTGTGCAGTCTTTAGCACTTTTCAGCCGACAGGACAGCACCGGACAAAAGACGGCCGACGACATTCAGTACGTGTGTATGGGGCTTAACACAGCGATTGGGTGACCCAGAATTGGGAGATCCAGGTTCCTGATTGTTAGTACGAGGCTCGGGGCTCTCCGTGAGACCCCAGTCTCTGTGCTGAGAGCGTGCCGTACGGCGCACTCCCAGCACAAAGGGGGAAACACATATATGCTGCCCCACGTAAAAAAGCCCAGTGCAGTTAGGCTGCATATGTGTTATGTAGGCCTGAAGGGGTTAATATAGGAGTTAAAGAAAGTAGCCACTAAGCATGTGGGGGACACAGGCATCTGACACTCCTGAAATGCTGAATGCTAATGATTGGAATGAAAGATTGGAAGGAGTCATGGGCCACTGGAGAGGTGAGTATAACAGCTCTTCCATTGCAGGAACTGGCATTATTGGATTATTTATTTAGGACACTTTATACTAACCTGGATCCTAACAATGAAATACAATAGTCATTCTCAAATTACTTAAGTTTTAAGATAATAATATTCAGAAAACAACTTTGCTTACTGAAAAGACTTGTTGGCTGATACACTAATGCATAATAGGTAAAAAAAGCCACAGCAGTCACAAATATTCATTGTGTGCATGAACCTGAATTTTCTGGAAATCTGTTGAAATTGCCACCTATACCACCTATAATTTAGTGGTCCATACCTTGGGGTAAGAGGCCCGGACGGCTATGGTGTCGGTGGAGGACTATTAGTTCACCTGCAGTTCATTTGGTTTTGCACCCTGGGTGTGCCTTAGAATTTATGTACTTTCATCCTTATGATTGTTTACTTGCTGTCCTGTTTCTTGGTGTTTGTGAACACTTATGCATTTGAAGCACTGCATTTTTTCCTTTTTATTTTCATGCACAAATGCTAGCCACTCAGCCACTGTGTTGCCTTATTTAGTATGTTATGTATGTTATGTTTTGTATGATTTTTATTTTCACTGGAAACCTTTTGATGTTCCTATAAGGAGTATATTAGAAAAGGTAGGGTCAAAGCTTGCATTAGGTAGGGTCCAGTTGTCTTCGAAATTACTTTTAAACAATATATTTACAACAGGAGCATATCTTTTTTACCTTTTTACCCCTTCCTTTTACCCCTCAATGCTTATCTCTCACCTTTGTAAATGACATGCACTGTGCCTCCTGGGATATACACGTCACATATCCCAGGAAGAATAGTCTTTCATTAATTTAACCACCTCAATACTGGGCACCTTCACCCACTTCCTTCCCAGACCAATTTTCAGCTTTCAGTGCTCTTGAACTTTGAATGACAATTACTCAGCCATGCTACACTGTACCCAAATTAAATTTTCATCATTTTGTTCACACAAATAGAGCTTTATTTTGAATTTTATTCACCACTGGGTTTTCTTTTTTTTTTGCGTTATAAGCGAAAAAAGAGCGACAATTTTGAAAAAAAAAAAAGCAATATTTTCTACTTTCAGTTTCTAAAGAATTCTAAAGAAATCCAATAAAATCAAATTTCATCATAGATTTAGGCCAGAATGTATTCTGCTACCTGTCTTTGTTAAAAATAAATTCTGATCAGTGTATGATAAAAGGTTTGTGTGAAAGTCTAGAGTCTACAAGCTAGGCTACGTATTATTGAAATTTTATCAATTCTGATGTACTGACTACCTATCTAATTTCTTGAGGCCCTAAAATGTCAGGGCATTACAACTACCCCCCAAATTACCCCTTTTTGTAAAGAGGACAGTCCAAGGTGTTTAAAAGCATAGTGAGTTTTTTGAAATTACATTTTTTTTAATTTGATATTGATATTTCCAACACATACCATGTACATAGCAAAAATTACACACCAAAATACATTCTGCTACTCGTCCTGAGTATGGCGATACCCCATGTTTGCCTGGCCACATACAGAGGCCCAACATCCAAGTACTACCGTCAGGCATTGTAAGCGCATAAATTACACATTTCATTTCCTGAGTACCTATCACCTTTTTGAAGGCCCTGTGACAGATGTTGATCACTGGGATGGGACAGATGTGGTAGATCACGGACGGATGTGGGAGATGTTGACTGGGACTGGTGTGGCAGATCATGGACAGATGTGGCAGATTACGAACAGATGTGGCAGATGTAAACCAAATAGTGTAGCGCTAATAAAGAAAGTAAAAAAAATGTGTTGTGAGTGCCACACAAGTCAGAGATAAACGTGCTACTTGAAAACATTTCAAGTGATAAAGTCCAAAAAAAAAAAAAAAAACGTTAGTCCCAGATTGGATAATAAGTGGACAGCTGTTATCCAAAGATGGGATCCCAATAGATGGTGAGGCAGGAGGGAAGACAACCGTGAGAGGTGATGAGAAATGGCTGCTTACCAAAAGATATGGGCCCTCAAATTAATGGACAGGCCACAAGAAGCTTTGTAGAAAATCAGCATTCAATCTTGCCTTCACATACACAGGGATAAGGGCATGAATCCATAGACCAGTAATCAATCTGGACTCCAAATGCAAGAGGGTAAAGTGGTGGACCCATATGCAGCTCCAACCGTGTGTGATATCATACACAGATGTGGCAGATGATCATAGATGTCGCAGATGTGTCACGGAACCATGAACCAGACGTACAACAACAGATAAGTGAAAATAAAAAGGCTTTATTGAAAATCAAGCTGTAAAGCAAAAGTCCAAACGGATGGCGAAACCGAGGCAGAGTCCTTGCGAAGCCAGAGGTCAGGAACCAGGAGGGTAGTCAGACGAAGCCAGGATCAGGAACCAGCAGGGTAGTCAGACGAAGCCAGGATCAGGAACCAGCAGGGTAGTCAGACGAAGCCAGGATCAGGAACCAGCAGGGTAGTCAGACGAAGCCAGGATCAGGGACCAGAAGCAGCAGCAGTCTTAGAAGCATGTGAACACAGGAGGACCAAGCAAGGAACTGAAGCCACAGACCTCCTATATATATGAGCTAGGCATCCAGCTCCTCCCAGTGGGAAGGAGGAGCCGCAGGGTGGGAGGCTACAAGAAACCCAGAAACCAAGATGGCCGCCAGCACATGTCAAACGAAGGAGAACAGCAAGAAGGTAAGACCATGACAGTACCTCCCCCTCAAGGGCCCCTCCTCTGCGGAGTAAAGAACGGTTTCTGAGGGAAGCGTGCGTGGAAGGCTCGGAGCAAGGCAGGAGCATGGACATCTGCGGAGGGAACCCAGGAACGCTCCTCTGGACCATAACCACGCCAATGAACCAAAAACTGCACCCGACCGAGGACCAGGCGTGAGTCCAGGATATTGCTCACCTCATACTCCTCACGATTGCCCACTTGGACCGGACGAGGCCGAGGAACCGAGGAAGTGAAACGATTACACACCAGTGGCTTCAACAGGGAAACATGAAACACGTTGGAGATCCGCATGCCAGGAGGAAGCGCAAGGGCATAGGCTACCGGGTTTACCCTGCGAAGCACTCGGAAGGGACCAACAAAGCGAGGCGCCAGCTTGGGAGTGGGCACTTGAAGGTTGAGGTTGCGGGTGGACAACCATACACGGTCTCCGGCCTGGTAGGAAGGAGCAGGCGCTCGTCTGCGATCAGCCTGGAGTCTCTGGCGCTGCGCAGAGACCTCAAGGGACTTCTGGATCTGTACCCAAGAAGCACGTAGGACGGAAAGGTGATCCTCCACAGCCGGAATATCCTGGGAAGAGAATACCTCCGGTAACACGGCAGGTTGGAACCCATAATTGGCCATGAAGGGAGACGTCCCAGAGGAAGAGTTCACCGCCGTGTTCCTGGCAAACTCAGCCCAAGGCAGGAGGTCAACCCAATTGTCTTGGTGATCGGAGACATAGCAACGAAGGAATTGCTCCAAGGCCTGATTGGATCGTTCTGCGGCCCCATTGGACTGAGGGTGGTAGGCCGAGGAGGAGGAGAGATGAATCCCCAACTGGGAGCAAAAGGCGCGCCAGAACCTGGACACAAACTGACTCCCCCGATCCGACACAATCTCCTTGGGCAAACCGTGCAACCGGAAGACCTCCCTGGCAAAAATCGTGGCCAACTCCTGTGCAGAGGGTAACTTCTTGAGAGGAACACAGTGGCACATTTTGGAAAATCGATCCACAATCATGAGAATGACCGTATGGCCTCGGGATGCAGGGAGGTCCACAATGAAATCCATCCCCAGGTGTGACCATGGGCGCTCCCCGGTGGCTATGGGTTGCAGAAGGCCCAACGGAAGGTGCCGAGGGGACTTACTCTGGGCACAAACGGAGCATGCCGCTACATATGCGGCGATGTCGGAACGTAGGGAAGGCCACCAGAACAGACGTGAAACAGCCCAGGACAGCTGATTCTTTCCAGGATGCCCCGCGGTCTTGGAGTTATGGTAGGTTCGCAACAACCGAGTGCGCAACTCCTCAGGCACAAAACATCTGCCGTTGGGTCTCCCAGAGGGAGCACCAGAATGAGCCGCCAAAATCTGCTCACCCAGGGGAGAGGTCAGGCTGGTGCGAATGGCGGCCAGGATCTGATTCGGAGGTATGACCGAAGTCAGAATCGACTCCTCCCTGGACAGGTCGGAGTACTGCCGTGATAAGGCATCCGCCCTGATGTTCTTGGAACCGGGTAGGTAGGAGACCACGTAATTAAAACGTGACAAGAACAGAGCCCATCTGGCCTGACGTGGTGTCAATCTCTTGACCTCAGAAAGGTAGGTCAGATTCTTGTGGTCCGTCAGGATGAGGACCGGAACCACCGAACCCTCGAGCAAGTGCCTCCATTCTTTAAGGGCCTGCATGATGGCCAATAACTCCCTGTCACCAATCTGATAGTTGCACTCCGCGGAAGACAGTTTCCGGGAGTAAAACCCACAAGGAAGCAGAGGACCCTCTGGTGTTCTACGCTGAGACAGAAGGGCGCCTACTCCCGTCTCAGACGCGTCCACCTCGAGGACAAAGGGCAACCCAGGGTTGGGATGCGACAGAATCGGAGCCGACACAAAGGCGGACTTTAGAGCCTCAAAAGCTCGGATGGCCTCGAGCGGCCAGACCTGGGAATTACTGCCCTTCCTGGTCAGATCCGTGAGAGGCTTGGCTAGCATGGAAAAGTCCCTGATGAACTTCCGATAATAATTGGCGAAGCCCAAAAAGCGAAGACCACTGGGCTGGGGCCACTGTAAGACAGCCGAAACCTTCTCAGGATCCATGGAGAACCCCTCAGCGGAAATGATGTAACCTAAGAAGGTTACCTGGGATCGGTGAAATTCGCATTTCTCAAGCTTACCGAACAGCTTGTTCTCTCGTAACCGTTGCAACACTCGTCTGACATCCAGAATGTGGGTCTCCATGGATTCAGAATATACCAAGATGTCATCCAAATAGACCACCACACACTGCTGCAACAGGTCACGGAAAACATCGTTAATGAATTCCTGAAAGACTGCGGGCGCATTGCACAACCCAAAGGGCATAACCAAGGATTCATAATGACCGGTCCTGGTGTTAAACGCGGTCTTCCACTCATCGCCCGCCTTGATCCTTACAAGGTTATATGCCGCCCTCAGGTCGAGTTTGGTAAAGACCGTGGCCCCTTTAAGGCGATCGAACAGCTCGGAAATCAAGGGTATCGGGTAAGCGTTCTTGATCGTGATGCGATTGAGACCCCTGTAATCGATGCAAGGCCTCAACTCACCGCCCCTCTTTTTCACAAAGAAAAATCCAGCCCCTGCCGGGGACGAGGATTTGCGAATGTGTCCGCGTGAAAGCGCCTCCTTCACGTACTCCTCCATGGCCTCATTCTCCGCTACCGACAGTGGATAGACCTTGCCACGAGGAGGAACGGCACCAGGTTGTAACTCGATGGCACAATCGTATGGGCGGTGCGGAGGTAGGGCAACCGCGCGCACCTTATCGAATACATCCCGGTACTCCTCGTATTCAGGAGGCAACAGAGAGTCCGAGGAAGTACACAGCAACTTGACAGGCCCATGGATGCAACTAGCCCCACACTGCGGTGACCACGAGAGGATCTCGGCCGATCTCCAATCGAAAGTCGGATTATGCTCCTGGAGCCAGGGGTACCCCAAGACCACCGAGTAGTGTGGAGACGAAATAACCTGGAAGCAGACCGACTCTCTGTGAACGGCACCAATGGCTAACCCCACTGGAAGGGTCTCATGAGTCACGTGTGGCTGCAGAAGGGGTCTGCCGTCTATCGCCTCAAGAGCCAGTGGAGAACCTCGGGCCTGCAGAGGAATGGAATTGGCGGCAGCGAACACACTATCAATGAACAAACCACCAGCACCAGAGTCCACCAACGCCTGGGTCGTCACAGAGCCCCCGACCCAGGAGAGGACAACAGTGATCAGTGGTTTGTCAACACGGGAAACCGGGGACGAGGAGACTCCACCCAAGATCTGCCCCCGACAGGATCTCAGGTGCGAGCGTTTTTCCCGGACGGTTCGGACATGCCAACCGAAAATGCCCACCGAGACCACAGTACATGCATCGACCCTCGCGTCTTCGGAGTACCCTCTCCCCCTCGGACAGGCGAGCAAAGCCCAGCTGCATGGGTTCACCCCCAGCCAAGTCATCCCCAGGAGGCGTGGGAGGAGAGGGAGGCACGGGTGGGACAGCAAAGGTAGGCGCCAATCTGTTAGGAGGCCTCCGCAAACTCTCTTTAAAGGAAGGTCTCTCCCTGAGTCTGGTGTCAATCAAAATCAAGAAAGAAATAAGAGACTCGAGCTCCACTGGTAGGTCCTTAGCTGCAACCTCATCCTTCAAGGCATCCGAGAGACCATGAGAGAAAGCAGCGACCAGAGCCTCATTATTCCAGCCCACCTCTGCTGCCAGGGTACGAAACTCAATGGCGTATTCAGCTACGGATCGTGAACCCTGTCTGATGGACATAAGGAGCTTCGCAGCAGAGGCAGCACGAGCCGGCACATCGAATACCCTCCGAAGAGAAGCAACAAAACCGGAAAACTCGGCAACCACCGGATTGTTGTTCTCCCATAAAGGGCTGGCCCAGGCCAAGGCCTTGTCCGAGAGCAGCGAAATTAAGAAGCCCACCTTTGATCTCTCAGTAGGAAAGGCATGTGGCAGCAACTCGAAATAAATGCCCACCTGGTTAAGGAAACCTCGGCACTGAGTTGGCTCTCCCCCAAAGCGCTGTGGAAGGGGGGCAGAACCGGTCATACCCCGAAACACCGCAGGCGCAACAACAGGTGTCGGGGTAGACTCTGGCGCAACAACCGGAGCGGCAGTAGGAGCGGGCCCAGGAGCGACAACCGACCCATCGGCAACGGGAGCGAAATGAGCCGTGCGTTCAAGCAGGGTTTGCAACGCCACGGCGAACCGACCCAACAGGTGATCCTGCTGATCAAGTCTGGCAACCAGCGTGGGTAGCGAGGATGGCCCTGTACCGTCAGAATTCATGGCTTGGTCCTAATGTCACGGAACCATGAACCAGACGTACAACAACAGATAAGTGAAAATAAGAAGGCTTTATTGAAAATCAAGCTGTAAAGCAAAAGTCCAAACGGATGGCGAAACCGAGGCAGAGTCCTTGCGAAGCCAGAGGTCAGGAACCAGGAGGGTAGTCAGACGAAGCCAGGATCAGGAACCAGCAGGGTAGTCAGACGAAGCCAGGATCAGGAACCAGCAGGGTAGTCAGACGAAGCCAGGATCAGGAACCAGCAGGGTAGTCAGACGAAGCCAGGATCAGGGACCAGAAGCAGCAGCAGTCTTAGAAGCATGTGAACACAGGAGGACCAAGCAAGGAACTGAAGCCACAGACCTCCTATATATATATGAGCTAGGCATCCAGCTCCTCCCAGTGGGAAGGAGGAGCCGCAGGGTGGGAGGCTACAAGAAACCCAGAAACCAAGATGGCCGCCAGCACATGTCAAACGAAGGAGAACAGCAAGAAGGTAAGACCATGACAAGATGATCATAGACAGATGTGGCAGATGATTACGGACAGATATGACAGGTGTGCATCAGATGATCATGGACCGATGTGGCAGATGATGTGCGCCAGATGATCATGGACATGTGTGGCAGATGATTATAGACATGTGTGGCAGATGATTACGGACATGTTTGTCAGATGATTACAGACGTGTGGCAGATGATCACGGACAGATGTGGCAGATGATCACGGACAGATGCGCCAGATGTTCACTGTAACAGATGTGTGACAGGTGTTTTCACTGTGTTGGGGATGCTATGTTGGGGACACTAGCTGGGTAATCAGTGAGTAAAAAGCAGTAAAACAGCTCAATACTCACTGATCCCCCAGCTGGCAGCACAGATCCACTCTCCTTCTCACTGTGTAAGGAGCAGCAGAGCCAATTGCCATTACAACGACTGTATTCACATTACATGACAGCTGTGATTGGACACAGCCGTCATGTGATCAGGAGGGCCAATCACAGAGCCCTCCTGCCGGGGGACACAGGCACACCGAGATCACACAGCTGCGCATGCACGCGGCCACGTGATCTCCCTCCTTCTGAAGGATGTTCGGGAATGTCCACTCAGAAGGAGGAAGCTCCCACCCTGCCGTTTATATGCATTGGCCGGGTGGGGGAGGTTGAGGAGGCAGGCACATCATTGGAAGGCCCACTGGCTGGATCCAGAGGAGCAGGCAGCCTCCCGATGATGTCACACAAAAACATGGCAGGGTGGCACGAGGGGTGGGAAGAAGATCTCAGCAGGACAACACTGAATTCACTGGGTGGGTGACTATCTGAGTGGTGCAGAAGACACCTATCGGTAAGCAGCGGTTTAAACAAAAAATGAGGGGAGGGTGAAGATCCGCTTTAACTCACTTTAAGCATTTTGTCACTTTAATTCACCTTGTGTCTATGATTTCTGACTTTTAAAATGTAGTTCCCTGTTCTGGATAAAAATGCATTGGGAAAGCCTTACTAAAGATTGGAAAAGAGATGAGAACAGGAATATGACTCAGGTTTGTGGCTTGTGGTTATAAACACTACAAGTAATTTTCCTGTGGCTTGAATGTCTGACATTACTTTCATAGCCAGTATACTAGCACATCTGACAAGAAAAGTAGTACTCCATATACTACCTGAGGGTTAAAGACAAATTTAAAAAAAAAAAATCTACACGTGTTTAATATGCCTGCTTTCAATAATCTTTACTTGTCTACCATCTACCACTAAAGGGTAAGTCCACCAAAAGCTGAAACGAATTACTAGGCAGATTCTATTCTGTAGTTGTCTTTTACTTCTTTATTGTCTCTATGTAAGTCTTTTGGTTTGTTGACTTTTGTGACCTAAAAAGGAAAATATAATCTAAATATAGATTTCACTATATTGAAAATATTGAATATTTTTTCAATAAACACCCTTTTCTGCCCATACAGGGCAAAAAGACTGTGCTTCTGAAATGATATCTCCTGATCCCCTTTAAACTCACCTTGCCCGTGCTTCCTCAGTTCCTTGCTCCTTCATATCTTCAAGTCTTAAGCTGGGGATACACAAATCAAAATTCAGCCAGTTCAGCAGGGACCAGCCACATTCCAATATGTGTGTGGCCCTCCCTGTTTGACAGTGCTGGGGTTTAGCAATGTGACCATTGCTAAAGCCTCCCCCCCATAATAAAGAGGTGACAAGCCACATATTAAGTGCTTGTGACAAAGGTTGGGTCCGTGGGCAGCTTGCTGTAAGGTAGCTGTCTACTGAAGACTGTCAACCAAGGAAGGGGTTTATATAGCGGATGCCACAAAACCTAACAAAACTATAGAATAATCACACAGGTTCCATTTCCCCAATGAAAAACTTAACTTATATAGTGAAATATAATAGCCGCGCTCAACCAATATGTGAATAATCCCTGGGATTATTCAATAAATATAATGCAAACAAATATGTAGTGCAAACTAATATAATATTGTGAAATTTCAATAACCCAAGTGATTGGTGTTAGATGAATAGTAACCAAACATAGATATGAGTGTACATATACAATAAATTGATAAATTAGCAAAATAAATAGCAAAATGATGTGATAAAGTCAAATCAGTCCCAACAATAAGCTATTGTGGGATATACAACCACAGCAAACAGTCCAGATTGGTACAAGGCTGGGAATCCTAGAAAGGTGTGTCTTCTGACAGCAAGACCTCCACCAAAAAGACAAATTTCACCCGGTGGTACAAGCCGCTTACCAGATCAGATGGACCCCAAAATTATAAGGGGTCAATGGTAGCCTTGGTAGCCTCACCATCTATTGGGACTCCATCTTTGGATTACAACTTTCCACCCATTATCCATTCTGGGATTCACGACCCTTATGGACTTTTTGTTTTTCCTGTTTGTGTCACTGCACATGTTTTTATGACTAATGTGGTATTTTACATTCTCTGTTTGTCATTAGCGCTACACTTTTTTGGTATACAATTGGTGTTGAATACAAAAGTAATGCAAGAATTCACACTGGGGAGTACATTAGAGAATTGTTTCTAGGCAAACTTGAAGACTGGGAAATAAACAAAGACCGAGTGATGCTTGTGCTTCGAGACAGCGGAGCAAACATGGTGAAAAGAATGGGGCTTGCTGAAGTGTCAGACCTCAGTTGCATTGCACACACCCTGCAACTTGTGGTAAATGATGGTCTGGCCTTTCAAACCAGAGATGTTTGATTGAAATAATTGGCACGCTGAAGAGGTGCGCAGGTCATTTCCACCATTCAATCCTTGACAACAGCGGTGTATTCAGGAAGACCTTGGCCTACCCAAAAACAATTTGATTCAGGCTGTTCCAACACGATGGAACTCAACACTTCACATGCTGCAACTAATGCTAGAACAGAAGCGAGCTCTTACTATCTATTCAGGTGAATATGGAAGATATTCTTGTCCTACTGCTAATCAGTGGGACATTGTAGCCAATGTCATTGAGACCCTCCTCCCCACAGAGGAAGTGACACTAGAGGTGAGTCATTATGACTCATCTGTGTCATCTGTCATCCCATGTGTGAGAGTGCTGAAGATGCTTCTTTGAGAGAATGAAGGACCCAACACACGTGGCATTAAAACATGTAGGCAGGTCATGAGGGGCAGCCTCACCAAACGTTTTGAGAACCATGAAGAGAATAAAAATGTTGTGCTTGCATGCCTTTTGGATCCTCGATACAAGAATCATGCTTTCTTTTCTGATGATGTATTGGCCAAGGCAAAACAATGGCTGACAAAAGATATTCAACAGGAGGTACAGGGGGTTCCTGTCGAAATGGCAAGTTAGGAAGAGCATGCTTCTAACCTGGAAGAGCAGGATGCTGCAAAAACAGACAAACGTGCAAAAAGACAACAGACAGAAGAGAATCTTCATTACGGTCGAATTGATGCCATGTTCAATATTTTATTGGGGCCTCATGCCGAGGATTCTTCTAAATCTGCAATAATCAACCTGGGTGATGAACTTCATCTCTATTTGAAGGAACCAGTTATTGACAGAAGAAGTGGTGATCCTACGAAGTGGTGGAAATAAAATGAGGCATGCTACAAAAGACTTGCCTCTCATGCTAGAAGATACCTCTCTGCTCCTCCTTCCTCTTTACCAAGTGAGCGTGTTTTTAGTGAAGTGGCAGCAATATATGAAGAAAAAAGAAGCTATTTAACAGGTGAACATGCTGAAATGTTATGCTTTATGCACTATAATATTGTTCTACTTAACTGGGAGTATTGAAGGAAGTGTAGTGTCCACTGTCTAGCTTTTGCACTGCAGTAGTGATTTACATTTATTCATTGCAGTGAGTGCACTGCAGCAGTGTATGCCATTTTTCTATGTTTTGGGAAGCCTTTAATAAGTTATTATTTTTTAAGCACTTTATTTTTCACAGTTGTCTATTTCTAGACCTCGTTCGTTCAGTCACCCCATGGTATAGACAGAGACGTCCGTATTGCTGCATATGTTCTACAAGTGCACAAGAAAACAATGGTTCTTCTCTTTACTCTTATTCTTTTTTGTGCCCTGTTCACACCACACAACGTGCGTGAAAACGGACTGATTTGCGCATGAAAACTGATGTGAAACTGATGTCTCTGCAAGTGAGATCTGTGCTGTTTTCATGCAGGTATGGTGTGAAGAATGAGGCCTTAAAGCGGAATTCCGGGCAGAGAAACGTTTTTTTTTTGAACATACCCCCGGGACAGTCAGGGCTAGCACATTCCACAATGGCTAGCCTCTGATCTGTCCCGGTTCGCACTTACCTTTTAGAAGAAATACTTACTTAGAAATTTTCTTCCACAGCGTTTCCATATCGGTTGTGGGCAGCTGAAGCCGGCGCGGTCCTCTTCTCTGTCTTCTTCCGCGTCTTCGTGTCCCAGAATGCACTGCACCGGCCCCTCTCGTCACTTCCGGTGCGGCGCCCGGAAATGACGAGCGGGGCCGGTGCGGCGCATTGATTCCTGGGAGCTATGACGTTTAGCTCCCAGGAATCATTGCGAGGCAGGAAGTGACGGGGAGAGCCTCGGCGCTGGAGGAGGAAGCTGTCATAGGTGAGTATTTACGATCGTCAATTACAAGGTGAGTTTTAAAAAAAAAAAAATCTAACTATCCAATTCCTTTTCAGGTTAGGCTGAACTAGCGGACGGGCACAAAAAAAAATATAGTTTTTGTGCCCGGAACTCCGCTTTAATGTTAAAAATTTTAATAAACATTGACCTGTTCAGTGGCAGATTTGTGTTGAAAATTGTGTTGATTTTTCAAAACTTTAATTGTACAGAATATCGGCGCCTGCTATTGTCCTGAAGGGTGATTGAAAAATCGGTATCGCCCCTGAAAAAACTATATTGGTCAATCCCTACTACCTATTAAATATGTGTATATATATTTTAATCTGTAGTTAAAGGATATTCAAACACAAATAAAAAATGTGATATATTGCAGCTTGCCAGTCCTTCAATGTGGTGCTTGCATTAGTTTAATTTTGCAGGCTAACAACATTTTTAGCAAGTATAGAAAATGCTTGTTTATCTATCCAGAAATGCAGCATCCTTATCACTTGTGAGATGAACATAAGACCTCATGCACACTAGATGCGTTTACATACGTCAAGTGTTTTTTCTGTCAAAACGTCACTGCTCCTGGACGTGCCGGCAGTGGGTGTTTTTTCTGCATCTTAAGTCCTCCAAACATCTATGTGTGCATGGACACATAGGATAAGGTGCAGGGTGTTTATAGGCAGATAAAAAAACACCAGACACCCCCAAGAGCAACCTTAAAAGAACGTCCAGTGTTCATAAGGCCATTAGCACAATGTTATCTTTCTTCTGTAACTGTTTAAAGCGGTAGTCTACTCCTTTATTTGACTTTTACCTACAGGTAAGCCTATAATAAGGCTTACCTGTAGGTACAATTAATATCTCCTAAACCTGCACGGTTTAGGAGATATTCAACCTGCAGGCAGCCGCTGACGTCTGCGGCGCATGCGTTCTGAAGGTCTGGCGGACCTTCAGAGCTCCGGAAAGTGAAACTCCCGCAGTGACGTCATCGTGGCTCCGGCTACTCACAGCGCCAGAGCCGCCGAACCCGGAAGAGACGCTGAGGAAACATGACGGCACCCTCAGCGTTCTCCAGACGACCGTGTCGGGGCTTCGTTCTAAGGTAAGTATTTCATAATGAACAAGTTAGCTCATTATGCCTTTGTCCTGCAGAGTTTGTTTTTTTCTCTCTAGGATACAACCGCTTTAATTCATTCACCCCGCATGTCATGGAGATGAATGAATATTTGTAGTCTAGCCTGGGTGGAAACCATTTCTTTCTTCATAGATACAGTGGAGTGAGCGTAGCCACCCTGGGAGTGGAAATGTATTATTCACTGGATTACCAGATAAAAATAACAGACAAAAGCCTAAAAAAAAAAAAGAAAACAAATGCAGCCATCACAACTAAGGACTGGCATGCCAAAAAAATTTACATTTTTGGGTATAGATGCACGTTAACCTCTATGTTTACTGTTGTATAACTGCGAAGTGTGCAAACAGTTACCAGTGGTAGAGGTGCTATTTTTCTGAATCAAATGAAAATAGTAATCTGGTTGTAAAGTCAGTAATTTTGTTTTAGCTTCTTTATAATCTTTATCAATGACACCAATCTTCTTTTCAAAGTTTCACCTGCAACATCTATTTATCAAATGTTACTGTCTTTTTCCGCTTATGTTCTTTTTACCTACCATATTTGCACAGCACTTGCTTTGTAGCCGGGGATAGAGCGAAAATTATTTTATAGGAGCAATTTCAATAGCATGCAATATTTCTGATTAGATTTTAGTAAAAATAATCTTCTTGTAATAACATTTTAAAGATTATTTGCCTTTACCTGCATTAATACTGCAATCATTTTAAGAGCATAAAGGCCAGAGTTGTTGAGTCTTTAACTCTGTGTAAGCAGGACATTTACATGTGGATTGGGAACAAAATTAGAGTCTCTCAGAAAGATAAAATTACACAGTAAATTGTCTATGAAGCTTGCAAATCTTTCCTGATTCTTGGAGAAATACTTGTGTGCCTTAAAAAGCCATAATTTAAGTTTTTTTCAGAATCTCACCACTTCACATCAAGGGATATTTACCTCTCATTAGAAACCAGAATGCATTTCATTATTGTACAGAGGATTCTTAAAATAACGAAACAAAGGAAATATGAAAATGTTGCCCATGGCAGCCAATGAAATGTTAGCTTTGTAAACCTGCGTTTTGCAAAATACTAATTAAATATGGTGGTTTTGGCTATTACCCTTGTACTTCTATCCCTTTTCATTTTTAAAATGTAGCATTTCCCTTTCCGTTATACATATAATTATGTTTATACACGCTGTATACATTCATAAGTTTAGAAGCTCCTGTTTGAAGAATATAAGTTAGCAGTTGCCAGGCTTGTGGACATAGCACCTAACACTGAAAATCGTCGAACATATTCCTCACCTTAAAGTGGTTGTAACATTAGACATTAGACGTTAGACATGAAATATGAACAAAGCATATCCCTCTACAGTGTCTACTTGTCTCAATTAAGAACACAAAGTGTCACTGTTGACTTCTGCTTTGTTCCTCTGCTATTAGCATGAATCACTTCTGACAAGTTTTCCTGACACCAAGAGAAAACAGGTGGCAGGGGAGGGATCTCCAGCTGATTGACCGTCTCAGCTCTGTTGTGCTGTGTGGAGGGGGTGTGTCCCTTTCCTCCAATCAGCTCTCAGAGTTCTCACTGAGCTCTGCAGAGTGTAACTTCAGCTCTCCACCCCCTTTTTTATGACCGCTCAGACAAGCTTTATAAATTCTGGACTTTGAACAAATGTAGAGGAGATATAAACAGGTACAACCGTGTCATTTGTAAATACTGGAGTTTTGTTAGAACTACCCTCTTTCACAACAGTTCAGAAAAAGTCAGAATTGGGATGTGGTCTGTCTTGTGACTGCAGTTTCAGGTAAGACATTGGGTCTTTTAAGAAATTTCTTTTAAAATAAAAACTAGATTTATTAGATTGAGGAACAGGAAAAAAACATTAGTTTTGGTATGCCTGATGATAATCTTTAGGATAATACAACATGTGTCACTATGTTATATCTTTTTACTTTATTTGTTTTTTGCTTTTTAATGTTGGAAGAAAAAATCGCATCCTAGTTAAATATTTGCAGTAATTTTCCTTTTCGTAACACACCTATGTTACATTAAGGTCATTTGATGAAAGGCACAAGAAAAAAATAAAGAGGGAAGAAAACACTGGTTTAGACATAATTATTTATAAAGTCTGCAAAATAGCTTCAAAACTTAATTTTGGATGGAGTTTCTGTAATTACTGGCCTAGTGGTCCAAGCAAATTATTATGTAAAATGGAAAAACGTGTTTAAAGAAATGTGCAGGCTGTAATTAAATGATAGAGTTTCATAAATGCCTGTACTTTTCGTGTTGAGTAAGCAGGGCGTGTTGTACAAATATCTTTTCTACTTTCTCTTTTTTTTTTTTTGTTACTTGTGCTATATTTATGTGCTGTAAAAAACTTGTTAAAGGAACACTGTTGTCTATGTTGTTTTTAATTTTTTTGTGTGTGTGTATATAGTATAATATAAGCGTTGTATATGTGGGGTTTTTTTTTTTTACATGCATGGGGTTTCCTGTGTTATTTAATATCCAATGCATAAGGTCTGACCCAGGCCCACATCAAGTTTACCAAAGAAAGAGGCAAATCCCCGATTTGATCTTTTATACTCAAGCCATTACCAAGGCAGGAAGTGAGCAAAAATTCTTCATTGAGGCATACCCAGCAAAAACAAAAACCTTTTTTTCTAAAAACTAGAGTTTATAAGAGAGAATCTCTTATCTTTTATTTTATTGCTGTTCGTGTTCCCATTGGTGAGATGTCCTTACTCTTTTTAGTTACCTGGACTGGAAAAAAGGTGACACCTTCCCAATAGGTTTTTATCATTTCTGTTTCCAACAGAAGGGATAACACTTCATTATTCTATTTAAAACCAAACTATTTTTTGCCTGGAATTTGGCTTTAAAAGTACTTGCTTTTTCGTGTTGCTATTTTCGCCATTTATCGAGCTAGAGTAATGAAAAGGTTGTATTGTAAAATAGGACAAAGAAGATGTCTCACTGTGTCTGATAGCCAGTGAGATATCTATATCTACCTAAGTCCACTTGAATATGTTGGAGTTCCAGGCCCTATGTTAGCATCCTTACCCATTTATCTAGTACATGGATATGGCATATGTTCAGCAAGAAGCAGTTCTAGGCACCCAGTTGCTCTCAGGTTTTCTCTGTGAGTAATAATAAACACTTTACTACTTTAAAGCGCTTATGATCCTGTGGATAATCCCTGCACATCCCAGACATTGCAAGTGACACTGGAATTGATTGCATCACTTGCAGTTACTGGGCTGTGTATGGGAACCCTAGCAGATGTGCTTTCAAGCAAACTTTGCAGCTGTGTAAAATTCAGTCCTACCAGTTTATATTATTATGATGTTTAATTTTTGTTCTATAGCCAAATTGAGCAAGGTTTTTAATGTGAAACAGAGCAGAAATGTATTTGTAATAAGCATTTGAAAACCAATTTAAAAGTGGGGCCCCCATGGGCTTATAGAGAGACTAAAGGCCCGTACACACGATACGAAAATCGGAAGTAAAATTTAGTCCGACGAACGATTTGTCGATTTTCTGATTGATAGTATGGTGCTTTCGACAGCCGATTAGGAATTTTCGGAGGACAAACACTGGATGTGCAGGCTATAAAATTTTTATTGTAAGTCAACACAACGTCCAAGTTTCGTTTAATTAGTACAGTTTTCGTCTGAAAAAAATCATAAGAGCAAGATTAGGCATGCTCCGAATAGAAAGAACGTATACAAAACAATTCAACAGATGACATCACTTCTGGAGTTGAATTCTGTCATACGAGAATTTTCGTATGAAAGTAATCTCTTCACTTTCGATATGAGACTAGCATGCAACAAAAAAAGGATGAAAGATAGTCCGATAATCTGATCGTGTGTACGAGGCTTTAAGCTGGATACACACTGTACAACTTTTGTTTGATTTGCTTTAGATTTACCTTCAACTATGTAGTGGAAGCACCTGCCTGATTGCATACATATGAAAGTGTTTAGGTTTGACCTCATATTATATGGTTTTGGTAAATCTAAAGGAAAAAATCTATAGACAATTGTATAGTGTGTATCCAGTTTTAGATGGGCCTCGTTAGGAATAACTAGCTTACAGTATCACAGGATCAGATGTCGTTTTCCCTGAGCACAAGGTTTTTGACAACCACAGAATTTTCACTTTGGGGAGGCCTGATGTACTCAAGCATTGCCAAGATAAAACGCATAACCTCCAGGCAGGTATGCTATGTCCACTGAATGTAGTTTCAGTCTTAATGTACAGTTTTTGCCGGGCATATATTTGTGAAATGCGCAAAATCACCAGACTTACAATTATAGTAAAACCGATATCGGGCATCAACTGGACATTGTGTAACTAAGAAATTGTATGTATTTTATGTAGGCGATCGTGTCTTTTTAACCCTTTCAAAACATTGAGGTCTTGAAAGCAGTTAACCAGGTACACAATCCCGTTAACGTGCTTCGCTTTCAAAAGAAAACATAACTAATAGTTTCTGTAAAGATCACACGTCTTTCCAACATCTGTTTTGAGTCTACTGTGAAAACTGTGTCTCTGATCTCATGTGTTGAACTTCTGTATCTTTGCCACTGTCTATTTCCTGCGAAAAAACACACTGAACAATAATAGCTTTTGTTCTTAACCTTCCAACCACTGGAGCAGCTGAACAAATAACTTCCATGCTTTCATTTGAAATAATTTATTCCACGTCGATGTTTGCGCAAAGTCATTTCATTTATTGAATGTTTCATCATTTAAAAATCAAATTGTGGGATTGAAACTACTGAAAACTGCCATCTAATGGTTTCCTGATGCTTAACTCTCTTAGTAGAATTTTCTTGGAAATACATCATGCCGACTTGAACAGCACTGCAGGAATAAAAAAAAAAAGTGTGCTCGACGCTTAGAAACTTTAATGTATTGTGCAAAAAAACACAATTTAAACGCTGTTTACTTTTTCTCTGTTTCCTTTCCTGTCAGTGTTAATTATCACTGACATTCCATTTGCTTTATAGCTGTTGCTGCTGCCAGTTTTAGACAGGAATACCAACGTGGAGATTTGATTGTATTAAACTCCGAAGTTCTAAATGACATGCAGTTACAATTTCAGATTTTGAAATGCTGAAATAAAATAGGGATTAGTGGAATGATGGGCAATGATCTTTCCTTAGTTCTGCTTTAGAGAAACCAAAAGGAGCTGCCAACAACACATTCAAATTGGCCATTTTCACTGCCGATACAGTTTGGTTTAATGGAAGTCTCTTCTTTTTGGGGGCTCTAAGCTGTTCGGACAGGGGGATGACTGTTTTACTGCTTGGTCTTGTAATTCAATGTGCTGCAAATCCATTTTAGGATCATTAATTTTAAATGCTTCTTAGAATGGTTTTTAGAAAGGATTATTAAAAGTCAGTGATGCTACTTAAACATTGTATGGAAGGTGCTGGCTCTGCTCAGGGATGTAAAGCGATCTATAAGGAAATGTCATGTAAATTCCACAAATGGCTAAATGGAGAAAACATTTGGAGAAATTGTAAACATTTGCAACACATTAATGCAGTTTTACTAGATTTTTTTCTGCAGTTTGCAAATGTTGTGAATAGCAAATGTTGCAATGCCTTAATATAATTCACAAAACATCTGCACTTAAAACGGTCTTTCAATAACTTTAGAAGTTGGCAGTAAAGCCAACATGTCAGGAAAAAATAAAATAAATAAAAAAACAGTATTGCAGGGTTGGAAAAAGGATCACCCTTTGTGTTAGTATTTTGTTGAACCTCCTTTTGCTTCAATTAAAGCCTTTAGTCTGTTGGGATAAGTCTCTACTAACTTTGCACATCTAGACTTTGCAATATTTGTCCACTCTTCTTTGCAGAACTGTTTGTGGACTGCAGTCTTCAAGTTATCCACAGATTTTCAATGGGATTTAAGTCTGGGCTTTGACTAGGCCATACAAGGACATTTACCTTTTTCTCTTTCAACCACTGTGTGGTAATTTTTGCTGTGTGCTTTGGGTCATTATCGTGTTGGAAGGTAAACCTTCCCATTGACAACTTTCTGGCAGAGGGCAGCACATTTTCCTTAAGAATTTCATGGTATTTTGCCCCATCCATTTTTCCTTCTATCCTGACAAGTACTGCAGTCCCTGCTGCAGAGAAACACCCCTGTAACAGGAAATTACCACTTCCACGCTTCACTGTAGGAATGGTGTTATTTGCATTGTGATTTGTATTGGATTTCCGCCTGACATTTAGTTTGGTGTCGAGGCCAAAAAATTAAATTTATGGCTCATTTTTCCATAACCCATTTTTCCATGTGGCCTCAGAATCTTCAAGGTAAGCTTTGGCAAAGCTCAGTAATGACTGCATGTGGCCTTTCTTGAGGAGTGGAATTTTTCTTGCAGACCCCCCCCACTTGTGGAGAATTTGTGATATTGTTGTCACATGCACACTATGACCACTCTTTGTCAAAAATTTCTTCAACTGCTTCAGAGTTGCTGTAGGCCTCGTGGTAGCCTCTCTGACCAGTTTCCTCCTGGCTCTTTCATCCAGTTTGGAGCAACATCCTGATCCAAGGAGGGTCTGTGTTGTACCAAATAGCTTCCACTTCTTCACTGTGCTTCTAGGTATTGATAAAGCCTTTAGCATTTTTTATATCCATCTCCTGACTTGTGCCTGTCTACAACTTTATCCCAGAGATCTTTTGACAGGGCCTTGCCACCCATAGTTAATTGCTTGCTTCAGTTGCATTACCAGGGGCTGAAATGCCCCGGAAAAGCTCTTTTTATGCTGAGCAAATCAAAATGACCACAGCTGATCACAGTTACATGTCAAGTGGCTTTGTGTGTCCTTGAGAAGGTGATAAGCTACAACTGACTGAATCTTTTTTAGGAGGGGAGGTGATCCTATTTCCAACTCAGTGATTCTGTTTTTGATTTTTTTTTTAAAGGTTGGTGTTATATTTTTTACTTAAGTAAAATACAGCTGGATAAAAAAAATGTGTTTGTCTTCATTTCAGGCTGCAAAGCAACACAATGTGATTATGTTAAATGGGGTGATTCTTTTCTACTGTGTGTATGTATGTGTGTATATATGTACAATGTAAAGTAGTGAGTGTACAGCCTATATAACAGAGTAAATTTGCTGTCCCCTCAAAATAACTCAACACCTAGCCATTAATGCCTAAAGCGCTGGCAACAAAAGTGAGTACACCCCTAAGTGAAAATATCCAAACTGAGGCACAATTAGCCATTTTTCCTCCCTTGTGTCATGTGACTCGTTAATGTTACAAGGTCTCAGGTGTAAATGGGGAGCAGGTGTAAATTTGGTGCTATCACTCGCACTCTTTCATACTGGTGACTTGAAGTTCAACATGGCACTGTTACGACACCCCAAAGTATGAAAGGGGTTACAGTCGTCTAGGATAATCCACTCCCAAACACCCGGACAGCTATCGACCACTCCAATCCGCCATACATGAAGCATATCAATAATTCCCCCCTAAGTACGAGACAAGGCTCTGTAGTGAGGTTCGATCAAGAGTAACTCTCTTCTCCTTTATTGCAAGAAACACAACACTTATATATACTTTGAGAATACCACATGAACAATGACTGTGTAATTACAGCCAGGTGAGCTCATTAACATGCTTATCAATAGTCTCAGACCCTATTAACATACTGTCCTATTTTAGACAAAAGCACTGAGTTAATCAGTAGACATTCTTTAGGAGGGGGCTGCTGGAAACAACCCCCCCCCCAATCTGCAGCTAATACACATTGAATTTGCAGACATAGTGACAACCTCTTTAAAGGAATTTGGAGCGTAGCAGCTAAAACATAGGGGAACAAAGGGGGGCTGCACGGGCCGTGGAACAGCCGAACAAACAGACGAAAGGAGGCAGCAACAATATAATACAAAGTCAGATGGTTCTGTCACATAGCTCCCTCCTTGTGGGACACTCCGGCAGACACGGCTTGACCCTTGCGGGTCAACGTGGGGATGACCAGGACTAGGAAGCCGGAGTGATGTCTGTTTGTCGGGACAACCCATCAGCATTGCCATTGTACTTACCGGGTCTGTAAGTGATGGTAAAGTTATACGGTTGCAGGGCTAGACTCCAGCGTAGCAACCTGCCATTGTCCCCAGAGACCCGGTTAAGCCACACCAATGGGTTGTGATCAGTCAGGAGGGAGAACTACTGCCTGTACAGATAGGGACTAAACTTTTTCAGGGCCCAGACCAGGGCCAAACACTCCTTCTCCACTGCCGCATAACTCACTTCCCGGGGTAACCGCTTTCTGCTGAGATATGCGACAGGGTGCTCTCCTCCATCCTCCCTGACTTGGCTCAGCACAGCCCCCAGTCCATACATGGAAGCATCTGTGTGGACAAGAAAGCGTTTGTTAGGGACTGGGGCAGCCAAGACAGGGGCATTCACAAGAGCTTGTTTTAATGCCTGGAACGCGGCTTCACAAGCTGGAGACCACAGGACCTGCTTAGGGAGGTTCTTTTTAGTCAGGTCAGTCAGGGGTTTAGCAATAGTGATGTAGTCAGGGACAAAACGTTGGTAGTACCCTGCTGTCCCCAAGAAGGCTAGCACCTGGGTCTTAGTGATAGGTGTGGGCCAGTTAGCCACTGCCTCTACCTTGGCTGGCTCTGGTCTCTGGCTCCCACACCCCACTCGGTGACCCAAGTACTGTACCTCTGCCAAACCTAGATGGCACTTCTCTGGCTTCAATGTCAGGCCAGCGGCCCAAATCTTATCCGGCACCACCCCTACATGAACCAGGTGTTCCTCCCAGGACTCACTGAATATCGCAATGTCATCCAGGTATGCGCAAGCAAATTCCTGGAAGCCATCGAGGAGTTCATCCACCATACGTTGGAAGGTAGCCGGGGCATTTTTCATCCCGAATGGCATGACCTTAAATTGGTACAGGCCAAACGGGGTGATAAATGCCGACTTGGGGATAGCATCCTCGGCCAGGGGAATCTGCCAGTAGCCTTTACACAGGTCTATGGTGGTCAGATAACGTCCCCTAGCAATACGATCAAGTAAGTCGTCTACCCGGGGCATCGGATAGGCGTCAGTGGTGGTCCGCTCGTTGAGTCGCCTGTAGTCCACACAAAACCGTGTAGTTCCATCTTTCTTAGGCACTAGGACTACAGGCGAGGCCCAAGGACTATTGGAGGGCTCGATAACCCCAAGCTGGGTCATCTCCTGTATTTCCTTCCGCATTCCTTCTCGGACTGCTTCCGGGATGCGGTAGGGGGGCTGTCGTAGGGGGTTCTGTCCGGGGGTCTCTACCTTATGTACAACTAGAGTAGTGTAACCCGGTTCTTGGGAGAACGTCGCCTGTTTCTCCCACAGAAGCTGTTGAGCCTGAGCCCTTTCCGTGGGGTTTAACCGGTCCCCCAGCGGTACTAAGGCAGTAAGGTCAGTCTGGGGGTCCCTTTCTAACAAGTCTGGTAGGGGTAGATTCTCTGGGTCGTCTGCAGCAGGAGCGCATACTGCAGCGACATCCTCTGGTCTCTCCTGATACTCCTTGAGCATGTTTACATGAAAGGATCGCTGAATCCTTTCATCTGCACAGCTGGCTATGACATAGGTAGTATCACACATCTGAGCTAACACTTTATACGGTCCCTGCCAAGCTGCTTGCATCTTATCTGTCTTCACAGGCTTTAGCACTAGCACTTTCTGCCCAACCTGGAAGACTCGCTGCCGGGCACCCCGATCGTACCATCTCTTCTGTCTCCCCTGGGCCGCCTGGAGGCTCTCCCTTACCATCAGAGACAGACTCTCCATGCGGTCCCGGAGTTCCAGAACATACGGCACTATGGGGGTCCCCTCCTGCTCTGTCTCTCCCTCCCAGTGTCCTCGGATGAGATCAAGAGGTCCACGGACCCTTCTCCCATAGAGTAACTCAAAAGGAGAGAACCCAGTAGATTCCTGGGGCACCTCTCTGTACGCAAACAACAGATGGGGCAGGAACCTCTCCCAGTCCCTGCAAGCGTCAGTAAAGGTCCTCAGCGTTAAAGCGCTCGCAGAGACCGTTAATCTGTGGGTGATAAGGTGAGCTAAGTAGCGGTTTGATGCCACACACCTTCCACAGATGCTGGGTAAGCACAGCGGTAAACTGGGTCCCCTGATTGGAGAGAATCTCCTTAGGGAACCCCACTCTAGTGAAAACCTTAACCAGGGCATCAGCAACCGTCTCTGCCTCTATATTAGACCGCGCTACTGCCTCTGGATAGCGTGTGGCGTAGTCCACCACGGTAAGAATATATTTCTTACCGGATGGGCTAGTCCTGGCCAGTGGACCCACTATGTCAATGGCTATGCGGGCAAAGGGCTCCCCAATGATAGGCATAGACATAAGCCTAGCTATTGGGTGGTCCCCCCGCTTCCCTACCCGTTGACAAGTGTCACACGTATTACAATATACCCGCACAGCCTGATTAAGACTGGGCCAAAAGAAATTCTGCGTAATTCTATGGGCTGTGCGCCGGGACCCTAGATGTCCAGCTAACGGTACATCATGCCCAATTCGCAGAATCTCCTGACAGTACTTAGCAGGTACCACCAGTTGTCGATTCGGAGAAGGGGCCAAACTTTTCTGGGACGGTTTAGGGATCCTGTATAACCTATCCCCCACCCACTCATACCGCTCCCCATCTGGTCCTTCCTCTCTAGCATCTGCCTTAGCTCTATACTTCTGTAGGGTTGGATCTGCCCGGGTTTCCCTCCCAAACTCCTCTGGGGTATCCCAACTCAAAGGGGCCTGATCTGAGGGAATCGTCAGGGAACAAGGTCTTACCTGGGTCTCAGTAGCAGGTGGGTCGGTTCCGGCAGCGCGGGTCTGGGCACGAGTGGTCACAGCATTAACTTCATTGGGGCCCATGGGAGCATATGCAGAAACAAGGGGGGCCAAGTCATTCCCAAGAAGAACATCCGCAGGCAAGTCTTTCATAACCCCCACATTAACATGTCTAGCCCCCACTCCCCAATCCAAGTGTACTCGGGCAACAGGTAGGCGAAAAACAGCACCCCCTGCTACCCTCACAGCCGCAGCGTCTCCGGTGTGTTGATGTTCAGACACCAAATCTTTCTGCAGCAAAGTCATAGTGGCACCAGTGTCTCGTAACCCGCTGACTTCCCTTCCGTTCAGCTTAACCATCTGCCGGTGCTGCTGCCTGTTGTCTTGATGAGCGGCTTGGACCGGGTCTGCTTCATGGAGGACGCCCCAACATTCCTCCTGCTCAATGCAGTGAGCAGCAGGCGGGGAGTTGCGTGGATTTCCGCCGGCTGGCCGTCTCCATGACTGTGCATGGTTGGCTGTGTTCAACGGGCACTCCGGCCTTTTGTGCCCAAGCTGTTTGCATCCAAAGCACCGGATGGGTTGCAAATAATCCCTGGAGTTAAAACGGGGTGGCTGGGCATAGCTGTTGGTTGCAGGCAAAGCCGGGGTGCGGTGTGCTGGAGCCTGGTAAATAGTAGTACTGGTGGGTGTTGCTTGTCGGTACTCCACCCTGGCAGGGGCTTTGGGCACATTATCATCCAGCTTACGAGCGTCGGTATATTCATCTGCCAATCGAGCGGCTTCCGGGAAAGTGGAGGGTTTACGGTCCCAGACCCATTCTCTGACCCCGGCAGGTAACTTGTTGAAGCAATGTTCCAACAAAAACACTTGTAAGATCTCCTCCCCAGATACAGCTTGGCATCCTGCCATCCAGTGGGTTGCTGCACAGTGTACTCTGCATGCCCACTCCATATAGGAGTCACTCACTTGCTTGGGGGTCTCTCTGAACCTCCGCCGGTATACTTCTGGCGTTACTGCATACCTGGCCAACAGGGCATCTTTAACGGCCTGGTAATCTATAATTTCCTCCTCCGGGATGGCCCGAAAAGCATCACTGGCCCGGCCGGACAATTTCTCAGAGAGGATGGTGACCCATTCGTCCGTGGGCACCCTGTGTAAGGTACACTGCCTTTCAAAGTCTGCCAAGAATCCATCAATCTCCTCCTCAGATTCCACAAAAGTTTTAAACGCAGCAAAAGGTACCTTCTTTCTTCCCACATTATTATGGGGTACCTCCGCTGCTGCCGCTCCTCTTCCTTGCAGTTGGGCTGTTACCGCTGCTTGCACTCGTTCCACAATGTCAGCTGTAGGGTTGGGGCCAAAATGTGCCAGCCTTATTTGCACTGCCCGGTTAAATTGTATTTCCTCGGGTGTTAAATCCAAGATGCCGGTCACATTAGCTCTCTCCCTTTCTTGTGCTGCATCCATCTCCAACAATTGAGCAATAATCTCTCGTTTCTTTAAATTACCTGCTGGTCGTCCTCTACGTTGCAATAACTTTTTGAGGGTAATCCGTTTCAGCTCCTCATACTGCATCGGTAACTGTTCTGGGCGGTGGGACTCATCCCGTCGCTTGCCACCAATTGTTACGACACCCCAAAGTATGAAAGGGGTTACAGTCGTCTAGGATAATCCACTCCCAAACACCCGGACAGCTATCGACCACTCCAATCCGCCATACATGAAGCACATCAATAATTCCCCCCCAAGTACGAGACAAGGCTCTGTAGTGAGGTTCGATCAAGAGTAACTCTCTTCTCCTTTATTGCAAGAAACACAACACTTATATATACTTTGACAATACCACATGAACAATGACTGTGTAATTACAGCCAGGTGAGCTCATTAACATGCTTATCAATAGTCTCAGACCCTATTAACATACTGTCCTATTTTAGACAAAAGCACTGAGTTAATCAGTAGACATTCTTTAGGAGGGGGCTGCTGGAAACAATCCCCCCCCCTCAATCTGCAGCTAATACACATTGAATTTGCAGACATAGTGACAACCTCTTTAAAGGAATTTGGAGCGTAGCAGCTAAAACATAGGGGAACAAAGGGGGGCTGTACGGGCCGTGGAACAGCCGAACAAACAGACGAAAGGAGGCAGCAACAATATAATACAAAGTCAGATGGTTCTGTCACAGGCACCTTATGGCAAAGAACCCTCTAAGGATCTGAAAAAAATAAATGTTGCTATACATAAAGATGGCCTAGGTTATAAGAAGATTGCCAGGACCCTAAAACTGAGCTGTAGCACAGTGGCCAAGACCGTTCAGTGGTTTAACAGGACAGGTTCCACTCAGAACAGGCCTCACCATGGTCGACCAAAGAGGTTGAGTGCACATACTCAGCGTCCTATCCAGAGGTTGTCTTTGGGAAATAAGTAGATGTATGAGTGCTGCTAGCATTGCTGCAGAGGTTAAAGGGATGGGGGGGGGGGGGGTCAGCCTGTAAGTGCTCAGACCAAACGCTGCCTACTCCATAAAAGTGGTCTGCATGGCTGTCGTCCCAGAAGAAAGCCTCTTCTAAAGATGATGCACAAGAAAGCCCGCAAACAGTTTGCTAAAGACAAGCAGACTAAGGACATGGATTACTGGAACCATGTCCTCCTGTGGTCTGATGAGACCAAGATAAACTTATTTGGTACTGATGGTCTCAAGCGTGTGTGGCAGCCAGGTCAGGAGTACAAAGACAAGTGTGTCTTGCCTACAGTCAAGCATGGTGGTCGGGGCTGCATGAGTGCTGCCAGCACTGGGGAGCTACAGTTCATTGAGGGAACCATGAATGCCAACATGTACTGTGACATACTGAAGAAGAGTATGATCCCCTCCCTTCGGAGACTAGGCCGCAGGGCAGTATTATAACATGATAACGACCCCAAACACACCTCCAAGACAACCATCACCTTGCTAAAGAAGCTGAGGGTAAAGGTGATGGACTGACCAAGCATGTCTCTAGACCTAAACCCTATTGAGCATCTGTAGGGCATCCTCAAACGGAAGGTGGAAGAGCGCAAGGTCTCTAACATCCACCAGCCTTGTGATGTCATCATGGATGAGTGGAAGAGTACTCTGGTGAACATGCCCAAGAGGGTTAAGGCAGTGCTGGAAAATAATGGTGTCCACACAAAATATGGACACTTTGTGCCCAGTTTGGACATTTTTACTTAGGGGTGTACTCACTTTTGTTGCCACCGATTTAGACATTACTGGCTGTGTGTTGAGTTATTTTGAGGGGACGGCAAATGTACACTGTTATACAAGCTGTACACTCACTACTTTACATTGTAGCAAAGTGTCATTTCTTCAGTGTTTTCACATGAAAAGATATAATAAATTATTTACAAAAATATGAGGGGTGTACTCACTTTTGTGAGATACGGTATACACAAAAGTGAGTACACTCATCACATTTTTGTAAATTTATTATATCTTTTCATGTGAAAACACTGAAGAAATTACACTTTGCTACTATGTAAAGTAGTGAGTGTACAGCTTGTATAACAGTGTACATTTGCCGTCCCCTCAAAATAACTCAACACACAGCCATTGATGTCTAAACCGCTGGCAACAAAGGTGAGTACAACCCTAAGTGAACATGTCCAAATTGATCCCAAAGTGTCAATATTTTGTGTGGCCACCATTACTGCCTTAACCCTCTTGGGCATAGAGTTGACCAGAGCTTCACAGATTGCCACTGGAGCCCCCTTCCACTCCTCCATCACAAAATCACAGAGCTGGTGGTAGACCTTGCACTCCTCCACCTTCCATTTGAGGATGCCCCACAGATGCCCAATAGGGTTTAGGTCTGGAGAATGCTTGGCAATTCATCACCTTTACCCTCAGCTTCCTTAGCAAGGCAGTGGTCGTCTTGGAGGCGTGTTTGGGGTCGTTATCATGTTGGAATACTGCCCTATGGCTCAGTCTCTGAAAGGAGTGGATCATGCTCTGCTTCTGTATGTCACAGTGCATATTGGCATTCATGGTTCCCTCAAAGAACTCTAGCTCCCCAGTGCCGGCAGCACTCATGCAGCTCCAGACCATCACACTACCACCACCATGCTTGACTATAGGCAAGACACACTTGTCTTTGTACTCCTCACCTGGTTGCCGCCACACACGCTTGACATCATCTTAACCAAATAAGTTTATCTTGGTCTCATCAGACCACTGGACATGGTTCCAGTAATCAATGTCCTTAGTCTGCTTGTGTTCAGCAAACTGTTTGCAGGCTTTTTTGTGCATCATCTTTAGAAGAGCCATGCAGACCAATTTGATGCAGTGTGCGGCGTTTGGTCTGAGCACTGACAGGCTGACCCCCCACCCCTTCAACCTCTGCAGCAATGCTGGCAGCACTCATACGTCTATTTCCCAAAGACAGCCTCTGGATATGACGCTGAGCACATGCACTCAACTTCTTTGGTCGACCATGGCTAGGCCTGTTCTGAGTGGAACCCGTCCTGTTAAACCACTGTATGCAGCTCAGTTTCAGGGTGTTAGCAATCCTTTTTATAGTCTAGGCAATCTTTATGTAGAGCAACAATTCTTTTTTTCAGATCCTCAGAGAGTTCTTTGACATGAGGTTCCATGTTGAACTTCCAGTGACCAGTATGAGAGAGTGAGAGCAATAACTCCAAATTTAACACACCTGCTCCCCATTCAGACCTGAGACCTTGTAACACTAACGAGTCACATGACATTGAGGATGGAAAATGGCTAATTGGGCCCAATTTGGACATTTTCACTTAGGGGTGTACTCACTTTTGTTGCCAGCAGTTTAGACATTAATGGCTGTGTTGAGTTATTTTGAGGGGACAACAAATTTACACTGTTATACAAGCTGTACACTCACTACTTTACATTGTAGCAAAGTGTCATTTCTTCAGTGTTGTCACATGAAAAGATATAATAAAATATTTACAAAAATGTGAGGGGTGTACTCCAATTTTGTGAGATACAGTGTGTGTGTATCATAGGCTGAGAGATGCAGTCTGGGAAAATTTTGTTATCCGTCTAAATGCAGGTAGGAGGTAGCATTTTCTCCTCTCCCACAGTAAGCATCCATTACTATTTTGCAGCAAGTCACAAGATGATAGATAGAAGCAGGGTCAGAGATATATACACAGTGTGCAGAATATAAAGGCTTACAGGCACCAGGATTTACATAAAGGTAACATCTAGGGTGTAGATTAAGGTCCTGAAAATAGTAATCAGTCCCGGTTCACACTTATGCAATGCGGGAAACCTGCAAATCTACTGTGGGTTCCCGCATCGCATTCCCAGTGCAGGCAGTTCACACTGTCATATGCGAATCGCTGGGTGTGTCGATTCAAAGTTAACAACACCCCCAGATCAGTTCACATATCACAGTGTGAACTGACATTCGGACATGAATAGGATCACATAAGTGTGAACCATCATGCGATCTGATTCTGGTGCGGACCCAAAAAAGGGTCCTGTGCGTCTTTGTGCTGCTTTTAGATGCAAAATTAGCCATACTATCTGTATGGCTGAATTTGCATCGCACAGAAATCGCATGTGATTTTCAGAGCAGTGCTCTCCGAATCACATGCGATGTCTGCCATCGCACTAATGTGAAACGAGCCTTATAGATAATGCCTAAACAAAATGGTTCTGGCCTTCTAAGGAAAAGGTGGATGAAGACATTGTTAGGAATATTACTTGATCTCTTTAAGAGGTATTACACTTGCATGTTACTTATCCTATATGCACATTATATGGAAAGAAAAATATGACCTAGATGTTCTTTAACACAGACATTAAAAACTGTTTTAGATTTATACTGTATATAGTATGTCTATCAGTTTTATTTGCAATAGATATGTACCAGATCACACTTTTGCACTTGCCACTTTTGTTTTGCTTCTTTTGTACACTGAAGATTTATTAATTCAATAATTATTCATTTATGCTATTGTTGATCATTACTGTATAGCATAATTCTTAATATAAATACATTGTGGGCACGAATTAATTTTTTTCCCTAGGTTAAGGTTTGTGTTGATTACTTGTCCTTAAAAGAATATGAACTGTTAGCTTTTATGATTTTTATTACAATACATACCTTCTATTAGTATGAGGAAAATGACCTTTAAAATGGTTACTTGTATTTGGTTAGCATTGATCTTGTTGTTTATGTACTGGAAATATGGAAGATGCAGTACCTGAATATTATCTGAATAATTTTTAATATTTGTCATTATTAGCATCTTTATTTGAATAAATGTTAGGAAATAATGGTCACTTCTCTTTCGAATATCTGCCTGGAGTTAAGCGCTAAAATGCAAACTAAAGTGGATATGCATGTATGTTAAATGCAACTAGTTTAAAGGGGGATTTGCACCTCTCCATTAAATTGTATTCTTCTTATGCCCGTTACCCTTTGGCTCCATTCACATCTTGGCGTCCCGTTTCATGGGCAGAATCGCAGCGGAGCCTTATGTTTGTTTATTGAGCATACACATAATCACGTGTCCACCAAATCCTGCAGACTGCAGTCTCTTATAAACTCTGTTTGCATCATCACTTGCCTGCTGCCTGGGCGTTGCTCAGTGATGATGTTGCACACCTGACTATATATATCACCTGTTTGCTTGAAGTCCTTTGCCCTTGTTTTTGTGCTCCAAGATGCATCACTGCTAGCAGTCTTCTGTTCTCCATGTTCCTCTGTGCATGGCCTGGCATGGCTGATGGCTTTCCTGGCTCTCGATTCTGCATCGGCAGATGACCCAGCATCGGCAGACTACCCGCCTCTCGACTCGATCCCGGCTTGGATGACTACCCGCTCTGGACTTGACCCTGGCTGCTCCTGATTTCACTCCTCACTCTTGCTGTGCATTTATTGTTATTGCTCTAATAAACTGCTTTATTTTACTTGCATCTTCATGTGGTCTGGTTTCCTGGCACCCTGACAGTACACAAGGGCTATGAATCCTGACGATGCAGGTGCTTCTACACGCCCAATGCTGGTTTCCAGGCTCGATCAACAAGATCACCTTTTGGGTCGCTTTGCTCAGGTGTTGCAGACATTTTTTTAATGCACAGCACACCTTGCTCCATGTTCTACTAGGCAGGTGGTTACTCCTGCTGCTGATCCTGTTGCCGCTCCTACATTTGGAATCACTGTTACCAGAGGGATGACTGGTTAAGCCCCCCTCCGACAGCGCTATGGTGGTGAACCGAGTTAGTGTCGTGGCTTCCTAAACCAAGTGGACATTTATTTTGAGATGGTTCCTCAGGCATTTCCCTCTGACAGGTCCAAGGTGGGCTTCCTAATCTCGTTGCTCTCGGACAAGGCCTTGGCCTGGGGGAATCCCTTATGGGAGAACAATAATCCTGTGATACTCAATTACCTGAGCTTTGTTGCCTCCTTCTGTAGGGTATTCAATGTGCCTGCTCGCTTTGCCTCTGCTGTTAAGCTGCTCCTGTCCATTCAACAAGGTATACGAACCGTTGCCCAGTATGCCATCGAGTTTCATACCCTGGCATCAGAGGTAGACTGGAATAATGAGGCTCTGGTGGCTGTCTTCTCTCATAGTCTCTCTGATGCATTGAAGGACGAGATTGTGGCCAAGGATCTCCCTGACGAGCTTGAGGCTCTCATTTCTTTCCTGATTTTGATTGATACCAGGCTCAGGGAGAGACCATTGTTTAACGAGCGTCTGCGGAGGCCTCCTACCAGATTGGCTCCTATTTTTTCTTCCCCACCCATTCCTCCCAAGGAGCAATTTCTCTGCTGCTATTACTCTGACCAGCAGGACAATTGGGTTGATCTGCTACCCTGGGCAGAGTTTGCCAGGAACTCTGCTATCAACTCATCTTCTGAAATGTTTCTATTCATGGCCAATTATGGGTTCCAACCCGTTGTGTTGCCTTAGTCATTCTCACCACAGGACATCCTGGCTGGGAAGGATCATCTTCGTATCCTCCATTCCTTTTGGGTGCAGATTCAAGAGTGTTTACGGGTCTCTCTGCACTGTGTCCGAAGCTCCTGGCAGATCGGAGACTTTTATCTGCTCCTTCATACCAGGTTGGGGAGAGGGTGTGGTTGTCAACCAGTATTCACAACCTCAGGGTACCCACTCCTAAACTGGCACCCCGTTTTATTGGGCCTTTTCACATCCTCCGTAAGGTGAATCCCGTGGCCTATGCCCTTGATCTTCCTCTTCACTTTTGAAGCCACTGGTTTGCAATCGCTATACTTCTTCTCTTCCTCGCCCTCATCCCATTCCTGTGGGCAATCATGAGGAGTATGAGGTTAGCAGTATCTTGGATTCTCATCTGATCCAAGGTCTGGTTCAATACCTGGTGCACTGGAAGGGTTATGGTCTTGAGGAGCGCTCCTGGGTTCCCTCCACTGATATTCATGCTCCTTCTCCATGCTTTCCATGCTCGCTTTCCTCAGAAACTGTTTTTTGCTCTGCGGAGGAGGGGCCATTGAGAGGAGGGTACTGTCAAGGTCTTACCTTGCCTTCCTGTTGGCAGCCTTCTTGGACATATGCAGACTGCTGCTATAAACTCTGTTTGTATCATCACTTGCCTGCTGCCTGGGCGTCGCTCAGTGATGATGTTGCACACCTGACTATATATATCACCTGTTGGCTTGCAGTCCTTTGCCCTTGTGTTTTTACTCCAAGGTTCATCACTGCTAGCAGTCTTCTGTTTTCTGAGTTCCTCCGTGCATGACCTGGCTTGGCTGATGACTTTCCTGGCTCTTGATTCTGCATTGGCAGACGACCCAGCATCGGAAGACATCTAGACTCGACCCTGGCTTGGATGACTACCTGCTTCTAGACTCGATCCCAGCTTGGATGACTACACGCTCTGGACTTGACCCCGGCTGTTCCTGATTTCACTCCTTACTCTTGCTGTGCTTTTTATTGTTGTTGCTCTAATAAACAGCTTTATTTTTCTTGTATCTTCGTGTGGTCTGGTTTCTTGGCACCCTGACAGTATTGGGGGGTCACCATGACATTTTTTTTTATCTTAAAGTGATTGTAAAGCCTATTTTTTTTTTTTTTTTCAATCAAAACATGTACTACTTACCTCCTCTGTTGCAGTAGATTTGCACAGAGCAGCCCAGATCCTCCTCTTCTCGGGTCCCTCTTCTGTGACCCTGGCCCCTCCATCCTGGTGAGTGCCTGAGCCGATTCACAGCTCTGTGTGTCTATTCAAACATGGTGCTCTGCCCGGCACCGCTCCCTCTCTCTCCTGATTTTCTAGCTGACTTTGATTGACAGCAGTGACAGCCAATGGCGCCCCTGCTATGTCTCAGCCAATCAGGAGGGAGAATCTTGGATGTCTTAGACACTTGTGGACATCGCTGGACAGAGAGGGACCTCAGGTAAGTATTAGGGGGGCTGAGGGGGGCTGGTGCACACAGAAGGCTTTTTATCCTAATGCAAAGTATTCATTAAGATAAAAAAACCTTCTGCCTTTACAACCACTTTAATGCCGATAATGCATTGAGGTAAAAAAACATTATCCTTTAGAACAGTGGTTCGCAACCTTCCTAATGCTGCGACCCTTTAATACAGTTCCTCATGTTGTGGTGACCCCCAACCATAAAATTATTTTCATTGCTATTTCATAACTGTCATTTTGCTACTGTTATGAATTGTAATGTAAATATCTGATATGCAGGATGTATTTTCATTGTTACAAATTGATGCAGGGGCTGCGGGCATGGTACAAGAGATGCAGGGGCAGCAGGCATGGTGCAGGAGATGCAGGGGCTGCGGGCATGGCGCAGGAGATGCAGGGGCCGCGGGCATGGTTCAGGAGTTTCAGGGGCCGTGGGCATGATGCAGGGGCTGCCGGCATGGTGTAGGAGATGCAGGGGCTGTGGGCATGGTGCAGGAGATGCAGGGGCTGTAGGCATGGTGCAGGAGATGCAGGGGCCGCGGGCATGGTGCAGGATATGCAGGGGCCACGGGCGTGGTGCAGGAGATGCGGGGGCCATGGGCATGATGCAGGGACTGCGGGCATGGTACAAGAGATGCAGGGGCAGCGGGCATGGTGCAGGAGATGCAGGGGCCGCGGTCATGGTGCAGGAGATGCAGGGGCCGCGGGCATGGTGCAGGAGATGCAGGGGCCGTGGGCATGATGCAGGGGCTGCAGGAATGGTGCAGGAGATGCAGGGGCCATGGGCATGATGCAGGGGCTGCGGGTATGGTACAAGAGATGCAGGGGCAGCGGACATGGTGCAGGGGCTGCAGGCATGGTGTAAGAAATGCTCTCCTGGAGAATCTCCTGTACCATGCCCGCAGCACCGCATCTCCTGAGGAAATGCAGGGGCTGCGGAGGGGGTCTCACTTACCTTTTGGTGAGTTGCCTAGCTTTTATAAATGCCGCTGCCCGGCGCCAACACGTACCTGTGCATACGCTGTCTGCCCGAGAATAGCCGACCGTGTGCAGGCTTTCTCGAGCAGCGGCGGCACATGCGCAGTGCACCTGTGGGGCCGGCCACAGCCTTTTTTTTTCTGGTGCCACGGTACGTTCCCTGCCTAAGACCGTCGGAAATATGTGTTTTTCAGATGGTCTTAGGTGACCCCTGTGACCCACAGGTTGAGAACCGCTGCTTTAGAACCACTTTAGTTTCCTGAATTTGTCTTGTAATCATCTCTCTGTAATCTCCTGCACTGTGAAGCTAATACTAGGAGGTAGGGCCAGTACACTTTTCTGCAGTGAACACTTGCTGGCAGAATAGTGATATTATGAGTGTTTTGCTCCTTGTGTTCTGGATAAAACTGTTGTGCTGCTCCAGTGGATGTTTTGCTATACTGTCCAGCAGTAATGCTCAAATCCCAAACCTGTAGGTTTCATTCTATCTATTTCAGCTGTGTACTTGGCTGAAGTTCAGTTTTTCTTCCAGATTAATGATTTTGTTTTAGTTTTTATTACAAACTACTTGGACCCCACAGTTTTTATTTTTATTTTTTCTTTTTTGCTGTCTGTTCCCCGTTATATCTGCATCTTTCTGTTCTCACTAAAACAAAAGTAAAAGAAAATCCAACATTTTTGTTGCTCACCAGAACAGGAATAGCAGGGAAATCTTCCATAAGGTACATTCGTTCTAGTGACCCTGGTGACAACCAGGGTTTCCCTCAATTTTGAGGGATTTCTTCTTGCTTTTTATTTTGGCTATGGGGCAGAAAATAAAAGGAAATCCCCTCAATGGATCATAGATGGCAAAAAAAAAAAGACAAGCTATAACTCTCCCTTACTCTGTTCAAAATGGAATAAAAAGTAGAGGTTTTATAGAGAAAATAAAGTTCTTCATAGCGGAAATGTGTGTAAGGGGAGTTGTAGGAAGAATAGACAAGGAAAGAAGAGAAGAATTGAAAACCATATAGAGGTGCATGCAGGTGAAGCATGTTACCATCTGTGCTCTTACCCTAAGGAAGTCGCGTCTAGTGACACAACGCGTAGTAGGAGCCAGTGATGTCACGCTGATTGAGTCAAATCTCAAACAAGGAAGCCGGGGAGCCGTTCCTTATGGAATATATCATCAAGCACTGACAGGATTTCTATTGTGCATGTATTTTACATCAAATCCTTTGTGCTGCAGGTGAGCGGCCATTGTACACAGAGGTGATTGTTTTTTTGGTGGATGGAATTTGGCACAATGAGTACAATTATCTCTAATAAAGAAGCACTGCACCAATTGTTTTACGTCACTTACAGTATATCACATGAGGAATGAGAATACTGCTAAGAAGCACTTTATTAACTTATGGATATACGGACTACTAATTTGGACTCACTGCTCTTGGTTTTCATCTTTATTTTTTTGTCACTTCATGTTTATTCTTATTTTTATATATTTATTTTGCTATTATGGAATTTTCAAGCACATGTAGCACTACTCCAATGGGAGCTGCTGTGTGTGGGTTCCCCTGGGTTACCATTAGCAACAGTAGAACATTCTGACATGTTTCCAAGTGTTTTTACCTCAGACAAGGACCAGTCCAGTTTCTTTGGTTTTTATGTTTTATTAGTAACCTGGATAGGAGAAGGGATGAGCGGGATACTCCAATTAAACTGAACTATGCACAATAGGCTGGGACGATATAGAAAAATGCTGATTGACGCTGGTTAACGCTGACTGGCGCTGATTAACGCTGTTTGAGCTAGTCAAAGCTAGGCCACTTACTTTACTTTGCCTTTGACTGTGAAAAAGTCATTTTAGCTTCCTAAGGCATTCCTTTCCTGAGGTAGCTGCCCTTTATAGTAGACTGCACTGCTGAGAAACTTCAGGGCCCTTCCTGGCACCCCCTTTACCCCCTAATCTTCAGGGCTTAACAACTTGGCACCCCCTTTACTGTATCACTCTGGGTTAGCTGACTTCTGGATCCCCTTGACCCCTCTGAATGGTCCCCTTTCTTAGACAGACCCCTGGACAGACTCTTAAGTACTCACAATACTGTTTTTCCAGAAGTATTCTGCCCAGCAGCTCCACTTGGTCAGCACACTGGATCCTTCTGCAGCACAGCTCAACCCCTGGTCCCTAGGCCAATTGCCTGGCCTGGGCCACATTACTCACATCAGCAGAAGAAGAGACAGCTGTCCACCTCCTCCTGGGACTTTTTGTTCCCACCAAAAGACGCCCTGTCACATGCTCCCCTCCTATTTATGTCCAATCCCAGGATGCATTGCAAGAATGCCCTCCCACTGAAACTGACATAAAACAGAGTGTGCCACTGGCTAGGCTTCCTCCACTGTCCAATGAGCTCCCTCATTGGCTGCAGTGAGGACACTCCCTCAGACCCAGTGAATCACACTTGGAAACATGCGACAGGCTAACTGACAGATCAGGCCCTCCTGATAAGCAGAACAGGGTCACATATATGTTTTACCTAGCACCTATCTAGGAGGGTGCTACACACAGTTTGATTTTTATGAGCTTACTTTTGATGAGTATTATTTTTATGAAATCGGTATTGTTCCTGAACATGAAGAGGGATAAGTTTGCTTGAGTTGGGTTTTGCTTGAAGGGGATAGATTATCCTTTTAATACACATTTATTTACAACAAATTATAAAATAATATTATTTAAATAGATAATTAAAATGGAAGAAAAGGTTAAAGCCTTGTACACAGGGGCCGAATGTTGGGGGGGTCATCGGCCGGTTCAATAGATACCGGCCGACATTTGGCCTGTGTGTTCTGCAGCTGGTCAGACAAATGGGGCATGACCAAAAAAGGTCTGTTGATGGTGCATGACTGAAAAAGGTCTGCTGATTAGCTCCTGGTTTGGGGGACACCAGAACACTCCAGTTATATATACCCCAAGTGTAAATGTAAATGTAAAAAATAAATATCCATAGCGTAATACTGTATACACTCTTTAATAAAATAATCCTCATAGATTGCTCTTCCATTAAATAAGTAAAACGATGGCTTGTACAACAGCAAAGATGCTGACAAATCGTGGTCATGGTGGACCGAAAGAGACAGAGTCCGTATCTCACCAGGCTCGTAGCGGTACTCCGGAACGTCATTTACGATTTCCGGTTTACATAGGTAAACAAAGTTAGTTGCCATGTAGCCACGTCCCAGTTTTAAATTGCATAATGTATGGCTAGCCTTAGGCAGACCATACACAATGTGAATTTTGAACAAAAATACAAATCAAAAGTAAAATAATTAGCTTTTTGTATCGTTAGTGTGGTATTTGATTTTCGGACGACAGCCGAAATTGACTGATTCAACATGTTGGGGTTTTTTTTGCGAAAATTGGCCAAATTTCATATCATTAATAGGGGAGTTGTATGGTTTGACCTTACAAAATACAACTGCGCATGATTCCCGAAAAGTTTGAACCGGAAGGAAAAGATAGCGAAATAAATAACAACACACAAACGATTATTTGTCCACAACATATAATGAGAATAATGCAGGAAATTCTATAGGTTACAGCAAAGTCTGCTGGGTGCCAACATGCCTGCAAGAAAAGTGGAATAAACACAAATGTATGTGCATGTTTAATGGACCTTTCACACCTTTTAAGCAATGGCAGGAAAAAAATCTAAAAAAAAGCAGCCAATGATGACCTACTGCAGTGTTTTACACCTCGTTCACTGCAGAAAAAAAGGGTACAGCAAGTCTGCTTCATACAGGAGATGCAGACATGTCCGCAAGTAAAGTGGAATAAACACTAATGTCCGTGCATGTTGAATGGACCTTTCTAAATCATGTACTACATAAGAAAAATCAAGTTTTGTGAATTCAGTTGGTATTACAGTAGAGGTGTGGTTAAAAGGTCAAAAAAACATTGCCATCATTTCTTTAATTCTTCTGTTATATATGCAACTTTTTATAGATTTAATTTTAGATTCAATGCAAAAATAAAAACAAAAAAATACATTGCAAAGAAAAAAAAAAAAAAACATTGCATCACTTCCCATATTGGCATAAAAAAATAGTGTTTGGAAGTACGATTTTCGAATCTCATTGATGGTACACTCGCATGCTGTACGTGAGCGCCACTTTTGTTTATCAATCAACGTATTGATCGAAACTCACGTTGTGTATAGCCTGCCTTAGACAGAGGCAGTCAACAAGGGAAGCTGTAATGCTGGGCTTTTTTAGTAGAACCTACATTTTATTAAAACGCGCTGTATTCAGTGTTTTTGTAAAATATTTTATACAAGTAATGAAAAATGATATAAAAGATCAGTTTTTAAATGTGTTAACTTTCAAGTAAGCTAAAAGCAATGTTACTCTCGTAGTTTCCCTGTTTTAAGTTATTGAATGCATTGTCAACAAAGGCAGTCACCATCCTGCATGTCTCCTAACTAATGTGTAATTGGAATATATATTTTTGTAGCCAGTGACCTTGACTGTTTGTAATGGCATCTGAAGCAATTATGTCGTTGATGGTGATGGAGAACGATGGCATAGAGCAGACAGAATTGCATGAATTAGTGTAAACAGTCAGCGTTGCTAAGCAGGATTAGATGACAGTTAGCTTTTTAATGAGGGAAGACACAGAGTAATTAAATGTTGACATACAATTATGAAATATATCAGCTAACAAATCAGCTCAGCAATAAGGGAATAAGAACAGACATTTCTGAGGAAAGGGAGAAAAAATTGTCCCGTGTTCTGTCATCTGAAACTGTTTTTTATGAGTGCAGGGTGAAGGTCAAGGAGGTATCTTAACGCCATCAATCGTTTGGACAGTTACAAATGACCTTTCACTTTCCATAAGACATTCAATATTCGGAATTGGAGTGATACATTTTTCTGAGTTTAGAAAATTGTGAAATTGAAGCCCTTCGTAGCACGCAAGGTGCTGCTATGCTGGAATCTCGTGAATGCTTCATTCACCCGTGCATTCTTTCCCGCTCCCCATTAACAAGGAGCCGCTCTCTTTTACATGTGCTATATGTTTTACTACCAAGATGGCTGCCTTGCTGCTCATACCGAAAGCAGAGAACGTGTTTATAGCTCACATGAAAAATGATGCCATGTATATTTCACCTCCGGAAACTGTTATTGTATATGTTGTTTGTCATATCGAAAAAGAAAGTGGGTTGGCTAGGCGCTTGAATACTGTACATTTATTCTACCTTTGGCAATTAGGTGTGGAAAAGTTGTCATTGGCACATTTCCAGTTGTTTCTATTGAAATGTTTTCTAAAATTTTGTTTTCCGTAGATACATGACAAAGAAAGCAAATGCGAAGTCTTACAGAAGGAACTATTAAAAGCTCAAAACCAGTACTCTGCATGTTATGATGAGGTAATCAATTTTAATTGCCTGTTTTGTATTAACCTTTGCTATTTATTTCCTTACTGCTTGGCAGTGCAAGTACCTAAAATATACATCTATAATTAGGGATCCTGTTGTGATTGTTTATGGTTTCTGTTACCTTTTGTAATGTCTCCATGATGTGTGCCAAACATAAAAACCGTTTTTCCCTTCTGTTTCCAAACAGCCAAAACTGCACATTTTTCTGTTCATAATAATGGGAGCAGAACAGACCAGAAAACCCTTTTTTTCTTCAGTGAAATTTCTTTTTTTTTTATTATGGTTGTATGTGAATGTTTTAACAATGCATGCTTTTATTAGAACAATGGCTTATAGAGCAAAAACATACATGTTGTTGAGACCCTCCATAGGTGGAATCTATTATTTATTGTGACCTAAAATATTTATATATAGCTGAAATATACAATAAATGACCTACTACTTTAGAAATGAAGTATGCATTAAGGGAGACGTTAAAGAAGAACTCTGGTCTAAGTTATATAGTTGGTTCCAAATGAAGAGCTGAATAAAATGCCAAATAAATGAGTACCACCTTTAGGCTCTGTTCACATTTAGGTGTTTTTGAGCGATTTTCTGCTCTAAGCCTAAGCTCTAAAATTGCCCAATAAGAGAGATACCATTCATTTCAATGGCCCCTGTTCACATCTAAGCGTTCTGTCACCTTAAACCAAATGCCCGTCACTCAGAAAAGTACATGAGCTTCTTTTTTGGCAGATTACAGGTATTTTAATGCTTTTCATTGGTCACTTGTCAACTCAAAATGCCTGTACAGAAACGCTGCAAAAAATGCTAGAAAAACGCCTGTAAAAATAGCAACGCCTAGATGTGGACGGAGCCTTAAAGAGAGTTATTGGTTTATACTAATGTTTCCAAACAAAACAAAAGTACAAAAATACTTTATTGTAACATGCATGTTGGTAAACAAAGGTATAGTGCCGGTTCACACTGGTGCGATGCGGGAACCCTGCGAATCCACTGCGTGTTCCCGCATCACACCTGACTTGCAGGCAGTTCACACTGCCATATGCAAACTGCTGGGAGTGTCAATACAAAGTTAATGACAGCCCAGATTAGTTCTCATATCGCAGTGCGAACTGTCAATTCGGACAGGAATCAGATCTCATGGGTGTGAACACCTATGCGATCTGATTCTGGTGCGAACCAAAAAAAAGGGTCCTGCATGAATTTGTTTTGAATTTGATACGTATTCAGCCATAAAATTTGTATGGCTCAATTTTCATCATACAGACATCGCATGAGATTTTCATAGCAGTGTGGTGCGAATCACATGCAATGTCTGACATCGCTATAGTGTGAACCGGCACTTAATGAAATATGACATGAGCTGTATATGCAGCCAGTCATAGAGCCACATGCTCCTCCCTCTTCCCTCAGATAGTATATTGATTGGCCAGCAGACTGTGAGATTTTGCATCTGCAGGAAAAACTACATATCTTGGCTGCTTAAAAGATATCCATATTTATAGGAGCGATGTTGGTCTCTGAATAATCTCACATACGAGGCACAAACTATTTGCCAATCCCCCATGCAGAAAAAATCCAAACAAGCAAAAGAAAAACAATCATTTAGGGACAGCGATAGAAAGAAAACCCAAACGCTGTTGACACTGAGGGTTCTAGTGCTTGCTAGGGTGGCGGTAGGACTGTCAAGGCAGCACTGCAAGGTAAGTATCAGGGGTTAAGGAAAGTAGGGGTATTTACTAAATGATTAAGCTGACATGTCTCTTTAAAGTATATAATTCCTGGTGTAAACCTGACAGCTTTCACCTGGTCAAAAGAAATGGTCAAACACAGAGAAAGGGTGTGGGCCTCGTGCCCTTATTAGTGTGCCTTACATTTTGGGGATCTTAGGCTTTATGTCTTGTGAGCTAGGGTAATATTTCAAGCAGCGTCCTCTAAGGACAGCCATATTCAAGAATCTTATCTTTAAAGTGGATGTAAATTCTCACATACCCAGGGAATGGAACAGCCTCAGATGATACACAGAGATCCAAAAAAAAATCTCTCTACATAAGTTTTACTTGTACATGTGCTGTCCTCAGCTTTCCGTTAATACTGTTTAGAAAGTGCACGTACTGTTAGAATTTTCTCTTTCTGATTGACCTGTGGGAGGGACGTTTGGCCATACACTGTGAGACAGCTGATTGGAGGAAAGGCACCCCCCCCCCCCTCACATCATCAAGAATCATGTAGAGCTGTGAATATTCCAGCTCTCGGCTAATCTACCCACCTGACACAAAATTCAGCCTGGTTTTATCTCAGTTAACGGAGATCTTGTCAGAAGTTATCATGGTGATAACAGAGGAATGGAGCAAGAGAAAGCCACTGAACTTTGAAGAGGGATAAGAAAACACTACTGATGGATGTGCCTAGGTCAAATTTCATGAATCGGGTTTACATTTACATTAACTCTTGACCATACCTTTCCTCCCACTTGTCTGGACACTGAGAAATTACTCTGATTTCTGCTGAGATTGAGCTACCAGGGTATATTTGCTTGAGAGACAGCGTTTCAAGCAATGCCACAGCCACAATAAAGTTATCAAAATTAAAATGCTTCTTCAGTAGTAGGCAGCTCTTTGTATCTATAAATATATAAAAAGTTGCGCTGAAAAGTTCAATATTGTGACAAATGAATGTCCATAAATAAGTCCAAAAACAAACGGTGATGTGTAGAAACAAGAGGTGATCACTTCAAGGCTCCCAATGGTATTATGCTTACCGGAAAGCCAAATTAAATTAGCAGGGACTCAAGGACAGAAATATTGATGCCTTTAACCAATGGAAACACTTGTTGAACTCCCAGAGGATACGGAAGTGTGGTGTTCATAAAATAAAAAGAACGCCATAGCGTAAAACCACACAACACAAAATAGATAAATTAAATATGATGCACTCACATAAAAAAGTGCAATGGTTTTACCTATGAGTAACACCACTAGTGAGTCAAACTCGTGCAGGTACTCCTTACCAAAAACAAAGAAATGTGCTCATCAAATAAAAAAGGATTGCTGACAGGCAAACAAACTTGTGAAATCCACCACCAATCGTAGCGCTTCTTACCAGATCACCAGAAGTAATATGCATAAAATTGATCTGATGTAAGATGTATAACCAAATAGATAGACACCGATAAATGAATCAGGCACATATAGGTACTCCTTACCAAGACGTGAATATAGTGCTCATATGATCCAAAGTTACTGACAGCGGTGGGCGGTGGTGAGGAGGAGTTGGTTTTTGCACCTGTCTTGGAGAGCTGTGAATTTGGGCTGGAGGCTGCAAGAAACAGGATTTAACAAGGACTGTTAAACCTTGGGGGCGAAGACCCAACTATAAACTTCTCTTGGATTTTATACTATGGCGCTCCCCTTGTTTTATATTGGTGACATCCATCTGGGATCAACTTTATGAGTGAAACTTGCGGAGCCAGCAAAATATCTCTACAATTACCTGAACTTATTTATGCGCATTCCCTTTGGAGGTCTGGTAAGAGGCGTTAAGATCGGTGGAGGGTAATTTAATTCTTATCTGTCAGTAACTTTTGGATTATATGAGCACTATATTCACGTCTTGGTAAGGAGTACCTATATGTGCCTGATTCACTTATCGGTGTCTATCTATTTGGCTATACATCTTACATCAGAATCAATTTTATGCATATTACTTCTGGTGATCTGGTAAGAAGCGCTAACATTGGTGGTGGATTTCACAAGTTTGTTTGCCTGTCAGCAATCCTTTTTTATTTGATGAGCACATTTCTTTGTATTTGGTATGGAGTACCTACACAAGTTTGACTCACTAGTGGTGTTACTCATTGGTGAAAGCATTGCACTTTTTTGTGAGAGTGCATCATATTTATTTATCTATTTTGTGTTGTGTGGTTTTACGCTATGGCGCTCTTTCTTTTTATCTTCTGAACACCACACATCCGTATCCTCTGGGAGTTCAACAAGTGTTTCCATTGGTTAAAGGCGTCAAGTTTTCTGTCCTTGATTCCCTGCTAATTTAATTTGGCTTTCTGGTAAGCATAATGCCATTGGGAGCCTTGAAGTGATCACCTCTTGTTTCTACACATCACCGTTTGTTTTTGGACTTAATTATGGACATTCATTTGTCACAATATTGAACTTTTCAGCGCAACTTTTTAATATTTACTTTGTTTTTGGGTGCGGTCACACTTGAAGTTGCTGCCTTTTGTTTTGTTTCCCATTAGCGCGGTTACTACATTTACTTTTTATAGCTCTTTGTATCTTCGGGGGAGCTTTCCCTTCACTTCCCTTCACACATCAAGAAGTCAGCAGAAATCAGAGTGTCCCCCTAAGACAGTTGTCACTGGAATAGGTGTTCACTTTGTAAGGTTTCCTCTCTATTTTGTTTCGGAGGCAACTGTAACAATTTGGATTTTCCTATCACTTTTTTTTCCGCAATGACAAAGGTCACCAGCAGAAATACAGAGGGGGCATCTTCCTAGCAGGCAGGGATACAGACAGCAATAAAAACTTGATATGGGCTTTAACTCCTCCTAAGATGGCCACGCACAGGCTACTTTTCTGCCAGTTGCCGATGAACCAGCTGAAATTCCATGCATGGGTGGCCCTGTTGGCACCACTCTGCATAACATCCTTTGATTTAAGAATCAAAAGAGCTGGGTGGAAAACTGGCGGCTAAAAAGTGATTGCAGGCAGTCAGTTGCAGCCACTGTTTGCGTATTCTGATATCCTCAGGTGGCGGCTGCCAGAATACAGTACTTCTGCTGTACTTTAGAAATACTTTAAGAATACACCTGCTTCACTGATATGGAATGAAATGTGACTGTAGAAGGCTCTAAATGCAAAAATGCAGACAGGCCGCGATAGTATTGATTTAAAAAAATAAAAAAAATGTCCCTATATGCAGTGTGTTTTGTTTAAGCTAGCTGCATATAGCATTGACCCAAGCAAACAGCTTTTGAGGCAGTGTCTTGTAAACTGATTAAGTCTATGTGCATGCTTGTTGTGAATATTCAAAAGACAAGCAGCCTTTTGCTTCAATTAGCTGCATTTCCTATGGAGCAATAAGCTCTACATTGGGGGAACATATTGTGAAGTTGGGACAGCAGTGTTTGAAATGAACCTTGTATTTATCTGTTTTACATCCAGCTGCTCCACCGGGAGAAACTTTTACATAAATTTAAGGAAGAAAATATTCAGCTGACAGAGCAAATCATGCAGCAGTCCCAGGACATTTCCAAGATGAGTGAAGAAAGGAAGAGGCTGGAGCTAAAACTGGCAGTTGTCACCGAGAGACATAAAACTGCACAACAAGAGGTGTGTGTGTGCATGTGTTACAATACATTTTGCTGTCTTCTTCCTAGAGTGCCTTCTCTTGTCAATTACATGTTTAGAGAATATAACGAGGCATGTCATTTACTTTATTGTAACCCCTGCTCTCCACAAATGACAACCATGTATGCGTCATTACTTTTAAAAGTAATGTAACTCATTTTTCTTTTGTGCTATTTTTCCTCTGTCTGTTGCTAGACTGGTCTTTGATAAAAAAAAAAAAAAAAAGAAAATAAGATATGCTTAATGGGAGAAGGCAAATGCTGTTAAGGCATTGTGCTGGGATATGTAATTTAAATGCTGGCACACAGATGTATCCTATTATTTAAAAATACGTATTCGGATATTTTGATGATCTACCCTTCACTTGCTGTGCACGTCAACTACTCTGAGGGTTAAAAGCAGAGCCATGAATAGAAAGCTAAAATAACAAAACCAACGTTTGCTGCAAAATTCAACTTTAATCCAGAGTTTTTCCTGACAGCTATTTTTTGTGCCATTAGATGTCCTCAGTCTGATGGTCAGCATCATTCAATCCCCTTCCTCTAAACTTGCGTCATCCTAGACCTGCCCCAGCTTGTGACTGGACAGTGAAAAGAGAAACAGCACAGTGATGAGTTTGTCTCACTGTCACACTGCTCTCTGCTCATATTCACATAATCCTTCTCAGTTCCTGAATTGATTGGTCCTATGTATTGCTTATGTCACTCACACCCCAGACATGCGGTATAGGGGAACTGCAAGAGGCTAATTCCAAGTCAAATGTAATAACCTATAGTGCATCTAAAATAAAATGCATTCAATAATGTTTTAATGATTAAAGACCTGCATTATTTGTGCCTTTTATACCTGCCTAGGGTTACACTTTAAGACTTTAGTATAGTCCTGTGTCAGCTGTCCCCCGCAAGATTTGCTGATGTTTACAGTTAGAGCCGGTTCACACTACCACGAAGGAGCGACTTTTTAGCGCGACTTTAGCGCGACTTTAGCGCTACTTTGAAGATACTTAAATGATAGGCAAGTTTGTCTGTGGGGAATGCCTGGTTAATCTTTTTCTTCTTCCTGGAAAGTCTGATCACAGTCGCTTGAAAATAGATAAGGACCCGACTTAGAGGAGACTCCCATTGAAGTCTATGTGCACAAGTCGGATAGAGGTCGCCTTGAAGTAGTACAGGAACCTTTTCTGAAGTCGGAGCGACTTCAGTAGTGCATATTAAGACGGCTCTCATTCATTTACATTGAATTTGTAATGACAAGCGACTTGGGGCGACTTGAGGTGGCACAAGTCGCGTCCTAAGTCGGAGTAGTGTAAACCGGGTCTCATGCATCTTGCACAGACTATTGTAGGATTGTGCTGCTAACTATTGTGTCATACTACATTCAGGCTCAGTGTGACTACCTTTAAAGAGGTTGTAAACCTCAGAATTTAAAAAAAAACAAACAAACACCTGAAAGAAAAACACATAATGAGCGAGTATGCATGGCATACTCGCTCATTTTGAAATACTTACCTTAGAACGAAGCCCCCACAGTGCCGACCGCTTACCTGTCTCATGGGCGACATGTTCTGTCGCCCTTCTTCCGGGTTTGCGGCATCCGGCCATCTGATTGGCTGGAGCCGCGATGACGTCACTCCCGTGCATGCGCGCGGGGGGCGACGGTAACGGCACGGGGCTCTGAAGGAACGGCACGAGCAGCCGTTCCTTCAGAGCACTTGCGCCAGTTATGTCACTGGCTGCATGCAAAGTAAATATCTCCTAAACGGTACATGTTTAGGAGATATTTACAGTACCTATAGGTAAGCCTTAATATAGGTTTATTAAAAAAGAATAGCGCACACATGCAAAAGAAATGACTCTCAAATATGGAGACAATCTTTAAATAAAAATGGGGATTTAGTCCCACCATATGGCCATATCGTGCTCAAGCCCACCACTACGTCAAAGTACCCCATTATCAGTGTGCTGGATTCACCCCTTTTTTATGGATAGTGTAGGACCCACTGATAATGGGGTACTTTGACGTAGTGGTGGGCTTGAGCACAATATGGCCATATGGTGGGACTAAATCCCCATTTTTATTTAAAGATTGTCTCCATATTTGATAGTCATTTCTTTTGCATGTGTGCGCTATTCTTTTTTAATATACACGTCGCTTGGTTCATAGCTGCACCGACTTTAGATATACATGTTCAGGGTTTGCTCCCCCAATTTTTCCTTGTTTATTACTTAATATAGGTTTACCTATAAGTACAAGTTGCAGAGGAGGGTTTACTTCCTCTTTAAGTGTAGCTCAAATTTCATCTTTTTTTTTTCTGGAGCTTTTAAGAGTATTGAAGGGTTAAAACCTCTCTCAGATTTTTATTGATATGTGTTGCTACTCAAAAGTGGCATATAGCACTAAAACCCAACAGAGGCTATAACTCCTACCAGCACTACTAAAACAACTGTATTCTTAATGCTGCATACAACCCCGTGGGAGAGATTTCTTTTCACTTCTTGTTTTCGTGACCACCATCACTTTGAGGGCGACAGAGGAAAGTCTTTTTCCACAGGAATATGGACAACAATTGAACCTTTCCCATTCTTTAAAAAAATGGGTGGGGCTCTAATTCAAAGGGGCTTTCAGTCACACGTTATCTATACTTAAATCTACTCCCACTCTAGCCTGTTCTATCTACCCTGTAAAGAAAAGACCTGTATGCTTACATATTTTCCGAGGGTGCTCTGATCCGGTCAAATGATCGAGTCCCAGCGCCAGCTTCAGTGAGAAGATGAGAACCCCAACAATGCTACAGAGCCAGGGGCAATGACATCACCCATATGCTTATTATGTGGCATCTGTTGGCTGTCTTTCCTCTACACTAAAGCCTGTGCTGGAACTTGATCAGGTGACCAGACTGGAGCACCCTCAAAATTAGGTAAGTATACAGATCTTTCCATTCACATGATCAATAGAATAGGCCTAGAATGGCAGTGGGAGTAGATTTAAGTACTGAGGTTTAGATAAGATGGGCTGGAGGATAATGAATCATCCATTTTCTAACCAAAAAATGTTATGGGAACAAGGAAGCAAGAATACATTTTGTGTGATCCTCCGATACATTGCCTAAGAAGATTTAGACTTATTTGAGAAGTACTAAAAAGCTGTACCCTGAGGGTGGCAAGATGAATGAAACAACATTTATATGCAGTAACTGAACGGTTTTTAATGAATTATAGACTTCACCTATTTTATAGCTTAGGTCTCAATATACAGAAAGTTTGGAATCCTTGTTAAGCAGATTCAACCCCTCCTGTAGACAACTGTCGCTAAAACAGAATGCCATGGGAACTCCTAACTTTTTAAGTTGTCACCAGAAAAAGAAGTGCAGGTAAATATTGTCTTGCACTTCTTGTTCCATCCAGCAACTGAAGGAGAAATCTTCTCAACGGGACACTAGATTTTCCCTACTGTAGCCAGAACCGAAAAAAAAAAGGTTTGGCTATACATACACTTTTATGCCTTAATATTCGCTTTTCTTAGAAATATAGGGGCACCTATGTTTTTATCATATTATGCATGCTTTTGATCCCTTTGTAATGTTAACAAAAACAGAATGGTGCTGGTTGTCTGTTAGGACTAGTATTTATAAACACGTGGTTAACTTTTTCTCCATCATTCTTCCTAAAGTGTGCCATAAATTATTTCTTAGCCTTCGCTTAGCCTGAAATGGACTGACATTGTTAAGTTGTTGGCGCTAATTATAAAGAAAATTTTAAAATTATTATAAAGAAAATCTGAAGGAAAGAAAACTTGTCCAGAGGTGGTTTTCAAAAGTTCTTCTTCAAGATGTGAAATTACAAAAACTAGAACATACAAAATAACAGAGGCCTTTCTTCCAGAGTCCTCGGTCCATATAACCAGAAACCACTGTGCAAACCAAATAAAGTATAACTAAAAGCAAAACTTTTTTTGGGTAGAGGGGAGAGGGATTAGAGCGCTTGTCAGTTTGTTTTACTGTCTGTTCCCCCGTTAAGGAGATTTACCATCTCTATTTGTCCTGTTTACCATTATTATTGAAAGTGAAAGTAAAAGAAAATCCCACATTTTGGGTTGTCCCCAGAAAAGTAATAGAAGGGAAATGCTCCAATGGGGACACTAGTTGGGGTGACCTGGGGGTCCCCAACAGATTCCCTTAATGTCCATGGAATTCTTCTCACTTCCTGTGCGGCTATGGGACAGGAAGTGAAGGGAAATCTCCACAATAGGACACAGATCGCGAAAAAAAATCTGACCAGGGTTATAACTTTCCATTACTCTATCCAAAATGAAAAAAAAAAGTTTTGCCTATAGTTCTACTTTAAGTAGTACTTACATACTCAGCTGTGTTCCCAAATGATTTAAAATAAACCTAGGTCCTCAATATTTCTGTACATGCTGTAGGTTGGACAGTCTGTTCAGAACAAAGCTGTTCAATTATATATCTAAATGTAATTTTGATAAACAGCCGTGAGAATTTGTTGCTGTAAAATGTTTCCCCAAAATTGTGCTACCAGCAAGGCTGTGCTTTCTAAATATGGACAGACAATTTTAATGAAGAATTTAGGAGGCAACCATGAGGAAGCCAAGAGAATGTGCCTACATTGATAAAACGAAACTCTACAATCCAATCCAATTCTACTGCCTCTGTGCTGGTGGCATGGATAGCTGGCTCCTGATATGTATTTATTTCTTGTGTTTCTCATAGCAACTAACAAATTTAGAAGTAAATTGTATGAAAATTGACTGATAAAAAAGTTGATGTCAGTGTTCTGCTTCCTGAATTGAACATAAGGCTAATAACTCCTGTAGTGACATAGTAGTAGTAGAAGGCAGGGGACACAGGAACCTAATACAACTAGAAGTGTCAAATGCAGATGAATTCTGGGGCCATAGCAATGGAACAGATGGAAAGTAGGAGACCTGTAGAGGTTGATTTGTTCAAGATCTGGTGCAGCTCTGCATAGAAACCAGTCAGCTTCCAGTTTTTTTTGTTAAAGCTTAATTGAACAGGCTGAAATTAGAAGCGGATTGGCTAACTTGCACAGCTGCACCAGATTTTGCACTCTCCAGTTTTACAACCCATACACAGTGAATGCGGCTTTGAAATCACGCTATTCAGCGCAATTTCAAAGTGGCCAGTCAGTGCGATTTCACATATGGCTTGCTGGCATCTTTGCGACTTCATGCAAGTCGCACATGAACTTGCCATAAATATAGCAGGAATCTTTTTCAAATCGGTGCAAGTTGGAGCACCAACTTGCACTGATTTGAACGGTTCCATAGGCACAAATATGGTGTGACTTGTCATGCAAATTGAAACTGTCAAATCGCATGACAAGTTGCATCGGTGTGAATGGGGACTTGGTAAATCAACCCCAGAATGTCTAAGGTATCAGTATAATAGCTCTTTACTTATAGACACACCCGTATTTGGATATGATCGGGCATGATCATGTTACCTTGCTGTGCAGAAGAGTGTCGTCACCCATTTTGTATTTAAGAATTTGCCCATAGTAATAGATCCTTTATTTTTCAAACAATGTCGAACTGACCTTTATAGGCAATGCAGAAAAATGACTTTTACTCTAGTTTGTTATAAAATCTTCTCAATAGATTGTACTCAATTGCTCCTTATATGTTAAAGCAATTTTAACTTCTAGCAAAGTACGGAACTTTAGATGTTTATAAATGGCTTTTTTTATAGAAGTTAACTTGAGTTTTAGGTTTATGGCCCTGTCCACAGAGGTGATAGGTTTTCTTTCGTATTGGGCCCCTAAAAGTACTTATTTTACCATACTATGTAGGGGTTAAGTGTGACTGGTTTAGCTCCAGCGGCACTTTTATATAAAAGCACGCTGGTAGACCTATAACTCAGTAATGGCCTTTGTGCGGAATATCCAAAGAAACATATGTTGAAAGGAACCAGCAAGAGAAAGAAATGACACAAAAAGGTTGAATGCACAATGCCTTGTCTTGCTCAAGTTAGTTTTGAATGAAGTTAGTTATTCATTCCGGTGTCTTAACTCTCGCTCATTGTCCATCTGTGTTTCATTTTGATATTTTCTTTTTTTGTAGGTTAATAACAGAGATCAAATCATTTTACAACTTAAAACAGACTTGAAAACATCACAGGAGAAATATTTTGGCTCTCAAGAAGAAGTAAGTACTTTGAGAGTTTAGACTGAAATGTCTGTTCACAGATCATTCTTCAGTATACCGAGCTGTTGGTAAGATGGAAATGTTCAGCCTATTACCTACTATTTCATGCTTACTCTATGCACTTACACATCAGATCAGTCTCAAGAGGTGGGAATTAAAGTGTGTTTTATCCTAAGACCAAAAATGTAATATATTGCTGGCCCTAGATGTGGTGGCTTTATTAGTTTATATTTTTCCAGGTTTTTTTTTTTGGCTTTTTTATCATCTTGTGATCCTGCCAGTAACACACTTCAACAATGTGGCAATATTCACTTAGCCACTATTCACACGGGTGCAGCTCCAAATCGCATAAGAAGTTGCACCCTATTGTTGGCAATGGCACCATCAGACTTTGGCAATGGCGACTCAGACTTTGCGGTGCTGTACTGATTAGAAAAAAAGTTTTTTTCACTATTTTTTGCGATTATAGGTGCGACTTGCATAGACATCTGTGTAAGTCGTATCTGAAATCGAACTGACCTGCGGCTTTGAAAATTTAAATTCACATTCATTGTGAACGGGAGGGCTTACTGTACAGCATCAGTGAGCAAAAGTGCTGCCATCCTAGAACAGGAAGAATGTTAGTAATACAAATTACCTCTCCCTCTCCTGATCTCATAGAGTGTACAGTAGTTTAGTAGCTAACTGTGCAAGGCTGATGCCAGTGCATGAGATAAGACCATAAAGTGCACAGTAACTTACAAGTCCACTGGATTTCTGTCAAAACCAACGAGTACTTTTTTTTTTTTTAATTTGAACAACTATAACAAAATGCTTTTAGTGGTTTATTAAAAAAAAAGAACAATAGAGAAGTTTATTGTTGGGGTTTACAGACACTTACTTTATTAGTCAGAAATAAATTTAGAAATAAATATGCTTGGAGTGTGGTGGAGTGTAGTGGAATTCGCTTAAGAGTCTGTTCACACTAGGAATTGCACAGGAATGCGGTACGCGTGCAGTTCAGTTCGGTGCGATTTGAGCCTATTCATTCAAATTCTACTGCATGTACTTCTTTTGGAAACTCACTGCAACCAGATTGCATGGTACTTCTGTACCATGCAAGCTGTTGCAAGCAAACTCCCAGCAACCTGTGTTTGGGGTATTGTTAACATTGACGACTGCAGATCGCAAGCTTGGTGCATTTAAAAGCGGTGCGGGACATGCGCATGGAACGTGGGTTTCCCCCACAACATTCTGGTGTGGAACAAAATGAACTATCTTGTAAAAAAAAAAAAAAAAAACAGAGAAGTAAAATATTATTGAAACAACGACGTGCATAACTCGAAAAGACAATAAGAAATATAACTCAAAAACATTTCCTCTCACAATGTACCATGGCATAGATGTTATGATGATATTTATATAAATTCTAGTCTACAGTCTTAATACAGAAATGCAGTGCCTTCGATACTCATGGGAATTGGGATGTAGCAAACATTATCAATGGATAATAAATATACAATATCTATTGAAATCCCACATAATAAAGGGAAAATAAAAAACACAGTCATATAAGGTTCCAAATAAATAAATGAAAATGCCAATTCCTAAACGATAGATGTGCCGAACTCCAGGTCATGAATCAGAAAAAGGAAACAAGCGGCTCCACGTTTATCCAGTACTCTGCTGCTTCCTGGTGAGATCTCTGTAAGGGCTCTTTCACACGGTCCGCCTCCGTAGGCGGATCCGTTCTGCTCAGCGGGGATCGATCCGCGATCCCCGCTGAGCCGGCGGATGACAGCTCCTTCTCCGCTTGCAGTGCGGAGAGGGAGGTGTCACAGCCCCCGCTGCTCTCTATGGGGAATCGGATGAGAGCGGACCGCCTGTCCGCTCTCATCCGATCCCATCCAATCCGATCCCCAGGGCGGATGGAAAATATGGTTTCCATCCGTCTGGATTTCACGGACAGGATCGGATGCGGATGGCAGCGGGTGTCAGCGGACATGTCACCGCTGACAACCGCTGCTCCATAGGGCTGAATGGGGCATCCGATCAGATCCGCCTAAAAAACTGACAGGCGGATCTGAAAGAGCCCTAAAGAATATAACGTAGAAGTCCATAAAAAAATTGGAAATATTTGTTCAGTAACACAAATGTTCTTGTTATCCACTCAGCCTGCTGTGCAATTTGGCCAGATAGGAATGGGAAGGTCGGAATGGGAAGGCCACAATACATATATCTATTTTTTTTTTTTACAGTGTCTGCAGTTTCGCACATCTCCTGACACATTCACAATTACTTCCAGCTCTTTAGGGCCCTTTAACACTGATTCGTTTTTGATATACATTTTTTAGTTAAAAGCGGAAGAAAAATGCATGAACAATCCTAAATCCTTTGGAATTCTTCACACCGGTTAGTTGCGTTTTGGTGTGTTTTTTGAGTCGCATACCCATGTTTTAGAGGTGCATGCTGGGAGTCAAGCAACCAGAAAACACACCAGAAACGCCTAAAAAAACGCAAATGCATTTTTGATGCTCTTTTTAAACGAGCAATGTGAAAGCAGCCTGAAAATACAATTGAATCCCACCAAACTAATGATCCCAATCCAGCTTTCTTCATTTCATAGGCCCTCCCCCCTACATTGCACTAGCTGTCTATGGTCTGTGATTTCAGCTTTTACTTAGCCTGGTTCAAGCAACCTTATTAGTTAAATGCACTCTTTTCTCTGGAAATAAGGGACAATTTAATGATCTCTACACAGTAACAAGAATTTTGACATTTGCTCATGCTCATTGTGACTCAGACCAAGTTAGACCACATTGTGACTTAGACCACATGTGCAGTGCCCGTTTTCACTGCGCATTTTCAAAGCAGCTGTTCAGTGGTTCAGCTGCGTTTGAGATACAGTTCTGATGCAAATTTTAGGAGCAGACAACCGTCAACGTCCTTAACAAAAGCTAGATGTTAACCGGTTCCTGCCCGGCCTATGGGCGAATGGAGCCGGGGACGGCCTCTCGTTGATCCGGGTGGATGTCATATGATGTCCTCCTGGATCACGCCTCACTGTGCGATCTGACACCACTTGTGTCCACCGGGCACAGCCAATGACTGATTACTATACCAGCCTGCTGCTTTTACCATGTAACAGCTGAAATCAATCACAGCAGGTCACATGATAGTTGTAAACAATGAATGGCTTCCATTCAAGCCATCCATTGTATACAATTGTGTTGCTAGCTGTGATTAGTCACAGTGGTCATATGGCACAGACTGGGCCAATCACGTTCCATCTGTGCCTTTCGATCAGCTGTGGCCTATGACAGCTAATCACAACAAAGCAAACTGAATGAATCAATTTCATTCAGTAAATTGCTTTCATATAGCAATGAAATTCACCCCGGAACCTTGCACCCTGTACAACACACTCCTGAATCTAGCACTCTGTATAACGCACTCCTGAATCTAGCACTCTGTACAACGCACTCCTGAACCTTGCACTCTGTATGTAGCACATTCCTGAACCCTGCAATCTGTACAACGCATTCCTGAACCTTGCACTCTGTACAAAATGCACAAATCCTTCTACCCTTAGCGTAACGCACTCTTCCACAGTTTGTGCAAAACCACTTGTAATGAAAGCTTTTTATTCTTTTTTTTTTTTTAATTATGGTACTGGGGTTTGTGCCCTTGAGACTCCAGCTTGTGGCACAGCAATCAAAGATTTTTTTTATAAGTATAAGGAAGAGTGTTTTTTTTAAACATTTGGCCACACCCATTTTGCCACGCTATGCGCACCACAGGTCACTTCCTCTCTCAAGTGTCCCTCATTCTGAAGTTCAACAGTTGGAAGGTATAGGGCTGTAGTATGCAGTTTGCACACCAGCGCTGAATAGAGAGCAGGAACTGCCGGAGTTAACTTTCAAAGTTACCCAGCAGGTGATTGGTTGCTAGGACCAACTTGGAAAGGTAACTCCGGCAACTCCCGCTGTCTATTCAGCGCTGGTATTTCTCTATTCAGTTCTGCCTCTGTCCTGCTCCCTGCTCCTCTCTCCTGTGTCTCCCCCTCTGCATGCCTGAATCGGGTAGGAAGAAGCAGAGCTGGGGGGGCTGTGTAATGCAAAAGGGTTCCAGAGGTGTGTGTGGGAGGCTTTGTAATGTAAAGGGGTCCAGAGGTGTGGGGAGGTGCTGTGCAATGTAAAGGGGTCCAAAGGTGTGTGTGTGTGTGTGTGTGTGTGTGGGGGGGGGGGGGAAGGGGGGGCTGTGTAATGTAAAGGCGTCCAGAGGTGTTGGCTCATAAAAATGCTCTAACTTGTGTTACAATCACCTTTTAACCCAGCACCGGGCAAAGGTCCCTGGCGCTGATCTTCATGACCCCGGGCGTCATGGAATCAAATTTACCTTCGGGGTAAAGCCCCTGTTTTTTTCCCCACCTAGCAACACCCCTGAGGGGTAAAAGTGCCCAGTAGTGCAATGGTTCAGGAGAGGGTTGGCAAGCTGGCTCCACGTCCTTAACAACTGATGACTGATCAAAGTATTGCTGGTAATAAAATTTGAGAAAAAAACAGTGTGGGGCTCCCTTCCCCTAGTCATACCAGATTTAAAAGGTTACACCACGCCAAAAAAAAAAAAAAAAAGTATGGGGTCCCACCCAAATCCATATTAGACTATTAGGTCAAAAAACCTTGTCCCCATGCTGATGGCCGGTAGTTGTGAGGGTCCTCAGGCAGGGTCTTATGTGATTCTGGAAGCCTCCTTTAACAGGGGGGCCCCAAGATCCCACCCCCTCTATGTGAATGAGTATGGTGTATGGACCCCCATGCCATTTATTTTTTTAACAACTTAAGGACCAAGCCTATTTCTGACACATGTTGTTTACAAGTTAAAATCAGTATTTTTTGCTAGAAATTTACTTAGAACCCCCAAACATTATATATATATATATATATATATATATATATATATATATATTTTTATTTTTTTTTTAGCAAAGACTCTGGAGAATATAATGGCAGTTGTTGTCATGTGGTACTTGTGCAGCTGTCTTTCAAACGCTAATAATTTGGAAAAAATACATTTCATTGCATTTAAAAAAAACTAAACAGTCAAATTAGTCCAAATTTTTTGTATATTGTAAAAGATGATGTCAAGCCGAGTAAAAAGATACCTAACATGTTATGGTTTAAAATTGTGCACACTTGTAGAATGGCGACAAACTATGGTACTTAAAAATCTCCATCGACAACGCTTTAAAATGTTTTAACGGTTACCAGTTTAGAGTTACAGAGAAGGTATTTTTCTAGAATTATTTCCCTCACTCTGGTGATCGCAGCGATACCACACATGTGTGATCTGAACACTGTTTTCATTTGCAGGGGCAACTTACGTATGCGTTTTTCTTTAGTGCGTGAGCTCACAGGGACGAGGGCACTTTGAATTTTTTATTTTATTTTTTCCTATTTTTTTTATAATTTTTTTTTATATTTGACACTGTTTTTAAAATGAAAAAAATCTGATCACTTATTGCTGTCACAAGCAATGTAAACATCCCTTGTGACAGTAATAGGCAGTGACAGGTACTCTTTATGGAGGGATCTGGGGTCTAAAAGACCCCTGACCCTCCACTTCACTTCATAGTATAAAAAAAAAAATGCTGAAATCGGCATTTTGAATACTGACATCTTTTTTTAAATTGTCGCCATTGGCAGCCGAGTAAACCGGAAGTGACATTGTGACGTCGCTTCCGGGTTACATGATTATAGACACGATCAAAGTCGAATCTGGCTTTGTTCGGGACTCCAGCCAGCCGGCAGACATGCTCTGGTCTCCCAGTGGGATGGGAGACCCGGGCAGAGCCGGGGAAGGCAGTGGTAGGGTGGAGACGTCCCCTCACGCTCACTGGGATAACGGCCAAGCGGCTGCTGAGCTGAGTAAAACCACTTCTGCAAGCCGACATACAGGTATGTCGGTTTGTGGGAAGTGGTTAATTTTGGCATAGGGTTCCCCTCAAAATTCATACCAGGCCTAAGGGTCTAGTATGGATTGGGGGGGGCGTTGTTTAAATAAAAATTGCCACGGGGTTCCCCTTAAAATGCATACCTGACCTGGAGGGCCTGATATGGATGGGGGGATCGCCATGCTGTTTTTTTTTTTTATTTCTCAATTTCTGTTCAAAACCTATGACGTGCAATTCAATAGCGTTCCCATAGAAGAAAATAAGGCTGGAAATTGCATCTGAACCGCACTGCAGTGCTCAGAAAATGTACAGGACTCTTTTTAAATTTGCACTGCAGGTGCACCGCAGATGCGCTGCAGATGTGTAAACAGCATCAATGGAAAACAATGTTGTTTCATGCGAATCGTATGCAGTTCAAAACGCATCCATTTCATATTTATGTGAACCAAGCCTTATACTGCTTGAAAAAATCTGTAGTTATACAAGCCCACTAGAGAGATTTTGTTTGATGCTAGAAAACAAACAGAACATTTTTTTTCTGTCCTGAAATATCCAAATAGATAATCGCACATTTGTGTGTGTGTTTAAAAATATCTAGTTTGCATGCTGCATGAGGTTTTACTATAATAATAAAGAATAATCTTTATTGATTGGCTCTGTAAGTTTCAATCATGTTCTTCTTTTACATCATTATTACGTCTGTTAAAGCCCCTGGTACAAATCTGTTGTCCAGTGTTTCCTAGGAACGTGTGACACATATTGCAAACACAATTGTTTAAGTCAATCAGCATTGCTTCTCTTTTTCAAGTCCAACTGTTTGAAAATATTTCGTAATTTACAGATAGGCTGGTCAACTAGCATTTAAAAAAACCTGACTATAGTTCAGGTATTTGTCTGCTTAGATGTGGTAGTGGCATTAAATTTTAGGCACCTACGGGATCAAGGACTGGTCTTTGTGCTGTGGAATTTCAGTGCTACATGAATGAATAAAATTTGATGAATAAATAAAGGAAGAAAGATAAAAAAACAAAACAGACATCAGCAAGTAGTATACATGTACTGGTGGTATTTGTTCAGGCAGGAGTTCCTTAAATGCTTCTGATTTTGGGATTCCTTTCAGTCACTGACGACCTATCTTGTGCCCATCACGCAGTTTTGAACAATAAATTATTTTCAATTCAAAAGAGAAAGTTGGCAAATGCATAAGTCATCTGGTTTAATTCAGTGAAAGGCAAAATCTGACCTTGTTGCATAGTAACAATCCAAATGATGAATATGTGCTGTCACAATGGGATGGTGCTGCTTATTATTAGACATATTCTATTAAATTAATGAAAATTATACAATCTGAGTTTTCCTGTTGTTTGTGATGTTCTAATGCTGACTAGGGCATCAGGTGCAGCGTTATACAGTAAAGAAAAATAGAATCTTTACATTGTATTTAAGCTGAATATGCAATTTAAATGTGTCCATGAATCCTTAATTATTTTTCTACTCTTTTATTTGACACCCATAAAATGAAACATGGTGGGGTTACTCCTATAGCTTGTCTTTCATTAAAAGATGGTGTGCTTCAATGGGGTGGGTTTATGTGAAGATGGATTGTTTTTTTCTTTATCCGTGAATTAGTGCCTTTAGCCATGAATTAGTGCACTACTTTATGAATGCAAATTAATTTGACTTTTTCCTCCCAATGGAACAATGGGTCACTTAAGGGTTTGCTCATGCAGATGTCATTGCCCTCATGTGAGCTTTGCCCCAGTCACCCTGCAGTGAATGGAGCACAAATGGGCCTTGAAATAGAAATCAGTGATCCCTATAGTAAATGGAAGGTCTCTATACATGGACAACTAGTTCAAACCCCATACTGTGTTCACCTTTAAAAAGCATCTTGCATTGAACATTATGAGTTTATATGATCATTGAGTTCTGTATGACCTCTCCTGAAAGGCTATGCAAGAAAATGTGAAGTCTAAAGGAAATACAGAATATTTGACCTAATGCAGAATTTAAATTATTATTATTTCAGGTACTTATATAGCGCTGTCAATTTACGCAGCACTTTACATATACATTACACATTCACATCAGATCCTGCCCTCAAGGAGCTTACAGTCTAAGGTCTCTAACTCACATTCATACATACATAGTAGGGACAATTTTTTTATACAGGATCCAATTAACCTACCAGCATGTCTTCGGAGAGTGGGAGGAAACCGGAGTACCCGGAGGAAACCCACGCAGGCACAGGGAGTACATGCAAACTCCAGGCAGGTAGTGTCGTGGTTGAGATTTGAACCAGCGACCCTCTTGCTGCTAGGTGAAAGTGCTAACCACTACACCACCACATTTAATTGAAGTCAGAATATGGTAATAACTATGTATTACCATCTTCTTCAATTAAATGTTTAATGCTGGGTCTTGATGTCAGTAAATGTACTGTATTATGAAGGTTAGTACAGTGCCTTGGCCGCGTGTCTATTTGGTTTGACTCCCAATGGTTGGCTTCCTGATTCAGGTAGCACCAGGGACACTATCTACATGAAGCCTATGTGTGTTTGTTTGGTTTCCCCCAATAGTACGATTTTCTCCAGCAGTATCCTACTGCTAGGTAACGTCCACCTGAATTGGTAAAAGTGTTGGATAATTAGCCCCTTTAAATGCATATACTGTTGTGAATTGTTCTACATACCCTGTACCATGGAATAGAATTTGTCAACACTATGTTAATGAACCAAATAAATAAAATTGCCAAGCTATGCTGTCAATACATGTAAAATACCAACTTCTGTTGCCTATAAAAAAAACTAGAAGTACACTCATCGGGGCCATTAAATGTAAAATATCAGTCTCTGGTGCTCATAAATGTATAATGCCCACTTCCAGCATCAGTAACTGTATACTGCCAGCCCTTGATGCTTGTAAAAACTATAATGCAAGTATCTGCTGTCAGTAAATGTGTAATGCCAAGTATAATGTTCGCTTCTGCTTTCAAGAACTTCCTGCCATGGGGGCCTTAGGTGACTACCTTAATCACAAACAGTCCTGATCTGAGATATTATTACAGTATATCTCTCAATATCCCTGCAATCAGTGCTCTCTCTCCCTTGATGGGAAATCAAGGGTTAATAGTTTTAGATCTCAAACCATGCAATCTCTCAGTTGCCCAGCCAAAAAATTCAACAATTATTTACAATAACATGCATACATTAAAAGAAAAACATCCACGGTATGAAGCATATGTTACACCTAAAATGAACTATATAACACTACACATTGGCAGATCTCGTTCAGTAATCCCAAAAGTTCTTGTTCATAGCAACCTTGTATTTGGCCTCGTTCATCTCTATGCGGCTCTGCGAGCTGCGTTTGCATGGGCCCAGCAGCCTATTCAATTGTATAGGCTACTGTGCCTGCATTTCATGCAGTAAAAAGGCTCCTGTACCATTTTTAAAAATGGTGCAGGAGCCTTTTTACTGCATGAAATGCAGGCACAGTAGCCTATACAATTGAATAGGCTGCTGGGCCCATGCAAACGCAGCTCGCAGAGCCGCATAGAGATGAATGAGGCCAAATACAAGGTTGCTATGAACAAGAACTTTTGGGATTACTGAACGAGATCTGCCAATGTGTAGTGTTATATAGTTCATTTTAGGTGTAACATATGCTTTATACCGTGGATGTTTTTTTTTTAATGTATGCATGTTATTGTAAATAATTGTTGGATCACATGGTACTTTTGCACCCTGCAACCCAAAATGCCCATTTCCTGCAACCGAAAATGTGCTGCAGTTTCAGATGCGTGGGAGTGCCATTAAGAATGAATGGAAGCCCTGCATGTCTGCAAATGGGCAGTGCGATTTGACTGTGGGCGGTTGTGGGTGCAGGAACAGGTGCAATTTACCCGCACAAGTGTGAACCTTTCCCTAAAAAGTATCTTTTTGTATCCACAGGAGATGTTTGCACTGTCATTCGTAGGTTATCCTTTTGGGGAATACAGCAAACACTGTCTCTGTCAGTTTACTGTCCTAGGGAAGCTCAGTCCACTGATGATTTTGCTTTACACAGTTCAGAGAGTACTGGTGCTTACATTGAGCCTTGGAGGAAGGAACTAATGCAAAGGCTTTGAATTGAGGCTAGTAAAGCAAAAATAGCAGTGGACTCTGCTCCCCTGGGTATATGACCTGTCAAGGACATTGTATGCTGTATTCCTGCACAAGATAATCTATGAATGAGAGCACAATATCTGCTGTGGATACAAAAAAATATTTTTTTGTTCCAAGGTTGCTACTAACAAGAACCTTTAGAGTGGCATCAACACTGCCCCAGTGTGGTCACACTGCTCTTTGGGCAAAGTGCATTTATCCCACCGGTTTGATGGGGGTTAGCTGCACTTTCCCATAGATGTTTATAGTGCAGTTTCAGAAAGCACACCAAAGGTGCAGCATGCAGGAATTTTGGTGTGCTTTCTAAAACTGCACCAAAACCACAATGCCTCATAGAAGCCTATGGGAAATCACAGCTAATCCACACAAAAACCGTGGGCTAGCTGTGCTTGTAGTGTGGCAGTGTGAAGCTGCCCTAAGGCTACATTCACATTTGGGTTTCTGTCCTACAAAATGTAGATATGAGAAAATCAGCAGGGGGTCCCAGCAATTAGATGTGGGAGGCAGTTCCATTGGTAGTTTTCATCCGGGGCTGATCACTTGCAGGTAATCATAGCAATAGCAATTACATGTGAGTGGCTGCAATTAGCTTTGGGAGTCAGGAGCCTCCCATTGCTTTCAATGTGTATACTTGCATATTTTTGTCTGCCTTTTAGTCTGCTCTGGTCCGGTTACATGATCTTGCTGCTTCGGCACCTTTGTGTCAGTCAGCTGCGGTTGCAAGGGAAAGGAGGGAGCACCAACAATTGGTACATAGGAGCCTATGAGTGACTTCACAGCTTTCAGAATTCCCAGCTGTTGTTGAATGCTTTCTCCTCTCCCCTGCAGCTGGCACTCACTAATACGGGATCACTGAACCTGAGCAGACTGAAAATAGGTAAGTATGAGTATACATGTCTTTTTTACACAGGTTGGGCAGTATAGGTATCAGGAGGGGGAGGGAAATTTTTTAAGACTTTTTAGTGTTAGGCTGGAGTTCTATTCTTTTTTGCTTCATTATTACAGTGTAGTCAAATAAGACCATCACTAAGTTTGCCTAGGTTCACAACTGTGCAGGTTTCCCAACCTGCAGGCAAACTGTGCTGCTCCTTAGCAGACACGCCAGGGTGCCATTACTTGTTAATGACACCCCCACACATCGGAAAACATTGCATGTTTTCAGGTGTGTGAAACTGCATTATACCAAACAACCATACCCCAATGAAATATTATTTCAGAAAATATTCAGATCTAAATAAATTCATGTTTGTATTGAAAAATTGCTCTGATTTTGGGGCCTGAACCTCTCCTTTTTCCCCCTCATTTTCATTTGTTTGAAATGAGCAGTGCATGTTTGTTTCAGCCATGTGCATTGCTTCATGCAAACTACACATTCCAAAGCCCATAGTTTATCCTGGGAGGGTGGATACTTTTCTACATACAGTGGGAGAATGAATGTAGCCACTCTTCAACTGGAAATCAGATGACAGCAGCAAAACAATGGGATTTGGAGGAGGCTGAGAGCAATATAAGGTACTTGTCTTATTTGTATAGTACAGGACACAGGCAACTTATTCATGGGCTATAGGCTCGCACCTATAGAAGGATCCAGAGCTTGTCTGTGATTGACTGAAAATAATTGGTTCCTTTAGCTCTGCATAAGAAAGGAGCATATAGGATATACACCAAAATGTAGTGTTGAATATGTGGTTCTCAATAGTTGATAAATTGAAGACTGACAGCAGAAATAGACCATGTGGTCCATTAAGCATTTTTTTTTTTCAGGATGTTTATCCAAAGCATGTGATAGATGATACTTTGTACTGACTGAATGTAATGTAATCTTAACAGGCTAATGCAAAGGCTGGAAATGTGGCACCATATACCCCAGCTTATACCCCAACCATGCTCTTCCACCTTGTGGACCCCAGGAAATACTTGTTATTTCTGGTTGTATGTTACATAGCTCAATGCTTTATAGCTGAGCGACCAATCTCTAAGTTAAAGCACTATCTCATAAAGGTTTTATGTCTCCACCCCATCTACCATTGCTATAAGGAATTGTTTATATTTTCAAAGGAAGGAGCCCACCTTTTTTTCTCTGATTCCTTCAGTGTCTGAGCTTAGTACTTGCTACCAGAGATTTAGGGGGGTGCTGGGGTGGACTGAGCCCCCCAGATTTTATTCTTATCCCCCAGGGCTAGTAATGTTTGTATCAGGAAGTGAAGGAGCTGAGGTGCAGTGTGCAGTCTTGGCACAGTGCCTTGCTCCTATCTGCTGCACTGCATCAATCATTTCTGTGGGGCGGGGGGAAGACCAGAATGCATGGTGTCAAATGTTGCTATGGTGATGTGGCCAAATAATGTTAATCCAGTGTGGGGATTTAGAAGTCGACAGAAGTCCTGCTTCCATCTAGACCTGTTCTGCCTCCTGCCATGATGCTGTATCTGCATTGAAGATTTGAAGGGAGGACTAAGGACTCTCTTGTGAAGGTTGCTGACTCTTATGTCAACAGAGGCAGACTGTAATGTGAAGGGGGGAACTCTGACATGATGAGGGCTGGCTCAGATGTCATAGGAGGGGGCGGGGGGGGGGCGGGGAGCTCTAATGTGAAGGGGGGGTTCTAATGTAATGGGGGGGTACTCTGATGTAGATGATAAAATGAAGGTGTGTTATACATAATTTAAACGCCAACAGTTTGTGCAGCACTTTACAATATAAAGGGAGGCAATACAGCAACAATGCAATTCAGTACAAGAGCGTTAGGAGGGCCCTGCTTCTGGGAGCCTACAGTCTACTAGGTGTGTCAATAGTATGCCCTCTTGACTTTTTTACTGCACTCCCAGACCAGATAGGCTATACCTGGCCCTGCTTCCAACAGCAAATGGAGCAGATGAAACAAACTCCCATTAAAGTAAGCTGACTTGTAAGCTACGTTGCAGAAGCTGCTACATCACAGTTCAACCATCTTTTTAGTGCTTTAGTGCTATCATAAGGATGTAACCAAAAGGCTTCAACTATAAAAAGGAAGACATTCATCTAAGTGACAATTTTACACTGCTTTCCGTCAATCTATGACATACAATATGTTACTGAGATGTCGTTTATGTTATTTTATGTAATCATTGATGTTTAAACATGAAATAAAAAAATTACCTTTTAATTTTTTTTTACCTGTACAATAAATGTGTGTTTTCCTTTTTAATGGTTAGTTGAACCTCCAGGAGGCAGAGATTTCAAGACTCCAACAGAAGATAAGATGTCTTCAGAATGAAGCTCGGGAACTGTGGGAAAAATGTAATGAACAGGAAGATCAGTTTAATCAAGTAGATAAAGCCAAACAACAGCTTGTGCATGAGCAGGATATTAATCTTGGCCAGGTAAGTGCTTTGGTGTCTTCACCAGATATGATCATTTAAAACAAGCATTGGTGTAGCCAGTTTGTTGTAAAGCAGTTAAGGAGACTTTGTTGCTTGAAAAAATATATAAAAAAATACCCTGTGTAAATTCTGACTTGGCATACCCTACTTGGCCACTCAAGCACTGAGTGTTTCATTGTGGGAGAAAGGGAGGTAAATGATATGCTCCCTCCATACCTGGGAAAAATAACAGGATAATTCCATACCAGGGTAGTTAGGCATTGCAGAGGAAGCAAATGGTAAGTCTTCTATGCAAGGAAGTGCTTACTTTGCCCTACATGGGCAAAGGGCAGATTTGGTTTAAAGCCACAGTTTATTTTAGTTGTTTTTCAGCCAGGCTTCAAGGCAATTAAAAAAATGTTGTACTTTTTCTTACAACGTTTGCAAAGTATGTGTGTTAAACAGCACATTGGAGAGCCAGAGCTCTGCTGCCCAAGTCACTAGCAGTCAGCCACTCTCCCTGTCATTTTGACATTTTGTGATTGTGCGTCATATTAAGTTCTGTGTGTGATCTGTTTATTAGCTCATCTACAGCTTTATCTACAATGTACACTGAACAAAATTATAAACACAACGCTTCTGTTTTTGCTCCCATTTTTCACCTGAACTCAAAGATCTAAGGCTTTTTCTTTGTACACAAAAGGCCTATTTCTCTCAAATATTGTTCACAAATCTGTCTAAATCTGTGTTAGTGAGCACTTCTACTTTGCCAAGATAATTCATCCACCTCACAGGTGTGGCAAATCAAGATGCTGATTAGACAGCATGATTATTGCACAGGTGTGCCTTAGGCTGGCCACAATAAAAGGCCACTCTAAAATGTGCAATTTTATCACACAGCACAAAGCCACAGATGTTGCAAGTTTTGAGGGAACATGCAATTGGCATGCTGACTGCAGGGATGGACAGCATGCCCTGCCTTCAGAGTGCTGTGCTGCAGCCATGGCTTTCATGCACTTGTGCCATTGCGGCTCGGCCATGCAAACAGCCGGAGCCCACAAACCTAGAAGGAAGACCTGTTGAAGATGAAAGCCCTGGCAGCGGTGACAGGACTTTGTTTTACGGTAAGTCTTATCATAATCAGCTAGTATGTGATGCATTCTAGCACATTATGATATTACCTTATAGTGGGAAAGTTTGTTTTTTTTGGAAAATGTATTACTGTTTTAACATTTTTATGTTTTCTTTTAGGGATATAGAACATCATTGTTAGTGCCTTTTAATTCAGCAAAATCTCTATTGCTAGAACATATATTGTTTGGAGTCTTGAAGCTATTGCTTGTTTTATGGATATATGTGAACTTTTCCAAACTGACCCAACCACCTGGAGTAGAGATGTAGGCAGGATCATGGCATCAAAAGTGTTAAGGAATTTTTTACACTTTCCAGACCTGTCTAAAATGTTCTGGATTTTACTAGTAGACAAGGGGGTCAAATGCCATATACATTCTCAGCACATGTTAAAGTGTGATGAGATAATCTCTTTACAGTGGAAACAATGCCTTTAAAGTATATCAAAACCAAACCCAATATTGTAATATATTGTACTTTAACAATCCTTAGATGTAGTGGCTGCATTCATTTCTATTTTTAGACGATTTTCCTTTATTTTCACCTATCTTTCCAGTCAGTAACACGTTTCCTGTCCTAGGGGGGCTCTGCTCGCCCTTCCACTGTATCTATGAGTGAGCAACATAACCACTCTTGGACAGCAGCAGTGTCAACATGTGTAAAGGGTAGTGTTGAGAAACGATTTACCATTTTTACTTGTCATTTTTCTTGTTTCAAGAACTTTTTAGTTCATTCCAGGTTTCATCGATATGCTGCTGAGATGAGCTCCTTTTGCAGAAAATAATATTGGCTAAACCTCTACGATGCCTTGGGGTGCCATACCCAAATCTCACCAGAGCAATGATTGTGGGACCGGCATGTAATGTAACCTTTGTGCACACATCAATGCTACTCTTGTAGATCATTCAATTCATTCATTTATTGCCATTGTTCCAGCTGCAGAAAGGTTTCAACGGTTTTCTCCAACCTTTTTGTGTCCAAAACCAAGGGGGGCATTTACCCCATCTTAAATGGGATTCAATCGCAGAAATGTTTGCAAGAAATAAATCAAGCCTGTCATAGCCTGTGTGTTTCTATACACAGTGGCCATGTTTGTGTAGTCCAGCGCCATATTGTGGTGGTTTACCGTTGAAAATAGTGGCGGCCTAGACAGTGGAGCCCTGTGGGTAGCGATTTTGGTGGTGGTAGCCCCTCCTCATCCCCTGGTGCTGACGCCTGGATCTTTTCACTTCCTAATCGCCGCACATGGAGTGATGACTATCCTGGCAGCTGCAGGTGCCTGTTTCTGCTGGGTGGTGAGTCTGGTGGGGTTCTCTCCCTCTCTACTGAGGATCGCATAGTGCTTGTGCCTGGCGACCAAGTGGTGCTGCCAGCGCGGAGTGGGTTGTCCCTTTGCAGTCTTTTACACTTTTTGTGGGGTCCCCCTAGAGACTCAAGGAGTCTTGGAAGCACATCTCCCCACCTGACCCCCTCTCTGAGGCTGCGGGACCCTCTGGGTCCCTACCATTCATCGATGTACAGCGGCGGTTCTGGAGTCCTTTGTGTCCCGGGTGGAGGTGATTTTTGAGCGTTGTGTTAGAAAAAGCGCCCCCCCACCTTCCCCTGCCTCATCTGCCTTATCAGATCCTGAATCTGATTTGGCCGGTCGGACGTGGGTCACCCTGCTGGGTCTCTGACCACGCGTCTGAAATCCTCAATAGTGAGGATGATTCCTCCACATCTGCAACTGCGCACAAAAAGGCGCTGGGGGAAGCACTGATTGTATCTGTGCATGAGACCTTGAAGATGGAGGATGCAGCTGCAGGTGCGACGAAAGCCCAGGTTCCCTTTGGCACTCACAAGCCATCCTGAGCGGCAAAGGCGTTTCCTTTCCCCGCCTATTTTGATAGGATTGGTGCTAAAGAGTGGGGATGACCAAAGCATCCCCTTGAGGTCCCTAAGCAATTTACTAGGCGTTACGCCTATGAGGAATCCCTTATTAAGAAGTGGATTGTTCCACTGGTGGTGGACCCTCTGGTTTCCAAATTGAACAAGGCAACCATGATTCCGGTAGAAAAGTCCCCGGCCTTTAAGGATCTGGCTGACAGGAAGGCGGAGGCTGTGGCCCGCAATATATACACTCTGGCTGGTTCGGCACTAAGGCCAGTATTCACCATTGCCCCCGTGTCGCAAACTCTGACCGAGTGGGCTAAGCTTTTACTCCATGACCTAGAGGGAAAACCGCTCCCCCCTGCCTTTGCTGAGCTGGTGGACCAGCTGGTCCAGAGGCTGCAGTTTATCTTTGCATCTTTGGATGCGGCCCCCCTAGTGGCTCTGCTCTCTGTTTTGACTGTGGTCCTTCGGCTTGTCTTTTGACTTAAATGCTGGTCTGCAGATCAGACTTCTAAAAAGGCCTTGACTGATCTCCTCTTTCAAGGGGATCGCCTTTTGGGGCTTACCTGGATGACATCATTAAAGGTCTCACAGGGGTAAAAGAGTACAGGCTACTAAGGGCAAGGAACCTCCTCGTAGATGTGGGCCCTCCTTCTCGGCTCATAAGAAGTTTTGACTTCGGAACGTTTTCAGGATTTATACTCAAACCTGTTTACAGTTCCCAGGAAGGAAGGCAAGGTGCAACCAATCCTGAACCCAAGGCACTGAACTGCTTTGTGCGGGTGCAGAAGTTCAGGATGGAGTCCATTCGCACAGTGGTGGCATTCCTGCATCAGGGAGATTTTCTTGCCTCTGTCGACATCAAGGATGCTTACCTTCACATTCCAATATGTGCCGGTCCCCAGCGCTTCCTCCGCTTTGCCATGAAAGAGGAGCATTATCAGTTTGGTCTCGCTTCTGCTCCTCGGGTCTTTACAAAAGTGTTAGCCCTGGTGCTAGCATTGTTACACCAATGGGGGATCGCGGTACTGGGCTACTTGGACAAGCTCCTTCAGGGAGCGGAGTCCCCTACTGCTCTGGTGGAAAACCTGAAAATCACCATGTTTTGGAACTCTGAGCGAACAGATCGTGCTTGGACCATTGCTCTTCTGGGATGTCCAGTGCGCATTCAATCAGACAATGCCACGGCCATGGCTTATGTCATCACCAAGGGGGCACAAAAAGTGTCCTGGCAGCTCAGAAGGTAGCCGGTATTCAAAGGTGGGCAGAATGGATAGTTCCAGCACTCTCCGCCGTATACATTCCTGGGGTTGAAAACTGGCAGGCGGATTACCACAATCGGCAGACGTTGGACCAAGGGAGTGGTCCCTTCATCTGGAGTTTCATAAGTTGTGCGGGGCATCCCTGAGGTGGATCTGTTGGTGTTGCTGCTCAATGGAAAGATGCAAAGGTTTGTGACTCGGTCACGGGATCCTCTGGCAAACGTCACAGACATGCTGGTGTCCCCATGGGGTCAGTATCGTCTGATTTACGCCTTCCCTCCTCTCAAGCTTCTGCCAAGACTTCAACGCAGGATCGAGGCAGAAGGGGTTTCGGTCATCCTAGTGGCTCTGGACTGGCCTCGCTGGGCTTAGTACTCCGATCTGGTGTGGCTGGTCACCGATGTTCCTTGGAAGCTTCCTCTCAGGGAGGACCTGCTGTCCCAAGGGCCAATCTTCTATCCTGCTTTACAGTCACTGGCTTTAACGGCTTGGCTGTTGAACGCCAGGTGCTGATGGATAGAGGTTTATCTGAGTCAGTTATTCAAATTCTGTTAAAAGCTAGGAAACCTACTTCTAGGAAGATCTACGACCGTATGTGACGTACATTGTGTGGTGTGAGTCTCTTGGGGGTTCATCCTCGCTCCTTCTCGGTGGCTCTGATTTTGACCTTCCTTGAACGGGGGGTTGAACAGAAAGTGGCCTTGAGTACCATCAAGGGCCAGGTGTTGGCTTTGGCATTCTTGTTCCAACAACCCCTGGCCACACACTCCCTGGTGCGTACCTTTCTTCATGGTGTCCGACATTTGGTTCCTCCAGTGCAGTCCCTGTTGCCGCCTTGGGACCCAAGTTGGGTGCTTTCGGTCCGCAAGAAGCCTCCATTTGAGAATCGTTGGGAGATTGACTTGCTTGCGCTGTCTCAGAAGGTGGCATTTAGTGGCTATCACCTCTGCGCGCAGGGTGTCGGAATTGGCGGCGTTATCCTGTCAGTCACCTTACTTTGTGATTCACAGAGATAAGTTGGTTCTTCGCCACCTGTCCGTCATTGCTTCTAAAGGTTGTCTCTGATTTTCATTTGAATGAAGAAATTGTTTTGCCCTCTCTGTATCCCAGGCCAAAACATCCAAAGGAAATTGTCTTGCATGCCTTGGATGTGGTCCGGGCAATGCAGCTACGGAGTCTTTTAGGAAGTCAGACTCACTATTTGTGCTCAAGGATGGGCCTCGGAAAGGTTTGTCCACTTCCTCTGCGACCATTTCCAGATGGATCAGACAGATGGTGATTCAGGCCTATTCCTTCAAAGGTCGAGTTCCTCCTCTCCCTGTCAAGGTGCACTCTACTCGGACGCTCCGTGCCTTCTGGGCCTTCCATCATCAGGCATTAGTGATGCAGGTTTCCAAGGTGGCCACCTGGTCGTCGGTGCACATATTTATACAAAGTTCTATAAAGTGGATGTATTGGCATCTGCGGATGCTTCCTTTGGCTGCAAGGTTTTGCAGGCTGCTGTTTAGAGGACTGGATCCTCTTTGAGGGTGTATTGTTTTTTTAAGGTGGGCTCCAGTTGTTTTGGTTGAGCTTCTGTAGCTTGGTTGGCTATTGTTTAGCCTGGGGAATTTTTTTGCTGTTCCCACCCCTCATGTTTAACACTGCTTTTGGATGTCCCAATGGTTATGAAGATCATGAGCTGTGTCCTTCAATGAACGAAAGAAAATGGGATTTTTGACTACTGTAAAATACATTTCTCTGATGTTCATTGACGGACACAGCAACCACCCCTCTTTGGAGTTGTAATTATTCTGATACTGCTTGTTACAAAACTGAGTACCTATAGCAGGGAGAGGGAGTATATCCCCTGGGATTGCCCGTAGGCGTAGCCAGACTTTTTTTTCCTAGTATCCTACACCTGTAGGGGGCAATATAACTCAATGGTTATGAAAATCAGGAGCTGTGTTCGTCAATGAAAATCAGGGAGATGGATTTTATGGTAAGTCAAAAATCCCATTTTTCAATAATTTATTCATCAATAACTATGTAATGGTATAGTGTGCAAAAAGAAAGTACACCCTTTGCTTTTCAAATGACTTTTTTTTTTTGCATAACTGCCCACCAGTTTCTGACATTCACAAGTAACATTTTTGACCACTCCTCTATGCAAAATGTCTTCAATTGCAAGATTTTGTGGGTCTCCTTGCATGGACTGCCCATTTCAAATCTGCCGAAATGATTCAATGGCATTCATATAAAGGCGTTGACTAGGTCAGTTCATAAGCCTCAATTTCTTCTTTCTTTTTTGAGGCATTCCTTTTTTGAGGCACCTGTAAGTACTGTTAGATGGAATAGCTTTAGGATTAACCTGGTTTATTTTAAGATAGCTTTCCTATTTATTATATGATATTTATTTATTATACAGGCAATATGCAGGTGTTAACTTTTCCAGCCATGCTGGTTAAACGCAAACATGGTGGCATGCCTACATGCAGGCAATATCTGCTATTGTGGTCTGTGGTTTGTGTAATAACACAAAGCACAGTGATCCACAGCACCCAGCTTTGTTTTTTTTTTTTTTTTTTGTTTTCTTTTCCTGAATCATTCCATTTAGTGATGGCCAAATGCTGTTGCTTTGGGTTACAGAACTTATCAGATACTGTAAAACTCTGCACTGCCTTATGAAATGAGCTGATATAAGCATTATTAGTCTATATGTGAAGGGATGGACTTCAATTCTCACCCAGCAATGTCAGCAGCAACTCAAGTGGATTCCAACTTCCCGTAAGAATCCATTGAAAATATTGTTTTGTAAACCCTTATTTTTGTTTGATTAAAAGCTCTTCCGATTACTGTGCTCCTAGATGAGATGTAAAGAGCTATGAGGATTTTCCAAGTATTTTCAATAACCTCTCAAATTGGCAAGTGTTGTTCTTTTGTGCTTTTTGCATAAGATAGTTGGACTGAAAGAGGTCCTGCATTCTGAATAAAGATGATTTTACAAGTCAAATGGAAAGAAATGGAAACATACACTGAACTTCTTAGAATAAGCAGGATGTGGTGTGCAATCAGTCACTTTTAGAATAGAAATTAGTAACTAAACAATAAAGCTCTCTGTGACTTTGTAAAATATGATGCAAAGAAAGGCCCGTCTCTTTTTTTTGTCCTTCCGTTTTCCCCTTTATAGTCAGCTCTCTTGTGTTTGTCTGAGCCATAATTTATGCAACATAACTTCTCCCCATGATCTTTATCCTTCCTTTCTTTCATTCAGCTTCTCCCTACTCCATATTAAACACCTTCTATCCTGTTTGATGCTAATATTTGGCTGTTCCAGAGTCCGTTGTATGAATTAATGTTACTGTTAAGTATATTTCTGTCAGTTACAGTGCCTTTTATATTACTGAGGAGACCTATTTTTTTTTATAGGCTCTTCTCATTTTAGTTTTTTTTTTTTGTCTGCCATAAGGACCATTTTTTTTAAATTTGAGAACTATATGTCCATTTTGATGTTCAGTTTTAGCCATGTTTTTTTTTTTCAGTGTAGACCCATTACTATACAACATTTAATTATCTTTCAATGATCCAAGTGAGCCCTGAAACCCTGAGAGCTCATCTATAAACTTCAGGCAGAAAGGATGATTGTTTACCCATTCCATCCCAGCTGCTTCTGGTATTTACTATCTAAAGTTTTCTTTTATGTATACCCCCTACTCCCCTCAGTTTAGCATGCATACTATAATACTTACCTTTATCATATATCCTGAGTTCTTCATGTGAGGTGCTGCCCTGCAAGAAAACCATCTTGACTGGGTCCTGTGCCTAGTGTGCACACATGCCATAAACCCATTTATTCCTATGGGTGGTTCATATTCCACTGAATGGGGGGGGGGGGCACTATAGGTATAGTTCCTTATTAGGAATGAATGGGGTCATGATATGCTTTTTTACAAGGGAGAAGGTCTGACTGGGATGTTTTTGTCTGGAAAGGGCTCTGCAGTGGCAGACAGAGAAGCCCAGTGAAGTAAGAGCGCCTTTTAGTGTTTTCCAGCTAGAAGAGGACATGAAATAGACATACGATGGAGCTGAACCCAACAGAATTAGAAAGTGCTTGACAACATTTTAAATTATGGTGCTGACTGTAGATGTATCTTGTGTTTGGTGGCTGCCCTATATCCTCATTTTCCAGGTAAAAGTATAGGTTTGCAAATTAGTAAAAAATGTAAGAGCTGCACACTAGTTTTTTCAGTTGTTCTGTAGAGAGTCCAGGAAGACCTATAGGGTGTCAGAGCAGAGAAACGCTCATCTGCAATCATATGTTCATAACAAGCATCTGTTAAAGCAGTATTAAACCCCAAAACAAAAAATAGTGTCAGCTTACCATTCCTTAAATTCAGTGGCAGCATTCGTTTTCCTTTTTTAAGGCTTTTTTCCTTCACTTTCATTTAGTAATCCTGTCCGTAACGCACTTCTTTCTAAAAGGGTCTCCACTTTGGATGGAGGAGCAAAGGAGACACCCTTGGACAGCAACATCTGGGCAGAGGATAGTTAAAGATTGTTTGCATTAGTAGATGAACTTGCCCTTTAAAATAAGGCAGAACTCCCATTATTATTTTTTTGCTTTGGTTTTTACAAAATTCTTTGATATACATCCAGGAAGTTTCTAGGATTCTCAAAAACCTGGGGCACCCTTAGGCACTCTTAGCAATTATGCGGCAAACCATGGTGAATGGTGGGTGTTGCCTAATGCATTAACATTTGGAGAGGCTTAAAGGGGCATAGTTGAGCCATAAACCTACTCTGCTGTAGGTCAAGAGTAAGTACCAGACCAACTGAGCACTAGTTCAAGAGTTAGAACTCATATTGCAGAGTTCAGGAGTTTGTACCACACGGAGTGCAGAAATAAAGTGTGCATAAGGCAAAGAGTGCAGGAGTCAGGAGTTCGTAACACAGGGAGTGCAGAGGTCAAGAGTGCATTCCGTACAGAGTACAGGGGTCAAGAGTGTGGAATACACAGACTGCAGAAGTCAGGTGTAGGCAACAAAGAGCCCAGAGATCAGCACTGAGTAATGCATGGGGCCAGGAGTAAATAACATTCAGATTGCAGAGTACAAGAGTAAGTAATTCACAGCTTGCTGAGGTCAGGGGTAGGTAATGCAGAGTACAAAGGTCAGAAGTAAGTAATGCACAGATTGCAGTGGTTAAGGCAGGGTAAGGAATGTGTTATGCACATGGTGCAGTGATAAGGAGTGCATCACACACAAAATGCAGAGGCCAGGAGTGTGAAACACAAAGAGCGCAGAAAGGTCAGGGGTAAGTAACATATAAAGTGCAGGAGTCGAGGGCAAGTAATGCACAGTGACCTTCAAAAGAAAAATCGTCCCCTTCTACCAGTACAACACCCACCAAATCCCCTCCTTCTTCTTGGAAATGTGCTCACCAGTCCTTTTTTTTTTTTATATTTATAAAGTTTATTAGATACAACCAGATACAGGCAATGCACATATTATACAAAAGAAAAAAAGAAAGAACCTCGGTAAGAGTTTGACATCATCACATATATAAATCAACTCTCCCCTTAAATACCGCAAAAAAGAAAATGCCCTCTCCGGTATGTAACTTTTTTTTTTTTTTCCAAGTAGACAGAAAAGTCTACCATTAAGAACAAATAAGAAAGAGGGAGAGAAGGAGAAAAAAAAAATAGTATGTGGTCTGACGGTAGGGTCAAACATAGTTTGGGGATACATTTTATTTTCTTTCCACTCACCAGTCCTTGGCATTGCGTTGCAACTGCTCGTCAGTTGTCATGTGTTCTTTTTGGCTTTTTTTTCCAACGTGTCACTTATATAACTGCCATCTTCTCTCCACATGCTGACAGCTGTCAGAGCTGTACTACAGATAAGAAAAAGGCTCTGAAACTCCTCCTCTGTGCTACAGGTCTGACAGGCGGCAGGTGGCCGCCCCCCCCTCCCCCCAACACCTATACCTGTGTAAGAAAGACGCTTATACTTACCTATTTTCAGGCTGCTCTAGGTCAAGTGATCCCACTCCCACATGTCAACCAGCCATTGTCAAGCGCTGTCTACTCTCCCCAGTAGCCGCAGCTGACTGACACGGGAAATGCTACAAATAAAACATAGGTGTTACTTTAATTTGGCTTCAAAAGATGAAATACACCTTTAAAGTTTCTCTCTGTATTCTATATAAAATACATGTATGATTGTGCCTTGAAATGTCTTTTCTCTATCGCTCATTGACAGACGTAGTCTTCTTGATTCTCAAGAGCTGGGTTATGTTGTCTCCGCAGGAGTAGGACTAGGCAGAATGACAAAAACGTTCTGGCTCCACCCTAGGGGGCAGTCCCTGAGGGCATATCCTCCCTCTCTCTGCTACAGGGAATCAGTTTTTTTCTGTCTAGTCAGGAGTAAGGACCTAAGTTCCTTGCTGGGATCTTTTGGTCCTGGCAAGACTTTTTTTCTTTAAGAAAAAGACTTTTTTTAGGTAGTTTTTTCTCCAGTGTTTTTTTCCTGTGAGATCTTCAAGCAAAGATGCCGGACTGGGCGACACTTGTGGTCACCCCAGCCGGCCTACGAGCGCGTGCAGACCAGGCATTGCGCTTGGTCGGCCGCGACATATTCAAGTAAGTATGCGGGGCCGGGCGACGGGCTGGATGTGAATCCAGTGGTCACCCCGGTCTCTGCCTAAAAGCGCGTGCAGACCAGTGCGCTGAGTCGGCCGCGACGGAGTCCCAGTAAAGGGACTGACTTTGCGAGTTAAAAGCTCGCTTGGACGCCAGGACCAGAGAGTCGAGGCGTCCACAAACCCCCACCTCGGTGGAGAGGGTATTATGAAGAGAGGGTGCCTGTCGGTTCGGTATGGTGAGTAAAACGTTCCCTTTTTTTCCTCATTTATGAGGCAGTATATATTATGGGCCCCTCCATATATGGTCAGTATATATCTGACACTTACAAGTCCCCCTTGTAATACAGCATGTGTTGTGGGAAGTGGACTTGGTTCAAGAGCTAACACTCTACCCAGCAGACTGTAACATTACAGCAAACATAGGAGGTATAATCCTACCTTATGTGCAGTGTATCTCTGTAGATCCATATGTCACCTCTCAGCAGAGTGCAGGTGGATGTGCTGGGAAGACGATATCGGCGGTCCGCCGCCATTTTGCCGTAGACCGAATGCATGTATGTCCTCAGGTCACGCCGGCCGCCATGTTTTTGGAGTCTTATGTCTCTTCTATGGGGGCGGCCATGTTTTGTGAGCCCAGCTTCCTCGTGGAGGGCTGGGAACGCCGGAAGGCGTACACAGGGGGCGGAGCCACGCCTTCTGCCCGGGAAAAAGCAAACAGCTCCTTCCAGTCTGTGTAAGACAGACGCTGGCTGCAGTTTGTTGGAAACTGCACTGCATCGGTTGGTGAGCCTTGGGGGTCCCTCTCTCTCTCTCTGGGATCGAGAAGCAGGTACTCTGAGGGGCGCTATTGCGCTAGGGGGAGACACACAAAAAAAAAAAAAAAAAGAAGAGTTTTTTTGTTTATTGCTGGCAAAAGTGTCCTGTATTAACATGGACCCTGCCACTCATGTATCTCCTCCGGATCCCCTCGAGGGGTCTGCGGGATCCTCCAGCACCCCATTGACAATTGAATCTTTGTCAGCCATTATGGAAACTTTTGTGTCCCGGGTGGAAGTGGCTTGTCAGGGACAGGGCGCAAGAAAGCGACCCCCGCCTAACCCCTTATTATCTGAAACCTCGGATTCAGACTCTGAGCCTATTTCTGCAGTTGCAGGTACTTCATCTGGTATTGGTGTCTCGGGTCCTGTCTCTTCAGACAGTGAGGAGGATGTTTCGGCATCAGCCATAGCCCGAGAGGAAGCGTTGGTAAACGCACTCATTGTATCTGTTCAAGAGACTTTAAGGTTACAGGGTATTCCATCAGAAATAGCTGAAACTGAGATCCCTTTTGGGACTAAAAAGCGCATCAAAGTGGCAAAGGTTTTTCCATTGCCCAAATGTTTTGGCAATCCAATCGATGAAGAATGGCGTCTGCCAAAACGCACTTTTAATATTTCCAAACGCATTGACAGGCGTTATCCGTTTGAGGAAACCCTTATTAAGAAATGGACAGAACCACCTGTGGTGGATTCACCAATTGCTAGATTGAATAAAGCCACGGTTATTCCTTTGGAAGACGCTCCGTCTTTTAAAGATCCAGTGGATCGCAAGATAGAAGCTATGTCTCGCACCATGTTTTCCTTGATTGGATCAGCTTTCAGGCCAATAATTGCTATTGGTCTGGTTTCGCAGGCTGTAACTGAATGGACCAAGTGGTTACGCCGGGACTTAGAAGAAGTCCCTCAGGCGGTATCAGATTTGTTGGAACAAATGATACAGGGGTTACAGTTTGTATGTGATGCGGCGTTAGACGCCACTCCATTAATGGCGCGAGCATCAGTCTCAGCAGTGGTTCTCAGGCGCACACTGTGGCTAAAAGGTTGGATAGCCGACCAAGGTTCCAAGAAAGCATTGGCTAATATCCCCTTTTCAGGAGAACGTCTATTTGGAGCCAACTTAGATGAGATCATTAAGGATCTCACCGGTGGAAAAAGCACCTTTTTACCGCAAAATTTTAAAGGTAGAGGAACTCGTCAAAGACGAGGGCCTTCTTTTTCTGCTCACAAGAGGTTTTTTCGTCCAGCGGGTGAAAAAACTAAGTCCTCCAAGCCTCCTGCAGGAGGCATCAGGGGTCGTTGGTCGGGCAAGCAAAAGCCCGCCCCCTCCAGACCTGAAGATAAACCATCCAAAGCCTGAAGGTGCGCCCCCACCCATAACTGGGGTGGGGGGACGTCTTCGCCGGTTCCCGGATCCATGGCTTTCCAGAATCCCGGACAAATGGGTTTGCGAAGTCATAAAGTCAGGGTACAAGATCGAGTTTCGATCTCTCCCACCGGCGCGATTCTTCCCTTCCAATATCCGACTATCTCCGGATCGTCTAGAAGATCTGCGGAGAGCAGTCACAGATCTACTACAACAAGGAGTGGTAGTCCACGTTCCTTGGACAGAACGGTTTCAAGGGTTTTATTCAAACCTGTTTACAATACCCAGGAAAGAGGGCAAAGTGCGTCCAATTCTGGACTTAAGAGCACTCAATTCTTTCGTCAACATAAGAAGATTCAGAATGGAGTCCATTCGCACGGTAGCAGCCTTCCTGCATCCAGGGGATGTCCTAGCGTCCATAGACATCAAGGACGCCTATCTTCACATTCCCATTTTCGCAGGACATCAGCGTTTTCTACGCTTTTCCGTAGAGGAGAACCACTATCAGTTTGTGGCGTTACCTTTCGGTCTCGCCACGGCTCCGCGGGTCTTCACAAAAGTGTTGGCCCCAATGTTGGCACTTCTGCGCCAAAGAGGTATATCGATTCTAGGTTACCTAGACGATCTTCTGCTTCATGCAGAGTCTCCTCAGACCTTGCTACAAAACATAGAAATTACTATGATTTCTTTACAGGAATTCGGGTGGCTGGTGAACCAGCAAAAGTCCTTTCTGGTTCCCACCCAGAGGCTCGAATATCTGGGTCTAATTTTAGACACAGTCAGGACAAGAGTGTTTCTTCCGGTAGGGAAACTTCGAAAGATTCAATCAGCAGTCCAGTTGTTACTGTCCAACAGCTGGTCTTCCCTTCGGACTTGCATGAGGGTTCTGGGGTTGATGGTGGCTTCATTCGAAGCAGTCCCATTTGCCCAGTCCCATACCCGAATTCTTCAGCAAGAGATTCTCCTCAGATGGAATCGGAATCCGGAATCCCTGGACAATCAGATACGATTGAGCAAACAGACCAGAGAGTCTCTGGTTTGGTGGCTTCGGTCTCCAATGCTCAGCCAGGGAAAGTCATTTCTGCCAATATATTGGACGATAGTGACCACGGATGCCAGTCTATCCGGATGGGGAGGAATTCTCGGTCAATTATCTGCCCAGGGACTTTGGTCCCCGGAAGAATCCAGATTACCGATAAATGTATTGGAACTGAGAGCGATCAGACTTTGTCTGATTCACTGGACCGAGCAGCTCCAGGGCAGCCCGGTTCGGATCCAGTCGGACAATGCCACGGCCGTGGCTTATGTCAATCACCAGGGGGGCACCAAGAGTGTCCGAGCGGCCAAAGAAGTGGCTTGCATTCTTCGCTGGGCGGAACGATTTGTTCCAGCAATCTCTGCGGTGTTCATTCCGGGGGTGGAGAATTGGCAGGCAGATTATCTCAGCCGTCAGACCCTGGATCAGGGGGAATGGTCCCTCCATCCAGACGTTTTCCACCAGTTGTGCCTACGGTGGGGCACCCCGGATGTGGATCTGTTGGCATCACGATTCAACAGGAAAGTTCAGAGATTCGTGGCTCGCTCCCGCGATCCTCTAGCAGAAACCGCAGACGCACTGATCGCCCCGTGGGGGCAATACCAGCTAATATATGCCTTCCCTCCTCTCGCGTTACTGCCAAGACTTCTTCGCAGGGTAGAGGAGGAAGGAATCCCAGTAATCCTGGTAGCTCCGGACTGGCCTCGTCGAGCTTGGTACGCCGACATGGTCAGACTGGTGGCGGACGTCCCGTGGAGACTTCCTCTCAGAGAGGATCTACTGTCTCAGGGACCGATCTTCCATCCTGCTTTACGATCGCTGGCTTTAACGGCCTGGCTATTGAGACCCAGGTGCTGAAAGACAAAGGTTTGTCAGCTTCAGTTATTCCTACTCTAGTTGAAGCAAGGAAAGCGACTTCCAGAAAGATTTATCATCGCACATGGAAGTCCTACATTGCATGGTGTGAACCTTTGGGGTTCCGTCCTCGGTCTTATTCGATTAGTCGAATATTGACTTTTCTGCAACAAGGGGTTGAGCAGAAACTGGCCTTGAGTACTATCAAGGGTCAGGTCTCAGCATTAGCCATCTTCTTTCAGAAGCCTTTGGCTACTCATTCCTTGGTGCGGAATTTCATCCAGGGGGTGCGACATCTGGCTCCGCCAGTGCGCGCGCCGTTACCCCCCTGGGATCTTAATTTAGTGTTGTCGGTTCTTCAGAAACCTCCCTTTGAAGATATTAGGGAGATTCCTCTACCCACGTTGTCCCAGAAGGTGGCCTTCTTGGTGGCTATTACTTCTGCACGCAGGGTGTCAGAACTGGCCGCATTATCTTGTCGTTCACCATATCTGGTGGTTCATAGAGATAAGGTGGTTCTTCGTCCGAATCCATCCTTCCTACCAAAAGTAGTTTCAGAATTTCATCTGAATGAAGAAATTGTATTACCTTCCCTGTGTCCTAAGCCCAGTCATCCTCGGGAATTTGCTTTGCACTCCTTGGATGTGGTCCGGGCGATCAGGGTATACTTGAAAACGACAGACTCGTTTCGCAAGACGGATTCACTTTTTGTGATCCCAGATGGACCCAAAAAGGGGTTGCCTGCATCTGCCGCGACCATTTCCAGATGGATCAGACAGACGGTAGTACAGGCTTATTCTATTAAGGGTCGGGAGCCCCCGTTCCCTGTTAAGGCGCACTCCACTCGGGCACTTAGTGCGTCATGGGCCTTTCGCCATCAGGCGTCAGTGGTCCAGGTGTGCAAGGCGGCTACCTGGTCGTCGGTGCATACCTTCTCCAAACATTATAAGATTGATGTAATGGCATCGTCTGATGCCTCATTTGGCCGCAAGGTTTTGCAGGCCGCAATTTGAGGAGACCAGTGGTCTTCCTCGAGGGTTTTTTTCCGTTGGAAAATTTTTTCTTTAGTCTCATTCTTTGTTTATAATGAGCCTTTAAAACTTCTAGTTTGGCACCGGTTGGGCCTACTAGATTGGATTTGATTTTGTCAATCCCACCCCTCATTTGTGGCACTGCTTCTGGATGTCCCAGCTCTTGAGAATCAAGAAGACTACGTCTGTCAATGAGCGATAGAGAAAAATGGATTTTTGTAAGAACTTACCGTAAAATCCTTTTCTCTTAAGCTCATTGACAGACGTAGTACCCGCCCCTCTATCATTGAGTTGGGTTGGGTTAATTTCTCTGTACTGCTTTAAACAGAACTGATTCCCTGTAGCAGAGAGAGGGAGGATATGCCCTCAGGGACTGCCCCCTAGGGTGGAGCCAGAACGTTTTTGTCATTCTGCCTAGTCCTACTCCTGCGGAGACAACATAACCCAGCTCTTGAGAATCAAGAAGACTACGTCTGTCAATGAGCTTAAGAGAAAAGGATTTTACGGTAAGTTCTTACAAAAATCCATTTTCTCTAACAATAATTTATTAAAATTATCATCATTTTAGATCCAAAATTATGTGATGATTGTAGAAAAACTGCAGAAGGATTTGGACCACACCAAGCAGTCCCATATCATGGACTTAGAACGGTGGAACCAGAAGACTTCGATGATGCAGAAGGACCTGATGTCTGAAACTTCATCCCACCAAGCAGATCTGCTGAAATTGCAAGAATGTAAAGAAAAAATAGCATCATTACAACTTAGTCTGGAGAATGTTGATGTTGCTTACCAAGAGGCAAAAGAAAAGGTGATGAGACTGAGAAATACATATAACTGATTCAAATATAACTAAAGGCAATTTGTTTTTTAGTTGCAGAAGGCTTAGAATGTTTGCCAGTTTTTTTTGCTGTCCGTGACCCCATTAAGGAAATTCACCCTCTCTTTGTTCTGTCTACCATTATCATTGAAAGTGTGAGTAAAAGATAATTCCACATTTTGGATTGTCCCTAGAAAAGTAAAAGATGTGAAATCTTCCAAAGGGGACACTAGTTCTTGTAAACTGAGGGTCCCCAAGGAATTCCCCTAAGTTGGAGGGATTTCTTCTCACTTCCTATTTGGCTATGGGACAGGAAGTGAAGGGAAATCTCTGCAATGGGACACAGATGACAAAAAAACATCAGACAGAGGTTACAACCTTCCTTTACTCCAAAATGGAAAAAAAAAAAAGTTTTGCCTATAGTATTTTAACCAGTTCCGGACCGCCCACCGCATATATACATGTTTAGGTGATGTAGGGTGTGCACCTGCGCCACCAGAGCACTGCTCCCGCTATGATTGAACACAACGGGAGCCAATCAGTGGTCAGCTGGCACCCGCCGATCATTCACAGGAATAACAGAACGGCGGTCTGTAAACAAGGCAGACTGTTCTGTCAGGGAGTAAAAGAGAGATCTTGTGTTTCAACTAAGCTAAGCTGAAACACAGATCCCTCTTTTTCTCCAGTGCATCCACTCTCCCCACAGTTAGAAAGCACTCCCTAGGAGCACATTTTACCCCTTGATCGCCCCTGGTATTAACCCCTTCCCTGCCAGTGTCATTTATACAGTAACAGGGCATTTTTTTTAGCACTAATCACTGTTTTGGTGTCACTGGTCCCCAAAAAGTGTCACTTAGTGTCAGATATGTCTGCCCCAATGTCGCAGTCCCGCTAAAAATCGCTGATCCCCGCCATTACCAGTAAAAACAATAAAAAAAAATAAAAAGTCCCTAAATCTATCCCATAGTTTGTAGACGTTATAACTTTTGTGCAAACCAATCAATAAACACTTATTAGTATCTTTTTTTTTTTTTTTTTACCAAAAATATGTAGCAGAATACATATTGGCCTAAATTGATGAAAACATTTGGTTTTTTACATTTTTTTATCAGGTATGTTTTATAGCAGAAAGTAAAACATATTGTTTTTTTATTTAAAATTGTGGTTCTTTTTTTGTTTATAGTGCAAAAAACAAAAACCTGCAGAGGTGATCAAATACCACCAAAAGAAAGCTCTATTTGTGAGCAAAAGAAGACATCAATTTTATTTTGGTACAGCGTCGCACGAGACATGAATGGATGGGGGAGTTTGCTTTGAATACTAAAAATGAATAGAATAGCGTTTTTTGTTCGTGGTGCTCAGATAAAGTGAACATCCGCTTTAAATGTTTCCGTTTGTCTAAGAATGTTTGTGCTGGACTGGCAGTATCATGGCTCTGCCAGTAGCAGAATGGCTACTTTGTTCTTTGGCTGTTAAGAAGTTCATGGATTGGTCAGTTTCCATAGCCTGGTTTTGGGAAAACTTACTGTAGCCTGAATTTCTGCTCTTGCCTTCTAATTAAGTATTGGATTTACATTTTAATACCAGTTTTGAAAAGCATAATTGTGAATTTTCTTTTGAGTTTTGCAAAATAAGGTTGAGTACATAGATGGCAGCTGATAGGTTGTACTTGTCAGGACTCTTTGGTTTCTAGTTACTACAGAGCTGATATTTTTTGCAGCCATTAAATGCTGATTGCCTGAAAAACTTGTTGGTTGCATTTGCAGTACCCAAAGGCTCGTACACACACACAAGAAAATCGGGCAAACATTTTCGTCCAAAGAATTTTCATACGATTTTCGTACAGTGTGTACTGAACTTTCTACAGACGATTCAGAATTTTCATACAAAAATTCTCAAAGGAACAAACTCCAAAATATTTCTTGTATGAGAAAAAATTTAATTTTTCCTTTACCTTGTACCTTTTTCGTACGATTTTTGTACAAGAAAAATCAGAAAAGAAAGACTGCGCATGATCAGAAACAATAAAGAGCAAAAAATAGCCTTTGTCGTATGAGAATTTTCGTATGAATTTTTTTTTCATCGGTTCCGATTTTCTGTGAAACAACGAGGAAAATCTGACGATCGTTCACCCGGTTTTCTTATAGTGTGTACCCCACTTAAGTACAAAGTTGGTGCCAAGATCTCCTTACTCCACACTTCCCCAAATTAAGGTTAAAACTAGCTGCACACTGTTTGGCTTAAATAAAGGAATATGATGATGAAAATTCATCTCTTGACATGATGGACTTTTGGAGTTACCAGTGTTCAGGCAGTTGAAGCAATGTTCTAGAGAATGTACTGCTAAATCAATTCTATTTTAAAAGTATATTAAAATAAAAAAATCTATTTTGGAGGGATAGTATTACTCGATCTAGTGCCCATGTTGTGAACCCCTGCTGTATAGCTCAGGTTTAAAAGTCAATACTTTCAAAGCGTTACATCAATCTGCACTTCTAGGTACACTTCCTAGTGTTTATAGTGCAGCTGTGGTGTTGCATGAATCTTTGAAAAAATGTTTTAAAATATATAATAATTTTAACTAAAGCTGTAAAGTAATGATGCATTTTGATTTTCTGCGATATGCCTATGTGTATGTGAAAATTGTAACAGTTTCCCTACCTCACATTTTGTAAGCATGTGTGTTTTATCTAAACAGCACAGAACTGCAACTTTCTGACCACATATAAACCTACACTTTGTTCTTCTCATTTAGATTGATGCTCAAGATCAAACCATAAAAGGTCAAAATTCAGAAATGGAGCACTTACAGCAGCAGGTCAGAGCACTTGAAGAAAATATAACTCAAAGCTGCAGCCAAGCCAAAACATTGGAGTCTGCCCTTGAGGTCTGTAAGAAGAAGTATCGGACATGTATTGATACCATAAAGTCTCTAGAAAAACATATAGGCTGTCTGCAAGAACAGTTAAAGGAATCTTCTGGAGAGGTACGAAAAGTTTCCCTGGTAAAATAATGACTTTAAAAGATCTATCCTTTTGTTTTAATCTGCAGTTTTGTATTACTCTTTTTCATGTTGATGACATTTTGAACTAACAAAAATAAAAACCAAGGGCATTTTCTGTTGCCCTTATGCAATCCTTTCATTAGTTTAATAGGTTTACAGTGATGACAGTCTTATTTTACGGACTTTCTATTATTAAAAAGACACAATTTCTATTCAGTCAGAGTCACTTCACTGAATTTCCAACCTCTTACCAATAAATTTTTCTAAACTGACAATAAATGTTCTGGCAAAATGAGGATATTTCAGTATAGGGGCTGAAATAATCTCTGTGGCAGGAAATTGCCCTTTTTATTAGTAGTTGTAGGAGACCGCTGGAAGTAGTTGAGAGATCTGCAAACCTCTTTGGTTGCCATCTACGCAGAAGTTAATGATAATGTTGTGTACTCCTCACCCTTCCATTTTCTCATATTATGAATTCATGCTTTTGATAGGCAATCCATGGTAGGCAGCACCCTACTACATGTATCTGCCCCACTGGATTGTCTCTAATGGAAAAAAAAATCGTAGTGTATAGCAATGGAGACATTCTATGCATTTGCCTTGGGCTCATATCTCTGAGGAATGTCAGATTCTGGATCCGTGGTCCAGTTATGGCTTTGACTTAATTGAGAGACTTGGATTATAATACAAAAAAATTAAGGGTATATTCCTATATTTTATTGTGTTACTAAACAAATACATTACTTTGTAATAAGTGAATAAGAGTTTTCTTTCACTGGGTAATCTGACTCAAGTAATGCATGGAGTGAGGAGTCAGTTTGCACTGGAGATAGTTCTTTGGTCATGTCCTCGGGTATGTTGGAAGTTCCACCACTGAACAAATCAATATAGGGCAATTTTCCCAGTTTAATTTTTCAGTGCACACTAACAAATAGGAATCTTCTTTTTTTCTATAACCATATCAGTAGGTCTATTAGAAAAGGGTTGAAGTACAGAGTAAAATAAATAACATACATTTTACTACTTATGTGCTCTTGATTTAATAGGACATTTTGGAACCTGTGCCCAAATCACCGGTTGGATTTAATTTACTTTGTTTAAAAAAAAAAAATTAGGTACTCATGCCTTTAACATGTTTATATTGAGCATATACTTTTGTTCAGCAAAAGAATCTGTACTTTTTATCTAAGAAAGTGCTTTAGGACAACTATAAATGAATGATGAAAGGCAGTGATGTTTGAAGAAAACAAAATCTGGAATTAATTCTTTTTATCCATAACAGATTAAAATGGTGTTTTTAGCTTCTACTATGATAGCACTCTCCATATTACTGATCCTTTCCAGTCACATTTAGTAAAAACCTATCTTGCAGAATGCCTGCTAGAAAAATAATTACTGGCCAAGATCAAAGGCGACTTTTTAAAGGAAAAAAAATAAAAGTAGAAAGAGGTGCCTTGTCGTTTACTGTGTAAGAAAATAATCCACTAATGACAAGGTAAAAGAGTGCACTTGTGCAACCTTCTTATTCTTACGTTCCTGCCTTTATCGTTGTCTGAAATTGCTTAAAAGAAGACAATTGCAGTTAGTGCAATTGCCTGATTAGGTCTCTGATAAGGAATATAATAGAGTATTATTTTGACAGTTCTTTCTGTGCAAATTTATACAGTGTGTGTGCTCGTAAATGTGAAGATTTGATTAATATGTAAAACGAATGAGCAAATTAGGTTGTGTGAAAGAACGGTATTGGATATCTACAGCAAAATAACTAATTCCTAAAAAAATAACAGAATTAGATTATGCCTAAAAAAACAAAACAAAAAAAAAACAGTCACACTGGGCTTATGCAAAAAAATTACTATTTAGTCAGTTTATTTTAAATGTGCAAGTCTTATTTCAAAAATGGATAGTCTGCTTTAATCAAATTTTACAAGTTAGGTAATTATTATGTAAGACCAAGAAAAAGGTGACTACCCATTTTCTAAATGTATTTCTGTCAAACATTTCTTATTTGCTCTGTTTTTGGTCTAATCAGTGTTATCACAAAAAGACTAGTTAATCTTTCCAGTTCTTATCTTGTCAAGTCAATTAGTTGAAATGGTATGGACAGAAAAACAACGCGAGTGGTGGGGTAGTTTAGCAAAAGACATTGAGCAAATCAATGGATATTTGTCCATACTTGCAGGGTCTTTGAAGCAGTAGTAAAGTTAAAAAAAAAAATCTGCAAGTTAAAGCCATAATGTGCTATTATGCATTGCATATTAGCACATTGTAAAAGGCTTACCTCTAAAATGAAGCCCTCCAGCGGTGCACTGTCAACGCTGATAGAACTTCCATCTTTACCTGGTCATCCTTCTGGGATCACAGGCTCCATCCGTTTGAATGGCCGAGCCGCAATGATGTCACTACCGAGCATGCGCACAGGTGTCATGGCTTCGGTACAGAGCTCTGGATTGATGGCACAATCGGAGAGAACATACCATACGTGTATGGGAGGACTGCAGTTAAGGAGGGATACTGTCAAGGTCTTACCTTGCCCTCCTGTTGGCAGACATCTTGGACATGTGCAGACTTCTGCCCCCCTTGCATCATCACTTTCCTTCTGCCTGGGTGTCGCACAGTGATGATGCTGCACACCTGACTATATCTATCACCTGAGAAATTGAAGTCCTTGCCCTTGCGTTTGTGCTCCAAGGTGCATCTTTGCTAGCAGTCTTCTGTTCTCCGTGTACGACCTGGCTTGGCTGATGACTCTCCTGGCTCTCGACCCCGCATTGGCAGATGACCCCACGTTGGCGGATGAACCCGCATTGGCGGACTACCTGCTTCTGGACTGGACCCTGGCTTGGATGACTACCCGCTTCTGGACTTGACCCGGCTTGTTCCTGATCTCGCTTTCTCACTCTTGCTGTGCCTTTATTGTTGTTTGCTTCAATAAACTGCTTTATTTTACCTGCATTCCCATGTGGTCTGGTTTCTTGGCACCCTGACAGTAGGCAAGGGCCATGAATCCTGACGATGCAGGTATTCCTATGCTCCCCATGCTGATTACCAGGCTCGATCAATAAGATCACCTTTTGGGTCAGTTCGCTCAGGCATTGCAGACGCTGCTTGCATGCACAGTGCACCTTGCTCCTGGTGCTGCTAGGCCGGTGATTCCTCCTGTTGTTGCTCCTGCTGCTGCCCCTGTTGCCACTCCTGCTCCTGCAGTTGCAGCTGGAGTCGCTGTTACCAGAGGGATGACTGGCTCAGCCTCCCTTCTGCAGTGCTATGGGGGTGAACCAAGTCAGTGTCATGGCTTCCTTAACTAATTGGGCATTTATTATGAGATGGTTCCTCAGGTGTTTCCTTCTGATAGGTCCAAGGTTGGCTTTTCCTAATCTCGTTGCTCTCAGACAAGGCCTTGGCCTGGACAAATCCTTCCATAGAGTATTTGATGTGCCTGCTCACTCTGCCTCTGCTGCAAAGCAGCTCCTGTCCTTTCAACAGGGTATACAAATCGTTGCTGTGTATGCCATTGAATTTCCTACCCTGGCAGCAGAGGTGGGCAGGAATAATGAGGCTCTGGTGACTGTCTTTTCTCGTGGTCTCTCTGAGGCATTGAAGGACTAGATTGCGGCCAAGGATCTCTCTGACGACTTTGAGGCTCTCATTTCCTTCCTGATTTTGATCAATACCAGGCTCAGGGAGAGACCATCGTTTAAGGAATGCCTGTGAAGGCCTCCTACCAGATTGGCTGGTGGTGTGTCTGGCTGTGCACCCATGCAGCTGGAGTTCACTCACTTTTCTGAGGCTGAGCGGGCCTTTAGGAGGAGGGAGGGCCAGTGCCTGTATTGCGGTCTTGGTGGGCATTTCCTGAAATCTTGTCCGATCAGCCTGGGAAACACTGGCACCGAAGATCCTGTCAGGGGCAGATCGTAGGTGGAATTTCCTTGTCCCCGTTAAGATAAACCGCAAATCACAGTTGTCCTCTCCTGGGCAGTGGGTTCGGAAGTTACTCAGGCATTACTCAGGCTCCGGTGCTGGGGGATATTTTATTGACCGTACGTTTGCTGCTGCGAATTCCATGACCTTGACCTTGCTTGTTTGTATCCATGGGCCTGTTACGGTACTTTTGTACCTCCCTCGGATTCCCTGTTGCCTACCGAATATCGTGAGTTTTAAGATGGATTTGACAAGGTGCGTGCTGGTGCTCTTCCTCCTCATCATCCGTACAAATGTGCCATAGACTTGCAACCTGGTCCCAACCTGGTTGGGTATTTGACTCTCCTTCTTCTTGGCCTACCATCCGCAGTCCAATTGTGCTGCTGAGTGTTCCAACCTAGCTCTGGAGCAATTTCTCCGCTGCTGTATCTCTGACCATCAGGACAATTGGGTTGATCTGTTACCCCTGTTGCCAGGAACTCTGCCATCAACTTGTCTTCCGGAATGTCTCAATTCATGGCCAATTATGGGTTCCAACCCGCTGTGTTGCCCGGGTCATTCTCGCCACAGGACATCCCGGCTGTGGAGGATCATCTTTGTGCCCTCTGTTCCTCTTGGGTGCAGATTTAAGAGTCTTTACGGGTCTCTGCACAGTGTCAGAAGCTCCAAGCACACCAGAGACATTTATCTGCTCCTTTGTACCAGGTCGGGGAGAGGGTGTGGTTGTCGACCCATAATCTCAACCTCAGGGTACCCACTTCAAAACTGGCACCCCGCTTTGTTGGTCCTTTTTGCATCCTCTGTAAGGTGAACCCGGTGGCCTATGCCCTTGGTCTTCCCCCTGGCATGCATATTTCTAATGTCTATCACATGTCACTTTTGAGGCCACTGGTTTGCGATCGCTATACTTCTTCACTTCCTCCCCCTCGTCCCATTACTGTGGGCAATCATGAGGAGTATGAGGTTAGCAGCATCTTGGATTCTCATCGGTTCCCGAGGTCAGGTTCAATACCTGGTGCACTGGAAGGGTTATGGTCCTGAGGAGCACTCCTTGGTTCCCTCCACTGATGTTCATACTCCCTCCCTTCGCGCTTTCCATGCTTGCTTTTGTCAGAAACCGTTTTGTGCTCCGCGGAAGAGGGGCCGGTAAGGGGAGGGTATTGTCAAGGTGTTACCTTGCCCTCCTGTTGGCAGCCATCTTGGACATGTGCAGACTGCTGCCTCTTATAAACTCTGTTTGCATTATCACTTGCCTGCTGCCTGGGTGTTGCACAGTGATGATGCTGCATACCTTACTATATCTATCATCTGATGAGTTATGGTCCTTGCCCTTGTGTTTGTGCTCCAAGGTGCATCTCTGCTAGCAGTCTTCTGTTCTCTGTGTTCCTCTGTGTATGACCTGGCTTGGCTGACGACTCTCCTGGCTCTCCACCCCTGCATCGGTGGACAACCCGCTTCTGGACTCGAACCCAGCTTGGATGACTATCCGCTTCTGGACTTGACCCCAGCCTGTTCCTGATCTCGCTTCCTCACTTTTGCTGTGCTTTTGTTTGCTTCAATAAACTGCTTTATTTTAACTGCATTCCTGTCTGTTCTGGTTTACTGGCACCCTGACAGATACAGGGGGCAGGGTGACTCCGGGACTCTGGAATGCTGTGTAGGCTCTTTTTTTGGGGGTGGTGTTTGGGTGGAGGGGTAGGATTATGCAGGAAAGTTGGTAGGGTTAGTGCCCCCCCCATGGGGTTTAGCGGGCTCGCAGTATATTTTGTTATACTTTTTATGTCCAATATAAAATAGGCTACATTTAATAGCCTTTAAGGTGCTCTATCCTTGTGGTGTTTGTTTTCTGTGCTTTTTTTTAAGCTTACCTGTAGGTAAACGTAACAATGAAGAGTTTACTACCGCTTTAAGGGCCAGTTCACACCACAATTTCTGCATTCTGGATGTGTTTCTGCATGAACATGTTTAATGCATTTTCTCCCCTCTTATGTTCTCTTTCTCAATTCAGGTAAATTTTTGATGCACTCCAGAGCATTGCAGTGCATATTTTATGTGTCTTGATGCATTCCAAAGAAACAAAATGCACCATGTTCTACTTTTGTTGACTGCACTTGAATGCACTGCACTGGTGTGAACTAGAGCCATTGGATTACATGGAAAACACTGTGCATGCGTTTATGAGGCAGATCTCAAACCCACTGGACTGCCTCTGGTGTGAACCAGCCCTAAAAGCATAAAACATAGACAAATGTGCATGTACAGTATTTAAGAGATGCACTGCATATGTGTTCTATTTTTTTTATTTTTCATTTTACTATTCCTTAGCATAAGCTTTAGGTTGTAGTTCTAAATAAAGTTGTTTTCTAAATGTAGTTGTGGTAGTAAAAGCTGACCACAAGTGTTCTTAAAAATGGTGCCTCCCCCCTCCTCCTACCTATGCTGCATGGATGATATTTTATTTTTTTTAATCTGCTCTAATGCAGTCACATGATCCAGCAACTGTGGCTCCCCTCTGTCAGGGAGCACAGTAGGGTTAGCCTAATCTTCCACTTGACATTGCCATGGCAATACGTATTCACTTATGGGCCAAAAGTGTAAGTTGAGCCAAATATATATATATATATATATATATTTTTTTTTTTAGATTTCATGGGGAAGGATTAGAACACCTACAAGGTTTTTACTGCTATTCCCAATGGTTTCAGATGACAGAAAGTGAGCTAAATGTGCAGGTCTGGTCTAGTCTTCCAGTGGTCCAGCAGAGACCAGCCAAATTTCATTCCATGTATGGACCAGTAACGCAGATTTTTCTATTTTTCTTTCAGTAATCTATACACTGCACTACTTTACAGACATGTATGTGCCTGTGTGTGTTTGTGTACAGACCCATTGAAAACAATAAGCTGCTTCAGATTGGAAAACAAAAAAACATCTAAAAACGTGGCAATTTTGGCGCCTATGTGCAGAGCCCTAAAAATGAATGTAGAATTTTAAGTATAGTGTATTTAGAGTGTAGCATACTTGGTGACTTTGTGAAGTTTACATTAATCAATTGCATGCTAATGTGTTATTAGTACGCACGTATGCAGTCAGAAATGCAGAATGGAGGATTGATTTGAGTTTAACCCCAAACCCACAGATTCTTTGCAGTCCCATTTCCAGAATGGTTCCAAAGTGTCAGCTCTCAGCTCTCAGCATTTCAAACCTAATGATCTGAAACATGTCTAAAAAAAGAAACGCCTGAATAAACTGTAGAAACCAATCATTTTTTAAATATAAATAGGAAAACATGGACAACATAAACAGTTCTTTCACACATATTCGATTATAAAGTTTATATCACATTCTTACCAGATCTACAGCTCATCCTTTTACCTGCTGTTGCCATAGCTAAATGCCTTAGCAGCACGGATATAGATACATTTACATTTTAGGGTGGGCACAGTAGGATTCAGGTGGGGTAAGCAGGAGCTGATGATTGCAGGAGCTTTCATGTGTGGGTCTAATGTTAAAAAACCTTTATAAAATATCACCTGTGCTTGGACTTTCAAAAGATAAAAAGTGTTGAAACCGAATTTAAAAATATAAACATAAGTACAGCGCTACATGTGGTACTTGGTACTTTAAGTTTTTAAATGTTTGTATGACCTGTTGCACAGGTTGTTGTTATAATGAAATGTTTGAATTTGTAGGTAGATCACATTTCTATAAGATGGTGCCCATGTTGACCTGCAGTTTATATTTAAGGACGTGTGTTGAATACCAACAAATTACTGCCAGTATGTGGGTTACCATGTAATGGAGTGCATATGATGCCAGGGGACTTTCTGTTTTTGTGTCTCAAAGTTCTGGACCTTGGAACGCATACGGCATCAGGATGTTTTCCTCTTCCGGTATGCCAGTATATACTGTACTGTATAGTGCGAAGACCATCACTAGCCCTGCCCCTGATGATGTCACTGTAAAATGAAACATGTAGGATGGAGTCTATGTAACAAGTAGCATCATCACGCAGAGTACCGCGGTGAGATTTTCAAATTCTGTTTCTGGTATTTGTGATATGCATATCAGTTCTTTTACTATGCGATTGTATTATTTTTAATTTCATATCTTCTGTCCCTTCATGCTACACTATGAGGCTGTTTATTTCTATATCTTCTATGAGCAGGTCATTTCTGTGAGATGGGAGTTTGTGGACCATTAATGAAAAATACTATTTGATTGTGGTGTAACCACCTGGCTAGCCATCTATGGATGGTTTCTGTGGATGGTTGCTTAGAACCATTGTTTGCTTTTGATATCATTTTTGTATTGTGGGTCTAATGTTGCCTTTCTGAATATAAGGGTGTTCTATGCTAGTATTTCACTATTCTAAGATTTATTTCTTTATTACTTTTTTGCAAGTTTAGTGGTGCTGGTTATTTCCATGTTGATAAAAAGGATACAGAAAGACTAAGCAGTGAACATTTCTTGCTAGATTGCAATGCATTTCTTCAGCAGTTGTACTGCATTTCTTCCACAAATGACCGGTTTCTTCAGTCTGTATGGATGGATGGAGCTGTCATTTAGACATAAGCTGGCAATCACAAAATGCATGGCAATACATCATCCCTGTGCATGTCAGTGCTCATCCTTTTTTTAACCACTTAAGCCCCGGAAGATTTTACCCCCATTCCGACCAGGGGATATTTTGCGATTCGGCACTGCGTGAATTTAACGCACAATTGCGCGGTCGTGCGACGCTGTACCTAAACGAATTTGACGTCCTTTTTTTCCCACAAACAGAGCTTTCTTTTGGTGGTATTTGATCACCTGTGCGATTTTTTGATCACGCGCTATAAACAAAAAAAGAGCGTCAATTTTGCAAAAATAGCAATATTTTTCACATTTTTTTATATGAAATTCCCCCCAAAAAAAATGTAAAAATCAAAATTTTTAAAAATTTTTGGCCAATTTATTTTATGCTACCTATGTTTGGTAAAAAAAAATCACAAAAAGCGTATTTTGATTGGTTTGCGCAAAAGTTATCGCGTTTACTAACAAAGGGAAAGATTTTTGTCATTTTTGTTGTTTTTTTTTTTAACGCGTAATGGCGGCGATCTGCGATTTTTTTTTTGCGGTACTGCGACATTGCGGCGGACAGATCGGACCCTTGACTGACATTTTTGACACTTTTGGGGTTACCAGTGACATTTCTACAGTAATCAGTGCTATACATATGCACTGTTACTGTAAAAATACACTGGTAGTGAAGGGGTTAACTTTATTTGGAAGGGAGGGGCTGTGTGTGTCCCTAGGGGCGTGGTTTCTACTGTGATTGGCTGTGGCTCTAGCTGTAAGGACACTGATCAACGGATCTACATACCAGATCCGTTTTATCAGTGTCTTTGCAGCGAGGAGAATGACAGGCAGTTTGTTTACACAAGCTGCCTGACATTCTCCCTCTCCCCCGCCGATCGCCGAGTGACCGGCGGACATCGGGTCCGCTGGTCACACGCGCGGGGGGGTCCGTGACCACCCGGGAGCGGGAGCGCGCCCCGGGGGGCGCGCGCTCGCTCCCTAGACCCTCACAAGCAAGCAACGTAGCCCTACGTTAGTTTGCCTGTGAGGGGCTGACCGCCGACGTAGATAGTCGTGCGGCGGTCGGCAAGTGGTTAATCATCCTAGGGCTGAAGGACCTGAATGCAGCAGTGTTTTTAATTTAGGAAACCCATTTAGCTGTTGAAAAAATGCAGAGGGGTGAGCTGCATCTTCCATATGAAGCTCACTTGTCACTTGACCTGACCTAGTCACTTTTCACCCTGAGTCTACATGCTAACTAGTAGATCAGTCTTTCAAAATGGGTCAGCATGAGTGGTCTCATCCAGGACCCCCTACTCCCAGGTTCGGTGATTCAAACAACTGATGAGTGATAGCCACATACAGTCACGTCCATAAATATTGGGACATCGACACAATTCTAATCTTTTTGGCTCTATACACCACCACAATGGATTTGAAATGAAACAAACAAGATGTGCTTTAACTGCAGACTTTCAGATTTAATTTGGGGGTATTTACATTCAAATCAGGTGAAAGGTGTAGGAATTACAACAGTTTGTATATGTGCCTCCCACTTTTTAAGGGACCAAAAGTAATGGGATAATTGGCTGCTCAGCTGTTCCATGGCCAGGCGTGTGTTATTCCCTCATTATCCCATTTACAAGGAGCAGATAAAAGGTCCAGAGTTAATTTCAAGTGTGCTATTTGCATTTGGAATCTGTTGCTGTCAACTCTCAATATGAGATCCCAAGAGCTGTCACTATCAGTGAAGCAAGCCATCATTAGGCTGAAAAAACAAAACAAACCCATCAGAGAGATAACAAAAACATTAGGTGTAGCCAAATCAACTGTTTGGAACATCCTTAAAAAGAAAGAACGCACCAGTGAGCTTAGCAACACCAAAAGACCCGGAAGACTACGGAAAACAACTGTGGTGGATGACCGAAGAATTCTTTCCCTGGTGAAGAAAACACCCTTCACAACAGTTGGCTAGATCAAGAACACTCTACAGGAGGTAGGTGTATGTGTGTCAAAGTCAACAATCAAGAGAAGACTTCAGCAGAGTGAATACAGAGGGTTCACCACAAGATGTAAACCATTGGTGAGCCTCAAAAACAGGAAGGCCAGATTAGAGTTTGCCAAACAACATCTAAAAAAGCCTTCACAGTTCTGGAACAACATCCTATGGACAGATGAGACCAAGATCAACTTGTACCAGAGTGATGGGAAGAGAAGAGTATGGAGAAGGAAAGGAACTGCTCATGATCCAAAGCATACCACCTCATCAGTGAAGCATGGTGGTGGTAGTGTCATGGCATGGGCATGTATGGCTTCCAATGGAACTGGTTCTCTTGTATTTATTGATGATGTGACTGCTGACAAAAGCAGCAGGATGAATTCTGAAGTGTTTCAGGCAATATTATCTGCTCATATTCAGCCAAATTCTTCAGAACTCATTGGAGGGCGCTTCACAGTGCAGATGGACAATGACCCGAAGCATATTGCGAAAGCAACCAAAGAGTTTTTTAAGGGAAATAAGTGGAATGTTATGCAATGGCCAAGTCAATCACCTGACCTGAATCCGATTGAGCATGCATTTCACTTGCTGAAGACTAAACTGAAGGGAAAATGCCCATAGAACAAGCAGGAACTGAAGACAGTTGCAGTAGAGGCCTGGCAGAGCTTTACCAGGAATGAAACCCAGCGTTTGGTGATGTCTATGCATTCCAGACTTCAGGCTGTAATTGACTGCATAGGATTTGCAACCAAGTATTAAAAAGTGAAAGTTTGATTTTTGATTGTTAATCTGTCCCATTACTTTTGGTCCCTTAAAAAGTGGAAGGCACATATACAAACTGTTGTAATATCTACACCGTTCACCTGAATTTGATGTAAATACCCTCAAATTAAAGCTGAACATCTGCAGTTAAAGCACATCTTGTTTGTTTCCTTTCAAATTCATTGTGGTGGTGTATAAAGCCAAAAAGATTAGAATTGTGTCGATGTCCTAATATTTATGGACCTGACTGTATGTGGCCTGACGAGCGTGTTTTTAACTTATGTTTGTGAGTAGACATCTTTATGATATTTGATTCATATCTTTTAATAAATCTGTTGGAAAATGCACTAGGCCAGTGCACCCTCTTTTCTTATTCTATTCTCACAGTAGTATTCAGGTGGCTGTGTAAAGTGAAAGGACCAAGCAGGAAAAGCAGTAAGCTATAACATTTAGCTGCAGATTTATATTCTAGGTGAATTTCTTACTTCTGTGGGCTTATGCACATTGTTGATAGTCATTGTACTTTCTCCTACTTAATGAAAAAGAGCATATTCAGGCCTAATGCACACTGGACATTTTTCTAACTCTCCTAGACTCTTTTCCTCCTGGCAGCAGCTTTTGGCAGAAATAATGCTTGATGCATGTAAACTTGCATATTGCGTTAATGGCCACCAAGCGCTTGGGCCTTAATTAATTTCATTGGTCAAAATAATTCTCTATTCTGGTCATGGAAATAAATAAATGCTCAAGCACTAAATGCTCCTAGCGCTTATATGCATTTAGGCACGTCCTAGCTTTTTTTCCTGCCAAAACTCTGCTGCTCCTGGACGCACTGGCTATGGGTTTTTTTTGCCTCTAAACGCCTATGTGTGCATGGACACATAGGCTAACATGCAGGTGCGTTTAGAGGCAGGAACAAAATACCAAACACCCCCAGGAGCAAAAAAAACGTCCAGTGTGCATGAGGCTTACGGGATTGTATTCCCCTCTATCTTTTGACATAAATGAGAGAATGATCAGAGCTGGTTTTTATCAGTTTTAGGTTGTGCTTGAATCCTATGAAAAGTGTATCTGGACATCACTTGGCAGTTCACATTATCGTGCTTATTGTGTTCAATGAACGCATTTCAAATGTTCTGTAAACTGAAGTGGAACACGGTCAATCTGTACTGTCATCTGAACTCAGAATAGATATCAATAATGTCATCTTTTTTTCCACTAAATTTTGACAGCACAGTTATAGAAGAGGAAAGCTGAGCAAGCCTTGAAAATCCATTATTTTGAAAACTTTATTTTGAACGTTATGTGGCCATTGTGAAACTTAAAACATGTTTATGGTTGCCCTGAATCAGCTTGTCATGGCTTTGATAGTCTGAATTGGGGGGAAGCGCCCCATCATTTGCTCTACATGAAAGTGAAAGAAAAGTCTGACTCTAACTACTTGAAAAATGTTTCCTGTTGTCCTGTGGTACCTATCCTGGCTTACCAGGAAAAAAGATGTGTGTACCTACCTATTTTTAATTCACTCCAGTCCAGTCGCATGCTAAAGCACTAAACTGTATATTATTACTTTATATTATTTTTTTTTAAATAAAAGACCACACTGCTAATCATCTTAAGCCTGTTTGCAGTTACTTACTGTATACATGCATCAAATCAGCATCTGCTGCACTTAATTTCTCAGAATGGGGTTCGTGATGATGACAACAGTGGAATGTGCCTGTGCACTGTGCATCAGCATGGACAGGATGGTTTATTTACTAAAACCACAGAGTGAAAAATCTGGTGCAGTTGTGCATGATAGCCAATCAGCTTCTAACTTCAGCTTGTTCAATTAAGCTTTAAAAAAAAATGGAAGCTAATCAGTTTCTATGCAAAGCTACACCAGACTGTGCACTCTCCAGTTTCAGTAACACAACCCTTTGTTTTCTTCATTCAGAGACTGAACAACGAGAGTGACAATGTGACAACACAGGAGTACAACTGGGAGTCACCTTGTTACAGAAAATGCCTTACAATGTTTTTAATAAAAGCTGTATATTTCAAAAATATTGAAAATACATTAGCAAGTTAAAGTTTAAAGATTTAGCCTTTAGCACAGTTGCAACAATTGCTAGATGTCTTTAGTTGCCGATTGCTTTACCACTGTTGCCTGGAATTGCTCTTTAATGTTTTTAAAACAATAAAACTTTAAATGAGAAAGTTATAAGCAAAGCAGTATGCATGCTTTCCATACTGCGGTGATAATTTCAAAACTACAAATGACTTTCCCATACTGGTATGCTGAATAATGGAACTGCTTTGTTACCAATAAACTGCTCATAGGCCAGATCTGCACATGGCACAGTTGTTTGTTTCTTAAATAATGCTGGCTGCCATCCAACTGCTCATTCCACACATGGAATTTAGAACATGGCCACGTGCCAGGTTGTAGTATGCCTTCTGTGTAATGAGCAACGAATTAAGCACCAGTGCCCGGAGGAAGTGTGTTGTAGGGTAGCACGGCTAGGAACATTGATGTGAAGAAAAAAAAAAGTTAATTACTGTTCAGCGCCATTGTGTGATACGTCATTACTTTTATATGCTTGCTAATTATAACTAAAACAATTGAGGAGATCTTAGCTAATTAGAGCACTCGAGGGACCAGGAACACATGCCAAGAATCATTTGGGTACTGTTAGAACAAGTCAAGAGAGTTGGCTTTGTTTCATATTGTCATGTAATTGAGACATCTGAAGAGAATAACAGGTTTTGGACAGCAAATGAACACTGCATAATTTGTGCCGAGTTCCTTTGTAGTTGGGATTTTAATCAGATTACTTTTATAACCGTAATTAATTTTATCAACTGTTAACGAATGTTTCTAGGGCATCCTTGACAGACTACATTAGACATTTAAACAATCTCCATGTTATCATATTCTCCTTTAAGGATGGAGCAGTAAAGCTATTAGTTATTCTATTGTATAATTACCCAGTTCTTTGTCCGTTTCTTCTAAATGGAGCAGTTTAAAGTGTATCACTTGTAGCCACATTAAAAGAGGGTTGAGTAACATGTGAACTGTTTTACTAAAGGAGGGTATAGAAACACATAATAAAACATACAGGCATTAATTATGTATTACTGGTTAGGTTATAACACCCAATTGGCATCCAGCTGTCATCTTTTGATATTCAGAAATGCAAAAAAAAATTTTGTTAATTTGGCAGCATCTCCAAAGAGTTATTGGGGTTTATTTACTAAAGCTACAGAGTGCGAAATCTGGTGCAGCTGTGCATGGAAGCCAATCAGCTTCTAACTTCAGCTTGTTCAATTAAGCTTTGACAAACAAAATGGAAGCTGATTGGTTTCTATGCAGAACTGCCCAAGATCTTGCACTCTCCAGTTTTAGTAAATCAACCCCATGGAGTCTTCTTTCTCAGCACTATAATGAGAATTATAATTTGAATCCTTGTGAGAAGTAAATATTCCATCAAACCTTTCCAGTAGCGTTTAAAAAATGCAATTCATGTATAAAAATTGCAGGAAAGTAAGTGAGGGGCTTGGCCAAGGTTTTAGGTTTTCTGACCCTAAATTTTGCAGTTGGTAGCCTTTACTGGAGGCAGCTTTGGAAATTTCTCAATTTGCCTGCAGACCAGGCTGTCCCTAAGCTTAGAGACCAGCATAAGGTATATTCTTCCAAAAAGTTCAATTTTCCAAAAGTTAAAAAAGTGTATACTCGTACAATAAAAGTATACCAAACCAAAATATGTATTTAAGATGTACTACAAAGGAGCAATCAGTTGAAATATTCTATACAAAGAAAAAATCAGCGCAACTAAAGAGAACCAACAAGTGGTTAAATACCAATGTATAAAGTGGAAAAATATAAATAATACATAAATAAACAAGCGGCCGCTATCACTTAGTATGTTTTCACTGCATACAAAATTCCATATAATGTCAAAAAAGTGCTGCACTACTTGAAACAATAATATCAAAAATGATGTCAATGTAATAATGTAAATATCATATTTTTAATGGAAAAAATCTCAAATGATACATGTGTTAAAGAATCACAATAAAGTACAAGAATTATGTGCAAAAATGGCAATTACACAAAGTGAATCAATGTGATATTGTAAAATTCATACTAATAATAAAAATAGTCCCATAAAATTCAATATTAATAGATCCCAATAAAGTGCAAGAAGATTGGTGCAAACTACAGATCCGAATAAGAAAGTGCCTCTGCCTCAACGAACTATCCTGTGTCCGTGTACCCCTTCACCGTTGAATAGATGGCTGCTCACCTCCATGTCTGTACAGTATTTTATTGTAAACCAAATAAAAAGATCCACTTACATTAGCCGGCACATTCAGCTGTGCGGGCTTAAACACATGGTCCGTTCAGTAGGAAGCATACAATGGAATGGAATGGCATCCAACAGCAGGCTCTACCCCCTATATGCATTGCGTCATCCGTTGACTTCGTCAGTACTGCTGACCGTCATCCTACTGACGAAGGTGGATGAGTCTTGCAGCAACATTCATTATGGACTGAAGGGGGGGGGGGGATAGTCTATGGTAATCCAATGAGGAGGAAGTTGCAGTAATTAAGGCGATAAATAACCAGGCAGTGAATTAGAAGCTTTGTGGTGTCATTGGTTAAAAAGGGGCATATTCTAGAGATGTTCCGGAGGTTAAGGCTGCATGCTTTGGACAGGGATTGGATGCTGGCCTGAAAGGACAGTTCAGAGTCCAGGGTTACTTCTAGCACTGGCATGTGTGGAAGGACTGACAGTTGTTCCATTGACAAAAAAGTCAGGGGAAGGGGCACATGGGGGAGAAAATATTATGAGCTCGGTTTTAATTAGATTACGTTTGAGGAAGTGGTGTTACATCCAGGCTGATATGTCTGTTAGTGAATCAGTGATGTATGAGGAGACTAATGGGGTGAGCTGAGGGGTAGAGAGATATTTTTGGGTGTTATCAGCATAGAAATGGTAGTGGAAGCCATAGGAGGCTATCAGTTGACCCAGGGAGGAGGTGTAGATCGAGAATAGTAGAGGCCCAAGGATAGAACCTTGGGAGACCTCAACAGTAGGGGGGTGGAGAGGAGGAAGTGGACACTGAAGGTGCGGTGAGATAGGTAAGATTTGATCATCAATTCTGTTCAGGGAGAGGAGCTGAGGGCTGGGTGTATGCAGATGACTGGAAAAGGAGACACTTAAGGATGGACTTGCAGAACCCAGCTCTGCACAAGAGCATTGAAGTGATGCAACAAGTGAGTGCCCAATAGTCCTAGCAGAAAGGCAGCTGCAATCTTGCAGGAGAAATAATTTGGCCAGCAGTTGGCCATAGCTTGGTGATTAAAAACCATTGCATTGAGCTGCTCCTGTGCATACTGTGGTGGCTATATGTATTCTGTATCACTTCACTGTTTTCCCATTGTGTATAAGGGCTGTATGGCTGATAATACTGTAGTGCAAGTTGTATCCATAAAAGGAAACTGCAGAATAGTTGTAATGATTAAAGGGTCAATTCACTAATGGGCATGAATTATTTGAAATGCCTTTGTAATTTTGCCTCATGGCAGTTTTCTCTTCAGAATATAAAAGGGGGCACATTATGTGGCCACTTGTGTGGGATTGTGGCCACCTGGTAGAAGTTTGGTTAGTTAAAAGCATAGGGTTATAGGTGTACAGTAGGCTAGTGAAAGGTTAAATTTACCTGAGCATTGCAGCAAATATTAGCCAATCAGTGTGCAGGGAGAGTTTCTGGCAGGCTGGGCAGAGGCTATATAAACCTGGTTTGGGCTAGAGTGCTTCCTTTTGCACAGAAGAGCAGCAAGGAAGAATTTTCAGCCAAAGAGTCCCAGAATTGCTGTCCCACCTGCTGCCATGGAGGCCCTGCTAAAACAGCTGATAGAGAAGGCGGAGAGTGCGGGAGGTGAAGCATGGCTGAGGCAGTGTCTCTCAGCGTCCGGAGCTGAAGAGAGAATGCCGGCGGAAGCGCATCCTGTTTCTTCACAGGCAGAAGCGCCTGCAGCGAGGCCGAGTGTACTTACAGTGCGGGAGACGAGAGCGCGGAGGAGCCGGGCCCCAGAGAGGGAGAAGACGCCAGAGAAGCCAGCCAGTGTGACGGACAGTGAGCCGCCGTGCGGCGCCATGGATCTGAAGACGGCTCAGGCGCGCATGCGCCGTACATCTAAGAAGAGAAGAAGAGCCTCCCTATCTCCAAGAAGGGGTGGCGGAGGGCGGGCTAACGCCTGCCAGGCGGACCCAGAGAAGGAGAGAGGGCGTCTGCCATCTCCACAGAGGAGCATTCCTGTAGTGTCCAGAACGCCTGCTGTGGGAGTGTCTACAGCACAGCATGGAACACTAGGAGCAGCCCCCAGCGTGCTAATGGAGGAAGCTGAGCAGCGACCTGTTCTCCCCCCAGCAGCTGGTGAGTTATGCAGGGTTCAGGATTTGTCCTCATTGATTAACTCTTTGTCCTCTCTAGTGCAATCTTTCTCTCAAGTCTCCCCTGCTGTTTCTCCTCTCTCTGCTAAGCCTGTTTTGTCTATTCAGCAGCAGCCAAGCTGTGAGCTTAGTTTCTCTCCTGCGGTGTCTACTGTCCCTAATTTGTATGGGGTTAATGTCACAGATGACAATGTTAGCCATAATATATTTAAAGAGGAGAATACTATGCCTATGCATGCACCTTTACTGGGAGGTAGTGGTGTGCCGGAAGTATGTATGAAAGGTGCGATGCCATGTGAAATGTCACCTTTGGGCTACCACCTGAGTTTGGGAGTTAAAGAAAAAATATGGAAAGGTGATTTTGTAGATTTGTTATCATTGTTGCCTGCACACAAGGAACTGTTGGTTAGGACGGATAAAAGAGATGACAAGCAGGAGGAGGAGCGGCGCAGGGGGGCTCCTAGGTCTTTCCATAACTGGCTGCAGGCGTTTTGTATATTCGCCGGAGTAATGGCAGAAAAGCACCCTGAGAGGTGTGGGGGCTTATTCCAGCACCTGGACCATGTCTTGGAGGCGTACAAGAGCTTCGGGGGGTTGGGCTGGTATTACTACGACGAATCTTTTCGTCAGAAGCTGTCGGTCCACCCCTCTTTAAGATGGGGTATGAAGGATGTGGGCCTGTGGCTGAACTTAATGTCTCCGCAGAGGCAGAATCCTGTTAGGCAGCCGGTAGGAAACATACAGAATGCAGCATATCGCAAAGGTTGCTGCTTCGCTTTCAATGAGAATCAATGTCGGTGGAATGCGGCTTGCCGTTATAAGCACGAGTGTTCGTTCTGTGCGGGCCCACATCCAGTGAGTAAGTGTTTTAGAAAGAACGCTGCTGTTGGGCAAACCACAAAGGATATTTTTCCAAAAAGCCTGCATGCCTGTGAGGCTGGAAAGAATGCGTCCGTGGTTGGACAGGTACCCAAACAGGGAGAGGGCCCGTTTTCTCATTGAAGGTTTTGAGAGAGGTTTCCCTTTGCCTTCATTTGTGGGAAAGGGATGTACAGAGGTGGGCAACCTGAAGTCAGTGGAAAATTTTCCACAGGTGGTTAGGGACAAGATTTTTAAAGAAATCGAGCTGGGTAGGGTGGCGGGTCCTTTTGATCGGCCGCCTTTTGACAATTTTCGTGTTTCTCCACTGGGAGTGGTCCCCAAAAAGGAGCCGAATGAATTCCGGGTCATACATCACCTCTCTTACCCGAAGGGAAGCTCGCTGAATGATGACATCGATGAGACTCTGTCATCAGTATCTTATGCCACGTTTGAAGAAGCCATAGCTAAGATTCGGCTTTTCGGGCAAGGGGCATTGTTGGCAAAGGCGGACATAAAGTCCGCATTTCGACTTTTGCCTATATCACCTTTGGCATTCAATTCTTTGGGCTTTCAGCTGGAGGGTTTGTATTTTTTTGACAAAAGCCTCCCTATGGGATGTTCTTTGTCCTGTTCGTATTTCGAAACATTTTCTTCTTTTTTGCACTGGGTGGTGTCAGCCAAGTCAGGTAGTGTGGGAGTGCTGCACTACCTGGACGATTTTTTGTTCGTGGGCCCACCAGATTCGGTTGATTGTCTGTCTTTGTTGCAAACCTTTAGGACAGTGGCGGAGGACTTTGGGGTTCCTCTGGCGGAAGAAAAAACTTGCTTGCCCGCTACAAAAATGATATTTTTGGGTATTCAGATTGATACCGAACGCATGGAGTTTTGTTTGCCTATGGACAAGGTGGCAAGGTTGAAATCTCTGGTACAGTCATTCATGTCGCGGAGAAAGGTTCTGTTGAAAGAAATGCAGTCCTTTTTAGGTTTGCTAGCGTTCGCGTGCAGAATTATGCCCATGGGTAGGGTGTTTTCCAGACGTCTTTACCTGTCCACTTCGGGCTTGAAGGCCCCATTTTCCCACATCAGATTGACTAGCGACCTTCGGGAGGATTTGTCGGTTTGGGCGGAATTTCTTGAAATGTACAATGGTCGTTCATTTTTTCAGGAAGAGTTTGTTTTTGCCCCGGATTTCCGCTTGTTTACGGACGCGGCGGGTTCTAAGGGCTTCGGAGCAATTTGGCAGACACACTGGTGTTGTGCAGGATGGCCGGATTCGTGGAGGATTGGAGGGCTGACGAAGAACGTGGTTTTGTTGGAACTGTTTCCGATATTAGTGGCATTGGATCTATGGGGTTCCTGTTTCGCGAACAGAAGGATTTTGGTGGAAACTGACAACAAAGGGGTCTTGTTTGCGGTAAACTGCCTTTCATCCAAATCTATTCCTGTAATTAAGGTGCTCAGGAGGGTTGTCCTTTTGTGTTTACAGTACAATATATGGTTGAAGGCAAAACATACACCGGGTGTCTTGAATAATCTGGCCGACGCTCTATCTCGGTTTCAGATGGACCGGTTTCGCCAGCTGCTGCCGGAGGCGGACGAAGAAGGTACCGAGATTCCGAGCCGAGTGTGGACAGTTGTTGGGACCTAGTCGAGAGAACGATAGTGGGATCAGTGGCCCCGAGGACATGGGCGAGCTACGCTGCTGCCTGGAGAAGTTGGTTGGCTTTCACGGAGGCGAAGGGCCAGATGGAAGGTCGACCGGAGGAATGTTGGGTTTTGGAGTTTGTAGGTTCTTTGATGCAGCGGAAACTGTCTTATAGTCACTTGCGTAAGACACTGGCGGGCATTTCCTTTTTCTGCCGCTTGAAGGGTTTTCCGGCTTGTACATCTTATTTTTCAGTACAGCAATTATTGAAAGGCTATAGGAAGGAAGTGTCGGTAATAGATGACAGGAGACCTATTTCTATTGAATTATTGGGGGATATCTGCGGTATGACTTCATCAGTATGTAGTTCCGTTTACGAAGCACTGTTGTTCAGAACAGCTTTTGTCTTGACCTTTTTTGGGGCGCTGCGCATCTCGGAGTTGATACCGTTATCAAAAAAAGCAGAAGGGGGCCTTTTCTATGATCAGGTGGTGGTGGGCAGGGAAGATATCGGGATTTGGTTACGGCGCTCAAAGTCAGACACCTTGGGGAGAGGTGTGGGGATTACTATCAAGGCCCAACAGAATAAGGATATTTGCCCGTTGAGTATGGTTAAAAGATTTTTGAAAGTAAGGCCAGTTTGTGGTCGACATTTTTTAGTTCACCTGGATTCTACTCCTCTAACGAAATACCAGTTTGACTTCATTCTACACAAATGCTTAGAGCGGCTGGGTTTAAGTAATTTTAGGTTTTCCTCACACTCATTTAGGATAGGGGCAGCATTGGAGGCGGCTAGGAGGGGATTTTCGGATAGGGTAATACAAAGTATGGGAAGGTGGAAATCTAAATGTTTTAAAGTATATGTAAGGCCTAACTTGTTTGTTTGAATTCTCCAGGTTCTCAGCGAGCAGTCTGGATACTGGGACACTCCTTTATTTTCTGGGCGAGAAAGAGAGCATCGCAACGTGTTTACAGTACAAATTTAGCTCTACCTCCGGAGTTTAGATTGTTTTGGAAAGGAATTAGAGGCCTGCAGTGGCACCAGCTGTACTTTCATTTGTCTAGATTATTCCAAGTTTGGCCTCCTCCGGCCATTGTGATTATCCATGCTGGGGGTAACGACATTGGTAATATTAAGACATTAGATTTATTATTTAAAATGAAACAAGATTTACATTTATTTTCCCTTTCTTCCCCTGGGACGGTGGTGGTGTTCTCCGAGATAGTTCCTCGGCTTCCTTGGCTTTCCTCATCACAGAGGAAGGTTATGGAGAAGATGAGGAAGAGGGTCAATAGGGCGATGGAGAAGTTTATGCCGTCTATCGGCGGCTTGTCCTATAGGCATGTAGATTTGGAGGGTGGCATCCAGGGGCTTTATCGCCAGGATGGCATTCACCTTTCAGATGTGGGGATTGATATCTTTAATCTAGGGCTGCAAAATAGCATTGAAAAGGCCGCGGTGGTGGGGTAGGGCCGTCCTTGTTGCTCAAGTCCGGCTGGTGGGGACATTGTATTTCATATGGTATTTGATTTGATTGATGCTCGAGTTGTTCTATAACTGAGCAATTATAAGTTATTCAGTTTGAGTGTTTTTTACAAGCAAGTAATTTTTATGAATTAATTTATTTCATTTAAACCAATAAAGCGTGCCGCGGCCTTTTTCTTTGCCAAAAAACTTGAAGTCAGTGTTATTATTTATATTAAATTAAGTATGGTTAAGCGGGAGTGTGGCCTACAATTCCATATAAAAGGGGGCACATTATGTGGCCACTTGTGTGGGATTGTGGCCACCTGGTAGAAGTTTGGTTAGTTAAAAGCATAGGGTTATAGGTGTACAGTAGGCTAGTGAAAGGTTAAATTTACCTGAGCATTGCAGCAAATATTAGCCAATCAGTGTGCAGGGAGAGTTTCTGGCAGGCTGGGCAGAGGCTATATAAACCTGGTTTGGGCTAGAGTGCTTCCTTTTGCACAGAAGAGCAGCAAGGAAGAATTTTCCCCGCCCCCCCTCCCCTTTGTCGCGAGCACCTTTGTGTGGTTGGGTCACCCTAGTAGACTAGGGGGGACATTGTATTTCATATGGTATTTGATTTGATTGATGCTCGAGTTGTTCTATAACTGAGCAATTATAAGTTATTCAGTTTGAGTGTTTTTTACAAGCAAGTAATTTTTATGAATTAATTTATTTCATTTAAACCAATAAAGCGTGCCGCGGCCTTTTTCTTTGCCAAAAAACTTGAAGTCAGTGTTATTATTTATATTAAATTAAGTATGGTTAAGCGGGAGTGTGGCCTACAATTCCATGTTCAATTCTCAAATTTTTGGAATAAATGCTTTTGAGAGCCTTTATTTCCCTATTATCTGTATGTTACCTCCAACTCATAAGGCCTTTTTTTCCTGCTTTTCTTAATACACACCTCACAGACTCTCACAATTTTGGTCAGTCAGAAGCTAGTGATATGTGAAAGACAGAAAATATTTGTAATTTTATCCTCAGCACCTTTATTTTCTTTTCCTCCAAACGGCCATGTTTTCTACACTAAGAAAACTCCAATCCTGTCCAGTAATCTGACTGGTTTCTGCTTTAAGATGACTGAAACCCTGACTTCATTGTGTGCATGTGTATGTGTGTGTGTGTGTATATATATATATATATATATATATATATATATATATATATATATATATATATATATAATTTTTTTTACAGCACCTTTAAATGTATGTTACCCCAAAATATTTTTAGTGACCATTTTACGGAAAATATACAATTTTTACATTGTAGAAATGTAGTAGGTTAATACATCTCTAAGCAATGACCCACAAAAATCTAAGACAGAATATATGAAATCCACTATTGCTCAATAGGGCATGTATAATTCAATATGGGTTAGGAAATCCTGGGGGGCATGGAGGGCTTAAGTGTCAGATACACGACTAGAGATATAAAAAACAAGTAGTTGTAACAATATTTAAGGTAATACCCATAAGAGGAGCACCTTTTGGTGAAAATAACAAGAATGACCTAGTGCTAATTAGTTTCCTGTGGAAAGTCCCAGTGTTAGAATTGTTAAATTGTAGGGGCAGTGGGAGGTTCCTATTAGTGGACAGGTGTGGAGGTATGTGAAGTCGAAGGGATTATGCCCTTCAGGTAGAGATTTTTTGGGGCAAAAATGGAAAGAGATGATCAGGATGGTTTGAAATGTATTTTCTGAGGAACCATTTGGTGAAATAATATGGATAAATAAGTTGTCCCACCTCTGCCTTGCTGTAAGTAGTTGCTATAGAGATTTCTTATTTGTAAAATAATTTAGAGGACTCCACATCAGGATTAACTATTGCATCTAGTTTTTCATTAGCGAATATATAGTGGATTGAGGCTTTAACTTTCAAAATGGTGGGTACTTGGGAATCACCCATCTTTTTCAGGATGCATCTCTTGGCTGCAATAAGACAGATGTAAGTTTAGCTTTGGTTGTAGGCCTTTGACGACTTTTTTTTACCTTGTTAGTGGTTCTAAATCTGCCTACATTCAATACTCCCTTTCCCCCCAGACTTACAATGCTACTGTCTGCTGTGTCTCCTATGCATATTCCTTCAGAGTTGTGTCTCCCTTATATATTGTTATTGTTCAGGGAGATGGGCCTGTGGGAACTAGGATGGGTAGGTTCTTTACCTTTCTTAGCAAGTAGCTGGATGTAGGCATAAGGTATATAGAGATTCCAAGAAGACTTCCTTAACCACTTCAGCCCCGGAAGGTTTAACCCCTTAATGACCAGGCCATTTTTTTGCGATACGGTACCGCATTGCTTTAAATGAATATTGCGCAGTTGTGCAATGTTTTACCCAAATAAATTTGATGTCCTTTTTTCCTCACAAATAGAGCTTTCTTTTGGTGGTATTTGATTACCTCTGCAGTTTTTATTTTTTGCACTGTAAACAAAAAAAGATCGACAATTTTTGGAAAAAAAAAAGTTTTACTTTCTGCTATAAAACATATCAATAAATAAATGTAAAACATCAAATTTCTTCATTAGTTTAGGCCAATTTGTATTATGCTACATTCTTTGGGTAAAAAAAATCCCAATAGAAATGTAAGGACATTTTGAATTGTTCATACATTTCCAACCACATATTGAGTTGAGATTTTGGCTTTTTGCCATGCAGAGAGAATTTCAGCAATTCAGGAATGTGGGTAAAACAGATTTCAGCTAATAAAGAGGGTTTAAAGCTTCCACGCAGGCTGATAACTCTAAGTTTATTTCTGCACGACCGTTTTTCCAGGTCATCTAATTTTGCTAGTACAGTGAGATTATGCTTGGAAGCTTGAGAGAGCTCTACCTGGGTTTAATGCATCCTCTAGAAATACTATATGCAGCCTTGGTTATTCTGTGTCTGAGCCTGGACTTCCTGTTTCAGTTGCTGGATTGCCTCGTCCATGACAGCTTTGATTGTGAGATGCAAAGGAGAGACAGCGGCTCAGGTGAGAACAATTCCACAATTAGAGGTCGGGTGCACGTCAGATCTACAATCTAGGCAATGTATAGTTTCAAAGACAAATAGACATCACTCTGAAAAGAAAGGATCATGCTTTCATGATTAAGCGAATATGCTCCGTGAAACACGTCAACTGATGCTTCTTTTGTCATCCTGTCCATGATGTCCCATGACTTTTATGTCGGAATAAATAAATTGATTGACCCTTTCATGTCGGAGTGCAAACTATTTGTCTTTGAAGCTTTGATTGTAGGTGATAACAATTTAGCCACTTCTGTAGCAAACATAGCATAGTCTCCTTACAAGTCCTTTTCAAAAGCAGTGGGGGTGTGGCTACAGTCCATGCCTGATATGGACACCATTGCTGTGTTGTCTGCAGTGGGACCCTCTGCCTGTGTGGGGAGCCGAGGCACCGAGTGAGATTGGCCCCGCTGCTTAGAGAGGTAGTATATAAGGGTTCCCGGATGGAAAAGTTGGCCGAGTTTATAACCAGGTTCTCCACTGGTTTAGTGGGAGCCTTTGCAACATGGTCCTGTACAAAAAAATGGCAACCATTCCAACCTATAACTGGCCCTTGCAGCAAGGTACACATAAGAGGGCAATGCACATCACAAACAAAGAAAAGATTTCCCAGCACACTTGCCAGCAAGCCTGCAAAACAACCAAATGGACCACGTCTAACAGTTTACAATAAAAACAGAGTTTTGTTTGCACACATTTGCAAATATACAGTATGCGTAAAGCGCAGTATAAAGGGACCTCTTTATATACTGTGGTCCTAACTTTTAATTTCCAGAACCTACATAGTAGGAGAACATATAAGAATAGATAGATTAAGGGCTTGGAGGGAGCCCACCCCTCCTTAAATTTACAGGACAAAGGCCACCTTCTCCTCTGTACCTGTATTTTTTTGTTGTTCTGTACTGAAGTAGCAAGCGGGGCATAGGACATGCTTCATTCAAGCTTTATAAACACAGTACAGTTTATAACTATTTACCATATTTAGGTTTGTGCTGTCTGCAGGATTTAAAAAAAAAAAAAACTTGTTCTTGTGGCTAAGTCAGATTGTGGATTTAGACCCCGTTCAGACAGGGGTGACACGACTTGCTGGGGCGACCTGTGAAGTTGCGGTGCACGCCGCCCCAAAGTAATACAGGACCCGTTTTCTAAGTCAGAGCGACTTGTGTCGCTCCTATTAGAATGGGTCCTGTGCTAATCAATGGCGAGCGACATACCGCGACTTGTCAGGCGACCAAGTCGCCTGACAAGTCGCGCTAGTGTGAATGGGGTCTTAAACCACCAGATAGTTGCTTTTGTTGTCTATAAAACGATTGAGCACTTACAGTGTAAACAAATATTAAACTTTCTTCGTTAAGTACAGGCGATAATTGCATTCTAATCCCTTAGTACCACTTTCTTTCAAAGTACTATTATTGTCATGATTGTTGAAACCTACACTGTACTTGTTGCATAGACCCAATTGTACCACTTGTTAAAACTGGTAATTAGAAGCGCAAGAAGTTATCTGTTAATTTTGAATGCACTCTGAGCTTCTTTTTTTTTTTTTACATAAATATTATGTATTTAATAAAGTAATGTAAAGTATAATTAAAAGCAAAACTTTTTTTTTTTTTAGAGTGGATTTGGATTAGAATGCCTGTTTTTATTGCTGTCTGTGCCCCCCGTTAGGGAGATTCACCCTCTCTATTTGACTTGTTTACCATTATCACTGAAAGGGAAAGTAAAAGAACCCCCCCCCCCAGAAAAGTAATAGAGGGGGGGATCTTCCAATGGGGACACTAGTTCTGGTGACCAGGGGGTCCCCAAGGAATTCCATTAATTTTCAGGGATTTCCTCTCACTTCCTGTTTGGCTATGGGACAAGAAGTGAAGGGAAAGTCCTGCAATGGGACTCAGATGGTGAAAAAAAAATCTGACGGGTTATAACCCTCTTTTGCTCTATCCAAAATGGAAAAAAAAAGGTTTTACCTATTTTCCTACTTTAATGTACATTTAAATAGTTTGTGTGGAAGTTGATAGACTCTGTGAAAACAATTTCTGTTTCAATTACACTATTAAGTGCATCTATAAACCTATGTGAATGTTTTTTTGATTCAGTTGGTTAAAGTCAGATCCAGCAATGATCTTATGACCAAAAATGATTGGATCCAAGAAGGATTTTCCAATGCAATTGCTGCTGTTTTTCCCTTGGGAAAAAGCATTATCCACATGCTCCCTCCTAAAAAGGCCAAACATGCCTGCATTAAAGGTTTGTACTTACATAATTGTAGAGAAAATAATTCATTAGGAGAACCATGCATGTATGAATTGCTTCCATCTAAGGTCTTCAGGCACCTTCAGGTCCAAATACAATAATCTGATGCTTTTTGTGGGTTACCTGAGCTTGGTCCCAGTCCATACCTGGGTAAACCCTTTAATTGCTATTAGCAATGTATTAAAAATAAACAATTCAGAGATTTTAGCTGTGGTTGTATAATGCTTGCTTAAAAGAGAAGTGTGAGATATATATAAAAAAAAAAAAAAAACACATACTCACCTAGGTGGATACAGCATCGGTCCGATGCCACCTCTACGCTGAGAACTGAGCTATCAAAGACCACTGATCACTTAGTTTTTGGACTTCAGTAAGCAGAGAAACGGTGACTGTTAGTCACTGGCTCTCTTCTCTGCCCCTCCAGTGCTTCCCGAAGTGCTGGGGAGGGGGCTGACTGCACTCTCACCAGTGCACTGAGAGGCTAAGCCAGCTGCTGGTCAGCCATCTGGGTGGATCATGACATTAAAGACAGGATCTCTCCAGAGTCTGGATCAGCTGAATGATGTCAGCTGCCAGTGTGGATACAGGGCACAGGGGTGTAGAATAAAGTGCACTCCTGTAATCCCCAGGAGAAGTAGGGCCAAAAGAGCTTTGGCCCTACTTCTCCTTTAAAGGCAGGGACTTAGCATCCCTATACTATTCAGTTAGTAGGCAGTCTGGTAGGTATCTTAAGAGATAAGTACACTTTTCCCCAAAAAAAAAAAAAAAAAAAAATACACCTATCCTTTTTCTACAGACATGTGACTAGTTTTGACAATGTGTATGTTGGGGCTTTTTTTGTGTACCTGTCACGTTATCAACATACCTGGGTAGCACAAGCAGAATGCTAATGAGCTGTTCGCCGAGCTGATTTAATCCCATAGAAATGTCTTACATTTACAAGATTGTTCCTGAACAATGTTCAATGCAAGTGAATATTATTTACGCAATTATTGCCTTATTGGATTTGACTCAAAATCAGCAGGTTGGTAGGAACCCTAAAGTGATACTAAAGTCTCCTTTTTTTTTCATTAAAAATAACAAACATGTTATACTTAAAGCGGAGTTCCACCTAAAAAACAAAGAAAATACATAAAAATACCCCCGGGACAGTCAGGGCTAGTGCATTCCACAATGGATAGCCTCTGAACTGTCCCGGGTTGCACTTACCTGCAAGAAGAAATACTTACCTTGAAAATGTCTTCTCCAGCGCTGCCATCTCAGGTGTGGGTAGCTTGAAGCCAGCGCTATCCTCTTCTGCGCCCTCTTCCGTCCTCTTCGGTCCCATGATGCACTGCGCCGGCCCCGCCGTCACTTCCGGGTCTGCATCGTCATCCCTGCACAGCTTCTGGGCATGCCCAGAAGCTGTTTAGCAAGGTATCACGGCCCTGCATCGGAACTGACGTCGGGGCCGGTGCAGGCGCATTGATTCCTGGGAGCGATGACTTTCAGCTCCCAGGAATCATTGCAAGCCAGGAAGTGACGACTCGCCGTGGCCACCGAGGGGAGGAAGAGGAAGTAAGGTAAGTATATTATCTTCTAAACAATGTAAGTAAAAAAAAAAATTGTGATTTATCCATTTGTTTTTCAGGTGACCCGGACCAAGAAGATGGAACAAACTTTCATTTTCGGGTGGAACTCCGCTTTAACTGCCCTGAGCAGTATTTTTGCACAGAGTAGCCTGGATCTTACTTTTCTCAGGTCCCTCTTTGGCACTCCTGGCCCCTCCCTCCTGTTGAGTCGAAGTTCTGTGTGTTCATTCAGACACAGAGCCACGGTTCGGCCCTGCTCCTCTCTCTCCTGTTTGGCTCACCAACTTTGACAGCAGCGAGAGCCAATGGCGCCCTTGCTGTGTCTCAGCCAATCACGAGGGAGAGTCACAGATGCACTCGTGGACATCTCTGGAGCGAGTTTGGGCTCAGGTAAATGTTAGGGGCCTGAGGGGGGCTGCTGTACACAGAAGGTTTTTTTTATCTTAAAGTAGATGTACAGCCATAGCTCGTTTGGCTGTACATCTCCTATGAATCACAGAAGTGCAGTGTGTTCTGTGACCCGTTTTTAGCAGAGAGCGAGCGGAAGTCAACTCTCTGCTGACGGCATAGAAGTCAGCCCAGGCACTGCATCATCACGACAATGGAAGTTGGGATCTGCCAGGTGCCTGAACTGACACCCGGCTCGGCCTCTTAGCGAGCTGCTGAGAGACTATTCTAGCCGTTCCACCCCTTCCACAGCCCAGCACTCCAGTGAGTGAGGAGGGGAAAGAGCAGAGAGCCACTGACTGATAGTCAGCGGCTCTCTACTCGTGGAGCTGTCAGAACCGAGTAACCTGCGGTGTTCGATCGCTCTGTTCTCAGTGTAGAGGCGCCGGGGGACAGATGCATCATCCACCTAGGTAAGTAAATATAAAAAAAAGGAAACCCATACCTCTCTTTAATGCATAGAATGCATTTTGATAAAATACCTTCTGCCTTTACAACCACTTTAAGATTGCAGCAGACTTGCTTGGTAACAGATAACCTTGCATATTCCTAGTTGAGGCTCTTATGTTCCCCCTAAAAAGACTCATGAGTACTTGCATATCTGTGCCTCAGTAATAATAAAAAAAAAAATATTAGTGGCATCAAAGAGCAAAATATTTCTAACCTCCATTCTGTGTCCTAAGCCTGTTGTATCCCTAGGTGGTTCAGCCTGTGTGAAGGGGACGTGCTGTAAATGAAAGCCATTATACATTGTTTTCAGCTACAAATAAAGCAAACAAAAATATATATATTTTTTCTTTCTTATGAATGATTATTCTAAAACACAAGTGAATGTCTATGAAATTCAACCTCCTGTTACCCACAGCCAGCTTCAAGAGTATCCTGCATTCATTCTGTCATGCCAAATTTAGCTTCAAATAGGAGCAGGAACATCGACAGTGTTTGGAGCATACGTATCTCCAGTTATCTTGTGTAGTAAAATAAATACTGTTCAGAAAGCCACAAATATTTTGAGTTCCTTCCATTTCTATTTAATTTGGGTTAATCCCCCACCAACCAGATCCCTGTGAATAGTTCCTCTGTGTCAGTTTTCGTATGCATTTAAAAGTACAGCAATCATATAGTCTCTTGGCTTACTCTTTTCCATGAAATATAATTGCCCAAGTTTTTTAGTGTAGCTCAGGTTTCCCAATTTCTTGGGCATCTTAGTGATTCTCCTACGCACACAATTAGACATGCAACTTGAATTAACTATAATGGTAGTTGCATTGCTGATTTTTATGAAATGCAGGACTAACACAGAGTATACTAACCCTAGTAAAATAAAAGTCACATTAAAACGTAGGGTAAAACTGTCAAAGCAATTTTCAGTTGCACCTCTGAAGCATTGAATCTTGCTTTTAATCAATGATTCAAAACAGTTAAACTTTATAGGCTAATGACAGTGAAGACATATTTTCTGTGGCTCAGGCTATACATAGGAGCTTGCCATTTTTTAAAATCTTATGTAAGTTGAATTTAAATCTTGCCCCTGTTATTCAACTGCCAAAGGCCTGTGCCGATCGAGGCTCTGGCATTTAACATCTAAAATTTCACTGATTGGGCCCCTAAAAATAACCATTTAAATACATGCATTATTTAGCAATATTTAAATTGTTTGGAACAATTGTTAGACTTCTGGTGACTTTTTTTTTTTTTTTTTTTTGTAAATCAATTTTTATTGAAGAAATAGAATATAGTAACAATACATGCAAACATGGAAAAAAGAAAATTTTTTGAGGTGCACGTACAATTCCATCAAATGCCAAGCAGAGAGCAGTATAACTGTATAAATGAAAGCTTCATACATTAACAAGTATAAAGAAAGAAACACATGTCGTGCACTCGCTTGAAACTGAGCTCATATTAGGGATTAGCGCAGATTTTGTGGTATCCGGGCCCTCACCCCAGATGGGTGCACACTGTGAAGGCACCGCCACCACTTTCCATATTTCTCAGACACAGGTGTCCCCACTACCTGTGCATGACTCCCTATCACAAGCTTTAAGGAAGTGCTAATATCGAATAGCTATAAAGAACGACAAAACAAACCAGAAACAGGGGATGGGGTAAGGGGTAGGTTAGGGCAGGGCAGGGGGGGGGGTGGTCTGCCACCAGCGCAACATAGCCTGCATATGAAAATAGTATGCTAAAGTATCATATCATGAAGGGTAACTTCACAACTTGTCAGGGGATTGATCAATCCAGGATTGCCACTGTTTCTTGAATATGTCTACTTTCCTAAGTTTGAAGGCGAGCATCTTTTCCATTTCGTACTGGTGGGCTACTCTAAATTTGATAGCTGACAGGCTCGGAGGGTCAGTAGTCCTCCACTTGGCCGCTATTGCGATTCTCGTAGCAAATAATATATGCGCCAATACCTTCCGGGGGCCAGGCGGAAAGGAATCCAGGTCTAGACCCAGCAAGGCTAACGCTGGTGTTGGATCGCAGGGCAATCCCAATAGTTGAGATGCCCAATCTAAAACTTCCTTCCACAGTGGTTGGACCACCGGACAACTCTAGAACACATGCAATATATTACCTTGCTTTTGGTTCCGGTGACCTTTGATTGCTTTATAAGCCTTGCCATTTCCAGAATGTTGTCCAAAAGGATCCTTGGGGATAAGTATAGACCCCAAGGGTGCCAAAGAGACACAAGAATTTATCAAGATGCCTGCACTTCAGCACAATGCTTAGTTAGGCACTTTTTAGGTGATCCTATTCGGGGACCTAGGATACAGGTATTGGATTTTTTTTCCAAGTCCTATACAACTTTTGCTGTATCTCTCTCTCTCTCTCTCTCTCTCTCTCTCTCTCTCTCTCTCTCTCTCTCTCTCTCTCTCTCTCTCTCTCCCTCTCTCTCTCTCTCTCTCTCTCTCTCTCTCTCTCTCCCTCTCCCTCTATCTTTCTTTCTCCCCCCCCTCTCTCTCTCCCCCCCCCCTCTCTCTCTCTCTCTCTCTCTCTCTCTCTACATGACTAAGCAACTCGTGTTTAGCTGTGAACAGTAGGTACACTAGTGCCTGAATGAATACATAAAGTCTGGCTTTTTTTATTTTTTATTTAAAAATGTAATTCTCTAACTGGTTTAAGTAGATTGGAATGGCTACAATATACCACTTTTTTAAATACTCAACCCAGGCATTTACCTCTGAATGGGTACATCCACACCTATTACAGAAAATATTCACAACATGCCTGAACATTCTATAATAAGCTGACCGATTCATAATTGTTGGTGTTTTAACTGCTGCATATCAATACATATTAATTTAAAAGCCATAATAACATTAACAGATACTATTATTTTTAAAATGTAAACAAAGATTAGGTTTTAAGATTCAGGTGGTCAATACTAAAATCCAGGGACAAATAGGGAAAATCCTAAAATCACTTTAAGGTTAAGAGCATTTGTCGTGCACGCATGCACTTATAACTCCAGTTCATCATTAACAAATGCACACCTACATCAAAGAGCACATTTTATAGGTGCATGCTATAGACTGTAAGCTGCAACGCAGTTCATAACAATGAAGAGTCATTAAAACATTACTTAGGTTCTCTATAGAGAGTTATCAATCCTACTATATACAATGAAAATGTTCTCAGGAAAGGAATTTTGATTATTTGCATTGATCAGATAGAGTAAAAAAACTTACTTTGTGGCTGTTTTTTCTCACTGATTTACACACTTTTTTTTTTGGATGATATGATAAAATCATGAACAATGGCTTTATTTCCTGTGTAGTTTCTCAGAACTGTATTTGAGGGGTGTAAAGCTCACATTCACTATGTCTTGTCATGATTATGTTAAAGTATTCATTTTTTTTGGCAGAAGCTTTTAAGGGGTTTTTTCAAGTGTACAGGAGCATTTATGAAAAGTGTCTCTCAACCAAGGTGGTGTCACTTGCATCATTAAGCAGCCTGCCCATCTAAGGCCATAGTCTGGCTGACAGCTAAGAGCATATGCCATAAAAGTTTGAATACTACCTTATAACTTCACTTCATGCGTGTCCGACATATGGGCTCCACTGCCACGAGGGGGAGGGGGAAGCATATGCCCATACAAAATGTACATGTATTGTTTAGACACTGTAGAGTTTACTTCCAGTTATTATTTGTTAGGTATGTGTAATGGTATGAATATTCCAGATTTCATTTTCTAAAGAACATGCCTCCAGAAATGTGTAAGATTTTTATAATCTAAAAAAAAATAAGGAAAGCAACCCCTCTTATTAAAGCTGTGTTAAATTATTATGCTGCTTATCCTGCAATTTGGCTGAAGGTTCTTTAAAACACATTTATTTCATGATTGTTCTCAGTTATATTTGAGAAAAATATATGCACTTCTTTTTTTATGCTGTGAATAGCTGGTGCATAGTTCCAGATTGGTCTCAGTAATGCAGGGGCAAACATTTTTAAAGAAAAAGCTTACCTGGTAGATCTGCAGGGGGATTGTCATTTATTTTATGATAGGTGCTGCCTGAGAATCAATTCTGTATAGGGAAGATCTCAGTTCTGGACAATAGATTTAGTAATTTGAGTTGTTGACCTTATACATGGCCATTTTCAGTCAATTTTAACAAGCTTTTATTGCAAAATTGATCAAAAATCCTAAGGTAAATTACCACCAAAGTTTCAGCACTTTTCAGTTTTAGTATAATAATTATGGTTACGAAGAGCCAGAGAACTGCACTAAAATAATGCCCTATAAATGACACTATGTTTATTTGGTGCTATATCCTTGATTTACATGTACACAAGCAGTTATGCATTATAATGGCCATGTGTATGGGTACATTTCAAGTGTGTCAGATGCGTGTCCGCTTACCTCTGTCACTGCGGTGGATGAAACTACTAAGAGCAAGGGGAAGCAGACAATTGTCACTCCTGGAGGTTTTGAATGCCAGGTATTTAAACAAATGTATCTCTACAAAACAGGCAATTCTTCATTGCTTGGGTAGCAAGAGAGGTAAGAATCAATGTTTTTCTTTGCATGGAGAACTTCTTTTTATTTTTTTAAATAAATGGCCGTCGTGTTGTAGTTGTACCATAACCTGTACCATAACCTTGCCCTATGCCCAGGGGTCTCTAATATACATCCCTTTCTTTACACTTCATCTACTGTTTGTGTAGACATGTTTAAAGGCCAAGTTTATCTATAAATAACAAAGCTTTCCATTTATTCTGCACATGCTTACCTCACTGTCCTCATGGCTGTCTAGAAAAAATGTCTCTATTACTTCTGACTTATTTCCTAGACATACTATAGGTCATGACACAGGAAGGAGTTAACCAGCTGACCTAATTAAAACACACCCTGCATCATATACCCTCCTACCTACCAACGACTTCCAGGTGCATACAATTTTAATAAAATGCAATCAATCAGGGATCACTTTTCTCACTAAAAACACTCGCCTCAATTTATTTATTTTTTATTTATTTTTCTACCTTAACCTTCATCTTGCATAGATCGTTCTTTTGGCAGAGTGTGCTGAGCGATCAGATAACAGCCTATATGGATAGAGCTGTACTATTGAAAACAGGAAAAGTATGTTTTGGGTTCTGTAAAGCTCACTATACTATCAACTATGTAGTGCAAGCCTGCTTGATTGCTTACAGTGTGATTGGATAGATGCTGTGTACAGCTAAAATTAATAGTTGTGCTTTCAGTGCCATTTATTGTTAACAGCACGGCAAACACGAGTGGCAAACACTGCAAAAAAACATGCAACCCATAACAGGCCAAAATGTCCCATGAGCCACATGTAGTTCCACTCTAAAAAAAATGTTCTGGAGCTTCTTTGGGGTGATTTTCACATGCAGGGCAACCCATTTAAGTGGATGGCCGCCCTATGCGTGAGAAAAGTGAAAATGCTCCAAAACAATACCCCAAAAAAACACACTTGGGAATGTGAGTTCCTGCTACGCAGAGATGTAAATAGGGCTTGACTGCTGAGTGTTTCCATCCACTCCCTCTTATGTGCTTGTATAAAGATGGCCATACACCATACAATCTCTGTAGCATTTCCTTTAGATTTTCCAGAACTGAAATAGTAGGACCTACCTATCTTCCCATTCACTCTGTATCCAATCAGGCAGGCCCTTGTACTACATAGTTGATAGTAGATCTAAAGGAGATTGTACAATCAGATTGCATTGTGCATGGTGAACTTTACAGAACCCAGAACATACTTCTCCTGTTTTCAGTTCTGCAGCTCTCTCCACATAGACTGTTATCTGGTTGCTTAGTACAATCTGCCAAATGAACAATCTATGCAAGATGAAAGTTAAGGTAGAAAAAAATCAATGCCTGTGTATATTACGAGAACAGTGATCACTGATTGGTTGCATTTTATATAAAAAACGTGCACCTGGAAGTGGGTGGTAGGTAGGAAGGTAGATGATGCAGGGTGTGTGCTAATAAGGTCAGCTGGTAAACTCCTTCCTGAGTCATGACCTATAGTCTGTCCAGGAAGTAAGGCAGAAGTAATGGTAATAACCACTTCAGCTCCAGGAGATTTTACCTCCTTAATGACCAGGCCATTTTTTGCGATTCGGCACTGCGTAATTTAAAGAGGAAGTAAACCCTCCTCGGGAAGTTGTACCTATAGGTAAGCCTATGATAAGGCTTACCTATAGGTACTGTAAATATCTCCTAAACATGTACCGTTTAGGAGATATTTACCTTTAATGCAGCCAGTGACGTCACTGGCGCATGCGCTCTGAATAAACGGCTGATCGTGCCGTTCCTTCAGAGCCCCGTGCCGTGACCGTCGGCTCCCGTGCGCGGGAGTGACGTCACCGCGGCTCCGGCCAATCAGATGGCCGGATGCCGCGATCCCGGAACACGGGCGACTGAACATGTCGCTCGTCATACAGGTGAGTGAGCGGCACGGCGGGGGCTCGTTCTAAGGTAAGTATTTCATAATGAGCTAGTATGCGATGCATACTAGCTCATTATGCGTTTCTCTTGCAGGTAAAAAAAAACAAAAAATTTTAAACGAGTGTACAACCTCTTTAACTAACAATTGCACGGTTGTGCAATGCTTTACCCAAATACAATTGATGTCCTTTTTTTTATCTCATTAATGACCAGGCCATTTTTTGTGATTCGGCACTGCGTTGATTTAACTAACAATTACGCGGTCGTGCGATGCTTTACCCAAATACAATTGATGTCCTTTTTTTCCCACAAAAAAAGAGCTTTCTTTTGATGGTATTTGATCACCTCTGCGCTTTTTAGATTTTGTGCTATAAACTAAAAAAGATCGACAGTTTTAAAAAAAAAACATATTTTTTACTTTCTGCTATAAAACATTCCCAATAAAAAATTTAAAAAATCAAATTTTTTTATCATTTTAGGCCAATTTGTATTCTGCTACATATTTTTGGTAGAAAAAAAATCCCAAAAAGCGTATTTTAATTGGTTTGCACAAAAGTTATAGCGTTTACAAACTACAGGATAGATTTTTGGACTTTTTGTTTTATTTTTTTATTAGGAATGGCGGTGATCAGCGATTTTTAGCGGGACTGCGACATTGCGGCGGACGGATTTGACCCCCTAACCGACTTTTCTGACACTTTTTGGAGACCAGTAACGTAATACAATAATCAGTGCTAAATAATATGCACTGTCACTGTATAAATGACACTGGCAGGGAATGGGTTAATACTGGGGGTGATCAAGGGGTTAAATGTATGCCTACTCGTGCTTGCTAACTGTGGGGGGGCTCTGTGACACTGTGACAGGCAAAGAGAGATCGGTGTTTCAGCTTCGATCTCTCTCTGCCTGTCTGACAGAAGAGCCGCCTGCTTTGTTTACATAGGCATGCGGCTCTTCTGTTAGTGTCTCTGAAAATTGCAGGAGGCCGGCGGTCTTCCCACGGTCTGACTCTCACTGTGACTAATCAAAGCGGGAGCGCGGGTCTGGTGGCGCAGGCGTGTCCTGCCGAGACCGCATGCACATAATTCCGTAGATCTACGTGATTATGCACAGCCGAGCCGTCCTGCCATAGTAAATCTGCTTGGGGCGGTCAGCAAGTGGTTAAACAGCCAGTGGGGTAAGCGTGTGTAGAATAAATGCAAAGCTTTGGTATTTCTGCAAAAAAAGTGCAGTAATGCTATATTGGTACATGGGGAGCTGGAATTTAGAAACAAATTGTGAACTTAGCTTTTAAGACTCAGAAGCAAGTCCAGCACAGCATACATTTTTTTTTTTTGGCTGCTATTGAGATTGTTTACCATGTTTTACATGTTTGCGTTTTCAGATATTTGCAAGGCAACACTTTAATACAATCGAACACTGCTCTAAATTATGCTTGCAAATTTAAACACTGTATTCCACAGCCTTTAAAACTTCCTCACATCTCCATGTTAGAAAACATGCCCATATACCATACACCAAGCCTTAGAGATCTAGCACATCATCCAATCAAGGCACTGCTGCCTCCACAACAGCCCACAGTAGTGGCCACTTCTAACCCAGTTTTGTGCACACAAACAGCAGCCAGAAAGTCGAAGGAGCCGAATTTATTGTGATATGTATCTGTGTAAAAGCATGTACTATATGTATTGTGTCATGGCATGTGTATCATTGTAGAGGTATGCGCTATACGCATTGGAAAACACTGCTCTATGGATTACTTTGTAATCATATATATTGTGCACTTGACTTCATGTCTTGCAGTGAACCTAATTGGTATATTTTAAACAAACTTTCAGACTAGGAAATCCACATTTCCAAGATTCATTACATCAGTGTTAGTTCTGCAGGGAATTCCCCTGTCACCTTACCCCAGCACCATTAAGTTGCAATCTAAAGGATAGACCTTATGAGAAGGAACAATCAGATGATTGTGTTAATTTGTGAACTTGATTAAGACGCAAGAAATTAGAAACATCCAGAGAAAGGCAAAAATCTGGGCAGGAGTCCCAGCATAACTGCAGCAATGCTCAGGGGCAGCGATGCCGTGATTGTTACAGTGTTTCCATTCATAACAATCTGTAACATTGCATGGTGATGACAATCTAATTTATATCTTCATTAGGTATTATGAATGTGACTCATTTAAGTCATAAAAATGCACTTAATACAACAGTGACAGTTTTTAAGTCCCTGGCCTTTTGGCAACCAGAAATAATATGTTCGGAACAGTATTTTGCTGTTAGCAATACAGTAATAGGCCCTTGCAAAAATGTTGTGCATTGGTAGCAAACATTCTTGCCATATTAAAGCGGAATTCCTGTCTGCATCAATCCAATTATTTTGGATACTGCACAGTTTTTTTATGACCTTTTTTTAACATTTCACGTTTTGCATCTTAAAATATGAGAAAAAAAGGATCATGTGCTTTATTTTTTTTATCCTACTATGAATTGGCCTGTGGGAGGAGTCAGGTGGGGCCAGAATGCCCACAGCAACCATGATTGCCATGTCTATATTAGCTAATACACACAGCTTGCCTTAAATGTAAACTGTACAATACAGCAAACCAGAAGCTGTGTGTTACGTATGTTTGCAGTCCAGATCATGCTGCACAGCATAGGTTCCTATTCTGAAAAATGTAATAAAGTGCTGCACAGGAATTTCTGTCCCATGAAGTCCATGATTATATGTGCGCAGGGAGGGTGGGCTCTGCAGCTACCGCTTTTGCAACCAGATGAAACAGGCTCTATAGTAGGGATTGGCATCTCCGAGGCCCAAGGGGGAAAGTATCTTGTGAGAGACTAGGTATCACAAAGAGAGAAAGTGCTCCTGCTGCAATTCTCTTCAAAGAAAATTCAGTGGCACACAGTAAGGAAAGGAAAGGTAGGGGAGAAAATTATGAAGCATCACAGTTTCCTCTAAGCACCAGGGGCAGAAGCAGATGGATCAGAAACAAATGAGACTGAAGTTCTGCTTTAATGAACACTGATTTCTGTATACTGTATATGCATCTTATTTAACTGGCAATGAGCTGCAAGGTGTGCAGATAAGGAAAGAAATGCATCAAGAGTTTAGCAGTAATGTTTTTAGTGCATGCCTACCTGTTTATTATCTTTGCAACTAACACCAATTGATGTTTTGGTTAGAAGTAGGTAGAATTTGATCCAACCTGGGTGGTTAGGTCTCTTGGATCCCCATGGTCCTCCTTCCTAATAATCTTTTTACAGACTGGCTTGATGTTATATAAAGAATCAGTGATCCTACATCATTCACTATCTTAGAGCAATAAATGATCCCAAATACTAAGGCACAGAGTGAAAGGGAAGCCGTAAGAAAATAGAGCCTACTTTCTCATGCTGGAAAGTGGGACCTTCTTGTTTTTTCCCACTGGGAAACCGCCATTAAGTGAAAAGTAGGAGGTAGAATTACCTATAAATATTTTTTTTCAATAGTGACTGTGAGAGGTGTCAATTGTTTTAAAGTGGAACCAACAGGACCACGTGGTAGTAAATTAAGAAAAATATGTCAAATATGCATACGTTACTCTGTTTCCTCAGTTCTGTTGAGATGCTGGAACCATTCCTTTATCATTGGAACTTGTGTGGCTCATCAATGTATGGGAATGCATAATCTAGCGGTATTTACCATAAACATGGCCAGGGATTTGAAGTAGGCCCATTTGGGCAGGGATGTGTGGTGAAGTACTGTGGGTATTGCACCAGGAGTAGTTCAGTAGTGACAAGGGTGGTAATCTTGTATATAAAAACCTAAGCACTAAGAAATAGCACTCAGAACACAGTGCTCGACAGTCACACCAGCAGGGGAAAGTGATCGCTGTGTGTAACACTAAACAAGCTGAAATAAAAGATACAAAGTATACAGAAGTTCAAAACAAATGAAAGAACTAATACTAAAGCATGCTGTTTTCAAAAAGAAGGCGGGTGTCCACCTGTTTCAAAGCAGAAAAGAGGAAGTAAAGACAGTGCCCCTGCTCTGGTGTAGTGATCAGTGTAAGCCTTTATTAAAATCATATCCTTTCGACAAAAGTAGGTGCATCAGAAGCAGTAGTAGATAACTCTATGCACCGCTGTAAGTGCACAGTCACAAGCCAAACAGATGTAAAATCCATGGCTCCGTGTCCCGACCACTGAGAAAAGTGCCGGCTCCTCGTGGCTGTGATGCAGCCACTGATGGTCCTTAGGTTATGAATTAACCATGCTGATGACCCCAAATATTAATGGATATAAAGAGAGGTATACTATCACGTACCTGGTGCTGGAGGCCAATGGAGAGAGAGGGCTTCCCTTGTGGCTAAGTTCCAGACCCCCCCCCCCCCTGAGGATGAGAACAGGAGAGGTCAGGCCCAAAGTAGCACGGGTCGCCTGCTGGACTGTGTGCAGAAGGATCCAGAGTACAGCTGGAGTGCTGGAGTGGAATCAGCAGAGACAGGTGGCGCCCGTGAGGTGTTTGCAGGACTTGGATATAGCTGAGACTGGAACGTGGTCAGGTGGATAGCCAAGATCAGGAGCCAGGTGGATATCAGAGCAAGCGTGGTCAGGTGGATAGCCAAGATCAGGAGCCAGGTGGATGTCAGAGCAAGTGTGGTCAGGTGGATAGCCGAGGTCAAACACAGGAAGCAATCATGAGATTGGTCAAGGACAAGCCGGGTCGGTAAAAGGAACTGGAATATCACAAGGATAACACACTGGAGGAGCCGAAGGTCAACCAGCAAATAAAATCACTGGCAGGCATCCTTATATAGGCCCAGGTAAATTGCTGGTAGTGCTGCTGGGTCCTAAAGTCCTTCTGCTGCTAAGTTGCTGATAGCGCTGCTGGGTCCTAGAGTCCTTCTCCTGGTGTTTGTGCCCTGACATATACATAAAAATCTAGTACAGGAAATAAAAGTTCTATACTAGAAAACCTAACCAAAATATGTAAACAGAAATATATATATATATATATATATATATATATATATATATATATATATAGAGAGAAATATATCCATGTAACCGGTGCCCACTGTCACTATGTGGCAGGACTGTCATAAAAAATCGAATAAAAATTTATATAGATGAGCAAATATTACAGGTATGATTGTATCACTTTTTTTTTTTTCAAATATTGCTTTTTATTGAAGTTTAACAACATACAGGAAATAAACCATGAAAGTATCGAATACAATACAACAGCATGAACGTAATTCCTCATTTCATCCTCCTGGAGACAGAGGGTTCAGTTCAACTTGGCTGCAGTCTAGATACTGAGCCATGGATTGTACTTCTGTGCAGCTCGGGACTGTGCACTAACGGCAGTGCATGGAGTGGTCCGCTACTGCTCCTGGTTGGGGTTCTATACCATTGTGTTTGGATCTTATAGCCGTTTTCTTGAATTGAAATATTTAGGGAGCCTTATGGGTGTAAGTATTTATGGACTTCCAGTCCTTTTCAGAGAGCTGTCTCGATATCTCCTACAGATCTGACACAACAAGCTTGTAGTCGAAGAGAGATCTCAAAATTAGCACAAATAGAGTTGAAATCAAGTGTCGTTGGGGGAGGGGGGGGGACAATGACACAATGACTCAAAGGGAGTAAGAGGTTTGGCCCAAGTTGTCGTGGCATTCAGAACACATAGAAAGTGTGTGAGTTATAGTATGCCCAGTATAGTACGTCCTTGCGGGCCCAATTATTCTTCAAGTATCTAGGTGACAAGCCTGGTATGAAATTGGGGTTAATACCAGGGTTAAGGGGGCTAGGAGTAGATGAGAGATAGGTGGCAGTTCTGACCCTGTGGAAGCTAGTAATGAAGGAACCTAACAAATGGAGTGTACTGCTCTCTTAGGGATTTGCTGGAGTGAGAACCGGGGCATATCTCTCAGTGGTAACAATGGAAAGGATTTTTACAAAGAAACCCAAACTTTCTGTTTTCCACAGCTCCACCAAACCACTATTCTTTCAAGCTGGCAAGCCCAGTAGTATTTCTAAAGGCAAGGAAAGCAAATGCCACCTTTGTGCTTTGGTAAAAGAAGACAAGATTATTTAATCCGGGGAGGTTTCCCTTTCCAGATAAAGCAGAGCATTCTCTCTGGCATGCTGAAAAAAATGTATGTACAGTATGTATCTATGTATGTATGAAGTTGTATCAGGACTGTCTCAGAATTAATCCTTTGATTAAAGCAGCTTGTCCAAATCATGATTGACTGTACTCCAGTTGTTAAGATCTTGGTATACAGTATCCAACCTAGAGAGGTAGTTCCTTGTGTATACCGGGATTTGTATCCCAAGGTATGTTGCTGGAAGCAAAATGTTTAACATGTAAAACTTGGAATAATTCAACTTCAGGTTTGACAACACTTGAAACCATTTGAGTTTTAGTAGTACTGTCCCTCACTTCTCTGCCAGGGATGAACCCGACCTGGTCTAGGAATACTAATAATGGAAGCAATGGGAGTAATTAGCAAGCATTTTAGCGTGTTTGTTAATGTCCATATTCAGTAGCAAGATTGGATGGTATTTGGTGATTTGTGTGGTCGGTCTTTTCTAAAAAGCTTAACTTCCTCCCCCTGTGAGGCCGTCCCTGCAAGTATTTAATTATTTTTATTTATTTATTTAATAATACTTACTTTTTCCAAATGTATTTAGGCTGGTTATGTAATAAGCAGAATCCTCTTTCTCTTTGCATCTTCTCTGATGCTGGACTGTTTTCAATGATGAACATTGAGAACATTACTGATGTGATGACATCAGCACCAGTCTCCACATGCTTGGATTGTGAGTGCTGGGGGCTGTGTGAATGCTGGAGTCACTCCATGACCCCCACACTCACAGGATGTTCTTATTCTTCTGAATTAAATGAACTGAGAACATCTAGTAGAGGGAAAAATTAATGCAGGGGACAGCCCTGGAATGGAGGGGAGTATTACAGCCAGAGCAGTTTTTGTTCCTTTTAATTTGACAAATCCTGGGTGGATTTTATAAAATAGTGTAGAGTTGGGTTTTACCACATATGCAGTATGTGTATTTAGCTTGCACTATATATATGTGTGTGTAGTTAAAAAGATATATAGTTATGTAGCTACTCATACCTAATTAAAAATAAAAAATAACCAGCTTTTAATTCAGTACAGTAATGCTAGGAGCTGATCTGTAGCCTCAGGGGATTAGTGCTTTTTGCACATTTTAATTTAACAAGTGACAGTACCATTAAAGCTAAGCATGTGTGGTTCTGTAACTGAGAAAAGAAAGAGAACCCTTGGTAACTTTAAAAATAAAATGAAAAAGTATGTTCTATTGCATAGAAGCTCCATTAAATTTGTGAAAGTATCTCTTTTCTCTGTTCTTTCTTTGCTAGATTGCTAACAAAAAGGAAACCATTCAGAGTCTGGAAGCTGAAGTATCGATTCTTCAGCGTCAGTATAAGGAAAAGTGCGACCAGGTAGAAACCTTTGAACACCTGATTGACCAGTTAACTACAGAGCTGAATTCCTCCAAGGATGATGTTAAATTGAACAAAGAGCAATACCAGCAGTACGAGCAGCTGGCTGGAATGATGAAAGAAAAGGTTGATCATTTACAAAAGCAGGTAGTGTATTGTGTATCATATGCACACTATGATATTGTAGCATATGGCAAATGTGTGTCACTTTACATGTCCACGTCTGTTGTGCCTGTATTTAAGGGTGCTATGTGTGTTCATATTACACCATAGAAACAACTGCTTTGGTGAACTCAGATTTGAATATTTTGCACCACTGAAAGCCCCCTTATGATAAAATGAACAGTTTTGGAGCACCTAACTGTCAGCAACATGTCACAATGAATTCATGCTATGTTTGTCATTTGAATCAGTTGTCTCTGCAATGACACTTGGATTCATAAAAGACACTACTCTTCTGACCTGCATTTTTATTACAGAAGGCTGACATAAACACTTGCATAGGGTGTTCATGCTAGTTTCCCTGCTCTGCTCCATTGTTGCAGCCAAGCAGGTACCTTCCTTTCAGCATTGCTGAAAAATTGTGCAACATTTTATGGATATGCTTGCTATGTTGGTGGGTGGCCCCTTCCTGTTTTTCCTGGTGAGCAACTGTAAGGCCTCCTGTACTGTGACTTGGGGGCCATATATAGTAACAGCTATTCCTGCCACCTTCCAGTAGTAATGCTAGCTAAGTCCTCTCCCCTGCTGTCTTCAGTAGCTGATAATTGTAGAAAGTCTTCCGATAGAGGTGGATGCTGAAGACAATGCCTATGAATCCCAGTTATTCAAAACCGCAATAAAATTCTGGTAAAAAAAAATCCCAGTCATTTTTGTCTTGAATTTTTCATAATGCATAATAAGATAATCTGATGTAACTTTGATATTTAGCATACTAGTTGTCAATGCATGATAGTGCTTGCACAATGTTAGTTCCTTACAAGCCTACCAATAGCTAAATCTATTCTTAATCAATGCAGTTATAGTATTAGAGAGAATAGATGATTGCCACCAACATATAAATAACAAATGGATAAAGAAAGACAGCATAGACAGATGGTCAGGTTAGTACATGTAATGTCTGCTGTTACATTAGTTTGCCCCTCTAGTTCTGGTTCCATTTTATTAAGGCATCATCTTCCCTGACTTTTACACTAAGCCACACCTCCTGAGCTATGCCTCGCCCATCTATTTTTCCTCAGTAAGTCAGAGAACCTAAGTGGTGAGAATATCCTAATTGGATAAAGAGCAGTGGGTGGAGTTTACAGCTGAACTTTTCTCTCTCAATAAATTTAAATCTTTTTAATCCTTATGCTGTTAGCCTTAGTAAATAGGAAGGTATATAAGGTATATTATAATTACTTGTTTTTTTTATTTATTTTTTACATTTCTGCAGTTGCATCCTAGTTTCTGGTCTAGGCCAAAATAATACCATACATCTCAGGAGTCCTTATGGGCATTTTTTTCCTTCATAGAAAGGGGAGGCTTTCTTAGCTAGGCACTCTCTCATCCCTGCATGCCTAAGCTAAGGGCAGATGGATATCAGGAAGTAAATGCTACATGAATCTTCTGCCTTTACTCAAGATAGCCAAGGCTAGAAATGCTAGAGGGCTGTTTTTTCAAGTGCATTCTCAGTTTGCTTTAAATAATAAAAATGCATTACTAGTTCCTGTCTGGCCTATAACAATTTGACGGTCCAGCCAAACTTTTCGTCATTCTGGGTGGATGACCTCCCTGAATTAGCCTAGCATTCGACCGTGATCTATCACTGGCTGTGTCAAGTGACTGATCAGTGTACCGGCCCACTGGTACCATGTGATCACTGTGACCATTCACAGCAGATCACATGACCGTTGTAAAAAATAAATGGCTTCGTTTCATGCCATTCATTGTTACAATTGTGGTTAGCTGTGATTGGTCACAGTGATCACATGGTACAGACAGGGCCATTTGTACTAATCACAACAAAACAAACTGAATGAATCAATCTAATTCAGTAAAATGCTTGATTGTAGCAATGAAATTCACTGCTATAAGCAATCATATGTTAAAAAAAAAAAAAAATCCTGATAACTTTAAAATGTAATCCTGATCAAAAAGTAATAAAAAACATTTTAAAAAAATTATTATTATGTTTTTTTTTCATATTGTCACCAGTCAGTGTCCCTGATCACCACCACACTAGTTATGTGATGACGCTGTACTGACACTGGTGACAGTATGAAAAAATAATTGTGATTTTTTTTTTCCTTTATTTCTTCAGTTTTAATTTTACAACAAAATTATGACAAAAAATTACAGCTTTAAAAAACTTGCCATGCTTCTTATTAAATACCTTAGATTACCTACTTTCCAAAAAGGGGTAATTTGGGGGGTATTTGTACTGTCCTGACTTTTTTCGGCCTCAAGAAATGAGAGAACAGTACATCAGGATTGATCGATTTTCAGATATGTATACTATAGTTTGCAGACTCTATAACTTTCCTACTGAATGAATAATAAACATTTATTTGGGTTTTTTTTCAACAAAGAAATGTAGCAGAATACCAAAATGGGCTAAATTTATGAGAAAAAATTACTTATTTGCGAAATTTGTTTAATTTAAATTTAGTTTGGGTACTGTGTTGCACGACCATACAATTGTTATTCAAAGTGCGACAATGCTGAAAGCTGAAAATTGGCCTGGCCGGAAGGGGGTAAATTTGCCCAGTGAAGTAGTTAAATAGTGTTTTAAATTGTTGGTGCTCAGATAGTCCTGCTTTAAGTAACAATTAGATGATAAATCAACTATAAGTACGCCTCTCGCTTTTTAAAAAAAATAAACTTTTGTTCGCTTTGAACTTTTTATAGAATTTAATATGAATATTCTTTTGTTATATGTTCCAAATGTATTTTTATCATGTATTTCGGTATTGGTTACAAGTAATTGTTAAATACTTCACTTTACCTAGTAAAGAGCCATATAGAAAAACATGCTGTAGTTTAAGTTAACTTGTCAATCAGTTTTCACAGAATAAAGTATGATTATTTTTTCAGATCATGGAGAAGGAAAGTGACATAAGAAAGATTTGTTCTGAGTTGAAGGAGTATAGGACTACTCATAGCCATTCCAATGAAGAGTACAGCGCACAGGCTTTGCAGCTGCAGAAGCAACAGCATGTAAGCTACTTCACAATTTTCTGGTCTAGTAACACATTTATTGCAACTTTTAAATAAAATTAAGTTATTGAGATTTTGGAGCATGTGTCAAGAAGGAAGTTGAGTCTATTTTTTAATACAGTTCAAAGTACAGTGATGCTATGCAACTAATTTGTAGTCATATCAGTGATTGGTTTCTGTGGTTTACTGCACTTTGCACATTATTGTTGCACTTTGTACATTATTGTTGCCTTATTAAATAAACCTGTAAAATTAAGGGTGTGACTAATTTAAATTAAGGGTGTGATAATCGATTTGATTTCTTAATCATTTTTTGTCTCTCTGTATATACTGATGAGAAGGGAATCGCTTTGTTCATATCTGTTGTTTCACAGGTATTGGGGAATGGTGCAGGAGTATATCTGGGTCTACCATCTTCTTTGATGTTTGCCTTGGTTACTACAATATATAGTCCCCATCTTCTGTGTCATGAACAGTTCATTTCATAGATACACAGATATAGTTGTGTAAATGTTTCTTTACAGCTTGTTCTCTGACACTGCATCTTAGTGCTTCTGTGCATTTGGTTCATGGGAGCAATGCTTGAATCTGTCCACAGTATAAAGACAACTGTTGGTTTTGAATACTTTCCTATGGCCTCCTGCAATGGGTTACATACAACACATATTAAGGCTTGCTTAGACAGACTTCAAAGCAAGCAAGAAAATGTAGCATGTTTTCAGGTGCTTCTAAATGTTTGGCCTAACGTTTCACTTGCTGAAGGTGTTACAAGGGGGAGTCAGCAACCCAGTCAAGTTTTCATTGCTTTTGAGTTACGAAGAATTTATTTACATTTACACTGACAAATGCCTATGTACATGATGCCTTATGTTGATTTGCCAGTGCTAGTTGCTCATCGATTGCTTTCACCTAGTGCCTAGAACTACTCTTTGAATACCTTAAAAAGTGCTACAGCTTGCATGATGGGCACTTTTTACAGAGATGGTTGAATTATTAATATATATGTATATTTTTTTTTTACAGGAGATTACATTTCTAAGTGGACAACTAAATGAAAAAAACACAAAGATAGAAGAATGTCAGAGAATCATCGAGCATGAAAAAACTGAAGCTTTGAAAGTGCTGGACCAACAGAAAAATTACGCACTTGAGATTGAAGAACTAGAAAAGACTTTGCGTTCCCTACAGATTGAGATTTTTACATCACAACAGAAGCACAAAGTAGATGTTGTTGGTTTAGAGCAGCAAGTAGCTCATCTAGAGGCGGAGCTGACTGGTGCTAGAAGAATCTGTGCTCAAAAGGATCAGGTATAAGCAAAATAGGAATTTTATCTCTAGGCATGACAAAAAACTTGGTTCTCATCTTTCCTTAAAGGAGTTGTAAAGTCAGAAGGTTTATTTATTTGAATGCATTCTATGCAATAAGATAAAAAAACCTTCTGTGTGCAGCAGCCGCCCCAGCACCCCCTAATACTTACGTGAACCCCATCTCTCTCCAGCGATGTCTACAAGTGTCTTGGCCGTCCGAGACTCTCCCTCCTGGTTGGCTAAGACACAGCAGCAGTGCTTTTGGCTCCCGCTGCTGTCAAAGTCAGTCAGCCAATCAGAAGAGAGAGGGGATGGGGCCGGGCCACAGCTCCGTGTCTGAGTGGATACACGGAGCTGTGACTTTGCTCGGGTGCCCCCATAGCAAGCTGCTTACTGTGGGGGCACTGAACAGGAGGGAGGGGCCAGGATCACAGAAAAGGAGGATCTGGGCTGCGCTGTGCAAAACCAACTGCACAGAGGAGGTAAGTATAACATTTTTGTTATTTTAATTGAAAAAAAAAAACAAAAAACGAGACTTTACAATCACGTTAAGGCCTCTAAGCTGCACATTATGATGACCTTCAAAGCAGCAAATTGTTAAATTTAGTGCAGACATTGTATTTCATTTTTGTGTTTTGGGGCCTTCTTTCTTGTTTCAATGCAGTAATAATATTGGTGCAAAGACTATGGCTGTTGTACAGTTATACATAGCCCCCTTTCACATGGGTCAGATTCACTTGGATGGACTCCGTTGATCCACGCTGAGCAGGTGGGTGACAGGTCCATCTCCGCTCACTGTGCAGAGACAGATCCGTCAGAGTCCTGCTCTCCTCTATGAGGAAATCAGATAAAATTGAACAGCCTGTCTGTTTTCATCCGACCCCATCAGATCTGACCTGCTGGACGGATGGCTAACGTATCGCCATCCATCAGTTATTAGCGGATCTTGTAAGATTGGATGCTAGGCGGGTGTCTGTGGACTCTTGTCTGCTGACATCTGCCTCCCCATAAAGGTCAGTGGGAGACCTGATCGGGTCCACCTAAAAAACGGACAGGCGGACCTGATCATTCTGTTTCTCTGAAAGGGGCCTTAGGGGTAATGTTTTAGATAAGAGTTACAATTGGTTTTAGATGCTTGGTTGAAAATTTACTGTATGCACTAATGCAAAACATTATTTTCTTTTGACATAATGTGTACCTTACAGAAACAGTGATTACCACAAAGGACTATAGTCTACTTTGAGAAGGGGGTATGGGGGGTGAAGTTTTGGTATTGCTTTTCATTACTCTGTTAGCCATCCTTCCCATTTTTCCTGTTTGAGTAGCTGTCTTTAATGATAGTATTTGGAAGGCTGTAAACACTTTCCTGGTTAATCACCACATCTACTAGTGAAATTCATCTTTTTATTTGGTATTCTACAGTACACAAATACATAATGCAACAACGGAATGCTAAATTGCAGTAATCCTTTAAAGGCTAAATTTCTTCATATATCTTTGCAGTTTTTTTTTTTTTTCTGGAGCCTGCAGGGCATTGCTGTAAAGAGCAGATCACAGGTGCAGGACCAGGCTCCTGCAGACTGTCAGTAAAACTATCTGCTCATACCTCATATGGGCAGACAGTTACTGAAGTGCAGAAATAATCCATGAACTATGAGAGCACTCACCAGCACCCTTGCAGTTCATTGATAACTATAAGCCATCTGACAAATGGAAGATATAGTTGTAGTTCATTCATTCACAGTGACCAAGAGAAGATCCCCCCTGTCTGGTGTCACAGCAGGGGATTAGAGGGGTGCATGAAGGTGCTCTTGGGTAACATGTTGCATGTTACACCCTAAATATGGTTGTAACATTTAACATGTTACTAAAGCTGAACTTATCCTATCATTTTCAACAAGAATCCTCTTTTAAAGAACTACACAGTTTTTTTTTTTTTTTTTTTTTTTAGCTAAAATGTCCTTGTAGCATAACCCTATTTAAATTTTAGAAAACTACCACCTTTGCTATGAAAATGTGTTATTTATTTATTTTTATTTTTTTCATGGCCCTATCAGCCTTATTCATCTGAAAGAAGGCAAACATCCCTGTAGTTATTAGTGTTTGAGGCTAAAGAATACAAACTTTGTTGTTTTCCTATTTACAAGAATAGACCCTGGCACAAGTGTGGAGTACTGGAGTGGTGATTGCTTGATATCCCATGCTCAGAATGCAGAAGCTCATATGTGCAGAGCACTGGAGCTCAAAGGTGCAAATTCTGGAGCTTCTGTGTGCAGAGCACTAAAGCTTATAGGTGTGAAGTGCCAGAGTTCACTGCCACTGTGGGCTGGGGACATACTGCTTTTTTATTTTTGTTAACTAAAATGGCATAACCCCTTTTAAACTTTATAGAAATGCCACCTTTAATGTGAGAATGTTTGATATTATTACTATGGCTTCACTGATGGAATACAGCTGCAAAAAAGTAAACCGTTTTGATAGGTAAAAGTTACAAAAGATCACTTTACAGTCTTTACAGAGGAAGACGTTCTAAGATTGCTGTCTAAAGTGAAGACAAATAAGTCACAGGGTCCTGATGAGATACACCCAAAATTATTAAAAGAGCTTAGTGGTGAGCTGAGTCATTGAGCATGGACTCCCATATTGTTGAGTGGATTAGGCAGTGGCTGAGTGACAGACAACAGAGGGTTGTAGTCAATGGAAAACATTCAGAACAAGGTCATGTTACCAGTGGGGTACCTCAGGGATCTGTACTGGGACCAATTTTGTTTAATATCTTCATAAGTGATATTGCAAAAGGCCTCGATGGTAAGGTTTGTCTTTTTGCTGATGACACAAAGATATGTAACAGAGTTGATGTTCCTGGAGGGAAACGCCAAATGGAAAAGGATTTAGGAAAACTAGAAGAATGGTCAGAACTCTGGCAACTGAAATTTAATGTGGATAAGTGCAAGATAATGCACCTGGGGCGTAAAAACCCAAGGGCAGAATATAGAATATTTGACACAGTCCTGACCTCAATATCTGAGGAAAGGGATTTAGGAGTAATTATTTCAGAAGACTTAAAGGTGGGAAGACAATGTAATAGAGCAGCACGAAATGCCAGCAGAATGCTTGGATGTATAGGGAGAGGTATAAGCAGTAGAAAGAGAGAAGTGCTTATGCCGCTGTACAGAACACTGGTGAGACCTCACTTGGAGTATTGTGCGCAGTACTGGAGGCCATATCTCCAGAAGGATATAGATACTCTAGAGAGAGTTCATAGAAGAGCTACTAAACTAGTACATGGATTGCAGGAAAAAACTTACCAGGAAAGGTTAAACGACCTTAACATGTATAGCTTGGAAGAAAGAAGAGACAGAGGGGATATGATAGAAACTTTTAAATACATAAAGGGAATCAACTCGTTAAAGGAGGAGAGCATATTTAAAAGAAGAAAAACTACCACAAGAGGACACAGTTTTAAATTAGAGGGGCAAAGGTTTAAAAGTAATATGAGGAAGTATTACTTTACTGAGAGAGTAGTGGATGCATGGAATAACCTTCCTGCAGAAGTGGTAGCTGCAAATACAGTGAAGGAGTTTAAGCATGCATGGGATAGGCATAAGGCTATCCTTCATATAAGATAGGGCCAGGGACTATTCATACGATTCAGATATATTGGGCAGACTAGATGGGCCAAATGGTTCTTATCTGCCGACACATTCTATGTTTCTATCACTAGTCATTGAGGAGAAAAAAGGTAAGTTTGGATGTCTGCTTAATTACAAGTATAAGCCCTGACACAGGTGTGGAGTGCTGGATATCTCAACTGGAGCATTAGAGATCTCAATGCAGAGTGCTGGAAATCAAAGGTGGGTAGTGCTGTTGCTCACAGATGCAGGGCGTTGAAGCTCAGATTCATAGAGTGCTGGAGCTCACTAGCTTGCCGTGCTTGGGTATCAGACCTACAAAATGTTAAGGATCAGAAAGGTGTAGTGCTATAGATCACTGTATACTAGGGGATTTACTAAAACAGTAGTGCACAGAATCTGGTGCAGCTGTGCATAGTAACCAATCCACCTTAAGATTTTATTGTCATGGCTTCATTGAACTAGCTGATGTTAGAAACGGATAGGTTACAATGCACAGCTGCACCAGATTCTATGTGCACCAGTTTTAGTAAATCCACCCCATTGCTAGAATAATATTAAAAACGGTACAGTGGTCTGACAGCAGGTTTGCACAGGAATTCCTTTTAGTCAGGGTCACACCGTGTTTTTCCTTTGACTTTTCAAACTTATATTCAAGCTTAGGACATAAGCTCAGGAGACATTTGTAAAGTGGTGAAGGCAAAAGGCAATCCACTCAAGCCTTATTTGTATGTCACTCTTTCAGAATCTCTGGCCTCCGCTACAGACTGAGAAAAAGGAAATCCTTGTTATAAAGATGACTCTATAGTTGTTATAAAGTTTGCATAGCTGTTTTGTGCATTGTAATCATTATCTGTATATATTGGGTATTATGCCAATCTAGAAGCACTCACTTGTCAAAGCCTAATAAGCCTAGAGCTGCAGGTTTTCATTTAATATAAGAGAACATTGCATAACATAGCAAAGCTCCCATCCTCAGGAATTGAGAGACAAACTGGAAGAGAGTCAAGTGGGTGTGGCTAAATTGGGCTGAATATTGGGAGTGTCTTGAAGAAACATAATTAAAGTGGTTATAAACCCTTACATATACCCACTGAAGTAACTAGCTCCAGATGATACACAAAGATGAAACAAATTCTCCTACGTAAGGTGTACATGTTTATTTGCTGCCTCTGTTCTCTTCAGTTATTTAAAGTGCACAGTTTACACAGAATTTCTGAGCTTCAGGAGGCAGGAGATGGGGATCTGATGTCACACACTGCACAGCACAGATAAGAGAGCTGAGTGTAGTCTTAGACCTGGTGCAGCTGTGCACAGTAGTAAATCGACTTCTTTGCAGAGCTGCACTCAGATTTTGCACCAGATTTAGCAAATCGGCCCAATGTATGCAATGGCAGCCATCAGCGGTGTTTGTCATAGTGCCCCTTATATTGTTGGTCAGCAGGATAAAGACAGCTAACATCTGTAGTTTACAGGAGAATAAAATGGCAATCATCACTGGTCAGAGAGAGGAAAAAATTCTGCAGCTTTGATGGTCAGAAGAAGGAAAAATGTTTGACATCAGTGGTCAGGGAGAGTAAACTTCGCCCAATGTCGGTGGTCAGTGGTTGGAAAAAAAAGACCAGCATCAGTGGTCTGAAAAAATGCCTGGCCTTGGGGTCTTTGGACAGTGTGAGGTATAAAATGTTGGTTGTGAGAGAGGGATCAGTCACACAGGATCCAGGACAGTTGGTAGGTTATTGGGGCTTGTAGGCTGTGGAATATGATATTGTGGAAAGGATTCAAAGACCTCTGTCTAAAAAAGTGATGACATATCACAAAATAGCAAGTTGCTTCTTTGTTTCATTATTTTACTACTGTTCTTTGTTATGTACTTCTTATTGGCTATCAAAATGTACATTGGAAATTATTTGTGAATTTATAGCTGTCAAATTGCATCTAGCTCAACCTCATGCCACCTGTCCTTGCAGGTCTTTTAATATTACACAAATGATGACTATAAAAAGTGTAGGAAAGTAGCTACAACATATTTCTAAAAGCTTTATATAATTTCAGGTAGGTGTAAACAGTTAAATTTTAATGTAGCCTGTCATTGCTTAGGTATGCAGCCCTACATTAAATTCTAATCTAGAAAACATTAAGGCAAAAACTTTTAAAGTTTGTTACCCTAATATTTCACATTTTTGATATGTGTTTGATAACTTATTTTAAAAGGTATTCTGTTTTTTTGCGTTGCTTCCTTTGTGCAAAATACGTGGTGATCCTGCCAGTATCCCTGCTTTTCTACTTCAAACTGACTGCATCTATGCAAAAAAGCACATCCACCTCGGAGTTGTTGGATTTCTTCTTTGCATTCTCCTTGGAGCACAGCCTGCCTGTACTCCAGTTGTCAGACTTCTGCTCACACACCCCCTGCACAACTCTTCACTGGGAAGAGCAATGTCCTGCTGTTTCTCTGCCTCCTGCTGAAACACCTTCTTGCCCAGCTACTCACAGTGAACTTCTGTCTCTGCATTTCTCACTGGAATATGTCTGTACTCCGTTAAAGCTGCTGTCAGTAACCCCCATCTTCACAAGTAGTCTCCACCCCTATGCCTTTAAACCCCTTATGCATTTGAGAACAGAGGTCATATGATCACTTATAAAGAAAATAATAAAAAACTTAGTCTTTAGAATGTTATATATAATGTATATGTGTAGGTATATATATATATATATATATATATATATTTATGTAGTGCACATGCACACAAAAATATTTTGCCTTGCATTTCTATTTTAAACCGATTGGGTTGTTGTTAAAGGTTTGCATATATTTTAACAGTGTTGACCTCTTTTTCTGAAATTGCTTGCTGCATGAGCTTTCTTGCTTGGCCCTCTATCTTCAACACTTTAGGTAACAATCTCAGAGCAAGCATGTAAAGATATAGACTTCTGACTTACTTAGCGCATACCTATTTCAGGACAGTGACTGAAGGTATTGAAGTTGCTGGGTCATTAGCTAGGCAATCAGCACTATTATATTTTCTCATAAAGACTTCTTTTAAACCTATCTGATCATTTTATGGTGTGTAAATGAACACTACTAGGAGGACTGAAATACATTTTCTAAAGAAAATGTTTCCCCTGGTCCCCTCCAGTGCTGACCATGTGACCAAAAGCCTAGGCTTTTGGTCTTTTCACATAATCTCAGATACATAGGTTGGTCAGCCAGTCTGAGTTCTGATCCTCTCCTGTTACAAACATTATACAAATAGATTGGAAACATCATACAAATACTAAACAAAAACCTGGATCAGTGTCATCTAAAGTTAAGGTAAATTATATTACTCCTCAGTTTGTATCCCAGAAAAACAGTTAATATAGATTTAATATAGATTTAAAGTGTTATTAAACCTAATAACAAATAATATTTGATTGCCATCTCTGTCCCCTGAAATGACAGCATCAGTCTGCAGTTATATAAAAAAAACTGTACAGCTATAATTTCCATTGTGAGGGTGGTAACACTCATGATACGTGGTCCCGAAGAATGTTGGAACCTAGCCACCCTCCTTGGCACACTCCCAACATAGAATACATTAATATGTAATACGTAAAAGCAAAGTAATTGCCCATTGATGAGAATCACTACTTACTGGCTTCATAGTGAAGCAGAAGAACAGAAACAGAGCAAACATCACACTGTAGTTCCCAATTGGGGGTGCATGTGCAGCTTGATCAGCTATGTAAAGATAGATGGAGTTTGTATTTTCATGATAGCAGTGCACGTGTTTGTATATACATGCATTGCTTGCACCAACAGACCAGAAGTGAAGGGAAAGGATCCTCCTTGGGGAAAGATGTATTACAAAAAAAAAAAGTATTGGACTGTAGATTTCAATAGCTGGCCGTGGAATATTACTGTTTTCTCAATAGACAGTTTGATTTAATATCAAGTGTTTAGTGACACTTTACGTTATCCTTTTGGTATAGGCTCACTTCAGGTCTTAGTCATTCTCACTAAACTCAGTTTCAGTGCCTCTTTTGATATGAGTGTTTCTGGACATTTGTCAGGAGAAAGTCAAAGGCCCCTTTCACACTTGCGGACCGCTCAGATCCGCCTATCAGTTTTTCAGGCAGATCTGAACGGATGCCCCATGCATCTCTATGGGTCATCGGATGTCAGCGGAGACATGTCCGCTGACATCCGATCCGATCCTGTCCGTCAAATCCGGACGGATGGAAACCCTATTTTCCATCCGTCTGGCGGATGGGATCAGATGAGAATGGACAGACGGTCTGTTCTCATTCGATTCCCCCATAGAGAACAGCGAGGACCTGACAGCTCTGTCTCCGCACACAGCGTGGAAACATAGCTGCCATCCACCTGCTCAGCGGGGGATCGGCGTATCGATCCCTCGCTGAGAAAAACTGAGTCCGCCGATGGAGCAGCAAGTGTGAAAGGGGCCTTATTTGGGTTTGTTGTGGGTCAATTAGACTTATTTAGACCTAATCTGCTCATCATCTCCCTGTAGCAGAGATAAACTTATTCCCCAGAGATGGGCAGTTGTTCTGATGGAATAGTAAATATAGTTGTATGATACACACATCTATGTATTCATGTCGTCATACAAAACCCTTTTAATTCACACCCAGTCTTTTTGCTAAAAGAGTGGAAATGCTGCCCCTTTTAGGTTTGCCTTTTGTTTCACCATCCCAAAATATGGCAAATACCATACCCAATCTTGACAAAGCCTTAGCCTCTGGTTGGTTCCAATGAGCAGATTTATCTTTAACACATTTTCAAGAGAAACTTTTCTTCGTTACATTCCTGAAACAAGTTTTTCTTTTTTTCTCCAATGAGTAATTCTTGTAATCAATACCTATTTGCCAAAAAAACTTGAATTCTGAATGGTGATGATAAAAATAAAAAAGTTACCTATGATAGTAAGTACGGTACAGACCATTTCAGCCATTTTATGGTTCAAAATAAAAAACTTTATTATTTTTTTGGAATGGCTTGCTTATCTAGGCTGGATTCCTTCTTTTGTCATGACAGATGGGCTTCCCTATTTTCATAGTTCTTGTTTCAATGAATATGCTCAAAAAGTAAATATTTAAATGTCAGCGTGGTAGTGGTAAAACGTTATAGGGTATAGGGATTTCCCACTTTAATAAGACCTTTCCCTACAGATTTACCATATTAATATTCGCAATAATAAGGGGACCCATGCCTTTTAGCCTTCGAACACCTGGGAAATGACAGTAGTCAAGCTAATTGCATTATTTGTTAATACCATAACTAAATACATATTTATTTTATTTGTTGGCGCTGGCAGTTTAACACCCTCAATAAAGGACGTTTAACATTTGAACCACTGAAAACGAATTTCACAAATAATTAAAGGGTTGTGCTAAAGACATAGACAGTCGTTTAAATTTAGATCTGCAATAACATTTACTATTATTCTCCAGGGCTTTGACTGCTTGACAGAAACAAAGTACTCTGGGATTAATTTCAAGAAATGGTGCCAACTGTGTGCAATTTGCTGTAATTAAGACATGAAAGAGTACTAAATATTCAGATTAAAAGAGCCATGATTGAATGTGATAGAGAATCAAGGTGTGGCAACAAGCCAATAAATACCAGTCAGTCATGATGAGTACGAAATATTAATTGATTTGAAACCTACGCCAATGAAATATTACAATAAAGAAAACCAGATTAAACTAATTACAGCCTGGAGAACAGAATTAAAAAGAAAACATTTTGAGTGATTCCTAAAATGAAATTTTACATGTTCAGTATTCAATATACCAAGCAGAGACTACAGCAGTTAAATAATTACTCACACTTACAAACAGTAATTGCTTAACTCTTAAGAATTATATTTTTGTTGTATGTTTTTTCAAAGGGCGTTCATAAATATAAACATAGATTTTTAGTTTTGGAATAATAGCCCTCTTTAAATGTAGCAGGACAGTGTGCCAAAAGGAGATCTATGATGGAAACCTGAAATCAACAAAAATCTGTTCTGTAACAGATTTTTTTTTTTTGATGGGTTCAATGGGTGGACCAAAAGAAAATTCTATAACACCTCACTCTTAAAATGTAGGTGTTGTGATTGACATTGGCCATGTGACCAAGTCCTTGAGAGGGGCTTATTTTAGCAGGACAGAGTGGCAAAAGGAGATCTATGACGGAAATGTGAAATCAACAGAAATCTGAATTCTGTACCGGGGCTCTTATTTGTGAAGGGTTTAATGGGTGGTGCAAAAGAACCTTCTTGAAAACCTCACTCTTAGGCCCCTTTCACACATGCTGTCTGTTTTTCATCCATCCGTTGACGGATGAAAAACGGACATCAATGTATCTCTATGTAAAAACGGATGACAATGGATGATCATCAGTTAACATCCGTTTTCATCCGCTTCCGTCAATGTTTGTTTTTTTGAACGTATGAATGCCCTATTTTTCATCCGTCAAAAAAACGGATCGGACGAAAAACGGATGACAACGGATGAAAAACAGATGACAACGGATGACAATGGATGAAAAACAGATAACTGACGAAAAACGGATGAAGAACGGATAACAACTGACGAAAAACGGATGAAAAACGGATAACAACTGACGAAAAACGGATGAAAAACGGATAACAACTGACGAAAAATGGATGACAAGTGATGAAAAACGGATGAAAAACGGATGAAAAACTGATGAAAAATGGATGAAAAACGGATGAAAAATGGATGAAAAACGGATGGAAAACTGATACATTTTGACGTGACTGAACTGATGAACTGAACGGACCGTATGTGTGAAAGGGGCCTAAATTGTATGTGTTGTGATTACCATTGGTCCTGTGACGGGCTTACTTTAAACTTTCCTGCTGTACTATTTACATTGAAACAGCATATCACATGTGCCAAAAGATAAAGGGTTTTCATTTTATTTAGATTTTCATTTTTTTTTTAAGTCCTATTTTCCCTCGAAACATATCCTTTCAGAATGTTTTAGAGAAAAAACTCTGTTAAGCGAAGTGTTTGATTACATGACAGAGGTATAAACAAAATGTTAGTGGTTGTGTTTCTCTACTCTTCCATGTGTTATTATGATGGGCATAACTCCCTAACCTAAAAGTAAATGAGAAGCTGAGCTAGAGAAAATACCCGTTCGCAGCTGTGGGCACCTACTGCCAACTTGTGAATATCATGATAATGTGACTATCCATGCACCACTTGCATGGACTGTCATTCCCTCACCTCTACTGAACCTTTGGTATATAGGGCTTGTTCTGGAGATTGGAAAATACTCTGGCTTATAGGTACCAAAGTAAGAGTTTATTAAAGGTATATATTAGATAATTTGTTACCAGAATATCTACCATTATTAAAAACTTTGATGACCTTCTTGAAATATTGGTTACTTTTGACTTTAGGTCTGCCACATGAAAACACGCATGATACTATACTTTGCACATCATTATTGTGGTTTGCATTGTTTTTGTTTTGTTTTTTGTTTCTCTTTTGCTATGCATGTGTTTTTATTATTATTATTTCTGTTGATATTCGTGTTGTCTAAAGATAAATGTGGATCTACCATCTATTGTCTGTAGTGCCAGATACATTTTTTTGTGTGCTTTTCATCTTTACAGGCAATAAGCAAAAGAGATGACCTTCTGCGGAAATCTGAAGGCGATCTCCTGCAGGCAAAAGAAGGTATCAAAGAAAAAGCGTCTGAGGCAGAGCACCTTGACAGCGTGGTCAAGCAATTGGAAGAAAGAATCCAGGACGCACAGAAAAAAATGAATCAAAAGGAGAAAGAAAACGATGTACTCAGAGCTGAGATGAAGGACCTCAGCACAGAGCTACAAGAAGTGCATAAGCTCTACAGAGAAACAGGTAACATAGCCGAAAGGTACAGTGATAGCCAGTGGTGTGAGGGCACAGCCTGCGGTATGGCCTATACTGATAATGCAGACAGAAAGAATTTTTATTTTTATTGCAGAATGTTTCCACAGATATACAGCTGGCAACTAGAATTCAGTTATAAAGATGACTTATCGTTACAATCCTAATCAAATTGTATTGTCCATTCATCCGTTGTGACATCTTACTTCTTTTTTTCTTTTGTTTTTAATTGCATTATTTAGTACAACTGAATTAAAAACATTTTATATCACACTGTCAAGTAAAAATATTACACATTTTATATTATAATATTTACATAGTTACATAGTTAGTCAGGTTGAAAAAAGACACAAGTCTATCTGGCTCTACCAATACAAAACAAAAAACAGTAAAGAAAACCCAACCATACAATCCCATGTACACAATCCTATACCCGCAGTTGATCCAGAGGAAGGCAAAAAAAACCCCAGCAAAGCATGATCCAATTTGCTACAGCAGGGGAAAAAAATTCCCTCCTGATTCCCCGAGAGGCAATTGAATATTCCCTGGTTTAACTTTACCTATAAATATTTGTACCCATTTATATTATGTACACCTAGGAAAGAATCCAGGCCTTTTTTATAGCAATCTAGTAAGCTAGCCAGAACTACCTCTGGAGGGAGTCTATTCCACATTTTTACCCCTCTTACTGTAAAACAGTCATACAAGGAACATATTATGGTTTGATTTAGGCCAGCCATTACAATTTGATTGGACAGTGTGACCATTCAGGTTTCCCTAAGTCAGTAGTGCATGCTGGGAAATTTTCCTAAAGACATTTAATTCTTGGTAGCAGGGTTAGCATGCACTGTACCCATAAATGTGATTTCCACTTCTCAGCTTTGTGCAGACATTTAAAAAATCCATATTGAATGGGGCTATACTAATACAGCATACAATCCTTTTAGCACATGTTTAGTTGTTCGCTTTGACTTTTAAAATTTGGAGTTTGTGTCTTGTTGTGTTTGGGAGACAGGTAATATTTAAATAGTCAACATGACCTAAAATGCCTTTTTATGGCTATTAAAAAAAAAAAAAAATAGAATACAACTGTGGTTAAATATTGGCACAGAAAATCTGTGTTTTTTTTCTTTCATAAATTTTGAAATCTTCAGGTAACGCCTACATAAGCAAATAAAATTAAGTGTTGAATATATTAAATTAGGATGTCGTAAAATAGGTATTTTTAAACTCAAAATCAACTTATTGACTAACTTTGTTTCATTCCAGCGGGTTATTAACTTGAAAAGGCCATTTCCACTCGGGACTATATATTTTATGCCGTGACTTGTGGTTTCAGGCGTGAGATCACTAGACAAATGTTAAACACCAAGATCCCATTACAGGGTGATTCATAGAATTTATCATTTCTTTTGCTGCATTCATAAGTGTTTATCATCATTATCTTCCTGTTTGCCAGAAGTGACTGAAACAATTGAGCAAAGTCAAAATAATAGTTTTCTGCTTTGAAAGGGGGAAAGAATGCAAGCTCCTCTGAGAGCGATCGTCCTTTGTTTTATCATGAAGTGGGAATAAACAAGATACAGTCCTCTGGCTGTTGCTCAACAGCAAATTCTGCTCTATATGTTTGTGGCAGTCTGAGGATTATAAAGGCTTTATTCTATAAACAGCTGGACTGGAGAACACTTGAATATGAAAATTAAAAAAAAAAAAAAAAAATGATTATCTGAAGGAATAAGTGTCTTTATTGCTCACAGCAACCAATCAGGCCCTGAGTCCTCTACAGCTCCAGATGTTACTGGTACATTTAAAATAAACCACATTAGAAAATAAGGATAGCAAGATAGATGTCTACCCAATAAGGACGAGTGATATGATGTCTGATATATAGAATCATATTTCTACTCTGGCAGGACCAGATGCAGTATTTTTTCCTACCTGCTGTGGATATAGTATCTGTCTAGTGATAGGCTGATTTTTCTCCATAGAAAATGGTATGAATGGCATCCACTTGCACAGTAAATATGTGCTTGTGTTAACCTCCCTGGCGGTATGATTCTTTCGGATTTTAGGTGCTGAAAGCGGTACCATTATTTTGCATGTAATTCGTAAGAATAAGCAGCCCAAACCACCTATTTACATGTTATTTTTTATTACTGTGCGCTCTTCTTTATAACATCTCGGGTATGATAAAGTTTGAAACACAAAATCATAAATTATAATATAATAAAAAACTATAAATAAGTTAAAGTATGTAAGTATGTATACATATATATATATATATATATATATACGTATATATATACAGTGTATGTATGTATGTGTATATATATATATATATATATATATATATATATATATATACACATAAAAAGTACAGTAAAACTGCAGGAAAGGGCACTGGGGGGCAAACTAATGTGATTTGTTTTATTTTGCATTGTATCAGTGTGTTTGATGTGTTTTACATTTTGAATTTGCCGCCGGTTCCACTCCCCTGCGAACTTCACGTCGCAGGAGACGGAAGCCGGGGGCACGGAGAGGATCGGGAGAAAGATCCGCCGGTGACAATGTAAGTAACCCCGCTTTCAGGATCCAGCGATCTTCCTAGCGGTACCCCGAGTGTGGCTCGGGGTTACCGCTTTTGGCTCTGAAATTTGACCCCGAGCCACGCTCGGGAATACCGCTAGGAAGGTTAACAGTTGTAAGCATTCATAATAATTCCCTTACTACTCCAATCGGTGCTAAAATTATGAAAATGAGGCTGTATTTGGGACAGGTCACTTAGATGCTAGGTAATAAAGGAGCTGTAGAAATATTCACCCTTTTTGCCCTAATATTCAGAAAGGATTTAACTAGACATGTACCAACATAAGAATGAAAGGAAATTGGGGGTAAAATGGGGAGCCACAGAAGGGGCCCTACCTGCATAAACCTACAGTTTGAATAATGGAGGGAGAGGGGGAAACATGAGGCATTAGTGGTTGTTTTGTAGAAAGAACCAATCATCTCTTAATATAAAAATAATACTTTTTAACATGAATACGGTATGGCACAGTCACCTTCTTAGACTTCACACAGAGACAGAAATAAATTTTAGTTTTGTGTCTTGAAATGTGTTCCTGAGCCTAGAATTGGTTTGCAAAAGATGTTTGATATTGTTGATTGTAGATATTCAATGACAGGATGCATGTGTTAGGGTTATCAAAATCCATGTAGGATAAAAAAAATATTATTAAAAGTGTTTGGTACCCCAACAATTCATATTCCTGATATGTACCTGCTGTACCATGTACTTACATAGTTACATAGTTAGTCAGGTTAAAAAAAGACACACATCCATCTGGCTCAACCAATAAAAAACAAACAAAAAAGAAAACAGTAATGAAAACCCTACTATACAATCCCATATATACACAATCCTATACCCGCAGTTGATCCAGGGGAAGGTGAAAAAAACCCCAGCTATTATTACTTGCATGAGAAGGTATCCTATTCTCTTTGTCTTGCTTCCTTTATGTGAAATCCCTGGTGTTCCTGCCAGCCCCCTTGTTTTCCTAATAAAACTAACCCCACTAATCAGGAGAACACACCATGGTCAGTTCTCTAGCTATGCTGGGAACTTAGTTTACTCTCCTGTAATGATCGTGTCCTGACACGCTCCTGCTGCACAGCCACTGGGAAGCTCAGTGTGCTGCTGCTTCTCCTCCCTTCAGCTCTTATAGTCGAGAACAGATGGAATGTGATCACTTAGAAAAAAAGGGAAAAGGTATTTGCAATGTTTTTTTTTTTATATCTATACAAAAATGTTTTGCCTTTTATTTCTATTTTTAAATTGAATGACTTGTTTTACAAGCTGAGGATTTAAAATCACGTTAACATGTCAATTAAAATGTGAAGAACTTATAATTTAGACTACTAGGTTATATATAGGAAATAAAAGTAGTGGAGACCTGCTTGAGGTGATAATCCTAAATACAGTATTTAGTCTCATTTTTATATTGTAAGTATTTTTATCTTGCATTTTGACCAAAACTGAAAACACAAATCCTGAAAGGCAGTTCCTTATTGTGCCTCAAAGGATGTCCCGTGACAGAAAGAACACCCAGTACTGTATTCACTTTAGATGTTTTAGAACAAAATTGTGGATGTGATACTCATGAGTCTTTTCATAGCATTGTTGGGTTGTATTTAATAATAAATGACTATTAATATGAATAATTTGTTTGTACTTTAAAGTAAGACTGAGAAAGGATTAGAGGAAGAATTGTGCTTTGTGTGCTGTGTTTTAGTACCCACTGTGTTAAGTTCTAGTTTTTCCTCAATTCCCCCTGTTGCGGAGCTTCCTCAAGCTGTTGCTGTCGTGTAGTTAATTGATGAGCATGATCACTAAGGATAACAAGCTAAGCTAATGTGAAATATTTATGTAAATGGCTAGTAGTAGTTGGTCACATTCAACTAAACTTGTTGTTTAACCACTTCAGCCACAGAAGGTTTACCCCCCTTCATGACCAGGCCATTTTTTGTGATACGGCACTGCATTACTTTACTTGACAGTCATACAGTGATGTGACACTGTACACAAAACAATTTCTCCACAATTAGAGCTTTCTTTTGGTGATATTTGACCACCTCCGCAGATTTTATTTTTGTTCTATAAACAGAAAAAGACCGAGAATTTTGAAAAAAAAAACAGTATTTTTTTACATTACACATCCAATAAAAAAAATGTAAAAAATCAAATTTCTTCTTCAGTTTAGGCCAATATGTATTCTGCTCCATATTTTTGGTAAAAATAAAACCCAATAAGCATATATTAAATTGGTTTACGCAATAGTTTTAGCATCTACAAACTATGGGATATTTATTATTTTTTTTTACCAGTAATGGTGGCGATCAGTGACTTATAGCGGAATTGCAACATTGCGGTGACCAATTGGACACAGTGACACTTTTGACACATGTTTGGGGACCAGTGACACCAATACTGGGATCAGTGCTAAAAAATATGCATTGTAGCTGTACTATTGACACTGGCAGACATAAAAACAGAAGAGGACAGGCGCCACTCAGTAACAAGCAAAGTTTATTGCACAAAGGACATAGCACACTTACATAGAGATTAGGTTCGGTCTTCTCCTGATGGCTTCTCTACCCCTGTATGGCATGGCGCTTCTTCCTGACAGCCGGACCCACCGGACCAGCAGCCGGGAGATGACGCCACTGAATGAATTCCAATGGGGGAGCAGGACCAAACCACAGACGGCGGTGAACTGCTCATCGGCTACTGATGACGAGCGGTTCACCGCCGTCTGTGGTTTGGTCCTGCTCCCCCATTGGATTTCATTCAGTGGCGTCATCTCCCGGCTGCTGGTCCGGCGGCAATAAACTTTGCTTGTTACTGAGTGGCGCCTGTCCTCTTCGATTTTTATGTGTGTCAGCGGGATTCTGGCTTTTGCCTGCCTACTGCGCTGCCCTCGGAATCAACATCGGATCTATGCACTTCTCTCCACCCTATCCACATCCCAGTACGGGTCCCACTGGTCGGCACAAGCGCCCAACACATCTCCCTTTTTATTGACACTGGCAGGGAAGGGGTTAACATCAGCGGCAATCAAAGGGTTAAATGTGTCCCCGGGGGGTGCTTGTACTGTAAGAAGACAGAGATCCGTGTTCCTGCTTAGCAGAAACACAAGATCTGTCTTCTCCTATCACAGAATGGCGATCTGCCTTGTTTACTTAGACAGACCTCCGCTCTTTCTGCCTTGGGAACAATCGGCGGGTCCCAGCGAACATCAGCTGATTGGCTCCCACTGTGCCTAATTACATCTGAAGCTGGTCAGCGGCAGCGCGGGTGCACGTCCCAGACCAGGAAAAGCAAAATCACGTACAGGTACATGATTTTGTGCTGAGAGGCTGCCCGCTGCATTTAATCATGTGGGGCAGTCCAGAAGCTGTTAACGTTGACATTTGTTGCCACTCATTCAGGTAGCTTTCTCAGTTTAAGCTACTTGTCGAAACATCTTCAACATTACAGAACAAGTCCAGGTGATTGTGACTAACTACTACTTGATATACCATGGCCTGAACAAATGAGAAACTTCACAAATATGTTGTCGAAAAACTTTCCAAGAAATTTGCTGTGATGCAGTGATGTGAAAAACACGCCACACTAAATCGCACGGTACTGCTGTACCTTGCGATCTGGTGTTTGCAAAAGCATTGCATTTGCAAGCTGTGTTTGGGGTGCCATTACCAATGTATTGTCCCCTGCAGCAGATTGCAAAGGCAGCATGTTTTGAATGCAATGAAGGAAGCGTACACAGAACAAACCTTTTCTGCATGTTCTGGTGTGAACTGACCCTAAAAGGCTAAGAATGTTACTAATGGTTTTGATCTCTTCTTGTTAAGCAGTGATAAGGAAGTTCCTTACACATCTTCATGGAGAGCCGGCCTGACATACATCATCCAATGGGTCTGCATGCTGGCTGAGAAAAATATGTTTTGAGAACCTCCCTCACAGCTGATAGAATGTGTCACAAAGCAAAATATCTAGTTTAGATGCCTCTAGTGGAAACAGCCGTCACTGTACTCATTGAGGGAATTAGTTCCAGGGCAGTAAATCCACTCACACTAAATCTAAATAGTATCAGGTACACCATCCTGTCAAGTCATGAGTCAGGAGATGGGAGCTTCTCTGAGGCTTCTTACACAGGTTTTTTCCTTAATGCCAATTTGTCTTTAAAATTGTAGCACTTTAGTTTACAGATGATCTACATAGGTGACTGTTTATTATATGTTACCAGCAATTTGTTGGCCTTCACCTCATTTGTAGCACATTGGTTATGGTGTTTTGAATAAAAAGCAGATGTTTGCAAAGGGTTAAATTGCTTATTAGCTTAAAGAGGTGTTTCTTGAAGCCTCACCCCTTTGACCCACTTACCCTCACCTTCACCACACCACCCCACCCTCGCCACTCTGTTGGTCTGTCCATGCCCTCATGAAAAGCCCTGCTCTTCAGAGTGTGGGAAAGCATGTCACCTCCTCCCATGATGCGGAGCTTGGGCCTGAGCAGCCAATAGCCAGCTCCAAACGCTGACTTCTGAGGAGGAGGAAAAGCTGTCATCCCTGTGTATACTCCAACCATCTGACACAGAGCTTACACAGGATTTTCTAACCTGGCTCCCAGGAAATTCTGTCACTTTGCCTTTTCAAATTTCAATTCAAAATTATATGTAAACTCTCCCCTTGTAAAATAACTCATTAAGTTTAAAGCAGAAATAAAAGGCATAACATTTGTATATAGCTATAGAAACTGTATAAATGCCTTTTTACAGCTGGAGAATTGAACATGCTGTGTTCTTCTGCTTAGGGTGGTCAGAGCACTTGATAGAAAAGCAGAGGAACTGGCAGGAACACCAGGGGAGGGGGGGGGGATTTACTAAAATCTGGTGTAATTGCAGCCTCCAGGTTTTGTTGCCAAAGTTTAATTGAACAAGCTGAAGTTAGAAGCTTGTTGACTACCATACAGAGCTACACCAGAATCAGAGTGCGCCAGTTTTATTAAATCTACCCCCAGGGCTTTCACACAAAGAAATCGTTACTAAGAGAACAGGATACTTTTTCATACAAGTACATGGTACAGCAGGCACATATCATCCTTAAAGTGATAGTCTCTATGAGATTAAAATCACTCGTGTAGTTTAGCCTTTTGTGGTTAGCATGGTGGTATTGCAGTACTGGTGTCAGTTTTATACCACAGACACTATTTTCAGGGTGTTTATATGTTCTTTCTATGTTTGCATGGGTTTCCACCAGGTGCACCAATTCCCAGTATCATATATTAAAATTATGAGGGATTGGAATTGGTGTGTGTGTGTCAGGAACATTATAGGGGCAGGGGTGAACATGTATTTAACCAGTTTACGACCGCCCGCCGCAGATGTACTGCGGCAGGCAGCTGCTCCCAGGCTAATCACCGACATGTACAGCACTCACTCTTGGGAGTCTAGGGGGTGAGCGTGCACCGCCGGCAGCACGCTCCCGCCCCCGCTCATCAGTGGGGAAGCCCCATTACAGCGGGAAGGCAGCTCCGATTGCCGCCTGACAGCCGCGATCGTTCCCTGCTGAGAGAGGACAGTCGGCTGTTGTAAACACAGCTGACCGTCCTTCTCCCTGGAATGATCATAAAGCCTCTATATAGGATCACATGTCTCTATGGTCATTTCAGAAGCCACACCCCCATATAATTAGAATCACTCCCCTAGGCTCACATTTAACCCCTTGATCACCCACAGGGTTAACCCCTTCCCTGCCAATGGCATTATTACAGTAACAGTGCATAGTTTTAGCACTGATTACTGTAGTAATGTCACTGATACCCCCAAAAGTGTCAAAAATGTCAGTTAGGGGTCCGATCTGTCCACCGCAATGTCGCAGTCCTGCAAAAAATCGCAGACCGCCGCCATTACTAGTAAAAAAAAAAAAAACAATAAAAATTACTTCAATCTTTCCCGTAGTTAGTAGACACGATAACTTTTGCGCAAACCAATCAAAATATGCTTGTACGTTTTTTGTTTTTTTTTTACCAAAATATGTCGCAGAAAACAAATTGGCCTAAAATGTTAAAAAAATGTTGATTTCTAATTTTTGTTTGGGGAATGTCCTATAGCAGAATGTGAAATATATATATATATATATATATATATATATATATTTTTTTTTTTCAAAATTGTCGCTCTTTTTTTTGTTTATAGCGCAAAAAATAAAAATTGCACAGGTGATCAAATACCACCAAAAGAAAGCTCTATTTGTGAGGAAAAAAACATAAGTTTAGTTTAAGTACAATTGTCTTGTGCAATTGTCCGTTAAAGTAGCGCAGTGCCAAATTGCAAAATAGGGCCTGGTCAGGAAGGGGGTAAAATCTTCCGGGGCTGAAGTGGTTAAGGAAGGAAAGTACTCTGCATACAGCTGTTTAAGGGTTGGAGGGTCAGTACCTCTGAATATCTAGTATATGCTTATCTTGCATATAATACAATGATGATTATTTGAGAAGTGAGAACAGTCAAAAGGAAATCTTTTGGGTTAAGAACACTCACTTTAGCAGATGCTGGTGACGTATTTCGGAAGAAGGGAAAGCTCTAGAACAGGTATAGTAACAGTCTATGGTACATTACCAGTTCGCTGCTCGAGCACGTTATTTATTATTATTATTATACAGGATTTATATAGCGCCAACAGTTTGTGCAGCGATTTACAATATGAGGGAAGACAATACAGTTACAATACAATACAGGAGGAATTAGAAGGCCCTGCTCTTTAGAGCTTACAATCTAGAAGATTTTACTTGGAACGGTCATGTCTGGCTCTCCGGTGAACTCGTTTAAGTACAGCGTCGCGCGACTGCGCAATTGTCCGTTAAAGTAACGCAGTGCCGAATTGCAAAATAGGGCCTGGTCAGGAAGGGGGTAAAACCTTCCGGGGCTGAAGTGGTTAATGTATATTCTATAATGTGCTATTAAAATATAAAATAGGTAACCTAAGTGAACTTCTACAGATTGTTACAAACAGTGTTTAAGTATGAATAAAACACTCAGCTGTTTCTTTTAGGTCCCTTATTTAAGTAAAAGAAACCTTTCTACTTTCATTCTTCACCATGGGACATGTCAGTAACATGCCGGCTTACAATGACACTTTTTAATGTTTACACATGTCTACAGAATTACATTTTTCATCATTGGTCTTCTCAGATCAACCAAAATATATCAACAATACACATGTTCTAGTATGAAAGATATGAGACGAAAGCTGCTTTAAAAGCTTTATTTAATTTAAACCCTTTAAATGGGAGGAAAACAAAAGAGCAATCAAAACAAAAGCCAGAGATGGCATAGAGTGCTGTGTGAGATGGGTGTGCCAAGAGTGTTTTTATCTGCCATCAGATTGCACGTTTCTCTGTAGTCCTGAGCAGTGTTAATTCAAGGTAAATGACTTTCACTGCCTGTCATAGCTTTCCTCCTCGATTGGATCTGCTGTGAAATGAAATCCCAGAATGAGATCCTGGCACACACTTTACTGTCAGCCTGTCTGTGTGCTTGTCACATGACTGCAATCCCTTCTCTGCTGTCTGTGTGTGTGAATATATTTCTTCCCTCTTCACTACAATATGTGCAAGCTATAAAGAATGATACTAGTGCAGTGTCTCCCAAAGTGTGGGGCCACTCATATACTTTAAAACATTGTCTGATTGTAATGCATTTTCTTTGCTTCCTTAATTATCTCCTTTATATTAAACTGCCTTCCTTTTCATATTTTCACAATTCTTCATTTTGCTCTGTCCTCCTTGGCTCATCCATTTTTGCAGATTTTGCTGCTTGGTGATATGGGATTTTTACACCACATGCTTATAAAGTAAAGTAAAAATACTGTATATAATTTATGAAGTGATTCATGCATCTTTCATTTTTTGTATTAAGTCCAAAGGTGAATTGACCGTAAAACAGCCCCCAATTCTAGTTCTTTGCCAAATTCTATAATTTTCTAATGGTTTTAGAACAATGTGATTGGGCTACCTGAACTAACCACATTTCACTTTATTGAATTCATATTGAAAGATTAAATCTCTTTGGTTGCTTTTTATTAATGAAGTTTAGGCCATTTAGACATTTATCCTATTAAATAGGTCAGGTTGTGATAGCAGCCATGGTCCTGGTTGACTTTAAGGCTACATGTACTCGGGACGTTTTAAAAAGTCCTTTGAACGCTGGAATTTAGCAGCTATGTAAAGGACGTTTAAAACGTCCGTTGTGTCGCGTTTGCAGCCGCATTTAGCGGCATTTAGCGGGCGTTTGTGCTCAGATCCGTTTTTAGAGGACAAAAAATCATTCCCCTTTAAACAGTAAAAACACAAGCGCTAAACGCGGGTGATCGCGTTCGGTCACGTTTTGCGTTTGAAACGCCGGTAAACACACGTTCTGAACATCCTGAACGCAAATAATTGCTTTCCAAAAAACGGCACTGAACTCAACTGCCTGTAACTGACTGTAAACGACTCAGTGTACATGGACAGCTAAGATAACATAGAGGTGGGTTCAGGGGCTTCTGAAAAAAACGCCCAACTGCTCCTAAACGTCCGTTTACAAGTAGCAGTGTACATGAGGCCTAAAATCCAACTTGGCAACTCACTGAGAGATGGGACAGCAATGTTTCAACTTTTTACTTTGGTGATTTTACTGTTTGTTTGGGAGTAGATAAACCAAAAAATGTATACACTTATAGAAAATGTTAAATGCCTCCAAAGGTGTCCCATATTTACTAATGGAGTTTCAAACCTCTGAGTGAATGAATCCCTTTGAGATTCATTGCAGAAGTGGGTAAAGAGTTCCTTGAGGTTCTGCCAACCCATTTCCTTCTCATTAGCTTCTTTTTTCATCCAGTGATTGTAAACATTGTAACATTCTTTATTACAGTTTTTCTAAAATCAATTGAAACTCCAGTATAATGCATAGGGGAAAAAGAAGACCCTGAATTGTTTTTAAACCCTCTCTGGTGAAGACACACATGCTTGCTGAATGACATTTTGTCTAATACTATCATAGAAGGATGACACTCTTAAACCTTTTACTCACCCATACAACACCAGATGCCCAGTGTACAAGGCCAGTTTCATTGGATGAGTGGGGTGTTCTTTTTTTCATTAGAAACATAAAAGAAGAGGCAGATTGCAGATTAGCCTGATTATTTTCTCATTTTTCTTCTACCAATATCTGCAAGCTGCAAATCTACCTGTTCCATGTGGCTCATCTGTGTACTGCTTTTTTTTTATACTGAAACCATTTTCAAACATATACTGTAAAATATAAAATGAAATAATTGCAACAATAATAGTTAAACACCTTTTCAACTTAGGCACACATCATAGTATGGCCTTCACACATGTAACAAGCAATTAGATGTCAGTGCTGCCTAAAGCATCCACTCAAATGACCTCTATTGAATCTCTGATAATAATGTCTCTGATGTGTTTAATTCTGGTAGCAGCATCTTTCTTTTCTTTGTTTTTTATATCATGGTTGAGGTCTTAAGTACAAAGAGAAGTGATGCCCTGTAACCAATAGCAACCCATCAATAATATCTTTACAATAGTGTAAGGCTGGCCATACACAGTTTGAACCAGGCACAGATTTGAACCATTAACGGGCAGGCTGAATGTACCAGGTTGGTTGATCAATCAGCCTGGGTGCAGCCATCCTGCCGGATTCTCTTGCGATTATCGCTAGTGACTGCTATAGCTGCTAGTGATAATCACTGCCTTCTCAGCACGGCAACCCGTGGTTGCAGGAAAGAAATTTGCACCCTGTATAGCCTACTTTAACACACACTGCCCTGACTTTGTGATATATTTCTAATATTACTAAATATAGCACATGCATGCCTTTTAGGGAGCTAGTACATCCCAAAACGCATAGTAGCCTGTCAGAAATTTGATTTTAATGCATCAGGCTACTATAAACTGAGGTTTAATTTCTTGTATTTTGTTGCTTCAGTAGGCACATAACTGTTGCAGTTTGTATTGCCAAACTGAATGAATCCATGTTTTTTAGCACTCGAAGCAATAGAGAATAAAGTGTATTTGGTCAGGTGTTCAGTAAACATATATAAATGGCACAGGAAACCTTTTTTTATGCTGAACACAAAAAAAAAACATACAGGGCAAAAAGGGTTGGAGTCCTGTAGTCAAATATTAATGAAGTCATTGTGAATGTTATAGACAGACAATGTCAGCACCTTCATTTTCCACTTCCCTATTCACAGCCTAGCCAGATACTTGATTCTAGATAAAACCCCTAGAGGTCTACTGCAAATTCTTTTTCAATACAACCAGATCATTGCAGATAATTGTATTACACAGGGTATTGATCCAAGATCGCCGTTCACCGGAAGCCTGTGTGTATATATGGCTTTTTCAGGTTTGTTTTTTTTTTTTTTATACTTTTCTGTTTGCCGTTGTTTTACAAAGCATATTATAACCTTTCCTATTTATTGTTCGCACATCATATGAGTGTGCCTTTGTGTGATTCACCTGTAAGGAAAAGCAAGGTGGAAACATCAGAGAAATTACCTCTTTACAACAATCTATTGATCACTTTAAATCAAAGAAGTATGTTTGACATGAGATTACCTGCCAGTTTGAACATTAGGTACACTATGTTATAGCTCGGGGCAGTTGTAAGTCTGCCAAAGGGATTGTAAATAAAGCATGCAGCTGCTAGTGCCTCTGGCCTGGGATCAACTAGAGCTCAAATCCAGGGCATGGGTAAACGTAAACCAATTTAACCCTTCTTTTTCAGCACCTCACTTCTTTTTTTTCATGAACAGGTGCTCTTTAGCTCCCTTGTTTTATTTATTTTTTTTTTTTTCAGTGTGATTTCTTTACTTAAAACTACATTTTCCACTTTATAAATAAATGCAGGCATTCTAACACTAATTGTGTTCATGTTTAAATTTATAAGTAAATTAAAGTTTTGCATTTTTTTGGAAAATGGAATTATCTTTTATATTACTCTTAATTTTATTACTAATAATGATTTCTGGTAATTACGTTTTTAATTTTTTTTTTTTTACATTTTTAAAAATTAATTTTTAAAATATTGTTATGTTCACATAAATAAGCAAATCACATGCTTCTAATTTTAACTGTACATTTTTGCAGTCCACTCATTTTGTTTCAATATGGATACTGCATTTCTTTAAATTTATTTAGCATTTTAAAAAAAACAATGGCATTTGAATGGTTGCATAGTGCAAAAATAAAATGAAAATGCCCTGGTGTTTATGCTTTATCATACAGCTAGAGTGTGATTTCCGAAGCTGCTGGACTTTCGAATAAATTCAATTGCAGCATCATTTAAGGATGTCTTGTTTCTTAAAGGGCATCGGTGGCCCCTTTTCTTGTAGCCTATATATAGTTGCTTGTAGCATTGAGCCATGCTACCTTGTGTCATACATTTCTTTTTTTTTTTTTTACATTTGTATCTTACCTTTTATTTAAAATGTTGTGTAATTCAAATATTTTGAGGTCCTTTTTTTCGGTCTTCTTAACTCAAATTTTTATTATTATAGATATGTGTGAGTAGGTTTGTGTGCAAACATACCGTAAACATGAAAATCATAAATGTGTGTGTATGGAAGTCTGTCTGTCTCTGACTGTTTATATACACAAGCGCACATATAACTGATGCATGTAGTACCCTTGTGTGTGTGTGTGTGTGTGTGTGTGTGTGTGTGTGTGTGTGTGTGTGTGTGCGTATGTATGTATGTATATATATATTTGTGTGTGTATATATATATATAAATATATATGTGTGTGTGTGTGTGTGTGTGTATATATATATATATTTATATGTGTATATATGTATGTATACATGTGTGTGTATATATATATATATATATATATATATATATATATATATATATGCACACACATATACACACACACATATAATACTACAATTTCCTGCTGTGCAATTCAGGGAAAGTGATTGCCTTCCAGGGACTGATGTTTTCTACATAAGCTGATACACACCTGGTAAAGGGAACAAAATGTTGCCTCATCTAAAACATTCAAGGCTTGACACTTGCAAAGCCAAAACCATTGCTTTAGAGTGAGGGGAAAAAAGCTGATTTACTGTGTGATTACATTTCCTTTATTGGGTAATGGCAGCACTCCCCGCTCCCCTTTCCCCCTTAGTGAGATTTTGTTTTACAGCCTGGAGGGTTTATCTTAGATTTTGAAAGGAGTCTCACTTGAAGTTGTTCATTAGATTGCGTCCGTATTTCAACACGTGTTGAAATTATTAAACGTTCCACTCATTTGCTCAAAGAGATGCAGATGTACTTGGAAGTTAACCCTTCTTTTCCCAAGTGGGACCTGCTGCGGAGTGCATTGCAGCACACACTGCCACTTAAACCATATGCTAGTTTATAAAGAAAATTCTGAGGGTAGTGTGATTATGGTAATGTATTGATTTTTCATAAAAAAAAAAAAAAAAAAGTGTAATTTCTCCTTGTAATTTCCCAACTCTACCTTTTTAAATTTGTGCTTTTTATTTGTATTCTTTTTTTTTTTTTTTTTTTTGGTCTTTTGTTAAACGGAACAAATTTTTTTTGCATATTTTTGTTTGTTAAAAGGACCCATGAAAATAGCATGTTTAGGTGCAATAGTGTTGCCCCATGATTAAGAAATAAAATAAAAATGGCATTTTGTGCTCAAATACATTACACATCACTATTATTGTTTGTTAATTGTGCAAATAAACTAATTTAACGAATCAGAAATGAAACAAATTGAGCCGATTAATTAGTTGTGACAGCCAGCATATAATTGTCCAAATGACTATATAAATTGGTGTGGAAATACCCCCCTTTTGTTATATTTGCCACCATCCTTGTATACACCTATGCAGTTTTAAATATGTATATAAAGAAAGTATCTTATGGTGACACTGTAAGCTTTCTGAAATAGACATATTTTCAGCTGTGTTGCTTTTTAGTTGTAGTAGTTTTCGGATTTTCTATTTTGTGATTTCTTTAAGGGGTGACTAAATAGCATTTTTCGCATATGTAATTAGCAAGGAATCTATAAGGACGTGAGAAAAGTTTTCCACCATTGACATTGATTCTGTTGCAGCTCTCTTCCATTGATATCATATCTAACCTTTTAAAATGTGATCAATGATGCCACATGATTAATCTTTAAGATACATAAAGTGTGCTTCTGTTCAGCGGCAGATGTTTCAGATATCCAGCTATATGATATCCACCTTTGCAAGACAGATGATGATAATTCACTGAGTTAAGATGCTTGTCTCACGCCTTCGGGCAAGTTCAGAGAAAAAAAAATAAAGTAGGGCCTTTCGGATCAATATCAAAGTGTTTAGTTCATTCCTACTGCATGTTGATGGCTTAGACATTCTTTAAAGTATGCAAATTTTAAACAACTGCGATTAGCAAACATTTGCAGCATAATGACAGCAATATGAAGTCAATATATTTTGATCAAATATTAAAATTGAATATAGAAAATCATACCAAATGTATGTGATCAATGGATAGATAGACACACAAACACACAGACACATAGATTTGTATATTTTTATTTTGTATTAATATAGTGCTAATTTATATATTCCACCGCTTTCCGAGATAGATGTGTATTTGTGTATGTATTGTGTATATATGTACATAGTAATAGCATGCACATGCAATATTCATAGATAGATATATACATTCTTATTTTATTTCCTATGGACGATGTAAAAAGTTATACTGTATATTTATTTTTTAATAAAGGCTGTGCTGAAGAAACAGGCAATATTTGTATTTGATAGGCAGCAAGCTTTTTATTCAAATTGTCTCCACATATCATTTTGGACGGCGGTCAACAAAGAACAAAGGGAAATGTCTTTGTCTTAAAATGGCTTTTTTGCAGAAAAAAAGACCTGCTAGTGTCTGCTCTATTTATTCTTGGGCTGGTTACTGAGCGCCATCTATTGGTTGACCTTGAAATCACTAGCAATGCTTTGAAACAACCATAGCAATAGGTCTAAATAAATTGACTAACAGTGCAAGCCATGAAGTGCTATGTTTTAACTGTCGTATATGTTTGCTATTAAGTTTAAAACGGATTCACGGCACTGTTTGTAAAGTTAGTAGCAATTGTAAATTTAAGTTTATTTGTGTAAGAAGTACATGGGGTTTATAAGTTAATGTTGGCAGAGTAAGAGTTAAAGCATGGTCTGACCTATGGAAATACAGACTTTTTGATTATTAAGATATGAACATTAAACTTGTCAAAAGGATTCATTTTAGGAATTAGAATAAGATAATAACAGAAAGAAAGCTTAAAGTAAAACTATGCATTTTCTTTACTATTCTTTGCTATGTTTTTTTTTTTTTTCTTGCTATCCTTTAGCACAAGAACTTGCCAGTCAAGAAGAAAAACTTCTTCTACTGGAATCCAGCTTGAAAGCAACTCAAGAGCAGCTAAGCGAGCAAATAGCTGAGACCGTTCGCCAAGAACAGAACAGCAGAAAATACCAGACAGACCTGAAGATCCTTAAAGAACGACTCACAGCTTCGGAGGAAGAAAATAGTGAATACAAGTGAGTGACCACTGACATATATTTTAAAGCAGGCTAGATCGCTATATATTCTATCAGCCTAGCTGCTCTGAGCATGCTTGTGCATCACACATTAAACTAAGTTTATCTTATTTCAGTTTCCCCTGCAGAATTGCATGTTACTCTATATTCATATTCATGCAGTTGCATGTGTAAATATTCGATTCCTAAGCAGAGCATTAAAGGATCATGTTTCTCTTAGCGTGTTCCAGGAAACAAGGTGTCGGCATTCCTTTTAGAAGTCTTCTATGGCACCGCAGTGGGGGCAAAAGTCTTAATTTTCCAACACTGAAGAGTACAAAGGTTACATATGGCTCTTGTTGTCTCTTCTTCTTTGTTAAAGCAGCTGACTTGAAGCAAGATGGTACCAAATTATGCTGAATGCTCTGATTGCATTTCTTTCCTGTTACTTCACTGAAGGAAGACAGATCAAAATAGCCATAATTTTAAACTGGATCTTTGATAAGAGCTCAGCATTCATGATAGAGGCCCCTGTTCACTCTATATGCGTCTTCAAAAAACAAAAAGATGCATTATTTACCTCTTATTGCTGTGCTTTAAAGTCAGACATGTGCCAGAGTTGAATGTCTAAAGGTCTTTAATGACCTGTTTACTAAATCCTCCAAAATAATGATCTATCACAATGTCCTTATTATATATCAGGTTGTCTTTTTACATCCAGAGTGTACATCTACAACAGTTTTGTGTATTTTACATAATTGGGCCTCATTATGGTTATATTAATAAGTTGTTGTGCCTTTATTTTGGTGTAGTGTAGTTATTTGTCAGGTTTCCCAATCTGACTGTGTCCGCCCCTTTAATTGAATAATTTGTGTACCAGGCTATCCCCCTTTTCTAAGCTTTTCATATTGAGGTTGAAAAATAATCTGATACCGAGACGTAAGTGTAGCAAAAGTTTCAGATTGCCTTACCAAATCTTCCCAAACTCAGTTGAAGGTTATCTGACTGAGCAGCGCATGGATATTAGATTTTCTTAATTGAATTGAAAGTTTGGAGTGACGACTTGTGTAGTCATAATATGTGCTGGGGGTTGTTGTGGAGCACACAGTTTGGGTCTAGTGAATGAAACTTAGGTCATGCATTTTACAAAGCACTTAAAATAATCTCTGCCACTGCTCCTTAAACTATCTGCAAAGTTTTGAAGCTGACCTCCTACTGTGTGAAAAGTGATACCCCATTCACAGGAGCCAAAGCCCTAAGTAGGCCTATAAACATGTTTATTAATATGAATTGTTAATATTATTAAGCAAAAAGAATCAACAGTTGGTTGTTGGTTCCTTTTTTGCTTTTTTTTTTTTTACATTTTTTTTTTTAAAGAAAAAAATGTAATACTGAACAGTACAAACTTAGTTTTTTTTTTAACCTGTATTATTATTGTAATTGAAGGGCATTATTTATAATACTGAGTGTAAATTATTCAAGTATGCAAAATATGTTTACACAGTAGGTAGCGTGATTGGCATACAAAATGTAAGTGCATTCCTTAGTTGTATAATGATAACACTGTTATAAAATATTAACAGTTCTAAAAAAGCACTATGCTTAAAAAGTTGGTGTTCTGGGACCGTTATTAAATATTTTCATTATTAATTTATTTTTTTTGCTATTTATGCTAGTTTATAATATATAGAGTGTTTAATTTAAAGCATTTTTTTGCAAAACTATATAAAAAAAAATAATAGTATCATAAGAAAACTTTTTTTTTTTTTTTTTTTTAGAATAATTAAAGTTTATAGGGTGAACTTATTTTTTTTTTTTTCTATTAGTGAATACATTTTTTTTCTGTGTATGACAGTTGAAAATTTGATGATGATTTAAATTCTGATATCACAGAATTGCTTTTAATTTTTCTATGTGTATATATTTATTTCAAAATCAGCTCAGACCTGCTCCATGTAAAATACTTGTCCAAAGCTTCCAGTGGGCGGCTGGAAATCGTAATAATTTGTTGCATCGATTTTTGTGCGGCTGTGCAGCTGAGGTCCCCAGTGAATAGATAGGAATAGACATTTTATTGATTTGCTTTTCATAGTTATATTTGCAAGGTTCTTTTGCAAAATAATTTAAACTTTTAAACTCTGAACTGAGGCATTATGAAAATATGATATTTCTGCCTAATCATATTACTACTTAAGGTAAAACTTTTGACCGGATCTCAAGTTGAAAGATTGATTTTTTCATGCATATTGTGCATGTGACAACTTCAATTTACTGTGCTTGTATGCAGTGTGTACAGAGATTATATATAATCTTGCTGCAAAACTGTGTCCCTTTTCACTGGACATTCTCTGAAAAATAAATAAATATATATATGTGTGTGTGTGTATATTTATATACATGTGTATTTCTATCTATCTATCTATCTATCTATCTATCTATCTATCTATCTATCTATCTATCTATCTATCTATCTATCTATCTATCTATCTATCTATCTATCTATCTATCTATCTATCTATCTATCTATCTATCTATCTATCTATATGTATATGTATATATATATATATATATATATATATATATATATATATATATATATATATATATATAATATATATTAATTTATATATTATAATTAATATAGTTGTTTACAGTTATTTAAACAATGATTAAAAAAGGAAAATAGGTAAATAAAGGCTGTCAATATGTTTTAACTTAATATATTTCATAGTATTACATTTTAGAAATTTTAGATCAAGTAAGCCTTTACTTTGAGCTCATGTTTAACAGGATTAAGTAAACTCTATTTGCCTCAGATAGCCTTATATAATCCAAGTATTTTTATGGGTACTTTATTCGTCCAGAGCTGCTTTATGCACACAAGATGCTCTTGAAATCTATAAACCGATGGGTAAAATCCAATTGATATGGTAAATTTCAAGATAGGTATAAAAAAGAAATAACCTCAATTCTTGCATCTAAGATGCCATAATTAAAACGTTTGTAATATGTGATTTTGTTTGATAAAATTATATGGTAAGTGCCGGCAAGCATTTAGTTGTTCTTCTTGTTTAATTCTCCTTTAATACACACCTTGTGTTTTTTAAAAAGGTTTCTGTGGGTCAAATGCACATTCTGTTTGTCCTCGTAAAACAATGTGAAAAGTTATGTTTACATGTTTTTGGCAGTAAATTTGGGTAATGTTTGCAACCATTATATGATCAGAATATTCAGAATTTTTTGGATTGTAATGAAATTTATTGATTTGTTTTGAGAATTGGTGTAGTTTGATATCAAACGAATGCAATCTGTTGCAGAAAAGGCGTACTAGCAATGACAAGTCTTCTTTTAAGGAACAGATTGCAAAAATGATTTATTGTGTACATAAACTAATCTGTATTTCCTTCTGGCAAGTTCCTGTTTTAAAAAACATTAGTCCTTATGTTCAACTCAAAATTGCATGTATAGACAATATATATTCATGACCTGTTTGCGGGCTTAGCATGGGAAGGTCTATTATGTATGGCGGGTGTGTGATGGAATTATTAGGAAATCTTCTCCATATGTTTACAGCCATTGCCATTCAGGAATAAAAATAAATAAAACAAGAGTTAGTGTGTATGTTGGGATGCACATGCAAGTGTTGTGGGAGATGCAGAGCATTGTCAGTGAATAGCATTTCTTTATAAACACCTCCTCTGTTTGCTTGCTACAAAATGAACAGAATTTTAGTAATAAATGTAAGCAAAGTAAATTAACAGCTTTTAGATGGGGAAAACATTTAACTAACCTATGTATGGAAACATGCCTGAAGCACTCCAAACAAGGTACAAATATCAGGTTGATGTCAGGGGCATTCACTTTTCGATTTTCAGCTGGTACATCACTATGTAAGTAATTCCTTCGATTAAAAAATCTAAGAAGTTTGGCAGAAAATTGTTAGCTGAACAGTAACTGCATCCAGTCAGATGCAGCGGCTTTTCGGGTGTTCTGACAGTCACTGTCTTAGAGTGAAAGGGAATTTAAAAAGGACACGCGACCATTCACTAAACTTAGAAGAGAAGCGGTTAAACCTTAAACTGCATAAAGGGTTCTTTACTGTCAAAGCGGTAGGAATGGGGAATTCTCTTCCACAAGCAATAGTATCAGCAGGGAGCATCACTAGTTAAAAAGCACCTTAACAACCACGCCATACAGGGGTATACAATGTACTATTGATAAAAACACTTATACACACACACTCATCATAGATTGAACTCGATGGACTGGTGTCTTTTTTCAGCCTCACTAACTATGTAACTAATAGCTCCGTAGGGGGTGTTTGTCCATTCATGCTATTAACATGGATGGAGGAATCTGTTAAGTCCAAGGTTAATTTCATCAGTTCAGTCACGTCAAAATAGATGAAGTATTCGTCTGTTTTTCGTCCGTTTTTCTTACATCCACTATCAATGCAAAAATGGATGAAAAACGGTCCGTTTGCCAGTTTAGATCCGTTTTTCATCTGATCTGTTTTTTTAATGGAAGAAAAATAGGGCTTTCATCCGTTCAAAAAACAGATATTGACAGAAGCGGATGAAAACGGATGATCATTCGGTTTTCCATAGAAATGCATTGATATCCGTTTTTCATCCGTCAATGGATCGTTATGTGTGAAAGGGACCTAACAGTGTATGGTTGGGTTTATATGTCGATTGGGCTTTTAAAAGCTCCATTGCCTGACATTGTGTCTCTTGTAGCAGATTTAGGTTGTTATTCTTTTCCTGTTTGTCTCATAATTTAGGAACATGCTTGAAATTGTGAAAACTGACTTGACATCATTAAAAGATCAGCACCAACTAGCAATTCAAGAGATGCTTAAGCTTCAGCAAGCCAATCACAAGTACGAAACAGAGATGGCTTCAGTACAAGAAAATGCCCACAACCTACAGCAGCAGGTATGGAACTTTTACCTATTATCTGTTTCACTGTTGCAAAAGCTTATCAGTATTGATGTGATGTATTCATGCCTCATTGTACTGCAGTAAAAAGATGGATGTGCCTGTCACCAGTACGTAGTAAATGGTCATTTTTATAGGCTAAAACACCATCTATGAATTTGTGGCTTAACCATTCATCAGGTATATTACCTTATTCTGTGGTGATGTCACTAGGGACTTCTAGACTGTTGGCTAAACCAGTAGGCTGTCTGTTCACAGCTACCACAGATGTAGAACTTCAACCCTTAATACTTCAGTCACACCAAATGCAGCTTTGAAATTGTGCGACTTCTCTTGAAATTGCACAATTTCTAAGCCACATGTCAGTGCGACTTCAGGTGCAACTTGGAAGACATCTGTGCGACTTCATGCACAGATGTCTATGCAAGTCGCACCTGAACTCCAATGAAGTAAAAATATGATGGCGTCTGCTTCCATTGCGGTCAATAGGGTGTGACAATCTGAAACTATCAAATTGCATGACAAGTCGCACTGGTATGACTGTGGGCTTAGTGTAACTAGTTCCTAGTGTAAACTTGGTTCAAACTATGTAATGGCTGCCTACATATCATGATTCCATGTGATATAAGACTATGTTTTAAAGTATTTCTAAATTTAGAACGTTTTTTCACCCTAATGCATTACCTTCATTAAAAGAAAAGTTCACCCTTTTAGAACATGTTCGGTATTTAGGGCGGAACATGTAACATGTTCCAGCAGCTGCAGCTCCCCCCCCCCCCCCCCATCTATATTGGAATATTGGAGCCTTTACAATCACTTTAATTTTGATCCTGGAATAAATTGATACATATAATACTGTTTTTTTTAATTTAAGGGTCTGTCAACCTAGGAATAATACGTTTTGTTATTGATTGAAGTTATCCCCCTTGGCTTCTTAAATGGTTTAAGGCTCAGGTTACAGTATCTCCTTGCCATTGTTACTGCCTCTGTTCCTACCTTGGAGTGTTGGAGTTCTCACTTAATTTTTTAAGTATTGCAAGATGTATGAAACACTTGGTTGGTTTTATCCTTCAGCATCTACTAAAAATCTAGATTTGAATTTGGGGTAGAATTATCATTTAAAGGTTAACATTAACTGCAAACTGCATTAAAGTGGCACTGCATATTGTGCCAGTTCCCTGTATAGGAAGTGGTGTTATACTATTTCTCTGGTGGCTTGTAAAAAAAAAAAAAAAAAAAAAAATAAAAAATGTCCTGTGTGCAATGGGCCTTAAAGTATATGTACATGCAATAAATTAATTCTCTTGTAAGATTTATCATGTTGATGTCATTTCAAACAGCAGATTTTACTAAAATAATACCTGGTGATTCTGCCATGAAGGTTCCTGTTCAGGCACATCCTATGTATAGGGTGACAACACTCTTCTTGTCTCACAGTTGAGCTCCTGTGTTGCCACCTTGTCACATGGGCTTTCGAAGGAAACTACAAGTGCCTGTTTTAACCACTTGCCGACCGCCGCAAGTACATATACTGCGGCGGCCAGCCCCTCACAGGCAAAGTGACGTATGGGTACGTCACTAGCCTGTGAGGCTCTGGGGAGCAAGCGTGCGCCGCCGGAGGCACGCTCCCGCTCGCTCACGGACCTCCCCGCGCGTGTGCCCAGCGGACCCGATGTCCGCCGGGCACTGACGATCGTCCGTTAGAGCGGGAGAAAGGCAGGCGGCTGATGTAAACAAGCCGCCTGTCATTATCCCCTGTGTAAGAACAGTGATCATACGGTTCTACTATGTAGGACCGTTGATCACTGTTCCTACACCTCAAGCCACAGCCAATCACAGTTAGAATCACGCCCCTAGGGACACACACAACCCCTCCCTCTCAAATAAAGTTAACCCCTTCACTGCCAGTGTCATTTTACAGTAACAGTGCATATGTATAACACTGATTACTGTAGTAATGTCACTGGTAACCTCAAAAGTGTCAAAAATGTCAGTCAAGGGTCCGATCTGTCCATCGCAATGTCGCAGTGCAGCAAAAAAAATCGCAGATCGCCGCCATTACGCGTTAAAAAAAACAACAAAAATGACAAAAATCTTTCCCTTAGTTAGTAAACGCAATAACATCTGAGCAAACCAATCAAAATACGCTTTTTGCAATTTTTTTTTACCAAAAATATGTAGCATAAAACAAATTGGCCTAAAATGTTAAAAAATTTAGATTTTTACATTTTTTTGGGGGGGAATTTCATATAAAAAAAATGTGAAAAATATTGTTATTTTTGCAAAATTGACGCACTTTATTTGTTTATAGCGCATGATCAAAAAATTGCACAGGTGATCAAATACCACCAAAAGAAAGCTCTGTTTATGGGAAAAAAAGGACGTCAAATTCGTTGAGGTACAGCGTCGCACGACCGCGCAATTGTCCGTTAAAGTAACGCAGTGCCGAATCGCAAAATACCCCCTGGTCAGGAAGGGGGTAAAATCTTCCGGGGCTTAAGTGGTTAACACACGTTTTGTGGGAATGGTGCATGGTTGTCACCATGAAGAAATCTGCGTTGAAAAATATATTACAAACAAATACTGATTCAGACACCTATACTAGCTAGGTTTAAAAATGCAACATTTTTTTTTTATATAAATACATTCTTGGGTTTGTGCTAGGGATGTAGCATTGAAAACAGATATCAGACTGGCTGAGGTAAATGTTCAAATGTCAGAGAGTTAAAAATTTGTAAGAAAAAAAACAAAACAAAACAAAAAAATGGCTACCTGCAAATGAAGAGGGTTTACACTCATGCCTCCCACCTACCATTCCTGGTTTTCTCTTGCAAAGCAATTACCTCTTTACATTCAAGACTCTTCCGAGTGTGTAAGATGCTTGGTCCACAGCTGTGCACTGTGATTTCCTACCGCCAACCCCTACTAAGGAACAAAATAGTGACGTAAGGGTCAGTGGATGGAATCGCAGTGCCCTTCTGGGAATTCAGTAGTCTTAGTGTTGGATGTGAAGATTCTGCCAGAGGCTGCAGCTCTTGAATAGAGTGAAGGAGTGTGTGGTAGGAAAGGTGAGTATGAAGACTTTTTTTTCCCTTGCTTAACTCAGCAACAGAGTCACTTTAAATGTTGAATAACACAGCCCATGTTCTCTTACACTGACATATACTGTGTATGTGTGTGTGTGTGTGTGTGTGTGTGTGTGTATGTATGTATGTATATATATATATATATATATATATATATATATATATATATATATATATATATATATATACACACAGTATATTTTGCATCCAAAAAGTTGCATCCAGCGCATTTACTTTTTCCACACTTTGTTATGTTACAGCCTTATTCCAAAATGGACTAAATTCAATATTCTCCGCAAAATTCTACAAACAATACCCCATAATGGCAACGTGAAATAAATTTGTTTGAAATCTTTGCACATTTTTTTAACGAAAATAAATCACACACGTATTTACAGCCTTTGCTCAATACTTTAGGGCACCTTTGGCACCAATTACAGACTCAAATCTTTTTGTGTATAATGCTACAAGCTTGGCACACCTATTTTTGGGCCGTTTCTCCCTTTCTTCTTTGCAGAACCTCCCAAGTTCCATTATGTTGGATGGGGAGTGTCGGTGCACAGCCATTTTCAGATCTCACCAGAGATGTTTAATCGGGTTCAAGTCTGGGCCACTCAAGGACATTCTCAGAGTTGTCCTGTAGTCACTCCTTTGTTATCTTGGCTGTGTGCTTAGGGTGGTTGTTCTGTTGAAAGATGAACCTTTGCCCCAATCTGAAGTCCAGAGCATTTTGGAGAAGGTTTTTAACAAAGATGTCTCTGTACATTGCTGCATTCATCTTTCCCTCGATCCTGACCATTCTCCCAGTTCCTGCCACTGAAAAACATCCCTGCAGCGTAAAGGTGCCATCACCATTCTTCACTAAGGGATGGTATTGGCCAGGTGATGAGTGGTGCCTGGTTTCCTCCAGACTTGACGCTTGCCATTCAGGCCAAAGAGCTGAATCTTTGTTTCATCAGACCAGAGAATTGTTTTACTCATGGTCTGAGAGTCTTACAGGTGCTTTTTGACAAACTCCAGGCGTACTGTCATGTGCCTTTTCCTGAGGAGTGGCTTCTGTCTGGCTATTCTACCATACAGGCCTAATTGGAGTAGTGCTGCAGAGACTGCTGTTCTTTTGGAAGCTTCTCCTCATACTGGAGCTCTGTTAGAGTGACCATTGTATTCTTGGTCACCTCACTGGCTAAGGCCCTTTTCCGACTCACTTGTCCGGGCGCTCAGTTTTGCCCACTCTAGGAAGGGTCCTGGTGGTTCCAGACTTCTTCCTTTTATGGATGTTGGAGGCCACTGTGCTCATTGGGACCTTTAATGCTGCAGACATTTTTCTGTACCCTTCCCCAGATCTGTACTTTGATACAATTCTGTCTTGGAGGTCTACAGACAATTCATTGGACTTTGTGGCTTGGTTTGTGCTCTGAAAAAGGATGCACCTGAGCTCAATTTTGAGTGTCATGGCAAAGGCTGTGAATGCTTATGTATATGTGTTTTTTTTTTGTTTTTAATAAAATTGCAAGAATTTTAAACAAACTTCTTTCACGTTGTCATAATGCGGTATTGTTTGTAGAATTTTGAGGAAAATCATTCATTTTACTATTTGCCGCCCGCTCACTGTCAAATGACGGTGGAGCAGTGCGGCTTTCATTCTGGGAGGACGTCATATAATGGTGCCCTAGAACGGCCTCTCTCACGCACCCGTGGGAGCACGCAGCTCAGCGTTTGAAGCCATGATGTGTTTCTAGGACACGGTACGACCAAATCTTGGTAAGGAGCCAATTATGTGGCTATTTACCTATGTGATCGTCTGTGTCCAATCACGGTGGTCACATGTAAATGAGGAAGTGCCATTTATCGGCGCTCCTCGCCTCACACTGTCAGTGGCTCCTCCTCATAGGGGAGTCCAGGACAGGTCATCACGGCAAAGGATCATCAGTGCCCTGATTACAGTAAAGAAAAAACAGTTCACATCAGTGACACCAATCAATGCCCATCAGTGACAACAATCAGTGCCCATTAGGGATTGCAGTCAGTCCCATCAGTGCCTGCTTATTTGTGCTTCCCATCAGTGCTGCCCGTCAGTGCTCATCAGTGCTGCATATCAGTGCCCATCAGTGCGGCATCTTAGTGCCTCCTCATCAGTGCCCACAAGTGCCACCTCATCAGTGCCCATCAGTGCCACCTCATCAGCGCACATCAGTGAAGGAGAAAAAATACTTATTTACAAAATTTACTGACCGAAATTAAAAACATTTTTTTATTCAAAAATTTCTGTCTTTTTTTTTTGTAATAAATAAAAAACTTGATTTGGGTACAGCATTGCATGACCACGCAGTTGTCATTCAAAGTGTAACCGTGCTGAAAGCTGAAAACTGGCCTGGGCAGGAAGGGGGTGAAAGTGCCCTATATTGAAGTGGTTAATCAGTTTTGGAATAAGGCTATAACATAACAAAATGTGGAAAAAGTGAAACTCTGTGAATACTTTCTGGATGCACTCTATACAGTATTGTGCTCGACAGTTTGCATACCCTGGCAGAAATTGTGGAATTTTGGCATTGATATGAAAAATATGACCGCTCAGTGCAGAAATACCAAATCAATGTCAGGTAGACCAAGAATGATTGCAGCCACAACTGCCAGAGGAATTGTTCAGAATACAAAGAAGACCCCACACTATGTCAATACAAAAATGAGCTGCATGGTCGAGTTGCCTGAAAGATATTGCGGGGCATATTGTAATCTGGCTTCTTTGTGACATTGGCGCAGTAAAGTCTACTTTCTGGCAACTCAACCGTGCAGCTCATTTTTGTTCAAGTATCCGTGTATTGAGCTCTTTAAAATCAACCACACTGCCTTTTTCCAGAGAAGTATTTATGTCTCTTGAAATTACCGTGGGTTTTTCTTTGTATACTGAACCACTCTTCTGGAAGTTGTGGCTGCCATCTTTCTTGGCCTACCTGACCTTGAACATTACTGACTGACATATTCATTGCTTTGGATATGTTTTTATATCTTTTCCCATCTTTATTAGGTTCCATTGCCTTGTTATGCAGGTCTTTTGACAGTTCTCTTCTGCTCCGCATGGCTCGGTATCTACCTGGTTCAGTGCATCCACGTGAGAGATAACAAACTCATTGACTATTTATATACAGACATTAATTGCAATTTAAAATGCCACGAATGTGGGAAATGAAACTTTAATTGCGATTTTAACCTGTGTGTGTCTCCTTGTGTGTCTGTACCAAGACCAAACATTCCAGGGTATGGAAACTTTTTCGATCAGGGCTATTTGTGTGATTTTTGTTATCATTATGATTTAAAAAGGAGCCAAACAACTATGTGATCATAAATGGCCTCATATGATCACTATCCTTAAATAAATAAAAGAACAAAAGTGTTTTGACATGATCAGTCATTTTTTCAATATCAATGCCAAAATTTCACGATTTCTGCCAGGGTATGCAAATTTTTGAGCACAACTCCCTATACTGTATATACTGTGTGTATGTGTGTGTGTGTGTGTGTGTATATACACTATTTTACCAAAAGTATTGGGACACCTCTCTTTACACGCACATGAACGTTAATGGCATCCCAGTCTTAGTCCAATGGGTTCAGTATTAAGTTGGCCCACCCTTTGCAGCTATAACAGCAAGGTTTAGGAGTGTGTCTATGGGAATATTTGACCATTTTTCCAGAAGCGCATTTGTGAGGTCAGGCACTGATGTTGGAGAGAAGGCCTGGCTCTCATTCTGCGCTCAAATTCATCCCAAAGGTGTTCTATCGGGTTGAGGTCAGGACTCTGTGCAGCCAGTCAAAATCCTTCACCCCAAATTCACTCATCCCTGTCTTTATGGACCTGGATTGTGCACTGATTCACAGTCATCTTGGAACAGGAAGGACCAACCCCAAACGGTTCCCACCAAGTTGGGAGCATGAAATTGTCCAAAATGTCTTGTTATGCTGATGCCTTAGGAGTTCCCTTCACTGAAACTAAGGGGCCAAGCTCAACCCCTGAACAACAACTCCACACCATAATCCCCCCTCCACCAAATGATTTGGACCAGTGCACAAAGCAAGGTCCATAAAGACATGGATTAGCAAGTTTTGGAGGGAGAAACTTGACTGGTCCTGACCTCAACCCGATAGAACACCTTTGGGATGAATTAGAGTGGAGACTGTGAACCAGGCCTTCTCATCCAACATCAGGGCCTGACCTCACAAATACGCTTCTGGAAGAATAGTCAAACATGCCCATACCATAGACACACTCCTAAACCTTGTGGACAGCTTTCCCCAGAAGAGTTGAAGCTGTTATAACTGCAAAGGGTGGTTCAACTCAATACTGAACCATACGGACTAAGACTGGGGTGCCATTAAAGTTCATGTGTGTGTAAAAGCAGGCGTCCCAATACTTTTGGTAATATAGTGTATAGACACATAGTATATCAGATACTTGCAAAGGCTTTAGGTTTAGAGATGACGTACCTGAACCCACACAGGGTTGATTTAGTGAGTGAAGTCTAGTAGGCACTCTTTTAGGGCCTTTGCCTTTTCTCATGGGCATTTTACAATGATTTGTGGTGCATTGCTTCTGGTTGCTTCTTGCCCTTCTTGTCTATCTGTATTTCCTTTTTTATGACCTTTTAAGTATGTTTTTGGACAAGAGGGTGTTTCTACTTCCGATTCATGTAATGATAGAGTAATCATTTACTTGTGCATTGCAAACAGTTTATAGCTTGAAACACAGCAAGGAAAAAGTCTATTTGGTTTAATTCAACTTTTTCCTTCAAAATGGATGGTATTTCCTTTTTTTCAAAGAAAATGTTTGTTTGTGGCTCTAAAGAAGGTGTAGTGCACCTGAAAATAAAAACCTCTTCTTTAAAATTAGCATATAGGTAAATAAACAAAACAAAAAGTCAGCTTTTAGGACTGCAAAAAGGTGGGAGGGTAACAAAGATGAGAAGTGCTTTTTGGAGTGAATGTCTGCTTTAAGGGCTTATTTATTGCAGATACCGCTCTCCACTGGATACTGCAACTTTTTGCAAGCTTTTCAGACTGTGGTGTGGAGCCTGCTGTGCCCTCTGCTGTTTATTGCAGAGACAACATTAGGACTTTGTCACATGACTTTCACAGGTCATGTTACTTGGTTCTCCTCTCTACTTTTTTGTGTGTTTTCCATTCATTGTATTTAATTGGTGCTTTGCTTGCTCTCAAATTCTGGATCAAGCATGAGCATAATACCCACTTGTACACCGTAATGGCATAGCAGTGGTAAGGCCATATTACTGCTTTATAAATGGATCCCTAGGTGTCTGATGGTATATACAGGAACCTTTATCAAAGCAGTTTATTTATAAAGATTAAAGGACTATTCACACTACATGCGGTGGGAATGCATTGAGCTGCTATTCAGTGCAGTCCCACCACAAGACAAGACAAAATGCCCTGTTTCCTACCTGGCCAGTTCGCATTGCAGTGGTGCATGCAGTACTTTTTTTCAACGTAGCGCAATGCAAGGCAATCCATTGGCTGCAGCCAATTGAACTTAATTAAATGCCAGTGTATAACATTTCAACAGTTAGACACAAGCGGTGTATCAGCAGTGCTTTCCTCCAGCTGCAGTAGCTGTGTTCAAATGCAACTGCCGGTGTTAACCAGCTCTGAATTAAATGTGAATTATTGGAATTGCCAATAGTACAAGCTTATCCCAATTAAAGCAGTCTTGGTTAGAATATGCAATTGTTTCATGACCTGTTTTTATCAGTGAAGCTCTTCCTGTGTTTTTCTCTTAGGCCACATATTCATGTTGAATTTTGTGGTTTTACAGAGCACAGTAAAATGGCATCTTCTCGGTATACCTTTTTATTATACTCTAGGGTCAGTATGCTGTATGCATGCATTCAATGTATATTTTCTACCTCTGCACATGATGAAGGTCCAAACAGCAATTTTTTCTCTAGCATGTTAAAAAAAATCATCATGGTTTACCTGATGGTTTACTTGTAGACTACTATTGATATTTTTTCTCTTTACATCAATTACTTTGTCTTTATTTAAATGCATTTTATTTGCAAATATTTTGTTCAGTCTTATTGCATTTTTTATTTTTATTTTTTGCTTTTGTAGTTAACCTATATCCTATTTTTAACACTGTGCATTCGAAGGCTCAAGGAGCAGTAATAATAGAAAGACTTGGAGCTGGAGTGATGAATATTTATTGCACTATATAGTGATTGAACAAAAAAGGTCATTACGCACTACCAGTTCCTACTCCCCTGGAATACAAATTGAGAACAACTTTGCAAGGAGGATTTAAGTTAATTTTGCCATTACATGGAGAAATTCTGAAATGATTGAAGTAGCAAAAAAAATGGCATGCATTATTCTGTAACTAGAAATGCTTTATTTAAAAAATGCAGAAACAATTAGGAGAGAAAAGAGATTGAACCATGCAAGGAAAGTATAAATAAGTCTGAATTAAGATTGATTTCAACATAATGCTGTGCAGGAATTCCTGTCTATTGATTCGTTTTAAAGGCTGTGCACAGAACCTAAAAAGATAAAGTAAGCAGGGTCAGATAATCAAACTGTTTTTTAATAGTAAAAACAGCAACTGCCACTGTACACTATTAAAATAAATCCATAATACAAATTGCTTTAGAGAAAAAGTGGATGAGGAGCTGATCGTCCTATTGAACCTTTCTACTGTTCAGTGACCACACTGGGTAAAGGATAGGTAGGGATGCCTGTAAGATCGATACTAAGTAAGATGTAACAAGGAATCATTCAGAACATTAAAGACTTATAACAAGGGAGGATAACAGTGGTGATGTCTGTTCTCTACGTCACAAATCGAGACATATTAACTTCTCCAAGCAGCTCTTACTCTTCTTTTCTCTCTCTTTCTCTGGCAAGTTTTTCATATTCTCTTTCAGTGTGTTTAATTGAGTTGTGTTGTGTATTATTGTTTAAGGGGGACCAATAATGAATAGTCTGTGTTTTAATCTGTTCATTTAGTTTTAGCTTTCTTTATATCTTTAGAGCTAGACTCCAGAAAAACATCTAAACATAAAGATGAAATTTACTTAAGGAAGCTGTTTTCCTGCCAAAGGTTCTGCGGTTCCATTTACTCCTGAGATGAACGCAGTCCTCTCAAACAGCACTACCAGGAAGATGACCTCAGATTCATTGTTACACTTAGGTCACTCGTTTCTTCACCCCCAGCCCACTGATTGAAAAGTAAAAAAAAGCAGCAGCATACTGATAAGATCACACCTCTGCTTACTCTATTCTCTCTTGCTTTCAGCAGGTTCATTGTCAGTCACCGAATCTGATTGGCTCCTAGTGCTGCTCTCCCTCACCCAGTCTGAATGCTGCTGTGTAGGGGGATTTCAAGAGGCTGCTACCAAATAAAAGTAGTTGAGTTCAACAAATACATTTTTATAGATTAAAAATACCCAGCTGCATTAAAGTAATGTGATGTGTGATGCCTGCATACTCCTTTCCTCATGTACTGACTTGTGTGTCTGATGACTCTGAAGAGATGTAGAAGGCAGGGAAAGGCAACAGCAAAGTGAAACTCCAACAAGTTTTTTTTGTGGATAATGAATGCAGAATTAGTTAGACAATGTATTTTTTCATATATTTATTTCTTTATTTTATTTTTTTTTCCTGTATCATCTTTTCTTTTCTCTGGGAAGAAGGCCTCTTATTTCCTGTTCTGATTAGAAAATATGATCACAAATAGCAGCAACAATATGACAACAGTTCTGTTTTTACTCCATGATATTAAACAAATTAACAAAAGTTGAGCTTTAAAGCGCCACTCTGGGATACCTGTAAGCTGTGATAACCTGACATACCCAGGCTTAGTGTTCTCCTCTTCTGTTTACTTCTTTGAAAGGTCCTTCTTTAGGTGTCAAATGCATTTCATGTGGGACATGAACACTTACTATTGGATGGCTGCTGATGGGGTCCTCTCAGGAGAGAGAAGGGGATAATTTCATCACAGGCAATGGCAGGGAACCAGTGGTCTCAGGTTGCCATCAAATCACTGGATCAATAGTTTCACGCAATAGAACTGCTGGCAGTGGGGGACCTGGATGTGGGGTACTTAGGTGTGTATTTCTGCCTTTCCCAAGTAAGAGTATCAGGGTAGCTTTTACCCTGAATGGGAATTTAAAGCTAAACTCTAGACACTAAAACCTAGAATATATTCCACAAAGGGTATACGTCTACTTTGGTGCATCATATACCTTTGGGAGACAGATGTTTCTTTGGAAAAGTATGGTTCATTTTATTATCAATGGTGACATTTCAGATAGCAGAGCTGTGGGAGAACCAGATAGGTCCACCCATTACAGACTGTATGTGGAGAACTACAGGGAGGGTGGATACAAGACCATTCATCCTGCAGAAGAGAGCGTGGCCATCACTGGACTTTACTGGAGGCAAAATGCAGAAGTGGCTCTTGCATTTAGATTGTACTGTATATTTGCCTAGATTCCAGCTTTTACCAAATCTGGATGTTCCAGAGTACAATTTACACAGGATATGCAGAAGATAGGCTTAATTCACAAAGCCAACACACCGGGATACATATCCATATTTTGAAAAAATTAACAGTTATTAGTTAAGTCCAAAGAAATGTGAAAATGACAGTCAAATGGCATTAAAGTTTAGTAAATCAAGCCTCATGTGTTGACCAGACACTGGGACAGTCAACTCTTGTGGTAATTACTTTGCATTAAAATGAGATATAATTTACGAAAGCATGTTTATTACTGTGATTATAATGTGTTTTATAATGAAAATTTTAAATAGCAGCTCTGAGGAAACAATATTTCCACACTTTGTGTAGAGTGGGGCATGATTCCAGTAATTTGCCTCCTGGGACACCAGTATTTATCAAATCTCTCCAAACCCAACCATGACTGTGGCAGGTTAAACTGAGTTCAGGTTGAATTCAAGGTCTAATCAGCCTCCTCTTACATATGCTACACTAGCTGGAGATGCATTATTTGGTAGGTGAAGCTGATCTTTAAATGCCATTTTTTTGTTCTATTAAAATATAGCTCAGTACAATTTAATATCTCTTTCGATATTGACATTCCAAAAGTTTTATTTGACAGAGCTCAGATCTATTGGAAATAAATCCAAGGCAATTCTCATCCGCCTAGGCATAAAATTCAAGGAAGTTGTAGCCTCTGGCTTTAAACTCCATTGACAAAGATAAGTAGTGCTTGTACTACCTAGTGCACCACTGATGAAATACAAAATTAGGCATTAGAGTTTGCTTCTGTCTTGGGTATAAATAGACTAACATCAAGCAGCTTTAACTGTGCTGTTTGTGCTGTCTATGACCACAGGCAACCAAAATGTGTTATGAAAGAGGGGGTGAAAAACTAAGCCAAGCTTTTGGTCCAAGAATGGGCTGCTTTACTGCAGTTTCACCACTGAACATAAAAAATGCAATGTATAGCCAGCATCGTAGAGATCATTTTATTACTTTCTGCCACAGATAGACTAAGTAAAAAGAAACAGAAAACAAGAAAAAAAATATGCCGTTTGTTACATTTCTTTCCACCAGGGTTGTACAGGTATTCCATCCGGTCTACCTGACAAAATTGTGGAACTTTGAATTGATTTACCCCATCAGCTTAAGCTGGCCATACAATGTTAACAACCACAGAAAACACTGATCAGTGGCTGCAGCTGCTGTTCAAAAACTGTTTTCTAGCATGTCGCTTTACAGAAGTCAATCAACCAATTGAATTCTGTTCAGCGAGGATGGCCACACGCTGCTGAACTGGTTTGAATTACAGTCCATGTATGGCCAGCTTAAGAGTGCAAACTTTCTAATGTCTCTCTGTGCTCATTGGCCCACTAGTACATTCAACTTGGACTATATAGCCAGGGGCAATAGACACTCCAATTTATGTGCTATGTTCACTTTATGTCATAGCTACATGAGTCAGGAAAGATTATTCTGGGGTTTCTGGACACCAGGGATAACATAATATAGGACCATAGCACTTCTCTATTAAAATTGAGAAGTCTGGTTTAGTGGCATTGCTAGGTTTTTTTTTGCAAATTAAATGAATAGAGCAGTGTCTGGGATTACTTTATTACCACTGTTGCCGTGTGTGCAGCAAATCATTGACAAATATCTTTTTTAATCTCTTTGAAAAACAGTTAACACACAAAAAATATGCTTGGGTAGTAAACTCATCTGGGTTAAGTCAAACCTTTATCTACAATTTGCCATAATTTAGATTTAATTTTAAGTAGAAAGAATGTGTATTTTAATCCTGTAATTTCACATTCCTGTTCTAATCATGCTTTAGATAGCCGAAGCCCAAGGCCACAAAGTAATTATGTGTGATCATGATAGACACAAATCTGTTAATTATATAGTAGCAAGCACATATGCAACTCACAGTTATACCTTATTTTTTGTCATTTTATATTGGCCTTAGATTAATGTTCTTATTAATCTCAAGAGACACTTTGTAATACTGTGTCAGGCAACACACTGTTTTGGAGTAGGTGATATTCAGAATTCTATTTGAGCATTCCCTCAATGATAAATCCATATATAACTGCCTCAACATGTTGACAAAAGCTTTAAACTCAATGCAAGAATAACAGTTAGTTTAGTCCGCTTATAGCTATAAACATATTTAAATGTATTTCAAATTGTATTTCAGTGCAGGAGACTGGCATAATATTCTCTGGGTTAGAGTCATGTACCTTCAGGAGATTGGACATCAGTAAAGCTGTCCTGAAGTGATGGGCCTCTTCTCCTTTGTAGAGAAATCACTCTTAGCTTAACTAGTTTATTATTTTATCTTTAAATTTTTCAATCAACCCACAATCAACTTATTCATTGTCTTCTAATAAAACAATAGAAGCAGTGCAGTCTTGTTAAAACCTTCGGAGCTGTACCAGGACCCCAGGCCATGAGGACAGCTTGTAATGTTGCTTCGGGCACTGGATAATGCATAAATGCTCACCTTGGCACTTAGTGCAACGTGTTGTATTCAGCCAGAGGGTCCTATATAGGTTCAGGGCTGTAGTCTATCGCTATGGAACCCAGACCCTGAAGCCCTCTTCAGGGGTATGCCCACTGTGACAGGCGAGGCCTGGAATATTTATATACTGTATTTATGTCCTACATTGTGAAAAGGTAAGATAGGGTAACCCTGTACCTTTGAGCATAATGTATTCAAACACCAAGTAATAATTAATTTGTTAACATAGAAAGTGCCCACACACCTGGGTAGAAGGAGTGCTGCTCTCCCCAATAATATTTATTATAACAAAAGAGGTGCTCCCAAGGGGCTTTTGGGCAGCAAAACGTCAGACTAATACTTCAGATTACATGTAGAAAAAGATTTGTATTGATAAAAAATGAATTTAAAACTAATACAATACACTATCTATTTAAAATATGAGCTCTGGTATGCCTAACCCTCAACTTCTAACAAACAATGTCCTTGTACAATGGCAGGTAGAAATTTTTGCATAGAAATTCTCAACTTAGTAGTCCAAATCCTTAGGGGATGAGGATATCTACATTTTAGAACATATCATGTTAGAGCATTTACAAAGAGACAATATTTTATGCTACAATTTATTTCCATAAACCATGGGGAATCATACCTTAAATTAAAGAGGTTTAATTGACCAGAGCAAACTTTAAAAAGCAAGGCTGTTTCCACGCTGTCAATTTTTTGAGAATCTCAGAAGGACCCACTCAGACCTACAAGAGTCCACACATACAGTCCAGGAGGGACACAAAGGACAATGTTGTGTCTAAAAAATCATACATAAGAAAAAAGTGAAACTCATAAACAGCTGCTCACAATGTGATACATGAGATGTATCAATGCGGTCTATGCTTACCCAGTCTGAGACGTTTTTACAGAAGATCTTATATAAGAGAGTTTAATGGGATGTAGTTAATTCATTATTTACCTCTACTACTTGTTTACACTATGTTAGGTATATTCTGAATACTTAGCGCTTATAAAATAAAATAATCTGGAAACCAGGAAAGTATTTAAAATGTATTCAATTACAGTGTAAACTTTACAAACTTAGCTCTAAAATTCAACCACTTACAGCTTAGTCTCAGGTGGATGACAAGGTGTTAAATCACACATCAGGCTGCACCCTTTACTGCCGTTATGCCTAGAGCTCCTACAAAGTACTCAGGCATCTTCCTCCGCCCTTTTGCCACAAGGACCTTGCTACAGGGTGGTTTACAACTGGGGGACTGCATTATCTTTCTGGACATTCTTACCTTTTATTCCACACCCTATTTGTGAGAACCCCACAGGGGATGCACTCACACATAGCTATGGTGAAGGACAAGCAAAAGAAGGCAAAGGGAAACGATCAGGCAAACATTCGGTCTGCCAAAGAGCTGCACAACACTCAACCCTACAGTGAAAATGCTTTCATTATACCAGGGCAGAACCCCGTTTTAGGTCTCTGCATCTATTTCTACCTTCATCTCTAACATATGGCATGAGCTTTATTTAACTAAGGCAGAATTTTCTGCTGCTATGTCACAATGTTATAATTCTAAAAGTCTTATCCCGCCGGAGCGCGTTCTAGTAATGGATTAGAACAGACATGTTTGAGATGAGCTTTGGGCCGCACAAGCTTTCAGCCGAGATGTGGTGGGTTTCCACCAGAGAACCTACCTGAAGAGGGGAGACACAGATCAGTCTCTGGCACCCTCATCTAGCTGGACTTGGTGGTCTACTTTCTTTTTCAGCCTTGTCTTCTCTCTCCTTCAACATGGTGCTGGCCAAGATGACCAAGACAACACAGTGGACAGACACAACCACCTCCACTGCAAACTCAACATGCAGCATGCTGCAGTTGGAGCAGCGCCCCCTGCCTGGCCATCCCACTCTCCTACGCTGCAGACTGAGGAAACCTAGGCTACAAGTGCAGCCTCAACTATAGGAGAACCGGAGCTGCATCCCCTTTTACAATCTCTCCCCACTAAGGATGTCCTGAATACCTGGACAGCTGACAAAAAATCAGCTTGGAAAACAAAGGTAGATGCCTTGAAGCAGCAATTCATTCCAACTACAATCTAAGTGAAAGAATAAACCAACAGTACAGCCCAGATTACCCTGCACCTGGGGGTGGTTGAGTGCCCCCAGGCTCAACATCAGTGAGGCCTTCTCTCACTGAGACTGAGTGTGTAGGGCTGTGAAAATCTGTCTCAGAGGAACAACATATGCCTCAGGAGGATCCTTAGGGCTACCATCGGTTCAGACCTTAGAGTTACAGTAATGGCAATCCTCAACAAAGAGCTAGAGAAACAGCTCACTGAGCCTATTGCACTTGACAGGGTGCACAGAGTTACTGGTCTTAGAAGTGCACCACCCTCCCATCCGCAAATTGTTTTGTGCGGGGTACACTTTTTCTCTCTTAAGGAGGAGATCATGTGACGGACTTGGCATCTGGGCCCAGTGGAATTTGACAACATGCATGTCACCCTATAGCCTGACCTCTCTAGAGCCGCAATCTCCATGTGAAAAGCAGTGAAGGTTCTCCCCAACCTCATTTGGGAATATGAGACATTTTATTGATAGAGTCATCCTTTCTTAGTTGTAAGACGCAAGAATGGGGAGGTTTTCAGGCTATACTCTCCGGAGCAGTTACCTGCCTTGTTTGTCTTCCTGGGTGCTGTACTGATTGAGCTGCTGATTAACTGAAGACCAATGAAGATATGTCATGGCCACTGCCATCAGGCTTCCCACAGTGGCATTCTTGATCCCACCACTCTGTGGAGCACTCCTCCTTCCCGGGGACCTAGAGCCTTAACAAGTTGCATATTCCTAATGTTTTTGGGTCCGGGCTTGGCGCTGCCAGTTACCGGCCTACTTTAAGTCATTTTTTTTAATACAATAACATTTTTTATTGAACATAAAAGGATGATAAACAACACAAGAATACATATAGTCATATTCAAAAGTAAAAGATAACTCATTACAGATAAATCATATATCATAAGCGTGTACAGAAAACACATTTACTAAGGAAGTTGTGTAAAAGGAGAACAAGGCAAAGGAAAAGTAGATGAAAGGGGGGGATATTAAATGGAAGGGGGGGGGATGGAGGGAGGATACAGGTAAACAGAAGTAATGGGACTCTACATCCCCTTCTCAGTCACTGAATAACAGTTCAACATTACATACTATCATACATCTGCTGTTGTTTTGCTTGTTTGTTATAGCTTAAATGCCTGTCTTGATGAGCGACCTCCCTCACTCAACCCTTGTGTAGGGGAGGGAGGCCCCTCATCCTTAAGTAGAAAAGTGGTGAGGTTTTAAAATGGGCTAAATGTTAAAATTTACTGTGTGGAGTGGGTAGTATCAATGTTTGTTAGGGAGGTGTATTGGCTTGTAGTTTGGAAATGGGTCCAGCATGCCCAGGTGTGGTAAAATTTAACGGAAGTGTCTCGCGCTATGTGAATAAGTTGTTCCATTTCCGCTATTTTGCTTATCCGTTGCAACCATTCCAATATTGTGGGAATCTTGTGGGATCTCCAGTGCAAGGGAATACAGAACTTGGCTGCATTAATCATATGCATAGAAAGTGATTTGCGTTATATATTCACCGGTATGGTTGAGCGATGAAGCAAAAACTGAGCCGGGGTATATTCAAAAGAGTATGTGGAGACTTGTGTTGTAATCTCATGAACTTGGGACCAAAATGGTTGTAATAGAGGACAGGTCCACCAGATGTGTAAGAGCGTACCTGGGTCTTTGGAGCATCTCCAGCATTTGTCAGATATTTCGGGGTTGTACTTATATCGCAGGCTGTACATTGGGTTAGGAGTTTGTAATTATTTTCCTTTTATTTTCCTTTATATTCACATTGATGGAACCTTTATGTGCGATGGTAAAAATATGTTCCCAGTGATGCTCTGCTAGTTCTATTTGTAGATCAGATTCCCATCTTTGGCATGCTTTCCCCAGTTTCGGGAATGTAGATGTGAAGAACATATCATGTATAGTGGAGATTACGTGATTGGGAGCACAATGATTTAAATGGAGTGAGAAGATGTGAGCTCAAAGTAGGGCGATCAATGTCTTTGCGAAACTGATGTATTTGTTGGTTTAGCCAGAAGGGGAATGTTTTATCTTTCGTTAGTCTGGATAATGTAGCAAGATCCATCAGTTTGCCATCTTTAAAGAAATGGTGAGATAGGATTTTGTGATATGGCCACATTTTTTGGATGTGTGGCAGGGACAATCCTGGGTAAAATGCTGGATTATTGTTGATAGGAGTCAGAGGACCAGGATTAGAGGAAACTTGGAGCTTTGAACATACTGTTCTGAAACTGTGTAAAGTTGGGCCAATTAAGGGGTGATCCTTGAGTATTGGTGGTTTGTGGCCAGAGAGAAGCCAAGGAGTAGATTCTAGTGGGAGGGGACTGAATGCATCTTCAAGATTCACCCAGTCTTTGGATCGAGCATGTACTGACCAATCAACAATTCTTGAAAGGTGACATGACCAATAGTAGTTCCGTAAGTCCGGACTACCAGTGCCACCTTTCGATTTGGGTCTTATTAACTGATTAACACTTATGCTTGGTCGCTTTCGGTGCCAAAGGAAACTTACACAAATCTTTTTGAAAGCCTTCAAAAAGGATGTGGGGATCAAAATGGGGATAGTCTGTAAGACATAAAGGATGCGTAGGAAGATGTTCATTTTCAAGATAGCTGCCCACCAGAACCACGAGAAGAAGTGTTTGTTCCAAATACGCAAGTCGTCTGCGATGGATCGAAGAACAGGTAAGTAGTTTTCTGCAAAACGATCAGATAGTCTTGTAGTCAGGTGAATACCTAGATATTTAATTGCATTTGATTTCCATGGAAATGGAAAATTGCTTTGGTACTGTTTGACTACTTTGTGTAAGGTTGGATAGCCATTGGAACGTTTCAAAGACTTTTTTAAAAGATTAGGGATGGATATGTGTGGCTCCTGGAGAAAGAGTAGGATATCATTGGCAAATGCTGCAAGTTTATGTGTTTAGAAGGTCTGCAACCGTTATACCTCTAATATCTGCATTAAAGCGCAAACAGCGTAGAAGTGGTTCTAAAGTAAGTACAAATAAGATCGTAAAGAGGGGGCACCTTTGTCTTGTGCCGTTGTGCATAGAGATTGCATACAATAGGTGACCATTAACACGGACCCGGTAAAGTATAGAGTGACATAATGAAATTAAGCATTCGGTCCTGTAACCCAATATGTTTAAGAACAGCTGTCAAGTATTTCCATGGCAGCCTATCGAACACATTCTTTGCGTCCAAAGATAGAAAAAAGCTCAGTTTGTTTGATGTAGTTAACCAGTAGTGTAGATTTATTGCCTTCATAGTGTTATCTCTGGCCTCTCTTCCTGGAACAAACCCAACCTGGTCAATTGAAACCAGCGAGGGTAGGAGGGGTTGCAAGCGGTTTGCTAACATTTTTGCAAAGAGATTGATATCAAGATTTAACAAGGAGATCGGTCTGTAACTGGCTACTGATGTGGTGTCCTTCCCCTCTTTTGGAATAACTATTATGTGCACTTCTAGAAGTCTGTGAGACAAGGGAGCAGACGACGATAAGGAATTAAAGGCCCTGAGGGATGGTTTGCTAAGTTGGTCAAAGAATGTTTTAAAATAAGCCGCAGTAAATCCGTCTGGTCCAGGACTTTTACCGGTTTTCAGCTGCTTAATGTCTTGTTTCAGTTTGTGCGCAGAGATGGGGTTTCCTAGAAGGAGCGCATCTTCTGTGGAGATAGGTGTGGGGCTATGTTCTATAAGGAAGTTTTGGATGAGTCTGGCTCTATTTATGTTCTCCTCCGTAATGTTGGCCTTTGGTGTTAAATTATATAGTTCAGAATAGAAACGTTCAAAGTGAGCAGCAATGTCGGGAGTTGTCACGCTAGCATTACTCTGCGAATCCTTAATACAATGTATGTTAGGACTAGTTTTCTTTATTTGTATGGCCCTAGCCAGAAATTTTCCTCACACTGTCCAGTTTCCTCCATCCCTAAATACTAATGAACAAAGATAAAAACAAGAATGTGGGACTTTAAGTGAGGAGCTTGGACATAAGAGTTTATTTTATAAATTGCTGAACACATATCAATAATGATAACATGAATACATACAGAGATAACGTATACAATGAATTGCACAATACATATTAAGTCAACAAAAATGCACAGACATCGTTTCTAGGATCAACCAGGATCTCTCAAGAAACAATGGATACAATGAAATATCATAATCTCTGTATTCATGGATTGAAATATGTCACACTACAATAGTATATTTGAGTAATTTCTCGGCTCGACGCGTTTCATGGACCTCCGTCCATTCATCAGGAGCTAAAGAGTTTATCTAAAAATGAAAATATGAGTTATATTAATGTACTGGTGTAAATATGGACTATAATGGGGGATATAATGAATTGGACACTACCTTAAGTAGTGTCATATATCCAGGAGCCATCCAGTCTGAGACAGGAAGACCGAAGCCAATCCAGGGAGTGTCTGACCCGGGGCTGAGGCATGGATCACAACCAGCAACACAGGGGATATCTTAATATATTTAATTATAGCATCTTTCATATTTATACACGTTTTATAACTAGTTCTGGATTTACAATCCGGACATGTTATCTATACAAACCTATCCATAGGCATTTGTACTTTTTGAGCTGTCTATTATCCAGTCCGGATCGGTTAGATTTGAGCCATCCAGGCTTTCTGACCGGGGCTGCGATGGGCGGCCAGCCACCCCCCCCATGCCTGTCTTTGTTCCGACATCCGGGCTGGGGTCGGGGCGTCATGCCTCCCATCGGCGCCATGCAGTGGTTGCATGGTACGTAACGACTCCTGCCGTCATGTTACCAGGGCAACCCCTCGATCATCAGGGACGTCAGAGGCGGTCTGTTCCTACCTATGTCCGGTCTGCCTGACCGGATGTAGGAGGTATCTTAGCCGCCTATTTAATGACGCCCAGCATGGCGCTGGCGTAGTATCACCCCAGCACCTCGGACACTTGCTTTGGATGGACCGTCGATTACTCCTATTGGGACCCTTCACTCCCTGGTATTTCTGACTACATGTAATATAAATAGAAGAGAAATTTCCGCGCTAGATGTGACAGAAAACCAAATGATTGAGAACAATAGTGAGCAGCTGGCACAAAATCAACTAACAGTGATTCAAAAAATACAATAAAAACCAAAAAGTGCAGCGCTGAAATCAGTATACAATTATATAGCTGAAAAGCTCATATAAAGAAAACAAAACAAAAAAAGGAGAGGGGATAATGTCCAAATGAATAGTCCCAATATTAAGTGCAGAGATGTGAATCCACGTGCAAAATAACTTTCTTCCAGTGACACCAGGGAAAAGTGTAGGAAGGGGACACCCTTGTGCTCAGGTATAACAAGCAGCTTACCGAAATTCCGTGGCTGCTCAATTTAATGAGACAGCCTCTCCCAGCTAGTAGTAAACCAGTAGGTCAACCGATATCAAGCTCAGGTGCTTCGAAAGACTCCAAAAGCCGAAAGCCGTTTCCGGTGTGTTGTTAAACCGATCACATTAATATGTGGCACACTTGGAACTTCTCATATACTCCATTGAACGTAAAGCCATATGTAGAAAGAAACAGAGGCCCATAGCGTAATCCCGTAAACCAATAGGTAAATTTATTAAAAAAACTACTTACAATTTAAAAGACAAAAACAGGCATGTAGTATGTGCCGGTCATGGATCTAACCGCGGCGTCCTGCAAGTCTCCAGATCAGCATATGGATAAACAGCCGGCTTCGTTGGGGGGCGTGTGGACGTTTATGTCTGGGATCGCCAGACATAAACGTCCACACGCCCCCCAACGAAGCCGGCTGTTTATCCATATGCTGATCTGGAGACTTGCGGGACGCCGCGGTTAGATCCATGACCGGCACATACTACATGCCTGTTTTTGTCTTTTAAATTGTAAGTAGTTTTTTTAATAAATTTACCTATTGGTTTACGGGATTACGCTATGGGCCTCTGTTTCTTTCTACATATGGCTTTACGTTCAATGGAGTATATGAGAAGTTCCAAGTGTGCCACATATTAATGTGATCGGTTTAACAACACACCGGAAACGGCTTTCGGCTTTTGGAGTCTTTTGAAGCACCTGAGCTTGATATCGGTTGACCTACTGGTTTACTACTAGCTGGGAGAGGCTGTCTCATTAAATTGAGCAGCCACGGAATTTCGGTAAGCTGCTTGTTATACCTGAGCACAAGGGTGTCCCCTTCCTACACTTTTCCCTGGTGTCACTGGAAGAAAGTTATTTTGCACGTGGATTCACATCTCTGCACTTAATATTGGGACTATTCATTTGGACATTATCCCCTCTCCTTTTTTTGTTTTGTTTTCTTTATATGAGCATTTCTGGCTACATCTTCACTTCAACCTTATCACTGTTTATATGCTTTATCATCGTCTTCACTTTGTGCACTAATTTTTACTTTGCTCACAGCACTTAATCCCTGGTACTCCCCAAACAGGGCTTCACTTCATGTTCACCTTTTTCTTGGTGGTTGTTTCTTTTTCACTACAAATTTCTGTGATATTGCTTGGATCACATGCACAGTAACATTTAGTTTTGGTTTGGATATATGCCCCTTGGCGGGCATCTCCAATATGCACCTAACTAACTTTTTCGCACACATCACTTTCGGGGTCTCATTTATAGATATTTTTCTTTGGACGATTGCTCTGACCTTTGCACTGTCTACTATCTCCGGCTACAAAATTCTTGGTGGTTCTCATAGGCACTTTTTTTTTTTTTGTTTTTGGGCTCATTTGTCTGACCCTATACAACTGATTATTTATAGATACAATTGAGATCATTTTTTTCTCAGTACATTCATTCTATAGATTTACTGCTTTTTTATATATACTTTCAGACTGTATATGCTCCCTATGTGCCTCCACCATCACCTCTTGGATTCACATCTTTGGAGTCCTTCAAGTGGTTCGTTTTTACTTCATTTCTGGTCCTTTCCTCCTTGATGCCCCTGTGTTGCTGGTTGTGATCCATGCCTCAGCCCCAGGTCAGACACTCCCTGGATTGGCTTCGGTCTTCCCGTCTCAGACTGTATGGCTCCTGGATATGACACTACTTAAGGTAGTGTCCAATTCATTATATCCCCTATTATAGTCCATATTTACACCAGTACATTAATATAACTCATATTTTCATTTTTAGATAAACTCTTTAGCTCCTGATGAATGGACGGAGGTCCATGAAACGCGTTGAGCCGAGAAATTACTCAAATATACTATTGTAGTGTGACATATTTCAATCCATGAATACAGAGATTATGATATTTCATTGTATCCATTGTTTCTTGAGAGATCCTGGTTGATCCTAGAAACGATGTCTGTGCATTTTTGTTGACTTAATATGTATTGTGCAATTCATTGTATACGTTATCTCTGTATGTATTCATGTTATCATTATTGATATGTGTTCAGCTATTTATAAAATAAACTCTTATGTCCAGTCTCCTCACTTAAAGTCCCACATTCTTGTTTTTATCTTTGTTCATTAGTATTTAGGGATGGAGGAAACTGGACAGTGTTTGTGGCCAAATGTAGACAAAGATCTCTCTTTTCTTTGTATTTAATTAGGGTGGAAGACACCCGCTGGTTTTGTCTATTTATTTGCCACATTCCTCCCTTTTTAGGGAGAATTTTAATCATTCCACATATAGTTTAATTATAGCATCTTTCATATTTATACATGTTTTATAACTAGTTCTGGATTTACAATCCGGACATGTTATCTATAAAAACCTATCCATATGCATTTGTACTTTTTGAGCTGTCTATTATCCAGTCCGGATCGGTTAGATTTGAGCCATCCAGGCTTTCTGACCGGGGCTGCGATGGGCGGCCAGCCACCTCCCCCCCATGCCTGTCTTTGTTCCGACATCCGGGCTGGTGGCGGGGCGTCATGCAGTGGTTGCATGGTACGTAACGACTCCTGCCGTCATGTTACCAGGGCAACCCCTCGATCATCAGGGACGTCAGAGGCGGTCTGTTCCTACCTATGTCCGGTCTGCCTGACCGGATGTAGGAGGTATCTTAGCCGCCTATTTAATGACGCCCAGCATGGCGCTGGCATGGTATCACCCCAGCACCTCGGACACTTGCTTTGGATGGACCGTCGATTACTCCTATTGGGACCCTTCACTCCCTGGTATTTCTGACTACATCTTCACTTCAACCTTATCACTGTTTATATGCTTTATCATCGTCTTCACTTTGTGCACTAATTTTTACTTTGCTCACAGCACTTAATCCCTGGTACTCCCCAAACAGGGCTTCACTTCATGTTCACCTTTTTCTTGGTGGTTGTTTCTTTTTCACTACAAATTTCTGTGATATTGCTTGGATCACATGCACAGTAACATTTAGTTTTGGTTTGGATATATGCCCCTTGGCGGGCATCTCCAATATGCACCTAACTAACTTTTTCGCACACATCACTTTCGGGGTCTCATTTATAGATATTTTTCTTTGGACGATTGCTCTGACCTTTGCACTGTCTACTATCTCCGGCTACAAAATTCTTGGTGGTTCTCATAGGCACTTTTTTTTTATTTTTGGGCTCATTTGTCTGACCCTATACAACTGATTATTTATAGATACAATTGAGATCATTTTTTTCTCAGTACACTCATTCTATAGATTTACTGCTTTTTTATGTATACTTTCAGACTGTATATGCTCCCTATGTGCCTCCACCATCACTTCTTGGATTCACATCTTTGGAGTCCTTCAAGTGGTTCGTTTTTACTTCATTTCTGGTCCTTTCCTCCTTGTTGCCCCTGTGTTGCTGGTTGTGATCCATGCCTCAGCCCCGGGTCAGACACTCCCTGGATTGGCTTCGGTCTTCCCGTCTCAGACTGGATGGCTCCTGGATATATGACACTACTTAAGGTAGTGTCCAATTCATTATATCCCCTATTATAGTCCATATTTACACCAGTGCATTAATATAACTCATATTTTCATTTTTAGATAAACTCTTTAGCTCCTGATGAATGGACGGAGGTCCATGAAACGCGTCGAAATTACTCAAATATACTATTGTAGTGTGACATATTTCAATCCATGAATACAGAGATTATGATATTTCATTGTATCCATTGTTTCTTGAGAGATCCTGGTTGATCCTAGAAACGATATCTGTGCATTTTTGTTGACTTAATATGTATTGTGCAATTCATTGTATACGTTATCTCTGTATGTATTCATGTTATCATTATTGATATGTGTTCAGCTATTTATAAAATAAACTCTTATGTCCAGTCTCCTCACTTAAAGTCCCACATTCTTGTTTTTATCTTTGTTCACAGATTTTGTTGAGTAAGTCTGAAATTTTGGCTTATTGGGCTTTATTTTGGGCTGCCTTAAGCGCCAAGAAATGACCTCTTATGGTACACTTGTGTGCCTCCCATTGTGAAATTGGTGTAGTGTCAGGGGTGTCGTTTTCAGCAAAAATTGTTGTATGGTTGAGCGAATATTATTGACATAAACTTTCCATGTCAATCAGGAGGAATCCAATCGCAAAATTTTCATAAAGGGGGTTTTATCTTGCAAAGATAAGAGTCAGGGTAATTGGATGATGATCCGAAAGGAGCATTGGTTCTATGGAGGTATCTGTTAAAAAAGGGGAGGTCTTTTTGCGATAGAAATAAGTAATCAATTCTGGAATATTTGTAATGCGGCGGCTAGAAGTAAGTGTAATCTTTTCAGCTGGGATGCAGGATTTGCCAAACGTCATGTAATAGGAGATTTTGTAATTGTGTCTTAATTTTTGTTAACACATTTTTGTTAACGCCCTGTATGGAATAGAGGATGAACCCGAAGAAGTGTCTAATAGGTGGTCTCTCAAGATAGTAGTTCCCATTTGAAAACCGGCAAGAAGGGGCACTATTTCCCTGAAAAAGCTCACCTGTGCTGTATTAGGACTATAGATGTTGGTCAGAGTCTTAGTCTTAGGTCTTAGGTCGTCTTCTGTCCTAAGAATCGCAATACAAACCCTCAAACAGTTAAACTTATCACTAAATTTTCTTCGCAGTCTCAACAGCTACGTGAAATCCTGTCTAAGAACTGGCACATTCTTAGACAGGACAACATACTTGCGAGATATACCAATACTTACCCCGAGGTTGTCTTCAGAAAAGCCTCTTCCATCCGTGACAAATTAGTGTCCTCGCACTACAATCCAGAAAAAACGTGTCGGCAAAATCCTTGTGGAATCTATAAATGTAACAAATGTGACTTTTGTCCCTGGATTAGGCAGGGCCAGCATTTTCTCTTACCCAATGGTGACACGTTTGTTCCAAAGTTTTTTGCAAATTGCTCAACACAGGGGGTGGTCTATCTGGCGTCTTGCCGATGTGGAGTGTTCTACATCGGCAAGACCATCAGAATGCTCAAACAAAGAATTAACGATCACATATATTATTCAGGAAAGGGTAAAATGATCACCCCAATTAGTCGGCATATTGATCTTTACCATAAATATGACACATCCTGTATATCCTTTATCGTGTTAGAAACCATACCCCCAGACCCCAGAGGGGGTAACTGGGATAAAAGAATATTACAAAGAGAAGTTCTTTGGATAGAGCGTTTAAACGCAACATCACCACCGGGCCTAAATGAAGTTTTATCATATAGACCCTTCCTGTAAATAGCCCTATCAGGGATTGTCCTTCTCAATGCAAACCTAGATCATGTTCCAGGATTTTACAAAACCCCCCCCCCCCTCCCCCCATTACCAAGAGACTTTCTTTCAACCCCCCCCCTTCTTTTTCTTTCCCCTAAAATCCCCCCCCCCCTTTCCCCCCCCCCCCCCCTGATCACTATACACTTCATTCCTATCAGACTAGGCTCTTTCTTTCTTTTCTTTTTGCTGTTTGTGTTGTTAGTACATCCATGTCTCTATTTCTGTGCAACACATATAATTGTCATGTTGGCAATATGTTTTTAATAGTTTCTTTTTTCTCTATTTTAGGTTTTTTGTTACATCTGCCTATGATGCCGATGCCTTTGTCTGTGGAGAGAGCCATGATCGGCGTTGTCCCCTTTTACAGTGCCTGGAGGTGCGGCTGGTAGCGCCGTCACCTCACAGGAGCTTTGCTTCCCCCTCCTGCCGCCGTTGCCAGGATCTCCCTCCATGGCTGTTTTCATCTAGCACGGCCCCGAGGTCGGGTTCAGCCCGGGACTGTGAGTGGGCGGGTTTCCGCCCCTCCCTATCACCGTAGTCTTCCTGGTAGTGGGCGGCGCGTTCCGAGAGGCTGACACCGTTCTCGCTTCTCGGACCCGCCCTTACTGCACCGCACCACGGGATTGGATTATTCCATCAATATCCGCCCTATCCGGAGCAGGGGGCGGATCCTATGCCGGGCTGTGCTGACGTCACACGCCAATCCGGCGTGCTAACTCTCACAGTTGGGGGCTATTTAGCCCGGACCGAAGGGAGCCTTCGGTCTGGAGCTTTCGTGGGAGGTCACGGCCGTCCAGCCGGCATCATATTTCTTATCTTTTGATATCTTCAGGTTAGTACTCTGCACCCTGAATGGCATGGCGCCAATATCTGCTTCTCTAAAATAATGTCCTTATACCCTCTCTATATTGTCTATTGGATTCACAGGAGACTGTGTCTAACCAATTAGTAGAGGCTGCCTGCCCGACAGCAAAAGTTTTTTGCTACAGACTACTTTTTGGACATCTCCCGGATGGTTTGACCCACCATACTAAGGTATATACTATGCATATTTATCTGCATGATGCTAATAGAGGCTTAGTATTATTATTAAGCGTTCTGTAATGGCGGAATTTTCTTTCAAACTACATCCTTATACCCCATATTATGTTTATTTGGGTCTATAGGATGTTCGGTATCATCATCTAGTAGAAGCCGTCTGCCCCCTAGCAAGCCTTTTTTCATAGGCTTTTTGGTTTTTTCCGGATGGTTTGAGCCATTACTATATACATCAAGGTTGGTTCCCGTTCACATTTTTATCTGGGTGCTTTCTCTATCTGTTTCCTATCAATTCTAATATCCCCTGTCTCTGTTTACAGGGAATACAGAATTACCCTCCTGGCATTCAGTTTTCTAATGTCTATTTGTACTACGACAGTCAGCTACACTTTCCGTGACCTCACCTCTATTAATACCATTATTTTCTAAGTATTAATGGGTAAGAGATCTAATATTGAAACTTTCATTAACATATATTTATTGTATGATACTCTTTCTATTTTTGCTCATTATATGTATATATATTTTCTCTTATTAGATTAAGGATTGTTATCCTAAATATCCCCCCACCTCCTATCCTGACACACCCCCTTCTCTTCCCTGGGGTGGGTCTTCTGGCACGTAATTTTGGATCTTCGCCCTCGTGTCTGCTCCATGACCATAGGCATCGGCATCCTTGCAATAGAGAACAGTGTTTCTATACACTGTGCTATTAACATTGCTACTCTGGTAAGATAACAATAAAAACGTGGCTAAACTCAATCAGATGGGTTATGCTATTGATAATATTGATGTGATATTGATATTTTTTATGTTCTGTTCTCCTTCCATGGGTCCCAGGAAGGTACACACACATGTACATTTATGTATATCCTGATATGTATAAATCCTAAATGCTTCTTTTTTATATATTTTTGTAGAACTGTTTCAGCCCCTATTTAAACTCCCGAAGAAGCGCCAACAGCGCGAAACATGTAGAGTTTGTCTGTGACTGGAATACAGTATTCAATACCGAGCCCCTTCATCCTCACCGCCGATGGATTCGCTTAAAGAGCTTTAATTCTTTACATTAGAAATAGCCAGAGGGCCATTCTAGCATCTTTAATCTATACAAGCTAAAGTATGGTAATCCTTGCCCACAAGGCGGTGATAGAGGTTTCGGCAATTTGGAATATATGTGCCTTTTGAATTGTATGTTTTATATTTGATTTTTGTTCATGTCTCTTTGTTTTACACTTGTGGTGACACATACACTATATATACATGTTTTTTAATTCAAAATAAAATATTCTTTTTTATGACATTAGAGTGTTAGTGCCAATAAAGTCCATTTGTCTATATTCTTCCCGTCCTTTGATGTAGCCTTTTATGAGAGAGCCTAAAAGTTGCCATTGCACGCGTTTGGAGAGTAATATTGAGACCCCTTTTGTTTTGGCTAGTGTATAAGTAGCATGGTAAAATATGGGGTAATGTCTATTAGTCAGTTTGGGTATGGCATTTGTGCGGAAGTGGGTTTCCTGAAAAAACAGAACGTCGGCCTTAAGTTTGCGGGCCTTAGACAATACTTGACTACATTTCTCTGGTATGTTGTATTTAACGATATTGTTTTGAGAGTATTGTTTGTATGAGTATGAGATGGAGAAGTTATAGTAGCATGATCGGCTATATGACCAATATGCTTGCAGACTAAAAGTAGAATTGTGAACACAATTATTATATAAAACTCAATATATTTTTTGTAAGGTGAGGACTGAGGTGATGAAGCCTGTGTGTAGCGTATGGGGAGCAGAAAGAAGAGAAGAAAAAAGGGGGGGGGGTATGTAGTATCTGTGCAATGCACAGATAGTCAGAAAGAGAAATGTAATCCGGGGGTATGGTCACACTTGTTAACCAACTCTAGGTGTTACCTTAACTCCGGAGTGGGTCAACGGCTCAAAATGGGGTCCTGCTGTGTGGAGACGTGGTAGGTGTGGTCGGTGTATACTCTAGGGTCTCTATTTTCCTAGAGTCCTGTTGTTCAGTGATTTGAGAGGGATTTTTAACTGTGTATGAAGTAGACAGTGACTGGGGAGAGATGGATAAGAGCGTCAGTAAAATAAAGAAATAGTAAGTAAACCATGAAACCAGGTCTTAAATATCAACAAACATTTCAATAAAACATCTGCATTTGCAACTGTTGTAGAACCTGGAATACTCTGTATCACAGGACAAGGGGAAAGGTATGTTAAAGGTGAAGTAACAATAATAACAGAAACCATCGGATTACGGATCTTGTTGAACAGGGCATTGCTGAACTAAATATTAGACCTCCATAAATCCTCACAGGCATATAGTGGTGTGAGGGACATATGGCCTTCTCATGTTTAGTTGGTACCAAACCGGAAAGCTTTTCACCTGTGAAATACCAAGGGAGGCTAAGGTGAATAGAGGTTTTGTGCCTCGTAAAGTAGGGTGGAGAATAGCATTGTATGCATATAGTCATAGGATGATGGGGTTGGCAGCAATCACTTAGATGCGTTACCTGTTCTAGAGAAGCTGGTATCTTATGGCAGTTCTACTCCCTTTTCCTAGATATTAGCTAAGTGAGAATACCATCAAGTTTTGTGATATCGTGTACCATAAACATTGGTGCTTAAATACCTTCTGTCAACGGGAAGTGATTTCCAGAGGAGATAGAGTGCCTCCCGCTAATGAAGGGAGAAATCGACAAACAGGGCCTAGTCCTGACTTTTGTAAGCCACCTGCATTGGGTGTTCATATGTTCGATTGTCTAGGTGAAGGTTGGTGGCATGTCTGGACATGTGTAAATTAGATATTTCGATTCATGCTAATTTTTCGCATGACATGAGCGTAAAGCCACCTGTGAGTATATCTGAAGCCTTGTCAATATTTGGGTCCCGTAGGCACTCCATGTCCTCCGCATCATCTTATCAGACCCAAATTCATGGGCTTGCAGTATGTAGCTGTACAAAAAATCATTCGGAGGGCTATAGATTAAAGAAGAAGGACTATGCAAAAGACATAAAAATAGTTCTACTGTCCTTTCTCCCTTCCATTCAGCAATCTGTCTTCCCTCCACCCTCCCCCCATCAGTTCAGGCATATTACCACAAGCCAATACAATCAGCGGTGTCTCATCCAGGTTCTGTCAGAGCCCAGGGGGAAAGGGTCCCATTGAAGGATTATTTTTTTTTAATTTATATATTTTTATTGGTATTTTTATACATATATTTCCAAACATACATCATAACATCAAAGCAATCCCAACCCCCCTACCCCACCCTCATTCCCCCTCGAACCCTAAAAAAAAAATATCCGCAATTACTCTACATATATAACTCATTTTGTATTACAACCTACTTATTGAGGTGTGGGGACCATCCGTCGGCAGACTGAATCAGGACAAGACTAGGGGTATCACCCTCTCATACTCCTATGAGGAAGAATTGGCTTCTAAATACTGAACCCAGGGCCTCCATCTCGTCTTAACCTGATCCTCCGTATTTCCCAATACGGCAGATAATTCTTCCATTTTAAAAATTTCATTAACTTTCGAACACCATAACTCAAATGTGGGGGTCAGTGTCTGTTTCCAGAAGATAGGTATACATGCTTTTGCCGCATTGAGAAAGCGCAGAGTTAAGGATTTCCTATAGCTCCTCACTGAACTTCTTGTTAAATGTAGCAGGCAAAGCGCAGGATCATCTTGTATACCTACATTAGTCATGCGCTTTATGGCTGCTGCTACTTTTGTCCAAAATTAGCAAACTCGTATATACTCCCAAAAGATATGCAACATGTTTCCTTCCTCCAATCCACAACGCCAATATTTCTCTGAGATAGTCTCCTCTATTCTCTGTAATACTGATGGGACTCTATACCATCTGGTTAGAATTTGGTATCCTGTTTCTTGAATTTTACTATCCATCGAGGATTTGTGTACTAATCGCTGAATTTTATTGACTTGCTCTCTCGACCATGTACTATTTAGTTCCTGCTCCCATTTTTGTATAAATGGTAATTGCTGGTCCCCTTCATCCTCTGATAATTGTGTATAAAACACCGAAATCAAATGGCCAGTAAAATTACCAGTTCTACACATATTTCAAAATAAGTCAAGTCTCGTGGTACATGCCCTTTCTGCTGAACCGACCTAATGTAATTGTATAGCTGGTAGACACTGACAATATACCTGACCTGCCCTAAACTCTTCAAGAGAAGGCATGGGGCCATTTTGCCATACGTCATAAAGGCGCATTCTGCCTTCCTGAGCCCACCTACAGATTCTGGCATTTATACACCCTGGGGGGAAATCTGGATTCCCTACTAAAGGTGTCATTTGAGACGGACCTGGAGCTACCTTCCAATGAGACTGGATTCTTCTTGTTTCTTTTAAAGTTGCTCCCACTGTAGGATGTTTAAGAATGGCATCTTTTGGTTTGAACACTGACCACGGAGTCGGGGGGGTTAACTGTCCTGTTTCCCCGATTTCCACTTTTCAAAATGAGCTGTCTGTTGACCTTTGTAGACTCACCAATGCCTGGGTAAGATATTGGGTTTTTGGGAGCTACAAGTTAGAATTCCGCTCTCTGCAACCAACTCTCACTCCAACTGGAGAGTCATCCAATCAGCATCCAGTCAAACAATGCCAAAGCAGTGGTGTACATCAATCATCAGGGAAGAACCAGAAGCATTGCTGCAGTAAGAGAGATAGAAAGGATTCTAGCCTGGCAGAACCCCACAGTGCAGCCTTCTCCATCACATTCTAAGTGTGGATAATTGGCCTACAGACTACCTTAGTCAGCAGTGTCCTGAACTGGGGATGTTTCCCCTACACTCAGAAGTATTTCAGGACCAATGCCACAAGTGGGGGATGCTGGATTTGGACCTCTTGCTTAACAGGTCATTCTGTTGATTCCAATAGCTCTGAACTGGCCCAAGGTGATGAGGTACTGACCTACATGCTGTTGAAGTAAGCAGCTAAGCATTCTTTAACATTCTAGTAAAGATTGTTTTATAGAGGTACATTGCAACTGCAAACAATTTAAAGTGCAATTGTTTCATGAACTTAAAAATATTAACCAAACACAACTTTTAAACCTTTTCTTATAATTAAAACTTTTTGCAAGGTAGTCTTTTATATTCTTTGGTTAGTAGCACATTGTAAAATGTCAGCGTGTTGCTGTTGCTGTGTTATGTTCTTTGTTTTTGAAACTTTAAACACTTTCTTGTGTAGACTAGGTAGCATTGTATTTGAGGTTACCTTCCACATTTATTTTATTTGGAAGTTTGTGCAATGACCCAATAGCACTGTGTTGTAAAAAAAAAAAAAAAAAAAAAACACAAAAAACTATAATATATTTGTATATAGAATTTTCTATTTTAACTCTGGAGTGATTGTTAAAAATGCTACCTTTTTTTTTTTTTTTACTTATTACATTTAGTAGTTTTTACTGCACTGTAGAAAAAGTAGAATGTCTCTTTCTTTCATTGATGGACACAGCTCCTGATTCTTCTTAACCATTGGGTTATATTACCTCCTACAGGAGTAGGACACTAGGCCTAGGGCCAGTCCCAGGGGGTATACACACACTCTAAGCTATAGGCACTCAGTTTTTTTTTCTGCCTAGTCAGGAGTAAGGACCTAGTTCCTTGCTGGGATCTCTGGTCCTGGCAATTCTCTGGTTCTGGCCTACCTGCACATTCTAATATGTGCCAGTCACCAGTGTTTCCTCCATTTTGCCATAGGCAGAGAGTACTTTCAGTTTGTGGCATTGATCTTGATCTGGCCTCCACTCATCGGGTCTTCATAAGAGTGTTGGCCCCGGTGCTGCATAGTCAGCAGAGGATCACTGTACTGGGGTACTTGGACAATCTTCTTCTGCGAGCGTCTCTCACTGCTTTGATGGCCAACTTGAGATTGCTCTGTAAACTCTGAGGGAGTTTGGTGGGATTCTGAGCCTTCAGGAGTGGTCTTTGGTTCTGTCCACAAAAACTAAACTATCTGGGTCTAAATCGAGACTCAGCCTCAGCCGGAGTGTTCAGAAGATGGTCATCCCTCCAGGCTTGCATGCAGGGGCTTGGCCTGATGGTGTCCACCCTTGAGGCAGCCTTTTTACACAGTTCCACACAAGATCTCTGCTAAAGAGATTCTAGTAAAATGGGACAGGATCCATGGTCTCTAGAGGTGGCTTCATTCTCCGACACTTCGACAGGGAAAATCCTTTTTCCCCCTGTACTGGACAGTTGTCACCACGGATGCCAGCTTGTCTGGGTGGGAAGGCGCTCCCAGCACAGACTTGCTCAGGGAGTCCAGACTGCCGCTTAATGTACTGGAACTCTGAGCGATCAGACTTTGGCTCATTGGGTGATTCATCTTCAGGGGTGAACAATACAAATTCATTCAGACAATGCCAGGGCCGTGGTCTATATCAATCACCAAGGGGGCACAAGAAGTGTCGTGGAGGCTCTGTAAGTAGCCGGCATTCTAAGGTGGGCTGACTGATTCGTTCCAGCCTCTCCAACTTCTGCCACGACTCCTGTGCAAGATCCAGGCAGAAGGGATTCCGGTCATTCTAGTGGCTCCAGACTGGCCTCGCTGGTCTTGGTACTCCAATCTGGTACAGCTGGTTGCCAATGCTCCTTGGGGACTTCCTCTGAGGGAGGATCTGCTGTCCCAAGGACCAACCTTCCATACTGTTTTACAGTCACTGACTGATGGCTTGGCTGTTGAACGCCAGGTGCTGAGTGTGAGTCAGTGATTCCTACGCTGTTAAAAACTAGGAAATCTAATTCTAGGAAGACCTACCATCGTACGTGGAAGACGTACATTGTGTGTGAGTCTACCGGGGTTCATCCTCATTCCTTCTCGGTGGATCTGATCTTAACCTTTCTTCAACGGGGAGTTGAACAGAAATTGGCCTTGAGTACCATCAAGGGCCAGATATCGTTTTTTGGTGGTCTTTTTCCAACAACCTTTAGCCACACACTCCCTGGTGTGTACCTTTTCTTCAGGGTGTCTGACATTTGGTTCCTTCAGTGCGGGCTCTGTTGCCGCCCTGGAATCTTAATGTGGGGCTCTTTAAAAGCCTCCCTTTGAAAATATTCGGGAGGTTTCCCTGCCTCAATGCCCCAGAAGGTGGCCTTCTTTTGTAGCTATCACCTCTGCACGCAGGGTGTCGGAACTGGTGGCGTTATCCTGTCGTTCACCTTATGGTGATTCCCAAGGATAAGGTGGTGCTTTGCCTCTGTCCGTCATTCCTTCCTAAGGTGGTCTCTGACTGTCATTTGCATGAAAACATTGTGTGGCCTCCCGTGTCCCAGGCCTAGACATCCAAAGGAAATTGCCTTTCATGCCTTGGATGTGGTTCGGGCAATTAGGATGTACCTGACAGCTACGGAGTCTTTTAGGAAGTCAGACTCTCTATTTGTGCTCACAGACAGACCTTACATAGGGTTGTCTGCTTCTTTTGTGACCATTTCCAGATGGATCAGACGGTGGTTCAGGCCTATTGCATCAAGGGTCAGGTTCCTCCTTTCCCTGTCAAGGCATACTCTACTAGGGCGCTTAGTGTCTCCGGGGCTTTCCATCATCCAGCATCAGTGACGCAGGTTTGCAAGGCAGCCATCTGGTTGGTGCACACTTTTACACAGTTTTTTGTAAAGTGGATGTGTTGGCATCTGCGGATGTGTTAGGAATGCTTCCTGAGCACACTGATGTGCTGTCATGAATTTGCAATCTAAAGGGTTAACCTAGAGCAGACTAATTGCAGTAATTGGCAAACAGGCTGTGTTAGGAATGCTTCCTGAGCACACTGATGTGCTGTCATGAATCTGCAATCTAAAGGGTTAACCCAGAGCAGACTAATTGCAGTAATTGGCAAACAGGCTGCCTTATTTAAACAGCTCAGAAGCACTGTGTCTTTGCTGTCTTGTCTGCAGCTCCTCCTGTGTTCCTGAAGCCTGCTTCCTGTTACCTGTTTGATATCCGTTTTGACCTTTGGCTTGTTCCTGACCTTGTTGACTTGCTGCCCGTCCTGACCCCTGGCTTGTTTGACCATTCTTTTGAATCTCCCTTGTCTGCTTATCTGCCTTCGGATCTTGACCGGCTTCTCCCTTGGTGGGGCGACCCTGAGGACTGCGACCTGGTATCCACACGCAGCAAAATCCATCCTCACCACTAGAGGCTCTGGCGAAAACTGGTGGATACTAAGATTCCGCACCTCAGGTTAGCCTGTGTCACTTACCTTGGGGGTTCCCGTCTAAGCTTCACCCTCTGGCACACGTGGGGCCTTCCTCTGCCATCAGGCTACCACTTGTATCCCTAACAGTACAAGACAGCCATTATGGAGCCTGCAAGAGAAGCCTCACCGTTGGAAGAGATCTGCCAACACCTCGCAGCCCTGTCTCAAACCGTAAAGTCGCTTCAAGACGGCTACACACAGCTAGAGGAACGGCTGCGCTCTACGACAGTTCAGGGAGATCCTCCTGAATTCCCCAAGACTCTGTTCTGTCTTGAATCTGAACCTGATGTATGTTCTGTGGTGCCCAAAGCATACCATGATTTCCTGGACGTATTCAGCAAACGGGGAGCAGAGACCTTGCCCCCCCACCGTCTATATGACTGCCCCATCGATTTGCTCCCAGGAGCTGAAATCCCGTTCGGCTGGATTTACCCACTTTCTGAACGTGAGCTGGATGTCTTATAAGGACTATGTAGAGGAAATTCTGAAGAAGGGGTTCATCCGTCCCTCTACCTCTCCAGCAGGGGCAGGTATCTTCTTTGTAGAGAAGAAGGATCACACCCTCTGACCCTGCATTGATTATAGGGATTTAAATAAAGTTACTATTAAAAACCGTTATCCCCTTCCTCTAGTCCCCGAACTCTTTCAGAGACTCAGATCTGACATCCTGTTTACTAAGCTGGATCTTCGTGGGGCGTACAACTTGGTGCGCATCCGAGAGGGCGACGAATGGAAGACTGCTTTCCGCACAAGATTCAGACATTTTGAATACCTGGTAATGCCATTTGCCTTTGTAATGCTCCTGCCACGTTCCAACACTTTGTGAACGACATCTTCAGGGATTGGTTGGATATCTTCGTCATCGTATACTTGAATGACATCCTAATCTTCTCAACATCCCTAGAGCAGCATCGCGAGCACGTTCGAAATGTCCTCGGTCGCCTTCGCCAGCATGGTCTCTACGCCAAGGCCGAGAAGTGCGTTTTTGAGCAGAACAGTATCCCGTTTCTGGGGTTAATAATTTCCACAGAAGGAATAGAGATGGATCCTCAGAAGGTCTCTGCCATTCTGGACTGGCCACCTCCATCAGACAAAAAGGGAGTACAGCGCTTTGTTGGCTTTGCCAATTTTTATAGGAGGCTCATTAAGGGGTTCTCTAACATCATAGCCCCTATTACTCACCTTACTAAGAAGAACGTCCGCTTCCAGTGGACCCCAGAAGCTCGGTCCGCATTTTCAGTTCTTAAAAAACATTTTACCTCTGCCCCTATCCTGAGTCACCCGGATCCTGCCTTACCCTATCTCCTGGAGGTAGACGCATCGGAAGTTGCGGTCGGGGCAGTCATCTCCCAAAGACAGGGAACTAGAGACTTAACTCACCCAATAGCATTCTTTTCCCGGAAACTCTCTCCCACGGAGAAAAACTATGATGTTGGGGACCGGGAACTCCTGGCTATCAAAGCCGCTCTCGAAGAGTGGAGATATCTACTGGAAGGAGCATCACACCCGATTCTTATATTTACCGATCATAAAGAACCTTGAGTACTTAAGATCCGCAAAGCGACTTAGACCCCGCCAGGCCCCATGGGCACTCTTCTTCTCCAGATTCTCGTTCCATATCACCTATCGGCCCGGGTCGAAAAATGTCAAACCGGATGCCCTGTCCCGGATGTTTGATAATCCTAAAGAAGATTTGGTACCTGACACTATCCTGTCAGAGAAAAAATTCCTGCTCCTGCTCACTAGCCTGAAATCCCATCTTGAGCAAGCCTCTGTCAACATTTCCGGTCCACCTGGGATACCCCTGTCACGCAAGGATGGTTTGTTGTGGGCTAAGGACAAAATCTTTGTCCCGGAGGGAGTCAGAGTTTCGGTTCTAGCTGCCTGCCATGACCACCCTCTGGCTGGCCATTTTGGTGTTCATAGGACCCTTGACCTCATGCAACGCACCTTCTGGTGGCCTGAGATGGAAAAAGACTGCAGAAGTTATGTGTCTTCCTGTGTTTCTTGCTCCAGGAGTAAAACCACCAGAAGTAAGGCGTGGGGTCTCCTCAGACCACTCCCAATCCCTGACCGGCCCTGGCAAACTATCGCCATGGACTTTATCGTGGAACTTCCACCTTCGGCCGGGTGCTCCGCCATTTTTGTGGTTGTAGACCGCCTTACTAAGATGGCCCACTTTCTACCCCTCAAAGGTACCCCCTCTGCGAAAGAAACTGCAGAAGTCTTCATTAGGGAGATCGTGCGACTCCACGGGGTACCCACGAACATTATCTCGGACAGAGGGGTACAGTTCACGTCCCACTTTTGGAGGGCCTTGTGTAAGCTACTAAAAATTGAATTATCTATGTCCTCAGCTTACCACCCACAGATGAACGGGCAAACAGAGAGGACGAACCAGACCCTGGAACAATATCTCCGGTGCTTTACCACCTTCGTCCAGGAAGACTGGGTAGCATTACTACCATTTGCGGAATTTGCCTTTAATAATTCACGACATTCCGTTACCGGGCAATCTCCCTTCTTTGCCAATTATGGTTTTCATCCTTCCTTTCTGCCCGACTTCCCATCTGATTCCGGAGTGCCCGCAGTTCAGGTCACCATTGACTTCTTCACGAGTAACAACAAACTTCTGCAGGACACCTTGGCCAAGGCTCAGATAGCGTCCAAAAGAATCTTTGATGGGAAAAAGAGGGGAGAACTGATTCTCCAACCAGGCGACCAGGTCTTTTTATCCACAGCTAACCTCCGCTTAGCCTGCCCATCCAAGAAGTTAGCTCCCAGGTTTATTGGCCCATTCACCGTTAAAAGAAGACTCAATGCCGTGTCCTATGAGTTATCCTTACCTGATAACGCTACGGATCCATCCTGTGTTCCATGTCACTCTTTTAAAACCCGTGGTTCCCGACGCCTTCCCCGGCAGAAGCCCTGGACCTCCGGAACCAGTGATGGTGGATGGCGACATGGAGTATGAAGTTGAGGCTGTACTTGATTGCCGGAAAAGAGGTAACCAGCTTCAGTTCCTTATTAAATGGAAGGGTTATGGGCCAGAAGGGAATTCCAGGGAACCGGAGAGTAACATTCATGCCGCAGATCTGATCCAGGCGTTTTTTTCTTGCCCATCCTCAGAAAAGCAGTTTGTTGGGCACCCGGAGGTTGCCCTTAAGGGGGGGGGCAATGTTAGGAATGCTTCCTGAGCACACTGATGTGCTGTCATGAATCTGCAATCTAAAGGGTTAACCTAGAGCAGACTAATTGCAGTAATTGGCAAACAGGCTGTGTTAGGAATGCTTCCTGAGCACACTGATGTGCTGTCATGAATCTGCAATCTAAAGGGTTAACCCAGAGCAGACTAATTGCAGTAATTGGCAAACAGGCTGCCTTATTTAAACAGCTCAGAAGCACTGTGTCTTTGCTGTCTTGTCTGCAGCTCCTCCTGTGTTCCTGAAGCCTGCTTCCTGTTACCTGTTTGATATCCGTTTTGACCTTTGGCTTGTTCCTGACCTTGTTGACCTGCTGCCCGTCCTGACCCCTGGCTTGTTTGACCATTCTCTCGGATCTCCCTTGTCTGCTTATCTGCCTTCGGATCTTGACCGGCTTCTCCCTTGGTGGGGCGACCCTGAGGACTGCTACCTGGTATCCACACGCAGCAAAATCCATCCTCACCACTAGAGGCTCTGGCGAAAACCGGTGGATACTTAGATTCCGTACCTTAGGTTAGCCTGTGTCACTTACCTTGGGGGTTCCCATCTAAGCTCCGCCCTCTGGCACACGTGGGGCCTTCCTCTGCCATCAGGCTACCACTTGTATCCCTAACAGGATGCTTTATTTGGCCACACAGTTTTGCTGGCCGCTGTTTAGAGGACCTGGTCCTCTTTGAGGGTGTATTGTTTTTTTTTCAGGTGAGCGGCAGTTGTTTATAGTGGAGCTCCATGTTACCTGATTGGCTATCGTTGGCCTTTGGGAATTTGTTCTGCTGTTTCCCACGCCTCATGTTTGACACTGCTTTAGGACGTCCCAATTAGGGATCGACTGATTATTGGCATGCCAGATATATCGGAGGCCGATATTGACTTTTGCCGCTATATCTGTATCAGCCCCGGAACTGGCCGATATTGCCGATATTCTAAATATTGCTCATGTAAGGGTAAAATTATGTCACATAGCATAATTCCGTTTACAAATGTTATTGAATATGCCACTCACATACTGTATGTACAAATTAAAGATATAAGCAATTCCACATTAGCAGATCTGCTGGCAGATCGGTATCTCTCACCCACTTGCCGTAAGTGATACCCGGGTGATACTGCTCCATTCAGCATCCACTCAATACTGCTCTATCTCTCACCCCCTCCATCTCCCACCCATCCGACACTTCGACAGGGAAAATCCTTTTTCCCCCTGTACTGGACAGTTGTCACCACGGATGCCAGCCTGTCTGGTATCGGGTGGGTGGGAGATTGAGCGGGTGAGAGACAGAGCAGTATTGAGTGGATGCCAAACGGAGCGGTATCACCCGGGTATCAAATACGGCAAGTGGGTAAGAGATACCGATCTGCCAGCTAATATGCTAATGTGGAATTGCTTATATCTTTAATTTGTACATACAGTGCCTTGCGAAAGTATTCATCCCCCTTGAACTTTGCGACCTTTTGCCACATTTCAGGCTTCAAACATAAAGATATAAAACTGTAAATTTTTGTGAAGAATCAACAAGTGGGACACAATCATGAAGTGGAACGAAATTTATTGGATATTTCAAACTTTGTTAACAAATAAAAAACTGAAAAATTGGGCGTGCAAAATTATTCAGCCCCTTTACTTTCAGTGCAGCAAACTCTCTCCAGAAGTTCAGTGAGGATCTCTGAATGATCCAATGTTGACCTAAATGACTAATGATGGTAAATAGAATCCACCTGTGTGTAATCAAGTCTCTGTATAAATCAGTGGTGTCCAAACTTTTTTCAAAGAGGGCCAGATTTGATGAAGTGAACATGCGTGAGGGCCGACCAATTTGCCTGACATTTGAACCATTAAAATTAAATACACACACACACACACACACACACACACATTATATATATATATATATATATATATATATATATATATATATATATATATATATATATATATATACACACCGTATATACTGTACATACATATATATATATATATATATATATATATATATATATATATATATATATATAGGAAATAATAAACATCAGTACTTTATGAATAAAATCACACTTACAGGCAGTAGGATTGTAGAAGTGACACCTCCTTGGTCAGCTCCATACATACACACACAGACTTACAGAAACAGGCAGTAGGATTGTAGAAGTGACATCTCCTCGGTCAGCTCCACAAGATCCTAGGTCGGCTCCTACAGGTGGCTGTGTGTGCGGTGAAGGCGAGAAGGCATGCAATTTTCAAATTCATTCTGCACTCCGAGCGGGGGGCGGAGCGGGACTCGGGAGCAGCCGAGCTGCCGAGGGAGGCCAGAGGCCCCACCCCCACATCGGCATCGGGGCGGGGATGTGAGGAGTCCCAGTGAGAAATTCATTGACAAAAGTCAGCTGTGTCTCAGGGGGCCGTATAAAATGAAAGGACGGGCTGGACTTTGGACATGACTGGTATAAATGCACCTGCACTGTGATAGTCTCAGAGGTCCGTTTAAAGCGCATCAACGCGTCTGTTTAGAGAGCATCATGAAGAACAAGGAACACACCAGGCAGGTCCGAGATACTGTTGTGGAGAAGTTTAAAGCTGGATTTGGATACAAAAAGATTTCCCAAGCTTTAAAAATCCCAAGGAGCACTGTGCAAGCGATAATATTGAAATGGAAGGAATATCAGACCACTGCAAATCTACGAAGACCTGGCCATCCCTCTAAACTTTCAGCTCATACAAGGAGAAGACTGATCTGAGATGCAGCCAAGAGGCCCATGATCCCTCTGGATGAACTGCAGAGATCTACAGCTGAGGTGGGAGACTCTGTCCATAGGACAACAATCAGTCGTATACTGCACAAATCTGGCCTTTACGGAAGAGTGGCAAGAAGAAAGCCATTTCTTAAAGATATCCATAAAAAGTGTTGTTTAAAGTTTGCCACAAGCCACCTGGCAGACACACCAAACATGTGGAAGAAGGTGCTCTGGTCAGATGAAACCAAAATCAAACTTTTTGGCAACAATGCAAAACTTTATGTTTGGCGTAAAAGCAACACAGCTCATCACCCTGAACACACCATCCCCACTGTCAAACATGGTTGTGGCAGCATCATGGTTTTGGCCTGCTTTTCTTCAGCAGGGACAGGGAAGATGGTTAAAATTGATGGGAAGATGGATGGAGCCAAATACAGGACCATTCTGGAAGAAAACCTGATGGAGTCTGCAAAAGACCTGAGACTGGGACGGAGATTTGTCTTCCAACAAGACAATGATCCAAAACATAAAGCAAAATCTACAATGGAATGGTTCACAAATAAACATATCCAGGTGTTAGAATGGCCGAGTCAAAGTCCAGACCTGAATCCAATTGAGAATCTGTGGAAAGAACTGAAAACCGCTGTTCACAAACGCTCTTCATCTAACCTCACTGAGCTTGAGCTCTTTTGCAAGGAGGAATGGGCAAAAATTTCAGTCTCTCTATGTGCAAAACTGATAGAGACATACCCCAAGCGACTTACAGCTGTAATCGCAGCAAAAGGTGGCACTACAAAGTATTAACTTAAGGGGGCTGAATAATTTTGCCGTTTTTTGTTTGTTAACAAAGTTTGAAATATCCAATAAATTTCATTCCACTTCATGATTGTGTCCCACTTGTTGTTGATTCTTCAAAAAAAATTACAGTTTTATATCTTTATGTTTGAAGCCTGAAATGTGGCAAAAGTTCAAGGGGGCCGAATACTTTCGCAAGGCACTGTATGTGAGTGGCATATTCAATAACATGTGTAAATGGAGTTATGCTATGTGACATCATTTTACCCTTACATGAGCACCACCACCTAATGGTTGGAGGAGGAGAAGACTAATCTTGGACCCTGACATAGGATGTACAAAATATCAGCCGGTATTGGCGACGAAAAACTGATATCGGTCGATCCCTAGTCCCAATGGTTAAGAAGAATCAGGAGCTGTGTCTGTCAATGAACGAAAGTGAAAATGGGATTTTTTACATTTCTCTGATATTCATTGATGGACACAGCACCCACCCCTCTGTGGAGTTGGCATTCTTGTTACTGCTCGTAACAAAAGAAAACAAAAACAAAGTGCCTATAGCTGAGAGTGGGTGTATACCCCCTGGGACTGCCTATAGGCTTAGTCGAGCTTTTTCCTGCCTAGTGTCCTACTCCTGTAGGGGACAGTATAACCCAACGGTTAAGAAGAATCAAGAGCTGTGTCCGTCAATAAACATCAGAGAAATGGATTTTACGGTAAGTCAAAAATCCCATTATTCAATATTTTGATACCCATTTTAGGTGGGGTACGCACTATAAGATAGGAAGAAAAGATCGGCCAGTTTTCTTTAAGTTTTCACAGCAAGTCAGAACTGAGGATAGCAGTATTGTACTAAAATTCTGATACAACAAAGGGTTTTTTTTTAGTTATTTGTTGTTTCTGATCATTTCATATCTGATATTTCTCGTATGAAAATAGTACACATTAAACATTAATTGTTCTGTTCATGTACGAGAAAAATGTTGGAGTTTGTCCCTTCATAAATTTTCATTTGCCAAGTCGGAATCGGATGTGAAAAGTTGTGTGCACACAATACGAAAATCGAACGATCGTGCCTCGTACAGAATTTTTTCTCATAGAGTGTTTACGAATCATTAGACTGGCCATTACTGACTATCTGCCTTCTGTCACCCCACCAGCAAAACATTTACTGTAAAGCAGAACTGAAGTCTACAATACTTACCTCTCCTTCAATGGTCCAAGGACCCTCGCCGGCATCTTTTACCCTGCTTCTTCCAGGTTCCAGGCTGTGATCTTCTTCATTGACTGTCATGATATGACCTCACTTTTGCGGATATGCAAATGTTATTGAGCATTTAAAGCTAAAGAAAGCTTGAAAAACATTGACAACTTGGTAAAAGGTACAGAAACAAGTGAAAAATGTGTGCACACACTATGGAATTAACCTCAATGGAAATGGGAGAACTAGAACTGTCTTTTGTAACCTCATAACTGTTCTCTTTTAAATTAATAGGGGTTAAAATAGTGGTTTTACTTCCCATGGGTAAAAGTTGATGCCGCATCATCAACTGATTTATCTCCTAACAAAAGTGGCATATAACACCTGCTAAGGCTTTCATAAAATTCAAACTTCAATTAACCTTTGTTTTTAAGGAATGCTACTCTTAAGAGGAAATCACTATGAATTTCGATGGAAACCAATTACCAAAGTGTTTCTCTAATATTTATATAAAAATTATGCAGAGCCACATCTGCGTGATGATTTGAGAGGCCCTTCAGACAAAAAGCTACGTGAATAAAAGAAATTCATTATGCAACTAAGACGTTCATCATCTAAATATATGCTTTCAGATGCTAAAAGTTCAGCCACTTGTTTTGTACAATTTTGATTTCCTCTTGATGTTGTCAAGATTTTTTTCATGTTTATTTTTAGTTGTCTTCTCTTTCTTTATCCCCTTCTCTTTCTCGCTCTCTCTCTCTCTCTCTCTTTCCCTCTTTCTCTCAGTTTGTCTTTCTCTTTTTGCAGCTTTCTTTTTTCCTGTTTGTAATGTGAATTGCTGATAGCAGCAAATTTAATGGCAAAAATATGAAACAATATTCAAGCTTGTCAAGGAAAGGTCAAACTATTTGCATTCATTAGGAACCTGGGGAAGCGTGCAGTGTGTGTTTCATTGGAAGGCTTATGGTTATTGATTTTCATACGGCTGTAGGAAGAGGATAATTAGAAGTATACTTCACTTATAGGTGATGCAATTAGGTATAATTTGCCTATAACTACACAGCCATAGAGCTGTGCTGCATCTAAGCGCTATTTCCAGACAGCTGCGCTTCTAATAAATCTCACATAGCATTGACTATGTATGCCGTGGTTTGCCATGCTAATGTAGTGTTATGGACAGGAACGCAAGGTAATGTACCATTTATAACTGGGATCAATGTGCATAAACAAAACATAATGCCCAATGCCATTCAAGTCTTTCATACTGCAGTGTAGCTCAAGGGATGGTGTTTCTTTATTAAAGATGTCTACCATACAATTATAAAAGGCCAGTTATTGAAAATTGATCATATATATAGTAGCTCACAAAAGTGAGTACAACCCTCACATTTTTGTATATAGTTTATTATATCTTTTCATGTGACAACACTGACGAAATGACACTTCTACTACAGAGGGCAGAATTTAAAGAAACCCTGAAAATCAAAGTGAAAAAATGATGCAGCAGGCTAGTCCATTTTACTGAACTTTGCAGCAACTCAAAATGGTCCTCAGTAGTTTGTATTGCCCCCACATGCTGGTATGCATACCTGAGATGACGGATGGTGTCCTCGGGTATTTCCTCCCAGATCTGGACCAGAGCATCACTGAGCTCCTGAAATGACTGAGGTGCAACTTGGCAGCATTGGATGAACCAAAATATAATATCCCAGAGGTGTTCTATTGGATTTACGTCTGGCGAGCATGTGAGCCATTCAGTGGTATCAATTCCTTCATCCTCCAGGAACTGGTTGCCTACAAGAGGAACCCAAGACCCACTACACCAACGTAGAGTCTGACAATGGATCAAAGGATTTCATCCTGATACCTAATGCCATTCAGGGTGCCATTGTCTAGCCTTTAGATGGCTGTGGGTATACCTCCCCTGACCATCACTGACCCACCACCAAACTTGTCACACTGAACGGTGTTACAGACAGCATAACCTTCTGAATCTGCTCTCATCTGTAAAAAAAGCACAAGGCGCCAGTAGAGGACCTGCCAATTCTGGTGTTCAATGGCAAATGCTACTCAAGCTCCATGGTGCCAGGCAGTGAGCACAGGGCCCACTAGAGGACATTGGGCCCTCAGGACGCCCTCATAAAGTCTGTTTCTGATTGTTGGTCAGAGACATTCACACCAGTGGCCTTCTGGACGTAATTTTGTAGGGCTCTGGCACTGCTCACCCTGTTCCTTCTTGCACAAAGGAGCAGATATCAGTCCTGCTGATGGGTTAAGAACCTTCTACAGCCCTGGAATCTCCTCCATGCTCTTGAGACTGTGCTGGGAGACACAGCAAACCTTCTTGCATTGGCACAAATTGAAAAAGATGAACGTGCCTAGATGATGAATAATCTTAACCAGATGCTGCTGCTATCTTATTGAGAGTTTCTCAATCATGGATGCAAACGAATGCCCCGTACACACGTTCCGATAATCGTACGATAAAACTCGCTTTCGACCTGATCGCTCGATAATCTGATCGTTAGTGCACAGGTTTCGACAGCCGATCACAACAGTTCATCCAACAAAATCCGAAGGGACAAACAGGAAAACTTCTGTCGTACGATAGCCCCGCGAACGACAATAGTTTCATCAGTACACTATGCGTCCGCTAAAAATCGATCGGCAAAGACCGCGCATGATCGGAAACACTAAAATAGCACGGAAAAAGCCTGGCTGCCATTGTTTTTGTTTTGCAGCATCTGATAAATAGCTAAGCAACCAGGAAGCTTTTCCCGAATCGTACAACAAAAATCATACGGTTTGTATGCATTGTTGAATTTGATGTTAGTATCATGCAACAAAATGCGAACAATAAGTCGTCCGATTATCTAAATGTGTGTACGGGGCTTAAAAGGTGACAGAGCTGTATGCAGGTGTGCAAACAATATAATATCCTTCTAATCCTTAGGCCCCCTTTCACACAGGCTTTCTGATCTGGTCCGCCTGTCAGTTTTTCAGGCGGACCTGATCGGAAGCTTTATGTAGCCCTATGGAGCAGTGGATGTCAGTGGAGACATCTCCGCTGACACCCGCTGCTATCCGATCTGATCCTGTCCATGAAATCTGGATGGAGGGAAACCCTATTTTCCATCTGTCTGAAGGATCGGGTATGATCAGATGAAAACGGACAGGCGGTCCCTTCTCATCCGATCCCCTGTAAAGGAGAGCGGGGCTCTGAAAGCTCCGTCTCTGCAAAGTAGGCAGAGACAGAGCTTTCATCTGCCTGCTCAGCGGGGATATGTGGATCGCTCCCCTCTGAGCAAAACTGAGTCTGTCGGGCACACCGCCCGTGTGAAAGCAGCCTTAAGGTGCTAATTTTACCACGTTATATTACTATCAAAATAAAGTGCTAAACAAAAACTGTATCAGCCTAATGTTTCATATATAAAACAATTAAACCATCAGTGTTCACAGTCCAATATATCCTGAATGTTCATATAAGAAAAAAATGATGTGGCAAAAATATTCTATAAAAATGTATGTAAAAAATTGTATATTCCTCTTATCTTCAAATGTTGTCACCACATCCAATGAATAGTCCTCCACAACTTATGTTTAAAATCACTCACCAGATTGAATAGATGATAGTTTTCCAAACCAGTGAACAGGCGTTTTGCCCTGTAGGGAATAATAATCTGCCATCAAAACAATCTTCCCCCACTCACAATCGATGTTTTAGACGAGGAGAAAACCAACAAAGGAGAGAGAACTCTACATAGCATAAAATCTTTTCAAAAATGTTTCCACTTTATTAAAAAGATCATGCACTCACATTTAAAAGTGTCTCCACTGACACAAGTATAACCGGCATATAATCATGTTCGGGTTAGCTCCGGCTCCTCAGCTTTCGCGAGCTGACCCGCATATTGATGTGCCATCCTAGAGGAGTTGGACTGCCTGTGCAACCTCTACAGGGTCCAGGTATCACCTTATGCTACCAGTAGTTACACTGACCCTAGCCAAATGCAAAACTAGTGAAAAACAGTCAGAAGAAATGAGTAGGAAAAAAAAATGTCAGTTGCCTTCACCTGTAAAACCAATCATGTTTTGTAGGCTGTCTCAATGTTGCCCATCTAGTGCACCTGTTGTTCATTTCATTAACACCATAGCAGCTGAAACTGATTAACAACCCCCTCTGCTACTTAACTAACCATATGAATATCCCAAGAGTTTAATTGACTTGATGCTATACTCTTATTAAAAAGTGTTCCTTTAATTTTTTTGAGCAGTGTATTACAAAGAAAGGCTCAAGAGTGAGAAAGCGTGAAAGACATGTTGCCTAATGGATTTCCCAGTGGCTCTGAAACATTGTACATTGTATGAAGAATAGCTGGTTATCAAGGAGCAGGCCAGGCCAGCTCATCCTTGACAACCAAGGACTCATCAGCTGTCAGCGGGTTACCCCCCTTACAGCTGAATATCAAAAAAAGAATGCCGGCAAAGAAGAAAAATAGATTAAAAAATTAAAAGTAAATGGCGTGGAGTCCCCCCCCCCCCCCTTCAAAATCCATACCAGACCCTTACCTGAGCATGCAGCATGTCAGCTCAGGAAAGGGGGGGTGAGGGAGCGTCCCCCCTGAATCATACCAGGGGAGCCCCACACCATTTTTTTTTTAAATGTTTTAATTGCTGGCATTCTTTTCATAAGTCGCACCCAAATCGTATCAATATCATGCAGGTGTGAATTTGATGTGACTTTTGAGGGTTTACATTGAAGTCTATGGACCTGAAGTCAGATGAAAGTCAGACCAAATTAGTGCAGGAACTACTTTAGAGTCTCTGTGACTTGAAATCACACATTTATGAATGGTTATCGTTGGGAAGCATGGGGTGCGATTTGTCGTGCGATTTTGGGGTCCAAAGTTGCATGACAAGTCACACAAGTATGAATGGGCTCTCAGTAGACAAATGACTAAACAATAAATAATTATTCATTCGTATCTGTGAGAAATTATGAATCCATTGGGACCAGGTATTTAAAAATGTAGCTGGAAATGTGCATAAGAGATAACAAATTTACTCGAAGGAGGTTGGTCAGAATACTGTGGTGCAATACGCCAAAAGTATTGTGGCAGGGAAATTGTTTAGGAACGTTTTGAACATATTCTATAGTTGTTCATGGGCTTCTTGTTGTCTTAATAAAATTCATATTTGTTACATTTTCTAAAACATAAATGTCAGCATGAAGTTAACATAAGATTAGTTATATTGTACGATAGATGTAGACAAGCTTCAGCTGAGGTCTGTTGTCCTACATAGCTGACAGGTACCCTTTAAGTTAAAACTATTTTTTTTCTACCTACTCTGTCTGGTCATAAAACACAGCAAGCAAAAACTTTTCATCTGAAGTAATCTAGCAACCCAAGCTATTATCCACATTCTTTGTTTTAGCAGCTTTTTAACAAACTCTAGAAGAAAAAGAGTTGTGGTTAACATTTGATCTTCTCCCAGGCTCAAAACTATGAAGAACTTGTGAAAGGTTTACGCGAAGAGCTGAACCAAGGGCAACGTCGTCAGCAAGATGAGCAAAACCATATAGAAGAAATGAGAAGGCAAACTGTGAATATGGAAACTGAAATGGAGAGACTGAGGTCCCAAAATAAGAGTTATGCTCAAAAGGTAATAATGGATGTTGAATGAGAGTAGGTGCCTGTAAGTGGTGAGTGTATGATATTGCATGTTTCTCTGATCATGTAATAAAATATAACATTATCAATGGTTTTTAAAGAGTTTATAACAAAATACACAGTAACGTGTTTTAGTCAGGGCCAGCCATGTACACTTTTCACTCTTCATCTACTTATTACATTTTCTGCTATTCAAAAATAGTAGAAACATAATGTCTTGCCATTTTTTTTTCTGAAGAATTTCATAAATCAGTATTGTATTTGCTGTCATAGTTCTCATCAGTTGAAGGCCAATCCACCTTCCCATATTCTGTCCAAGTGACAATGGTGGTCAGGACAAATCTCCTCAGGGGAAGACTGCAGTAAAAATAAGGAATTTTTCTTCATAAAATTTTGCCAAAATGTATACGGTTACATTGCTTTGATAAAAATAACCTAAATTAGTGTATTTTATTTGGTCTGTGTGAAAGTTATAGACATACAGTTATAGATTGATACAACGATGATATCAATCACTGACAATTGATCACACCTGATGTACGGACGACCTATCTATTTTCTTTAGACACTAAGGCTGGTCATACAGTATACTATTTTCTTGTACAATTTTCCTTTAGATTTACCAAAACCATAAGGCCCCTTTCACACGGGCGCATCTGTTGGACAGACTTTGCTTGCTAAGCGGGGGATCGCTTCACTGATCCCCACTGAGCAGGAGGATGACAGGTCCATCTCCACTTACTGAGCAGAGACAGAACCAGTCCTGCTGTTCCCTAGGGGGAGATCGGACAAAAACTTACAGCCTGTCCGTTTTCATCTGATTATATCCCATCTGCCAGAGGGATGTAAAATAGTACCTCCATCCATCTAGATTTGGCAGAAAGGATCAGATTGGATAGCAGCAGATGTCTGGGGACACGTCACCGCTGACGTCTGCTGCTCCATAGGGGTGAATAGAAGGTTCAATCAGGTCTGCCTGAAAAACTGGCAGGTGGACTTGATCGGACAGCCCATGTGAAAGGGGCCTATAATATATGAGGTCAAACCTAAACACTTTAAATTTGTTTACAATCAGGCAGGCCTTTGCACTACATATTTGAAGATAAATCTAAAAACTGAATAAAAAATGGTATAATGTATGGCCAGCCTAACAAGCCAGGACAGTATGAATACCCCCAAATTACCCCTTTTTGCAAAGCAGACATTCCAATGTACTTAGTAAGAGGCATTGTGATGTATTTGAAGTTGTATTTTTTCTCCACAAATCTTTGGAAAATGAAGATTTTTTTTCCCCTCAAAAGTGTCATATTAGCAGGTTATTTCTTTCACATGGCATACGCATACGTGCAACTACACATCAAAACACATTCTACTGCTACTCCTGAGTATGGCAAAACCACATGTGTGAGACTTTTTCACAGCCTACCTAAATAGAGAGGCCCACGATGCAAGGAGCACCATAAATTATACATCTAATTTCCCGACAACCTATCATTTTTGAAGGCCCTTCATATTTCTAACACATAGCATGTACACACCAAGAATTACATCCCGAAACACATTCTGCTGAGCAAAGGGTAAACAAAACAGAGACATGGTCAGCACAGCCAAAATATTGGTCCTGGTAGCAGGCAGAAACATGGTCCATGGTCCAGTAGAGGTAGCAGGCAAAGGTGTGGTCAGTTCAGGCAGAGGCATTCAGGCAGTAAGTCGGCAGCAGGCAGAAATATCAGGATTGGGGCTTCGGTCAGATAAGACCTGGGCCCAGGGGTAGAGGCTTCTCCCACCTAAATCTCTTTGAAACCTCCGGACTCCAGACCCTAATCCGAGAATTACAAAACCCGAAGAAAACCAAAAATTTTTTTTTCTCCTCCTGGAAAAACTATTCTGGAGCCCCTCACATATGTGATACCATGAATCCCATTACTACAGTAGCGGGGCAAAAGATCAGTCCAAGCAGCAAGTAAAAAATATGGTCCATTAACAGGCTGAGGTCAGTTCTCGTGGAAGGCAGTGTATAAACAATGCAGATAGCAGGCAAAAGCATAGTCAATAAACAGGCCGGAGTCAGTTAAGGTGGAAGGCAGTGGCATGGTTGGTTGGGGCAACAGGCAAATGGTCAGCACAGATATTGAAATAGGCAAAATGGCAGGCTATTAGAAATATGGGCTAATATTTTAGTGATGTGTAAAAAGGTTGGAAACAGTCTCCGATGCATAGGCCAGGTTGAGAGGGGGATACCAAGGACAATGATGACTGGTGTCTCTTCTCCCCCCCCCCCCCCCCCTCTGCTGCATACACAACATCTTTTTTGGCAACTTCTGTTGGTGAAATGCTCTCAGGGAAATGGAGCTCATGAAGTCTGCTAATCTGGGGGTGATCTTTGCAGGTAGATGCAGAACGTGACAATTTCTTCTATGAATTTGAGGAAGGTGGTGGGTCTTTCTGTGGATTTGGTGTAGGTGACATAAGCATTAAAGTCCACAAAATATTTTTCCATGTAGAGGAGGGAACTGTACCCAACAGATAGAGGGCTCTCGATCCACAAGGGAAAGGAACTTTTGAGTGTGCAAAACCAATGATAGAAAAAAAAAATACTGTACAGGAAACCTCACGTCATAAAAACATGGATTAATTATGTCACATTAAAAAAAGCATTATAAATGGCCAACGGTGTCTTCTGGAAATCTCCACTGAGGTGTCATTGTGGATGGTGGACAAGACGTAGACATCTCTCTTATTCTTCCACTTCACGGCCAACACTTTGTCATTTCACCTATAAACCGATGTAGAAAGTGTGGGAAAGGCTAATCAAATGCAAGCTGTAGAGGGTTTTATGCAATATAGCCCCATCTGGAACAATCTATTGTATCCTGAATTAGCTAAGCTTCCTTATACAAAGAAATAGTTAAACTATGGCATCTCGCACTTGAAGCATATATTTAGGGGAGCTACATTGCTGTCTTTTTCCACTTTACAATCCCAATATAGCCTGCCCCAGTCAATGCACTTTTATTATCTGCAGTTGAAACATGCAGTCCAGACCCAAAACCTACCACCAGGCTTCTTCCTCTCTCACACTCCAATTTTTAGTATGATGCAGAAAGGTCCTTTAATTCCTCCTTAAAAGAAGCAAACTCATGATTGATGACTAGTATAGGTTGATCCTAGGTCTTGTCCTAGGCTGCTACTTCTCTGACAGTGCCACAAGAAAATGCTCATCAGACACTAGATTCTTGAATGTGTATGGAATAGTACCTGGTACAAAAGTTCAACAGTGCAGGTGCATGGCCCCGAATGCAGACAGTGTGCGTTGGGGGCCATGCACATGCACCCGCACAGTAGGGTTGCCATCCCTTTAAACCAGGACACACATTAATTACACAGGTTATGTGGCTGATTAAGGTGGTAATTAAACTCACGTTGTGCCTTTTGTGCATTACAATAGCCTCAGAACCTGTGTAATTAATATGTGTCCTGGTTTAAAGGGATGAGGTGGAAACCCTAAGGCACGGCTGTCAGATTGGGAGCAGCGGCTATGTCCGTGCAGCTGCTGCATCCCAAATAACATTTATCAAAGCCTAATTGAACAACCTGAAATTAAAAGCTGATTAGCTACTATGCACAGCTGCACTGGATTTTGCACTCTCCAGTCCTAGTAAATGAACCCCAATATTTTAAAGGTGCTAGGTGTTCCAATCAATAATTCTTGTGTTCAAATTTATTCAGGTATGGGTTTTAAATGCCTCTGTATGCTAAAAAAACAAAAAAAAAAAAAAAAAACACAATTCAGGTTACCTCTTCACCACAACAGTATTCTTTAGGATGGCTAAACTAAAAGAGATTAACAGCACATCAAGAGCTGTTGAAGCTCATAAGTGTAGAAAAGGTTATAGAAGGATTTCTAAAAACCTGGAGCTGTATTATTGCCTTGCATAAAGTTTAAATATTTATACAATTCTGTAACATTTCTATTTTCCTAGTTGTAAACATCCTACAAATTTCAGTAAAAGACTATGCTATACAGTTTTCAGATGGAAAGAACATAAAATCATTAAGGTATTTCTAAGGATCTGCATACATCTCTTGATAACATCTGTGTTCATTAGTCTACTATAAGAGGGACACCTGTGTGTTTTAGGTGTGGTGCATTAAAAAAAAATTAGCTTGCTGCATCTTTGATGTGTTTTCATCTAAACACACATCATGTAGAGTTCAGTAGTAAAATGCAAGGCACCAAAAAATTACAGCACAGGTGTAGACCTACCCTAAGAAAACGACTGAACACGATAAATGATCATAGGATATTATCATGAAGGAAACCACTCCTGTAAAAAAAATGGCCCTGCTTACCAACATGTCTCATCCCAGTTTTTAGAAATGATAGAGGGGGATAATAGTTCCATAGAACTATATATAATAGATATTTTATGTTCACTTAAAATGCTCATGATTTTCCCTCGCATAATTGGTGTATCCTTAACACTTTTTAAATTTTATTGTTCCTATACTGTTCTCATTTCAGCATAGCTACATTACTAAATATTCCTTTTACGTTCTTGTTTCTTTTAAAATTGTTTAAGATTGTCCCCTTGTGTACACAGCTCATATTTTACCCTTGCATGTTTCAGCAGTGTTTATGTATCAGCTATTTGTGATAGAGCAATGCATAGCCCTATTCTGAACAACTGATAAGCCAAACATAACTAAAGATAGGAGTTGTATGACATATTTCATCCTACTCATTATGCTATTCTTCTTTTAAGATTATCTACATATGCACAACTCCTTAGGGAAAACAGTCTTTTCTGGTTTTGGCATGCAGCACTTGCATTACAATATACTTGGCTTTGTATGATGAACAATATATATTTCTGTCATTTGAAGCTTAACTTTAGTAAAACAGTGGGGTTAATACTTAATTCACCATCTGTTGGAGAGAAAAAAGTATTCCAGTTTGTGACAGTGAAATATGCTGTATTCATTTCACAGTAGCATTTACTAGTATAGTTATAGGACTTCAGTTTAAAAAGTAATCCTCCACCAATATTTGACCTACTCATGTAACGCTTTTTTTTCTGCAGGAGTTGTCTGACCTTAATGGGCCAGGGAGCTACAATATCATATTTGACCTGCTTTCTTACCTGCTGGTGAAATGTGGTATCATGAATACGTATGTCGTATGTGGCTTCCTAATCCCAGAAAAAAAAAAAATCCCAATGGCTCTAATTAAATGGTCTTATGTGTTTAAAGCCTTAACATATAGACTGTACATCTATTTTTCATCCACACCCATAAACTATAAATCGATATGGTATACTGAAAGTATATATTTAACAAAATTGTCTCAAGGTAAATTATTACCCTCTGCTAAGTTGAATGAGTACATTCTACCTGTTTACTATGATACAAGGGATAGTGTGAAAACTCATAAAATGCTCAAATTATATACTTTTATTTTACAGTGTATGTACAGCCTTCTCTTTTTTATCATTTCTTTTAAGGAGTAATGAAGGGTTAAAGCCCCGCTTGTGTCCCACTGGGGACATTTCTCTTTACTTCTTGTGTTGGATACAACAGTTAATGTCCTTCTTAGGCAGTTGTCAAATTTGCCTGCATTGGATTATAATTCCTTACTTCTTTTGGTGACCGCTCAAAACTTTTGGATTTTTCCTCACTTTTAGTCCCGGTGACAATTACCACCAGGAGAAATAGATGGGTGAATTTTCTTTGAGGAGACACATGCAACATTAACCACTTTAGCCCCGCTCACTGTGCCTCTACTGTGGCACAGTGGCTCGTTCCCATCCAGCGACGTAGACCTACGTCGCTGGACTCCTCCCATTGTGGGCGGCATCCGTGCGCCGCCGGAGGCTCGCTCCCGTGCGCCGCCGGAGGATCGCTCCCGCTGTATTCAGTCACAGCGGGAGTTGGGCCAGGGGAGGAGCAGCGGCGATCTCCCCTGGCACAAGCGGGCGGATCTCCTAAGTGACAGACAGTGACAGATTGCAGGGTTCAGCATAGCTGAACATGCGATCTGTCCCTGTGTCACTCAGTCACCTCCCCCCACACACGTTAGTAAGCACCAGGCATACATTAACCCCTCCCTCTCCAATAAAATTAACCCCTTCCCTGCCAGTGTCATTTTTACAGTAACAGTGCATATTTATAGCACTGATTACTGTAGTAATGTCACTGGTACCCCCAAAAGTGTCAAAAATGTCAGTCAAGGGTCCGATCTGTCCGCCGCAATGTCGCAGTCCCGCAAAAAAATCGCAGATCACCGCCATTACTCGTTAAAAAAAAAAAACACCAAAGATGACAGAAATCTTTCCTTTAGTTAGTAAACGCAATAACTTTTGCGCAAACCAATCAAAATACGCTTATTGTGATTTTTTTTACCAAACATAGGTAGCAGAAAACAAATTGACCAAAAATTTAAAAAAAGTTTGATTTTTACATTTTTTTTTGGGGGGGGGGGGGGAATTTCATATATAAAAATGTGAAAAATATTGTTATTTTTTCAAAATTTACGCTATTTTTTTGTTTATAGCACAAAAAGTAAAAATCGCACAGGTGATCAAATACCACCAAAAGAAAGCTCTCTTTGTGGGAAAAAAGGACGTAAATTTAGTTTGGGTACGGCGTAGCACGACCGCACAATTGTCAGTTAACCACTTAAGCCCCGGAAGATTTTACCCCCATTCCGACCAGGGGGTATTTTGCGATTCGGCACTGCGTGACTTTAACGGACAATTGCGCGGTCGTGCGACGCTGTACCTAAACGAATTTGGCGTCCTTTTTTTCCCACAAACAGAGCTTTCTTTTGGTGGTATTTGATCACCTGTGCGATTTTTTGATCACGCGCTATAAACAAAAAAAGAGCGTAAATTTTGCAAAAATAGCAATATTTTTCACATTTTTTTATATGAAATTCCCCAAAAAAAAATTTAAAAATCAAAATTTTTTTACTTTTTCGGCCAGTTTGTTTTATGCTACCTATGTTTGGTTAAAAAAAAATCGCAAAAAGCGTATTTTGATTGGTTTGCGCAAAAGTTATCGCGTTTACTAACAAAGGGAAAGATTTCTGTCATTTTTGTTGTTTTTTTTTTTTAACGTGTAATGGCGGCGATCTGCGATTTTTTTTGCGGTACTGCGACATTGGGGCGGACAGATGGGACCCTTGACTGACATTTTTGACACTTTTGGGGTTACCAGTGACATTTCTACAGTAATTAGTGCTATATATATGCACTGTTACTGTAAAAATACACTGGTAGTGAAGGGGTTAACTTTATTTGGGAGGGAGGGGCTGTGTGTATCCCTAGGGGCGTGCTTTCTACTGTGATTGGCTGGGGCTTGAGCTGTATGGACACTGATCAACGGATCTACATACTAGATCCGAGTGATCAGTATTCTAACAGCAAGGAGAATGACAGGCAGCTTGTTTACACAGGCTGCCTGACATTCTCCCTCTCCCCCGCCGATCGCCGAGTGACCGGCGGACATCGGGTCCGCCGGTCACACGCGCGGGGGGGTCCGTGACCACGTGGGAGCGGGAGCGCGCCTCCGGGGGCGCGCGCTCGCTCCCTAGACCCTCACAAGCTAGTGACGTAGCCCTACGTCACTTTGCCTGTGAGGGGCTGACTGCCGACGTAGATCGGCGTTAGGCAGTCGGCAAGTGGTTAAAGTCGCACAGTGTCGAATCGCAAAAAGTGGCCTGGACAGCAAAATCCTCCGGTGATAAAGTGGTTAAAAAAAAGGTTCTAATCCTTTCCTGCTCTATTAAAAATGAAAAAGCAGTAATATTTGCTTCTTCATACACTTTATAAAAATATTCTTTCCATCTACCAGCTTATTAGAAAGGTATGTAGACTGACCACTCCTGAGGATGCTAGCTGCCTGTTAATGTTCAACCTAGTTGTACCTCAAATACCAAAACTGTTTCAGTAAAAACCTTTGTTTTCTTAAATCCCCCTGAACTTATTAAAGCATTTAACTTACAATTTTGGAATGTTTCCCTTATAACTGCAATATTTTTGTCCCTGTTTATGCCACAGTCCAGTAACCACAATTACCTATCATAACCTTTGCTGGAGAAACAGGCTGCTATAGGTTGGTAAAATTTGGTAAAAATTTGTGCAAGAAACATTTTCATAATCGCTGTGACATGAGTATGAACAGTTTCATTTCCAGCAATGGGGTGCGACTTGTCATGCAATCTGGAACTGTCAAATCGCATGACAATTTGCAATGGTGGGAACTGTGGCTCAGTAGTGAGTCTATGCTGATTAATTATGTGGTCTCTCCATGCAAGGAGCCTGGTACCCTGTAACTTTTCTGAGCAGAGTACTAGAATTATTTAGGGATATTCACTGAACAAATAGAGCCTGTTACGACTGCAACCTTAAATGTAATTTAATTTGCCCATAAAATGCATCCCTATTACTTTAGAACTTTTTTGCCGAGATGCTCATTTTCTTACCCTGCTCATAGAGCAGCTGAAATCCAGGATCATTAATGAACTTTGAGTAATGTGCCTCAGCAAGCATTTTGTAATTGTAAATGGAATTTCATGGCTTCCTTTGCTGTAAATCAGAATGTGTGTTTATAGGGCACTTTTTAATCCAGGCTTAATACACAATTATTTTTTAATAATCACAGCCTTAGAACTGCAGCTGTGAGCTCACTAGTTTAAACAGCTGACTGAAGTAAGCCGTTTTATGTTGCTAATATTCCTGGGCATGTCAGGAGGGAGAGAGTTATTTTCCTCAGGTGTGTTTGAGTAAGTCTCCTAATTTCATTACTTTTAAAGGCAGCGTGAAAATAAAACATGTCATCTCCCTAGATATTGCAATGTTTGGTCAAATTGAAACGTTGTGTGATTACTTCCTACATTCTCTCACCACTTTATAACAGCACATACTTGATCAAACATGACCAAGCCTCCATTCTATGTAGAGAGTGTTCCTCAAGGCATTGCTGGCTCTTGTAGAAGCAGAGGCAGACGGATTAGCAACAATGGAAGCATGCTCTGAAAATAGTAACATGTGGAGCAGAATAAGAGTTCCATAATAAGCTATAGTATGTACAATAAAGTGCTCATTATTTAAAAGGCTCTTGGAAAATGGCTAAAATTAAAGCTGACCTACAGGCAGATTTAAAAAAATAAAACCAATTAATGCAATCATTTTTTCTTGAAAAAACATGACATGTAATTTGAAATGAAACTAGTGTATGACACAACACAAGGAGCCAATCAGGTTTGTCACTTGCAATGCACATATGTTAATAACAAGAATTACCCATACCCCCATGGTCCTCACTGTCAGAATTTTTTTCTTTGCTTATTTATTTATTTATTTATTGTTTACTTGCTGCATCCAATCTTATTCAGGTTGGTCGCTTTCGCCTCTTCAGGTAGGTGGTCCTTAATGTGATATCAGTGCCAATATATGCATCAGTACGCTCTCAATGAAGGGTGACGTTGTGATATCCACTCATGGAGCAGACTCATTCACAGTATGCCATTCTGAGTGAGTGACATTTCACCCACGTACTGTACAGTCTGGTAGAACCATGTCAATCTCAGGACTGACCAGACTGTAGTATGAACCCTTTTTCAGGTAAAACAGCTTCCATATATGTATCTCAGCTGTGTATTTAGCTGAATGTTCAGGTTTAAATATCACTACTGCACAAAGTGGTGTAATCATAGAGTCCTATAATTTTGTGGGCATGTGCACTCATTTTTTTTCCCAGAACTTTCAAGTGTACCCATCATGAAATAGTAACATTTTCATACATTTTTAGAACTTGGCAAAAAAAAAAAAAAAAAAACAGCTGGGTAATATTGCAGGTGCTTTTCAAGAGAAATGTCCAAGAGAGATCACACGGGAGAGCCTGAAGAGGTGGGAAAGGGGAGGCGCCTGTAAAAGCAATCCAGCAGCTAATCAGCTGCTAGGATTGCTTTTAGATCAAAAAACATCGCTGGCTGCAAAATTACTGGGGTTAGAGCATACAGCTGCAGCCATAACCCCGTTATAACCACTTAAGCACAATCATGTACATGTACATGATTATACGGCAAGTTAATAAAAAGGCCTGCGTCAGATTCAAAATCCTTGCAGCCCACTTTCGTAGCTTTGCTGACTTGTGCAGCAGAGTCAGGTAGTTCCAAACCTCCAGTTTGTAGGAAATAAAACTGGTGTTTAAGGTAATTGAGGTAATTAAGACCAACTGGATGTTGATACATAGAGATAGTGTCTCTCTCTGTATGCTGTGTATAATAGGCAGCATGTTTGCCACCACTACCCCCTCCTCAACTGTCACTGGTTCTGACTGGATTCTGAGATGACCACAGAGACATGTGATCCTATATAGCAGGATCACATGAGCTCTGCGATTATCCCAGGGAGAAGGACGGTCGACTGTGTTTACAACAGCCGACCATCCTTCTCTCTCAGCGGGGAACGATCGAGTGTGTCAGGGGACAATCAGAGCCACCTGACACACTCATCGGCTTCCCCACTGGCGATCTGGGGTGGGAGCGCGCTGCCGGCGGTGCGCGCTCACCCCCTGGTTCCTCTCAGGCGAGCGACGTAGGTCTACGTAGTTTTGCCTGTACAAGCCACCCTGCCGCAGTAAAAAGGTGCCGGGTGGTCGGGAACTGGTTAAGGATGCTGTTGGCTATGCAACCAGTGATGCTGGCAGTGGACAAAGCCTTCTGGGGGAAGCTAAGACAGTAGTTGCCATCAGGTCTGCTGTCTTGTTGTGACTGACAGATTCTATAACTAAGAGCAGGCAATCTATTGGCTATGGATCGTCACACTGCTTGCTGTCAATCACTAGGGAAGCAGACCTGATGGGGAACTAGTGTCTCTGTATCTCCATCAGGCTCTGCTCAACCACCCACTAAACTCACAAAGTGAGGATGGAGTGCCCATATGAACACTCCATCCTCACTTCGCCCTTCACATGCACTGGTTTCCCCAAATTAATTTACTTGCTTACAACAGATACATGAATCTTATAAAAACTCTCTATATACAATCAACACAACCACTGCTACTCTAAAACAAATACTAAATACAACAATATACCTCCAAGGTTGCTCGCTGTACACTCTATAGTGATTTCTCAACACTTATTCCCAAAATACAAATTCAACCAGTGCAGCGCAACACAAATACAATATATTTAAATTATAAATAATATGTGAAAGTCCAATAGTGTCATTCCAAAGTCCCCTGGGACTTTCTATTATTCAATCCATAATATGTGAGAAAAGATTAGAAGGAAATCTAGTGCTGCCCACAAATCTGTGATCATCTACCTTTCTGTTCTCCAGTGATTCATGTTCTCACACCCCAGGTAAAAAAACCTGTTCACCTCAAATCTCTACCATGCCCATCTGTAATAATTATCTGAATCCACTCCGATGGCACAGCCTCTTCAAACTACCTATAGTCTAAACTCCTTAAAGCTAAACACCAACTTTTTCACTAGACCTGAATGGAATGGTCAGTCCCAGCATATATCATACCTCTGTACCATGTTGCTCTGTTGTCTGCAGATCTCCTGATATTCTAGGTTTTAGTTGTGGCATTGTACCATGTGACCCTCTCTATAGTCTTATGTAGACAGAATGCCTTCCATAGCCACTTCCTGCTCCATCTCTAGCCTGGTACACACCCCTCTGTAGTCTCAGACGGTTGCAAATGATGTAACTTCCTTCATAGCTCTGATGGTGGGTGGGATGGAATACATCCTAATTAGCATTCAGTCTCACCCAGTCATATCTACAGGAAGAGTGCAAACCTCCTCACAGATCCCAGCATTATTAAAAAAAAGGCAAGCCCTCCATATAATATACACAGCCCGCTGGGAAAGCTAGTTGTACTGATGCTGGAAGGGATAAATAAACAGCCCTGGTACACACAGCACCACATGAAAGTCACGTGACTTTCAGCGCCACTATCACAGACTATCACTATCACAGAAAATGCATGCTTTTTCTTGCAGATTGCCCTGCTTTCAGAAATGCACAGATGTGAATGGATGGTAACTCAAGTACAACATGCGTTTGGAAATGCACAGCAAAACACATTTTTTGTGCAGGTTGCCACTCATTTGGAAATGCACAGATGCAAACAAATGGTAATGCAAGCACACTGTGCATTGCCGCACATTTTCTAAGCTCACGGAAAAGCATACATTTTCTTGTGGGTTGCTATGAATTCGGAAATGCGCAGATGTTAATGGTAACAAGTGTGATGTGCGTTGCCGTGCATTTTCAAAATGCACCGCAAAGTATGCATTTTTGTTGCCACGCATGCGTTGCTATGTGTTTTTGAAACACACAACAAAGTAAGTGTTTTCTGTGCTGGTGGCATTTGGAAACATGACATACATTGCTGCGCATTTTCAAAACACCGCAAAGCATACGTTTTTTATTTTGAGTTGCTGTGCATTGGAAACAGGCAGATGCGAATGAATGGTAATGCAAACGTAATTTTGTTTTCGAAACACAAGGCAAAGCGTGCATTTTCTTGCAGGTTCTCATGCACTCAGAAAGGTGCAGATGAGAATGCAGCCTAAATGGTAATGAAAGTGTGACATGCATTGCCACACATTTTAGAAATGCAAATCAAAGCGTGTGTTTTCTGTGCGGGTTGCACCAGCCTAAATGACATTGTGAGAGCGACACGTGTTTGGTGGGCGTAGCCATGCATTTTCTGTGTGGGTTGCATGCATGAGTGCCCTCTTAGCAAGCGGAAGTGGAGGAAGAGGAAGATCAGGGCTGCTCTCCAAAAAAAACATTACACAGAGCAGGAAGGTATAGCAAACCATTACACAGAGCAGAGAAGTATAACAAACCATTACACAGAGCAGGGAAGTATAACAAACCATTACCCAGAGCAGGGAAGTATAACAAACCTTTACACAGAGCAGGTAAGTAAAACAAACCATTACACAGAGCAGGGAAGTATAACAAACCATTGCACAGAGCAGGGAAGTATACCAAACCATTACACAGAGCAGGGAAGTAGAACAAACCATTACACAGAGCAGGTAAGTAAAACAAACCATTACACAGAGCAGGGAAGTATAACAAACAATTACACAGAGCAGGGAAGTATAACAAACCATTACACAGAGCAGGGAAGTATAACAAACCATTACACAGAGCAGGGAAGTATAACAAACCATTACACAGAGCAGGGAAGTATGACATGTTATTTTAAAAAACAAAAATATAGCCTTTAAAATCACTTTAACCTCTTCTGGACTGGAAAGTTTTACCCCCTTAATGACCAGGCCATTTTTTTTGCGATATGGCACTGTGTTACTTTAACTGACATTTGCGCAGTCATGCGACACTGTACCCAAATAAAATGTATGTCCTTTTTCTCCCACAAATAGAGTTTTCTTTTGGTGGTATTTAATCACCTCTGCAATTTTTATTTTTTGCGCTATAAACCAAAAAATAGACAAATCTGAAAAAATTAAAATATTTTTTTACTTTCTGTTGTAAAAAATTCCCAATAAAAAAAAAATGTAAAAATCAAAATTTTTCATCAATTTAGGCCAATATATATTCTGCTACATATTTCTGCTAAATAAAATCCCAACGAGTGTATTTTCATTGGTTTGCGTAAAAGTTATCACATCTACAAACTAGGGGAAAGATTTATGTCAATTTTTTTTATTTTTTACTAGTAATGGCGGTGATCAGCGATTATTAGCAAGACTATGACATTGCGGTAGACAGATCGGACACCTAACTGACACTTTTGGGGGACCCGTGACATTACTACAGTAATGAGTGCTAAAAATATGCACTGTTACTGTAGTAATGACACTGGCAGGGAAGGGGTCAACACCAGGGGTGGTCAAAGGGTTAAATGTGTACCTAGGGGGTGCTTTCTAACTGTGTGGGGATGGGCTTTCTGGAGGAACACAGGGTCCCTGTGTTCATTACTGACAGAACAGCGGTCTGCCATGTTTACATCGGCAGACCGCTGTTCTTTCTCCATAGGGAGCAATTGCAGGTGCTCGGCAAACATTGCGTCCACCGGACCTGCTGATTGGCTCCCCCTGTGCCCAATCGTCCTGTGTGCATGCCTTCACTAGCTGTCCCACCAAACAACATGCATGTACATTGTTTTATGGGACAGAGCCGACCTGCTGCAGTATTAGTATGGTGGCTGGTCGGCAAGTGGTTCATTTTTTGACCAGAGTTCCACTTTCTGCTAATTCCCTCTTTTTCACTGCACAGAGGAATGGAGTGTGGGCGGGGATAACACAACTCCAATCTCCCCCTAATTACCACCCTCATGAAGGCCCAAAAAGACCCACAGAAACCCTTAGACCTGCCCACATCAACTCCCACAACTGCTACACGTGACTCCCATAGCCTTGCCTTGAAACTACAGAGGCTCAAGTGATCATGGGACATGTAGTGTCAGGGCTGGTAAAGCAAGGAAAGAAGAAGTCAGAGAACTTTGAAATTCAGCCAGGAGGAGGAGTGACAACACAGACACAGAAACCTGCTATATACAGCTAAATTAGGTAAGATACAGATGAACTGACAGTGGGATTGTGCTTCATTTACATGCACAATGCATCTGTTGTTTTGGGAGGAAAAGCTGGAGTTCTTTAAGCCTCCAGCCCACAGTGCACTTACCTCCCACATATAGGTTACATGCAATGAAGAGGCAAATACATAGTGCTTTCTATTTTTTATATATATATATATATATATATATATATATATATATATATATATATATATAATTTTTTTTTTTTTTTTTAATGACCCCATTAAATGCACCTACAAGATAAAAACATAAAAAGTGCTTAGCAATATACATCAGCCGGCTCACCGATATTCGACAACAAAGGCAGCTGGGTGACATCATCAGCTTGGCTCCTCCCTCCTAGACGTGTAGCACCCGACAATAGGCTTCCTTAGTAGGCGGGGAGCCAGCCAATCCGAGCCCTTAAATAGATTTCCAGATTTTTACCATAGTAATCTTTGTAAACCACAAATCCCACTAATGCCGGAAGAGTCCTCACAGTACGGCTCCCTTCTAGACCACGGAAGCGGACATCTATCACTGATGCCGATCTGGGGACACAACATCTAAGTTATGCCCTCATTTTGTCAGTCTATCACAAGCAAACCAGTGTCTGTACATAGATGTCATGCTTAGGTACAGCTCCGACCTTCGCTACTTAATTAAAAAGAAAAGTAACCAGCATCATACATTTATATGCATATATATATATGTACAGCACCTCATATATACATCTTCTTTTGCATTAGTCCAAATTTAAATTAATCTAATATATATAATACCCATACAATACATTCTAAAAATAACTTCTTCCTTAGAAAGCTAACAGATAATATTTTTTATGCTCATACAGTTTTTTTATTTATTCAACCTTGTATTATACCCATAGAATTTTTTTTTCTTGAAGGAAAAATGAGAACTATATAATATAACTATTGCTAATAAAGCAATTTTAATCAAAGTCAATTTCAGACCTCTAGGGGTGAGGACCTTAGTCTTTTAAATTTAAAAGGATTTTAAAAGGATTTACGTTGACTAGGGTATCTGATGAAATCCCCCCCCCCCCCAATGATTACTCACTTTTTCTATTCCCCAAAACTTAGGACTTTTAGGATCTCTGTTATGAACTTCTCTAAAATGTTTTGATACACTATATTCTTTCTTTCCTTTTTTAACATTACTTCTATGTTCCCGTATTCTCACCTGTAAAGGTTTTGACGTACATCCAACATACTGGATTTTTCGAATGACACTATTGGACTTTCACATGTTATTTATAATTGAGATACATGAGTCTGTCACCTGCTCTGACATTGGTCATACAGAGGCATGATAAAGTTCTAAAGAGTGTTGTAGACACTCTTTATGAATTCTCTTGGTAGGTGACTATAGAAAGAAGAACAGTGATGAGATATAAGAACATCAAACAGGTGTATTAAATTCATGCCTATTTTTAACTGGTTATGTCACCCGGTGGCACAGCCTCCTTCTGACGTCACGTGATGTCCCGTGATGTCAAAAGTAGACGGTGCCACCAGGTGATGTAACCGCCCCTTACCTATATAAGAACTGTCAAAGCTAAGAGAGAGCAGTTGGTCAGAGGCCTCCCAGGAGGCGGAAGCATTTTCTTTTTTTTTTTTTTCTATTTTTTGGATCCGGCTGTCATCAGAGGCACGAGGCAAGGTTGTCCATTTCCCCTGGCCCTCTTTGCCCTTATGATGGAGCTGCTTTGTTTAGCCCTTAGATGTACACCCACAGTAGAGGGCAACTGAGTTGGATCCATAGATGAAAAGCTGGCCATATATGCAGATGACATTATTTTATTCCTAAATGACCCCGGTCCTTCTCTTTAAGAGTATTCTTTCTAGTTTCGCTGACTGTTCTGGCCTTGAAAATAAATTGGGATAAATCCCAAATATTACCCATTAATACAGAGGCCAGGCTTCTAACAGACCCCAATCCCACACTAATATGGACCAATAGGATTAAATACCTTGGTATCTATATATCACCATCTACCTGTGATTACTGTGCATTAAATATGGCCCCGTTGTGAAATCTAGGCTGAAGACCTGGTCACATCTTCCCCTTTCTCTGATTGGGCAAATTCATCTATATAAAATGAAGCTCTTACCTGCGTCTCTTTATGTGTCTAGACATTCCCCTGTGTGGATACCCCAAAAAATTTTTGCCTGGGGCCCAGGTTAGCCGAGATATAAATTAGCGGTTTTGCAAAGGCCTTGGCATGAAGGATGTCTGGCTTGCCCTGACCTCCACAAGTACTTTTTGGCTGCCCTGTTGTCCCATGCCCATAATTTTCTACTATCAAAGACTATAGGCATTGTACAGGAGATAGTCAGGGACTGCAGATATGCTACAGGAGATAGTCTGAGATTGTGAACACGCTATAGGATTTGTTGGAGACCGGGGACATATTTCAGCAGACAGTTAAAGAAAAACTATAATTTCCTCTATTCTGAGAAATTGATGTTAGTTGTAAATGTTGTGACAGCCTATTCTGCAGATATGTCCAGTCATTGGGAGAAAGGATCAGTGAGGCATCCAATGTCACATTCAGTGCACCTCTGAAAACTACATGGGTCTGTCCATTCAATGATGCAAGTGGTGGGCAATGTCAGACCAGATAGTGAGCGGGTTATACCAGGATCCAGTTCCTCTGACTACTTTGTGAATAAGCTACACAGACCGGTGGTTTGGGAGGAGCAGGAATAGTGACTATTGGTCCTATGAATTAAAAATAGAGGGCAATGACCCCTATTATGCAGGAGTAAAAATGTGATTACTTAGTGGGTGGAAGACTACTGAGGTCAGCTATAAAGACTTGAGATACATCACACAAGACTGCCAGAGAATACTGCCAATAGTCCCTTTTCATATCAATGCTCCCAAATGTGTGTTCCCCACAGCCCCCTTATAAATATTTCTCTCAGCATCATCCATTGTAATTAGAGAAAAAGAAAAAGAAAACGCTTAAAAAGTAAAGAGTGCGTGACGGAAATAAACCAATCCTGTGTAAATAATATATTTCTTTCACTGGCCTGAGTAAGCAATTACCTAAGGAAAATACAGACTACTCTATGCAAAGGCCCTGAGTGCCACACAAGAAGTGCCAAAGGGCAGGTGCAAGTTGGGCACTGTGGCTCTAGAATCTGTCATTTTAAAAAATCCAACAGGATATCAGCTGTATTATATAAAAAAAATGTAGCCTTTATATATGTTCCTTCTGTATTTTTTCTTCTAGAATAAAGAGCAAAAAAATCAGCTGATAAAATTGGAGGATGAGGTTCGCCAACTGCAAGAAGAAAATAACTCTAGTCAGAGTGATCTTTTAAAGGCACAAGCAGAAATGAAAATTCTCCACCTGAATCATTCCACTGCAGGAAAACAAATAAATCATTACATGATACAGGTATGTTTTGAAGGGGCATATGCATTATAAGAAAAAAAAAAGAAACATAAATTAAATAAAATACAGGAATTACATTTTATAATATGTTTTTCCACAACTTTTTTTATATAAATTATTAAAATAGAGTTTTTTTTCACCTGCTGATCTGGCCAGTAAGTTTTTTTTTTCAAGAGAACAAGATGTCTCACAGATGTAGCAGTTAGAGAGTTGAGACAAACTATTTAACACTAACAGGGGTGCTTACAATAATCCGCTTTTATTTATTTATGTAAAACCTTTATCCCAAAGGCAAAAAACAAATGCTTTTGCTGTTCTTAAAAAGTGTTAGCTGGACTTTGTCTTTAATTTTTTAGTGTATTTAAATATTCTAACACTCCCCCCCTCCCAGTCTGATAATGCTGCTGTCCAAAGGTGTCTCTGTTGCTCCTTTATTCAAAGTGGAGGCACTCAAATAGAGGAGGTGTGTTAATGGCCAGATCACCAGGTGAAAACAGAGCAAAGGAAAAAAAAACAAAACGAATGCTGCCACCACATCTAATGATTGGTACACTGCAATATATTAGATTTTTGGTTTTGGATTTATTACCACTTTAAGGTGACAGTTAAAAGAAACAAATCGTATTGTTTTTTTTTTTTTTTTTTTTAAACTGTGGAAAAATAAAAAATAATAAATTAAATAATTAGGAGAAAGAAAAAATTAAAGCGCCCTGTCCCCGTTAGCTCGTTTCGCAGGAGCGAATGCATACGCAAGTCCCGTCCACATTTTTAAACGGTGTTCAAACCACACATGTGAGGTATCGCTGCGATCGTTAGATTGAGAGCAATAATTTGAGCCCTAGACCTCCTTTGTAACTCTAAGCTGGTAACCTGTAAAGATTTTTAAAATATCGCCTATGGGGATTTTTAAGTACCAATGTTTGTCGCCATTTCGCGAGCGTGCACAATTTTGAAGCATGACATGTTGAGTATCTATTTACTCGGCGTAACATTATCTTTCACATTATGGAAAAAAACTGGGCTAACTTTACTGTTTTCTTATTGTTTAATTCAAAAAAGTGAATTTTTCCAAAAAAATTGCGTTTGGAAGACCACTGCGCAAATACGGTGTGATAAAAAATATTGCAACAATCTCCATTTTATTCTCTAGGGTCTCTGCTAAAAAAAATATATATAATGTTGGGGGTTCTAAGTAGTTTTCTAGCAAAAAAAATATGATTTTAGCTTGTAAACACCAAGTTTTATAGAAAGTTTTATAGAAAGGCTCGTTGTTAAAGTGGTTGTAAACCTCAAACATGACATATGAACAAAGCAAACCATACTTAAAGTCAGGTCCATAAATATTGGGACATCAACACAATTCTAATCTTTTTGGCTCTATACACCACCACAATTAATTTGAAATAAAATAAACAAGACGTGCTTTAACTGCAGACTTTCAGCTTTAATTTGAGGGTATTTACATCCAAATCAGGTGAACGGTGTAGGAATTACAACAGTTTGTATATGTGCCTCCCACTTTTTAAGGGACCAAAAGTAATGGGACAGATTAACAATCATAAATCAAACTTTCACATTTTAATACTTGGTTGCAAATCCTTTGCAGTCAATTACAGCCTGAAGTGTGGAGTGCATAGACATCACCAGATGCTGGGTTTCATCCCTGGTGATGCTCTACCAGGCCTATACTGCAACTGTCTTCAGTTCCTGCTTGTTCTTGGGGCATTTTCCCTTCAGTTTTGTCTTCAGCAAGTGAAATGCATGCTCAATCGGATTCAGGTCAGGTGATTGACTTGGCCATTGCATAACATTCCACCTCTTTCCCTTAAAAAACTCTTTGGTTGCTTTCGCAGTATGCTTCGGTCATTGTGCATCTGCACTGTGAAGCGCCATCCAATGAGTTCTGAAGCATTTGGCTGAATATGAGCAGATAATATTGCCCGAAACACTTCAGAATTCATCCTGCTGCTTTTGTCAGCAGTCACATCATCAATAAATACAAGAGAACCAGTTCAATTGGCAGCCTTACATGCCCACGCCATGACACTACCACCACCATGCTTCACTGATGAGGTGGTATGCTTTTGATCATGAGCAGTTCCTTTCCTTCTCCATATTCTTCTCTTCCCATCACTCTGGTGCAAGTTGATCTTGGTCTCATCTGTCCATAGGATGTTGTTCCAGAACTGTGAAGGCTTTTTTAGATGTTGTTTGGCAAACTCTAATCTGGCCTTCTGTTTTTGAGGCTAACCAATGGTTTACATCTTGTGGTGAACCCTCTGTATTCACTCTGGTGAAGTTTTCTCTTGATTGTTGACTTTGACAAACATACACCTACCTCCTGGAGAGTGTTCTTGATCTGGCCAACTGTTGTGAAGGGTATTTTTTTCACCAGGGAAAGAATTCTTTTGTCATCCACCACAGTTGTTTTCCGTGGTCTTCTGGGTCTTTTGGTGTTGCTGAGCTCACCGGTGCGTTCTTTCTTTTTAAGGATGTTCCAAACAGTTGGTTTGGCCACACCTAATGTTTTTGTTATCTCTCTGATTGGTTTGTTTTGTTTTTTCAGCCTAATGATAGCTTGCTTCACTGATAGTGACAGCTCTCATATTGAGAGTTGACAGCAGGGCAGACATTTCACAAGGTGTATATAAAGATTTACAACCATTAAAAAAAAAAAAAAAAAATGATATGATGATATGACGCTGAGCACTATTTCCCAAAGACAACCACTGCATATGACGCTGAGCACATGCACTCAACTTCTTTGGTCAGCCATGGTGAGGCCTGTTCTGAGTGGAACCTGTCCTGTTAAACTGCTGTATGGTCTTGGTCACTGTGCTGCAGCTCAGTTTCGGGGTCTTGGTAATCTTCTTATAGCCTAGGCCATCTTTATGTAGAGCAACAGATCTTTTTTCAGATCCTTAGAGAGTTCTTTGCCATAAGTTGCCATTTTGAACTTCCAGTGACCAGTATGAGAGAGTGAAAGCGATAACACCAAATTTAACACACCTGCTCCCCATTCACACTTGAGACCTTGAAACACTAATGAGGCACATGACACCGGGGAGGGGAAATCGCTAATTGGGCCCAATTTTGACATTTTCACTTAGGGATGTACTCACTTTTGTTGCCAGCATTTTGGACATTAATGGCTGTGTGTTGAGCTATTTTGAGGGGACAACACATTTACACTGTTATACAAGCTATACACTCACTACTTTACATTGTAGCAAAGTGTCATTTCTTCAGTGTGGTCATGTGAAAAGATATAATAAAATATTTTCAAAAATGTGATGGGTGTACTCGCTTTTCTGTAATACTATATAAACAGGAGATCTTTACCGCCTTAGACATTTTTTCTTTACCTGTAAAAAAGGCAGTACTTATCTGGTGCTGATAGTGACAGCTCTTTGTATCTCATATTGAGAGTTGGCAGCATAAGATTCCAAATGCAAATAGCACACTTGAAATGAACTCTGGACCTTTTATTTGCTCCTTATAAATGGGATAACGAGGGAATAACACACACCTGGTCATGGAACAGCTGAGAAGCCAATTGTCCCATTACTTTTGGTCCCTTTAAAAAGTGGGAGACACATATACAAACTGTTGTAATTCCTACACCTTTTACCTGATTTGGATGTAAATACAGTTACATTAAAGCTGAACGTCTGCAGTTAAAGCACATATTGTTTGTTTTATTTCAAATCCATTGTAGAGGCAAAAAGATTAGAATTGTGTCGATGTCCCAATATTTATGGACCTGACTGTAGCTCAATCAAGAGCACTAAGTGTTTTTTTCTGTCTGTTGCTTTGTACCTCTGCTATCAGCATGAGTCACTTCTGACAAGTTTTCCTGACACCAAGAGAAAAAAGGTGACAAGGGAGGGTCCTCCAGCAGAGTGACAGGTTCAGCTATTTTCCTGTGTGCTGTGTGTGTATCTTCAAATTAGCTCTCAGATCTCTCTTCACTGAGCTATGCAGAGTCTAATTTCAGCTCCCCGCCCCTTTTTTTGTGACCGCTCAGACAAGCTTTATACATTCTGGATGTTAAACTGATGTAGAGAAGCGAAGACTGCAGATAAAAGGTTATAATTTATATATGAGGATTTATTTAATCTCTGTGTATCATTTGAGGACAGACATTTCCCTAGGTGTATGTAAAGATTTACAACCATTAAAAAAAAAAAAAAAGCATGTTATTTCCAGGTAAATGTTACAATATAATAATAAATGCATATGGGTAATCATTTCCAATATATATTTACAGTGTCAGTGTATATTGTATAACAGAAGGAAGAAATTGTTTTTGAGATTTAAATAGAGGACACTGGAATCACTGATTTTCCACTAATAAATATGCATATATGCATCAATTCAGGCATTGCCAGAAAAAAAAAAAAGCATTACATATATGTCATCCCAGTTCGCAATCACTGTATCTGAATTGCCAAACACGCCAAGTTCATTGGAACAGTAATGTTTATGAACTTACAACATTTTTGATGGCACATTTAAAAATGAAGAAATAGTTACTCCATCATAGAAGAAGGATAAAACACTGAGTTTTGTTTAAACTTACCCTACAGAAAAAGGTTGCACACAGATTTATGCAAATGAAAAAAAATGCTCTTTTATACTGCAGCAGCTGCAGTCACTGATGTCATTTCATTATAATGCAGTTGGATATATTTCCCTGGAAATGACTGTGGATGTATATTACACAAGGAATGATTATAAATACAGTTTTCTTTAAAAGTAATCTGTGTCTCCGCTTTATTAAACCTCCTCCTTTCCTGTAGGTGCACTGAACTGTAGGTGAAATTGGCCTGGCTATTTGAATTGTTCACATAAGTAATTAAACGGAATGGCAGCGCTTGCACGGTAATAAGACTTGTTTTAATCCTTTGGTTGTGGCTTGTGACACCATCCAACTGCACGTCGCTTCTGTTTGCCCCTGTGGGAAGGTTAGATGACTGAAGGATTACTGAACCTGTGCCTTTTATTATTTGTACAAGCTCTATTCCCTGATAAAAGGAAAGAAGAAAAATTGTATTCACACATTTGGTGAGGAACTCCTTACAAATGTGTCTTCATACGCAGGTCAGGCGTTGGCTCGTACTTCATGTGTGCCCCTGTCATCAGGATGGGGAAACTTTAGAGAATTGTTTAAAGATCGTGATCACAGCGAAAAGCAGCTCTGGGCTATAGAAAAGGCCTCAAAGTACTGAGAGGTTGCTTTTGCTTTTTCCCACAATCACATAGTGATCTTTATATAATCTCAAATGTTTTAAAAAAAAAAAAAAGAGGTTTCTTGAAAGGTCTTCATCAAACTGCACATTTCTAATGTTCAAGGCTGAATTTTATGAGGAAACGATAGCGAAACTGCGGGAAGATTTGGAACAGTCAAAGAAACGATGCAGAAAAAGTACAAAAAGTCTGGAGTCTGCGGAGCAGAACATTTATGATTTAAACTTGGAAATGACTTTATTACAAGCAAGTCACAAACAGACAGTTGAGCAGGTAACGCTGTTGTCTTCATTTTTCTTTAGACTTTATTGTCATTTTTTGTTTGACTCGGACGTCATTTTAGAAATGCCTTGCATGTTAATCTTACAGATCTTACTCTGGAATAGAAAGACAATAAAAGACAATTCAATTACAAGCTGTAGAAATGTGCTTTGCTTTACTTTGAACATCTTTTTACATAAACCAGTTTTCTTTTAGTATTCTAATTGTTAAAGGTAGATAGAAGAAAGTTCATATAGGCCAGATACAGTTATTTTTTTTTTTTTGTTTTGTTTTTATATCATGTATTTTTATTACATGTTTTCTATTTTAGTATCTGTAATTATCTTTTTAATTCATAGAGACTCGGTCAGGCAAGAGAAACTGCCACTGATATAAAGTGTAGACACCTAGAGGTCCACACACCTGCATTAGCGACTGAAAGCTTGCAATTATGGGTAAATCATGGGTCGTTCTGAAAGCAAAGCTTCCACACTTTGTGTAGGGTTGGAGCTTGCTGCTACCTTCCACACCATGCATTTCTATTGTCAGAGTAAATACATTGCCTTGAGAAAGTATTCGGCCCCCTTGAACTTTTTGACCTTTTGCCACATTTCAGGCTTAAAACATAAAGATATAAAACTGTAATTTTTTGAAGAATCAACAACAAGTGGGACACAATCATGAAGTGGAACGAAATTTATTGGATATTTCAAACTTTTTTAAATAAAAAACTGAAAAATTGGGCGTGCAAAATTATTCAGCCCCCTTACGTTAATACTTTGTAGCGCCACCTTTTGCTGTGATTACAGCTGTAAGTCGCTTGGGGTATGTCTCTATCAGTTTTGCGCATCGAGAGACTGAAATGTTTTCCCATTCCTCCTTGCAAAACAGCTCGAGCTTAGTGAGGTTGGATGGACAGAATTTGTGAACAGCAGTTGTCAGTTCTTTCCACAGATTCTCGATTGGATTCAGTTCTGGACTTTGACTTGGCCATTCTAACACCTGGATATGTTTATTTGTGAACCATTCCATTGTAGATTTTGCTTTATGTTTTGGATCAATGTCTTGTTGGGAGACAAATCTCCGTCCCAGTCTCAGGTCTTTTGAAGACTACATCAGGTTTTCTTCCAGAATGGTCCTGTATTTGGCTCCATCCATCTTCCCATCAATTTTAACCATCTTCCCTGTCCCTGCTGAAGAAAAGCAGGCCCAAACCATGATGCTGCCACCACCATGTTTGACAGTGGGGATGGTGTGTTCAGGGTGATGAGCTGTGTTGCTTTTACGCCAAACCTTACGTTTTGCATTGTTGCCAAAAAGTTTGATTTTGGTTTCATCTGACCAGAGCACCTTCTTCCACATGTTTGGTGTGTCTCCCAATTTGGCTTGTGGCAAACTTTAAACAACACTTTTTATGGATATCTTTAAGAAATGGCTTTCTTCTTGCCACTCTTCCATAAAGGCCAGATTTGGGCCGTATACGACTGAATGTTGTCCTATGGACAGAGTCTCCCACCTCAGCTGTAGATCTCTGCAGTTCATCCAGAGTGATCATGGGCCTCTTGGCTGCATCTCTGATCAGTCTTCTCCTTGTATGAGCTGAAAGTTTAGAGGGACGGCCAGGTCTTCGTAGATTTGCAGTGGTCTGATACTCCTTCCATTTCAATATTATCGCTTGCACAGTGCTCCTTGGGATGTTTAAAGCTTGGGAAATCTTTTTGTATCAAAAAATCCGGCTTTAAACTTCTCCACAACAGTATCTCGGACCTGCCTGGTGTGTTCCTTGATCTTCATGATGCTCTCTGTGCTTCATACGGACCTCTGAGACTATCACAGTGCAGGTGCATTTATACAGAGACTTGATTACACACAGGTGGATTCCATTTATCATCATTAGTCATTTAGGTCAACATTGGATCATTCAGAGATCCTCACTGAACTTCTGGAGAGAGTTTGCTGCACTGAAAGTAAAGGTGCTGAATAATTTTGCACGCCCAATTTTTCAGTTTTTTATTTGTTAACAAAGTTTGAAATATCCAATAAATTTCGTTCCACTTCATGATTGTGTCCCACTTGTTGTTGATTCTTCACAAAAATTACAGTTTTATATCTTTATGTTTGAAGCCTGAAATGTGGCAAAAGGTTGAAAAGTTCAAGGGGGCCGAATACTTTCGCAACGCACTGTATATGTCCCCCTGGCTTTTCTATACAATATTATATACAGTACCTCAAAGTGAGTACAACCAACACATTTTTGTAAATATTTTATTATATCTTTTCATGTGACAACACTGAAGAAATGACACTTTGCTACAATGTAAAGTAGTGAGTGTACAGCTTGTATAACAGTGTAAATTTGCTGTCCCATCAAAATAACTCAACACAGAGTCATTAATGTCTAAGCCGCTGGCAACAAAAGTGAGTACACCCCTAAGTGAAAATGTCCAAATTGGGCCAAAAGAGTCAATATTTTGTGTGGCCACCATTATTTTCCAGCACAGCCTTAACCCTCTTGGGCATGGAGTTCACCAGAGCTTCACAAGTTTCCACTGGAGTCCTCTTCTACTCCTCCATGACGACATCACAGAGCTGGTGGATCAGAGACCTTGCGCTCCTTCACCTTCCATTTGAGGATGCCCCACAGATGCTCAATAGGGTTTATGTCTGGAGACATGCTTGGCCAGTCCATTACCTTTACCCTCAGCTTCTTTAGAAAGGCAGTGGTCATCTTGAAGGTGTGTTTGGGGTCGTTATCATGTTGGAATACTGCCCTGAAGCCCAGCCTCCGCAGAGAGGGGATCATGCTCTGCATCAGTATTCCACAGTACATGTTGGCATTCATGGTTCCCTCAATGAACTGTAGCTCCCCAGTGTCGGCAGCACTCATGCAGCCCCAGACCATGACACTCCCACCACCATGCTTGACTGTAGGCAAGACACACTTGTCTTCGTACTCCTCACCTGGTTGCTGCCACACACGCTTGACACCGTCTGAACCAAAAAAGGTTAATCTTGGTCTCATCAGACCACAGGTCATTCTTCCAGTAATCCATTTTCTTAGTCTGCTTGTCTTCAGCAAACTGTTTGCGGGTTTTCTTGTGTATCATCTTTAGAAGAGGCTTCCTTCTGGGATGACAGCCATGCAGACCAATTTGATGCAGTGTGCGGCGTATGGTCTGAGCACTGACAGGCTGACCCCCCCACCCCTTCAACCTCTGCAGCAATGCTGGCAGCATTCATACGTCTATTTCCTAAAGACAACCTCTGGATTTGACACTGAGCACATGCACTCAACTTCTTTGGTCGGCCATGGCGACGCCTGTTCTGAGTGGAACCTGTCCTGTTAAACCGCTGTATGGGTTTGGCCACTGTGCTGCAGTTCAATTTCAGGGTCTTGACAATCTTCTTATAGCCTAGGCCATCTTTATGTAGAGCAACAGATTTTCTTTTCAGATCCTCAGAGAGTTCTTTGCCATGAGATGCCATGTTGAACTTCCAGTGACCAGTATGAGAGAGTGAGAGTGATAACACCAAATTTAACACACCTGCTTGCCATTCACACTTGAGACCTTGAAACACTGAGTCACATGACACAGGGAAGGGGACATTTTTCACTTAGGGGTGTACTCACTTTTGTTGCCAGCGGTATAGACATTAATGGCTGTGTGTTGAGCTATTTTGAGGGGACAACAAATTTACACTGTTATACAAGCTGTACACTTACTACTTTACATTGTAGCAAAGTGTCATTTCTTCAGTGTTGTCATGTGAAAAGATATAATAAAATATTTACAAAAATGTGAGGGGTGTACTCACTTTTCTGCAATACTGTATAAACAGGAGATCTTTGCTGCCTTAGACATTTTTTTTACCTGTAAAAAAGGCAGTACTTATCTGGTGCTTGTACCACCAAACCTCAATCACTAGAATGGCTTTCCTGAGGTCCTCTGGGATACTGACACCTCACAGCTGAGCTCCTGGTTTGGTCTGAACCCACGTACAGACTTAACCATCAGTGACGTGTCTCTGCTCGGTCCAGTTTGCTGTCAATTGGGAATTTCTGGTTGACAGGTAAATGTAAAGGGGAGGGGATTGTGTAAAAAAAAAAAAAAAAATGAATGCTGTCAATTGACCTGCTGAAAGGAAGAAAACCCACCAACAAGTCCGATCCTGTCACTCAATCGCCTGTGAATGACCGCTCCCTGGCACTGCCACTAAATGTGCAATTTAAACTGTTATTTGGTCAATGACATCACCCAGATATCCGCCCCTTTGTTAGGTATCTGGAGCTGTCATTCGTGGCGAGTGAGCAATAAGATTGAATGTGATTGACAATGGAATTATATTGCAGGGGTTTTTTTTCATAATAAAGGACTTTTGAAAGTGTGTGTCTTTATTTACTATATATATATATATATATATATAATTTTTTATTTTTATTTTGAGTGAGTAGAGTTATTATGTAGAGTTTCTGAGAAAAGACCCCCACAACCATTGGGCCAGGTTTGTGGGGAAGAGGCCCTTGTCTTCAACAACATACGTTTAAAAGGTCTTTGACAGAGAGGTTCCCATGGTAAAGACATGCAGCAAGGTATTTTTTTAGGAGGGGGGTGTGGCCCCATTCTTTCTTTCCCAGCCAGGCTGCACGCTCAGATGAGCGTTTGGTATGAATTTTGGGGTAGATCCCATGCTTGTATTGTATTGTTTTTTTTTTTTTTTTTTGCATGGAGTTTCCCTTAAAATCTATATCAGGCACTCATTTAGGATAAGGGTGGTATGCATCTTAGTAGGAACCCTGGGACATTTTTTGTTTTGTTTTTTTTGTGCCCAAGTGCCTAGACCCCTATGCTAGTTATTTGACAGGCCCTTGCCTATTAGTCTAGAAAATGTTTGTTTTTTTTTTAACACCCGAACTTCAGTAAGGTTCAGAAAACCCGCCCTAAGTTGAACTCATGTATGTACAGCTCAACACTACTATCCCCCACAGCTCTCACTGGTTCCTCCTCTTTTTGTCACCAATATTTCCTGAAATTACTTGAGGTCTGAGGAAGGAACCATTGAGACCTGTGGTTGACTATGTGGATTAACACTCCCTTAAGATCAAAGCAGAGATTGGCTGTGCAGGCACTGGGAAAGATGAGTAATTATGGTCAAAATCTACAGGGAAGAGGGATTTGAAAAAAAAAAAAAAACGTGCCAGGGTTGCTTTAAAGATAAAATAAGCATATGTACCTTGACAATGCAGGAAGATGCAATATGCACAAGCAGTCAGTGTTAAGCGCATTTAGTATGTATAGTGTCAGTACACTATACACAAAAAGTGTAAGAAAATACAGACCAGTTGTTTTTTACACAATTTGTTGAAACCTGAGACCCCTTGATGTTATGTAGTTTATTCCTCAACTCTCTATTTATTGCAAATGTATTTATGAAAGAGAAAAAAATAATCCATCAAAAATGGCAGTGCTAAGGCACACAAGTAATTTTAATTACTTGCAATGAGAGATCTTGACACTTGCTGGCAATCACCTAATTTGCAACACCTTGAAATCAATGTTCTACTAATTAGGTAAACGTATGTGAGTAATGAGTGATTATAATCAACCATTAAGTTTACCCCTTAAAAAAGACTTAATCAAAATATAAATAATATTAAAAGCTGAATTTCAGGAGGTCTCTCGTACAGAACAACCGCCATCAAGAAAATGCTTTGCACTCTTTTGGTGGATGCAAAACGTTCTCTGATTGGATGAGGTAATGGCAGTGATGTCATGATCTCCTCCTTATCCTATTACATGGCACAGCATCCAGAAGACAGCAAGGATTACTATGGTAGTATGTAGTGGCTGGCAGTATCTGTCCTTGCTGAGGCACCTAGGATGCTGAACAGCTTCCTACCTTATTCCTTAGACAATTTTGCCTTGTTTCTTGTTTCTATTGAACCTTGAACCCTTTGCTCCTCTCATGAACTTCCTATTTAAGCCATGCTTTTGCACTTCCTGTTTATCTCACTCTTGTCACTACTGCTGCCGTCCGTATCTTTGGCTTGTTTCTCGATTACGTTTCCACTTGCAACCGCTTGTTACTAAACTTTGGTTTACGTACTGACTACGTTTCTGCTTGATCTCTACCTTCTTCATCTGCTACTAGACCACGGCTTGCTCACCTCTTGGGAGGATGATACTGAGGACCGCAACCTGGTAGTAACAAGCATCAAAATTCATCTCTACCATTAGGTATAGCTGTTAGTGCTTAGGCCCCACACTTAAAGTGAGCCCACGTCATCCACCAGGGTCACCTGTTTGTGTACCTATCCTGCTGGTCGGTGGGAGCCTCTCCACTGGTACAGCTACTGGTCTCCAAGATTAACCCCTGACCGTGACACTGCAATTATTACAGGCAATTCTTAGTCAGGTATGGCATATGCATACTTACATTGGTCCAAACATGCAAAAAAAATCATACCTGGAATTCAGCTTTAAAATGTGGTTGGTTTTGCAACACCTTTTAGCATTCAATAAAAAAAACATAATAACTTCCTTGCGGTATTCTAGGTACCCTTTGTTGTCATAGTTTGCTTTTAGAGCTTTTGTCTGTTACTCTGATCCACACCACAGCTGCCATAATGATCCTAGCCCAACATAGTTCTTTCTGAAATTCAATATTTATTTCCTGTTAGGCTGGCCCCCATGTAACAGTCTTTGGGCCTGGTCGTTGACCCCTTGAACACGTTGATTTCAATAGCAGAACAAGTTTACAGGTTTCTAGTACCACTTACAATGTATCCTTGCTCTCTTCCTTTATACTGATTTACAGTGTAGTCTATGTCTACTGTATGTTCAATCAGGGTTTGTAAAACACTCATCTATTTATAGGAACTGAGCCAGTTTGGAAAAGTAAAGTTATTCTCATATACTTGACAATTAGAGGCGCAGGTGCAACAAAATAGGTACTGTAAGTGTATTATATTCAACAGGTGTTGGCAGCATGCATGAGATAGGGACAGCCAAAAACATTCAAGCAGGTTTGTCCTGCACTTTTGTTCAACAATGCAGCAAAGAAATACAAGACACTGCAAGAAGGCTTTGTACAGCAAACCCATCGCATAAAACATCCAAAACATCTGCTTGTCTAGGCCAGTAACTAAACTTATGTTAGTTCCTAATTGGTGGTCTCCTATAGGGCTCACCACAACGAGCATGCAGCTCTTGTATCTTTTTATTATTAATGCTGGTATTTATGTCGTGCTAGCAAATTATGCACCATTTTATTTTTTTTTTTCATATACTGTACATTCGCATCAGTCCCAGCCCTACTTTACTTTCATACATACCTCCATATTAGGGTCAATGGAGCGGGAAGAAAGCCACTCAAACACAGGGGGAACATGCAAACTTCATTCAAATCATGTTTTAACTGAACTGGGGACAACAGTGCAGAAGTGCTAAACACTAAACCACCATGTTAGGGTTCTATCAGCCGTCAACCTTTTCACTCAGCAGCAAGCACTCATAGGAGAGAGAATTTTTATTGTGCATCAGCCAACATACAGTGGGGAAAATTAGTAATTAAACCCCTGCAGATTTTGTAAGTTTGCCCACTTACAAGGAAATTCATTGTCTATATTTTTTTATCATATTTGAATTTTAAATGATAGAGCCAGAATATCAACCAAAAATCCAGAAAAAAAACCCATAATACAAATGTTATCAATAGAGTTACTGTTCAGTGAGTAAAATAAGTATTTGATCCCCCAAGCAAAACATGACTTTGTACTTGGTGGAGAAACCCTTGTTGGCAAGCACAGAGATAAGACATTTCTTGTATTTAGTGACCAAGTTTGCACACATTTCAGGAGGTATTTTGGTCCACTCTTTTTTTACAGATCTTCTCTAAATCCTTAAGGTTTCCTGGCTGTCGCTTGGCAACTCAAAGTTTCAGCTCCTTACATACATTTTCTATAGGATTAAGGTCTTCAGACTGGCTAGGCCACTCCATGACCTTAATGTTCTTCTTCTTGACCCACTCCTTTGTTGCCTTGGCGATATGTTTTGGGTCATTGTCATACTGAAAGTCCCATCCGCAACCCATCTTCAGTGTTCTGGCTGAGGGAAGAAGTTCTCATCCAAGATTTTACAATACATGGCCCCATCCATTGCCCCCTCAATGCGGCAAAGTCGGCCTGTACCTTCAGCAGAGAAACAAACCCAAAGTGTAATGTTTCCACCTCCATACTTGACTGTAGGGATGAGGTGCTTAGGGTCATAGTCAGCAATTTTCTTCCTCCAAACATGGGGAGTCCCCCTCCTCAAGAATGCACATGTACAGTCATGCCAATGAATATCTAAATGATTCAGAGAAGGATTGGGAGAAAGCGCTGTGGTCAGATGAGACAGAAATTTAGCTCTTTGGCATTAACTCGACTTGCCATGTTTGGAGGAAGAAAAATGCTGACTATAACCCTAAGAACACCATGCCTACAGTCAAGCACGAAGGTGGAAGCATGATCCTTTGGAGCTGTTTCTCTGCTAAAGGTACAGACCAACTTTGCCGCATTGGGGGGCCAATGGACGGGTCCATGTATTGTAAAATCTTGGACGAGAACCTTTTTCTCAGAACACTTATAATGGGTCATGGATGGGTCTTCCAGCATAACAATGACCAAAAACATACCGCAAAGGTAACAAAGGAGTGACTCAAAAAAGAAGCACATTTAGATCATGTAGTGGCCTACTCTGTCTCCAGACTGTAATCCTATAGAAAATTTATGGAGGGAGCTGTAACTTTGAGTTGCCAAGAGACAGCCAAGAAACCTTAAGGATTTAGAGAAGATCTGTAAAGAAGAGTGAACCAAAATCCCTCCTGAGATGTGTGTAAACCTGGTCACCAACTACAAGAAACATCTTACCTCCTTGCTTGCCTACAAGGGTTTCTCTACCAGGTGCTAAGTCATCTTTTGCTTGGGGATCAAATACTTATTTTAGTCAACAAAAACTTAATTTTATAACATTTGTATAATTTGCTTCTGGATTTTTGGTTGATATTCTGTCTGTATAATTTAAAATACACCTATGATAAAAATTATAGACTCTTCATTCCTTTGTAAGTGGGAAACTTACATCATCTGCAGGGGATTAAATGATTGTTTTCCCCTTTGTACATATTTAAAGACCAGGGTCGATCCTGGGCAGATGTACAGGGTGCACCGAGCCCAGGCATTGCGACCTGAGGCAGAGGAGGGACGCCAAAGCTCAAGTGCCAGAGTCATCCCCTCTCTCCTTCCTCTTCCTCTCCTTGTGTGTGTCACACACAGTGGGCATCTACCACTGTGACACAGAGCTTGGGTCTGAAAGGCCGGGCAGCCACTGTAACAAAGTCCTGACTTCTAGACTGGCTTTTGTAATAGGTGGCACACTGATCAATGCCAGGGAACTGGATCAGTGTGACGTGTATCATAGGGGCCAGTCTAGGAGGCAGGACTTTGTTACAGTGGCCACCCGGAAATTCAAAAGCTCTGTGACACAGTGAGAGATCACCGCTCTGTGATCCAGGCACTGATAAGGCTGCATTTGGTGGGCACTGGTAGGTTGCATTTGGTAGGCACTGTTAGGCTGCTTTTGATGGACACTGGTAAGCTGCATTTGATGAGCATTGGAAAGCTGCATTTGATGAGCACTGATAAGGATGCATTTAATGGGCACTGGTAGGCTGCATTTGGTTGGCACCAGGACGCTGCATTTATTGGGCACTGATAAGGCTGCATTTGGGGGTACTGGTAGGCTGCATTTGATGGGCACTGTTTGGCTGCATTTAAAGGGCACTGGTAAGCTGCATTTGATGGGCACTGGTAAGCTGCATTTGATGGGCACTGATAGGCTGCATTTGATGGGCACTGGTAAGCTGCATTTGATGGACACTGGTAGGCTGCATTTGGTGGGCAATGGTAAGCTGCATTTGATGGGCAGTGGTAAGCTGCATTTGATGGGCAGTGATAAGCTGCATTGATGGGCACTGGTAGGCTGCATTTGATTGGCACTGGTAAGCTGCATTTGATGAACACTGCTAGGCTGCATTTGGTGGGCAATGGTAGGCTGCATTTGGTTGGCCCTGGTAGGCTGCATTTGGTTGGCACTGGTAGGCTGCAGTTGATTGGCACTGATGAGGCTGCATTTGATGGGCACTGATGAGGCTGCATTAGATGGGCACTGATGAGGCTGAATAAGGTGGGCACTGGTGAGGTTGCATTTGGTGGGCACTGATGATGCTGTATTTGATGGACACTGGAGGCTGCATTTGATGGGGACTGGTAGGCTGCATTTGATGGGAACTGGTAAGCTGCATTTGGTGGGCACTGATAGTCTGTCTTTGGTGGGCACTGGTAGGCCGCATTTGATGGGCACTGGTAGGCTGTGTTTGGTTGACACTGGTAGGCTGCATTTGATGGGCACTGATGAGGATGCATTTGATGGGCACTGGTAATGCTGCATTTGGTTGGCACTGATGAGGCTTCTTTTGGTGGGCACTAATGAGGCTATATTTGGTGGGCTCTGATGAAGCTGCATTTGGGCACCGATGAGGCTGCATTTGATGGGCACTGATGAGGCTGCATTTGGTGGGCACTGATGAGGCTGTATTTGATGGGCACTGATAAGGCTGCATTCAATGGGCACTGGTAGGCTGGATGTGGTGGGCACTGGTAGGCTGCCTTTGGTGGGCACTAGTAGGCTGCCTTTGGTGGGCACTAGTAGGCTGCCTTTGGTGGGCACTGGTAGGCTGCATTTAATGGGCACTTGTAGGCTGTCTTTGGTTGGCACTGGTAGGCTGCATTTTATTGGCACTAGTAGGCTGAAATTGGTGGGCACTGGTAGGCTGCATTTGGTGGGCACTGGTAGGCTGCATTTAATGGGCACTGGCAGGCTGCATTTAATGAGCACTGGAAGGCTGCATTTGATGGGCACTGATAGGATGCATTTGATAGGCACCGATAAGCTGGGTTTGATGGGCACTGATGAGGCTGCATTTGATGGGCACTGATGAGCCTGGTTTGGTGGGCACTGATGAGGCTGCATTTGATGGGCACTGTTGCATTGATGCATAGATCTCTTGTATCATGTTTGCAGTCTCTGACCATCTCTTGGATCATATCTGCAGTCTCTGACCATCTCCTGTAGTATGTCTGCAGTCTCTGACAATCTCCTATAGTATGTCTGCAGTATGTCTGGGGGATCTCTTATTCAGATTCTGAGGAAACAATAAGTTTATTTTGTCCATATTGGTCATCAACCTTGGCGTCCTTCAACGTGTATATGAAAAACTTTGGTGACACATAAACATTGTCCACAATCCTGACAGCCAGTGCCTTATAGTAGGTAGAAAGGGTTGCTCACAGTTTCTCTGAAATCTTTTTTAGAGTTAAACAATTCAGTTAGTTTGCATGCAAATAATGCTTAGTGGTGTTTTCTGTGGGAGGAAACTATGGCAGTAGCCATTGTGTAAAATTGTGATTATTTAGTGCTTTAACCCCTTCACGTTGGCGGAATGCAAATATGCAGCCTAGGCTTCAGGGGGTTGTACCAGGGTGATGTCTGCAGCTAGAGGCATCACCTTGGTACCGTTGTTGAGAGCTGATAGTCGGCTTTATTGTAATGACAACTGATGCAGCAAAGCAGCCACTCGATTGTCATTACAAGGAGCGTGAGGGGACATCCCTCCCTCCTGCTTCCTTCAGAGGCTCGCCCAGGTCTCCCGTCCCACCGTGAGACCCGTGCGACCAGCTGGCATGTCCGCCAGCTGGCCAAAGACCCAAACAAAGCCGCATTTCGCTCCGATCGGGTCTCTGATGTAAAAACCCAGAAGCAAAGTCATGACATCACTTTCGGGTACTGAAACCTTAAAGGCACCAGATTTAAAAAAAAAATTACAGCATTTGAAACAGCCAAACTTGGTGTTTTGAATGTTTTTAAGTGCACAGAAGGAGTTTTAGGCCCCAGATTCCACCATAAAGAATACCTGCCACTGCCTATTACTGTCACAAGGGAAGTTTACATTCCTTGTGACAGCAATATAAGTGATCTTTTTTTTTTTATTTAAATGGACAGTGTAAAAATAAAATAATTAAGAAAAAAAAGTGCCCCGTCCCTCAAGTAGCGCCTGCATATATAAACAGTGTTCAAACCACACGTGAGGTATCGCTGCGATCGTTAGGGCGAGAGCAATAATTCACAAGATCTCTTCTGTAACTCTAAACAGGTAACTGTTAAAATTTTTAAAGCGTTGCTTATGGAGCTTTTTAAGTCTTGTAGTTTGTCACCATTCCACGAGTGTGCGCAATTTTAAAGCATGACTACGGTATTTACTCGGCCTAACCTCATATTTTACATTATTCAAAAAAATTGGGCTAACTTTGCTTTTTTCTTTTTTTAACTTCCTCCCATCCGCGCTACAGCCTATATACGGCTGCAGCGCGGACTCGAATTTTCGGGAGGCCGTTTGTAAATGGCCTCCCAGAAGCAGGCTCCCCGCGCGCTCCCGCGAGCGCGCTTCGGGGAGAATCTGTGTCGGCCGTGTCCCTTGGACACAGCCGATCACAGATCGTGGTGAATGGCCAATCACAGCGGCCATTCACCACGTGATCGGACCATCCAATGAGAGATGATCTCATATGTAAACATATGAGATCATCTCTCATCGCCGGCGCTCCTTCTTCACACGGAGCCTGCAGTGTGAGGAAGGAGGGGGAGCCGTCAGCCGCCGGGGACACAGAGACATGTAATCAGGGCACTGATCACCAGTGCCCTGATTACTGCAAGGTAAAAAAACATACACAAATTGCCCCAACAGTGCCCACAGTGCCCGCCATCAGTGCACCCCATCAATGCCCACAATCAGTGCCCATAGTGCTGCCAGTCAGTGCCCATCAGTGCCTGCTCATCTAGGCACTGATGAGCACTGACTGGCAGCACTATGGGCACTGATGGTGCTGCCCACCAGTGCTCATCAGTGCTGCCCATCAGTGCTCATCAGTGCCACCCATCAGTGTCCATCAGTGCCATCCGCCAGTGCCATCAGTGCCGCCTCTGTGTCCATCAGTGCCGCCTCTCAGTGCCCAGCAGTGCCACCTCAGTGCCACCTCTCAGTGCCCAGCAGTACCACCTCTCAGTGCCCAGCAGTCCCGCCTATCAGTGCTCATCAGTGCCGCCTATCAGTGCCACCTATCAATGCCGCCTATCAGTGCTCATCAGTGCGGCATATTAGTACCTCCTCATCAGTGCCCATAAGTGCCACCTCATCAGTGCCCATAAGTGCCACCACATCAGTGCCCATCAGTGCAGCCTATCAGTGCCCATCAGTGTCGCCTCATCAGCGCACATCAGTGAAGGAGAAAAATTTATTTTCAAAATTTACTCGCAGAAAATAAGAAAAACTTTTTTTTTTTCAAAATTTTCTGTCTTTATTCTTTTTTTTTTGTAAAAAATAAAAAACCCAGACATGATTAAATACCACCAAAAGAAAGCTCTATTTGTGTGAAAAAAATGATAAAAATTTCATATGGGTACAGTGTAGCATGACCGCGCAATTGTCAGTCAAAGTGTGACAGCGCTGAAAGCTGAAAATTGGCCTGGATGGGAAGGGTGTTTAAGTGCACAGAAGGCAAGTGGTTAAATCATGAAAAAGTATTTCTTACCAAAAAATTGCATTTGAAAGACTGCTGCGCAAATACCGTGTGATATAAAATACTAATCGCTTGTGGCATTATGCTTCAGCCATCAATTTAAAGGGTAATCGCATGTATAATAAAAGCTAATGTTACCTGTCCCCCAAGCTTTGCTAAACTAATGTAGCCCCCTCCCCCCCAATCCATTGCAGGGATATTAACACACTTTGTTAAAACCTACCTGTTTTTTTTTTTTTTTAAACTAATTGTTGTCTGCAGAGTAAATCTGAATGGTAGTGACTTTTTCATTAATAATCAGCTGCTGCACTTGCAATGTTCTAATGAGGAAATTACAGGGTCTGCATCACTTTAAACGTGTATAATCCTTTGGAAGTATCTCACCAAAATGCATTTTCTGCTGCAGAGGATTCTTAAAACATAACTTGTATCCTTGTGCAGACTACTGGAAAAATCATTGAACCAATCATACAAGCAGGAATTTTGTTTTCTGGGGGTGTTTCCTACACCATTGGTGTGCGGAACGGCTCTGGGTAGCCATATTGCATTTAATTTTACAGAAAATTGCAGTGCTGCAGATTGAAAAGGAAAGGTAATTGTAAATGACATTCATTTGCAATGTTGCTCTTGTAGCAATTGCATGAATGAACTATAATTATTATTTTCTGTTTGTTATTTTTTTTCCCCATGACAGTGGAATTATCCTTCAATAGCACAGAGGCATCCTACTCTGCTGCTTTCAGCATTTCCACTTGTGCACTAAGGCCTTTTAGATTTGTATGAGGTTGCACTACGAGCCTGGAGATGTTCAGGAGGCAAAGGAAGATTTCAGGAAATCCTCTGCATGCTGGGGTTTCCTACCGTGGCTTAGGAAGCATCATTTTTAACAATTTAGTATGTATGGAACTATGTTGTATACAGTATGTGCTTTTTGAATCACTCTTAAATGTTCTACCAAAATGTGATATTTCTCTTATACAGTATATAGAACACAATGGGCTGACAATCTTGCTGTCTTATGTTTTATCTTGTTTTTGGAGACTTCAGTGACATGAAAAATGTAACACATTTAATACATTGTTGAGGAACACATGCAGTTTATTTCCTATATTTGTATGGTGGTTAGGATTTACAAAGATTATTGTTGCAATCTAAATGTAGAGAAATGTATACTTTGTTACAGTAGGGCAGTGGAGAGCAGTATTTGCTTAGGCTTGAGAACTGACATCAATTTAACAAGATACAGTAGAATGATTTTTAATACTTTTAATCTGCAGCATGTGCAGTATATAGACATGACCATAATGGGCCACGCTATCTTGCTCCAGCTAAGGAAGACAATCCTTTTGTCCTTGAGACCAAATGTGAACACTTATGAACTGTATTGAAGAGTCGTGTGATGACTTGTATTCCACAAATAATCCAAGATATTTTGAGATGTTTTCAGAAAACATGGTATGGGGAAGTAATGTACTAAGAGGGTTTTATTAAACTAGAGGAAACTATTCTTAAAGTTAAACTTCAGCCATATATAAAAGGCCACCATTTATTCCTGTTATGATTTTGTTTAAAACCTATTACATTTATTTTAAATGCGAGTATACAGTGGTGATCGAAAGTTTTGGCACCCCAGGTAAAAATATGTATTAATGTGCATAAAGAAGCCAAGGAAAGATGGAGAAATCTCCAAAAGGCATCAAATTACAGATTAGACATTCTTATAATATGTCAACAAAAGTTAGATTTTATTTCCATCATTTACACTTTCCAAATAACAGAAAACAAAAAAATGGTGTCTGCAAAAGTTTGGGCACCCTGCAGAGTTAATATCTTGTACTGCCCCCTTTGGCAAGTATCACAGCTTGTAAACGCTTTTTGTAGCCAGCCAAGAGTCTTTCAATTCTTGTTTGAGGTATCTTTGCCCATTCTTCCTTACAAAAGTCTTCCAGTTCTTTGAGATTTCTGGGCTGTCTGTCACGCACTGCTCTTTTAAGGTCTATCCATAGATTTTCAATTATGTTGAGGTCAGGAGATTGTGAAGGCCATGGCAAAACCTTCAGTTTACGCCTCTTGATGTAATCTCCTGTGGATTTCGAGGTGTGTTTAGGATCATTATCCATGTGTAGAAGCCATCCTCTCTTTAACTTCAGCTTTTTCACAGATGGCATCAAGTTACCATCCAAAATTTGCTGAAATTTTATTGAATCAATTTTTCCTTCTACTCGTGAGATGTTCCCTTGGCCACTGGCTGCAATACAACCCCAAAGCATGATTGATCCACCCCCATGCTTAACAGTTTTCATTAAATTCTGTGCCCCTTCTTCTCCAAATGTACCTTTGCTCATTCCGGCCAAAAAGTTAAATTTTAACCTCATCAGTCCACAGAACTTGTTTCCAAAATGCATCAGGCTTGTCTATATGTTCATTTGCAAAGTTCAAACGCTGATTTTTGTGGTGAGGACGTAGAAGAGGTTTTCTTCTGATGACTCTTCCATGAAGACCATATTTGTACAAGTATCTCTTTATAGTGGAATAGTGTACCACAACTCCAGTGTCTGCCAGATCTTTCTGGAGGGATCTTGCAGTCAAACGTGGGTTTGGAATTGTTTTTCTCACAATCCTGCGAGCTGTTCTGTCTGATATTTTTCTTGGTCTTCCAGATCTTGCTTTAACTTCCACTGTTCCTGGTGACTGCCATTTCTTAATTACATTCCAAACAGAGGATATTGACATCTGAAAACGCTTTGCTATCTTCTTATAGCCTTCTCCAGCTTTGTGAGCGTCAACTATTTTCAGTTTCAGTTTTCTAGACAACTGCTTAGAAGATCCCATGGTGCTGATTGTTGGGGGAAGGTCAGATGAGTCTGGGCATTTAAAACCTTTCAGATTGACATCACCTGGTCTTCCCATACGATGATTGAGAACAATCCATGACACTGGCAGGTCTCAACCTTGCAAAGGGGGCAGTGCATGCTATAAATTCTGCAGGGTGCCCAAACTTTTGCAGACGCCATTTTTTTGTTTTCTGTAATTTTGAAAGTGTCAATGATGGAAATAAAATCTAACTTTTGTTGACATATTATAAGAATGTCTAATCTGTAATTTGATGCCTTTTGGAGATTTTTCCATCTTTCCTTGGCTTATTTATGCACATTAATACAAATGTTTACCTGGGGTGCCCAATCTTTCGATCACCACTGCAAGTCCTTGAATCCATAAATATTATAGCTTTCATTTGTCTGGTGCACCGGAGGACTCCAAACATTGCCTAGTACTGTCTACCTTGCCCCGGTCCTTTACTGATGGTAGACAGTAAAAAAATGTCTTGATATTTTTCCATTGAAGAGGTGGGGGTGGGTAGTTGACCAGAATGTATGGTGTGACTGCAGGGGAGACTGCTAACTGATCTGTTTTTGTTGCCTTGTCTGAACCACACGACTGGTAAAACTAATTTACAAAACTGTTGGCTGCTTTAAAAACCATCTCTGGACAAACTAGAATGTGCCGGTACAGCATAACACAGGTATAATACAGTAATAGAAAACAACTGGGCTCCAATTGTGATTAAAGTACAGTATCACTGTTCACAATGCTAAGGCATACAAAAATATGACATTTTAGCACAAACCTTTCTTTTTCATCTGTATTTCCTTAGTATACTGTATGCTGCCTCAAAGTATAACTAAACTTTTACAGGTAAGAGATGCACACAAACCTGGCCAGCCTTTTAATGTAAACGAAAATGTGATTCATCAGGCCAGCCCACTTTTTTATTGCTCTGTGATCCAGTTATGATGCTCACATGCGCATTGCAGGTGCTTCTTGGTGTGGGCATGGGTCAGCATGGGAACTCTGACCTGTCTGTGGCTATGTTGCACCATACACATCAAACTGCAATGCCCTGTGTTCTGACACCTTTCTGTTGGTATGGGCAATAACCTTTTCAGCTATCTTAGTTACAGTAGCCCTTCTATTGGATCAGACTACATAGGCAAGTCTTTGTTCCCCACATGCATCAGTGAGCCCTGGCTGTCCATGATCCTGTCACCGCTTCACCCGTTTTCCTTCCACGGACCACTTTTGGTAGGTCCTGACCACTGCAGACCAGGAACATCCCACAAGAGCTGCAGGTTTTGAGTTGCTCAGACCATTACAATTTGGCCCTTGTAAATGTTGCTCAAATCCTTACGCTTGCCCATTTTTTCTGCTTTCAACACATCAGCTTCAGGGATAACATGTTTATTTGCTGCCTTATCTATCCCACTGTCTTTCAGATGATGCTGTAACAATATAATCAATCTTTTTCAATTTGCCTGATAGTGATTATAACATTTTTGCTGATCCCTGTATCTCTTCCAGCAGTTTTGCAGGCTCTTTTTGTCTACACACGCTGGCTTCAGCACCTCCTGCACATCATTGCTCTGGTCTGACTTCCTAATAGTGACAACTGTGGAGTATACCTGTATGATATGTATTGGCACAGCTGCTTGTAGCCTCCATCAAAGGTTCATAAAACTGGGTAAAAATACAGGAGCACAGTTGGGGGATATTTGTCACCCAAATACAGGAAGTATTTTGGAATTTTAAAGAAGGAACTTCCTAGCAGGATCAACAGGCATTCTTTATTGAAAGCTTCAGATTTCAAGAGATTGAAAACAACTTTTGAAATGACATTAGCATAGTAAACATGTATGATATTTTAATGATTGTGTTTAGATCTGCTTTCAATATCTGCTAACTGCCTGCTGTGGTACTATTGCAATGTGTGACCTGTGCGCAGTGATACACCCTGTGAGCCTCTGCTCCTGTTGTAAGGTGTGTCTACTAGCTATAGACATGTAGTTGAAGTCTACCTCAGGCTGATTTACAAGGAATGATTATAGATATTATACAGTGAATCCAATAACACTGTATGTTTGACTTTTAGCTAAATGAAAAAAACAAAGAACACTCTGCAATCACCTCTGAAGTCAACAGCCTTCGTCACCAGAATAAGAAAATAACAGAGGAACTTTCCAGGTTAAAACTCAAGCTGGAACAGGCCAGTGCAGATACAAAGAAGCTTCAGCATATAACCCAAAGTACCAAGGAAGAGGTAACTCAGATTTAAACATATGGTTACAATCTCAGCATCCCAACTACTTTAAAGCACTTTCTCTGTTTATATAGTTCAAACAAGTGGGTTTTTCTACCCATCTGTTATCTAATTAATAGAGTAAAACATTGTGGGATAGTATGACAGTGTCTCTTGACTGAAATGATGATGATTAAATTTCCCTCCTGCAGCGTCAAACGCTTTTTCCAAGAGTTGCGGTGCTTAGTCTTAAAAGAAATGTTCTGGGTGCAGGGGCATCAAGTTTCCATTGCCTTTTCAACTGATATAGAGGCTTTAATGACTTGTAATTATAACTGTTTTGTAAAGTGAAAATACTTTTCTTTTAACTTGTGACCTGCTGTGATTTGAGATCATACTGTATTTTTGTGCAGAATCATGGTTTAATAAGTAAAGTTTTCAGACCTAAAATAATGGTAATAATATAAAGAAAGACAGAGAATCACAGTTAATCACATGAAAAATGAGAAGTGACTTGTGGTAATTTCCTAAAATGTACCTTCTGCACGTCTTTTTCATCCATAACCAAAGTATGTTAGTAATTAGCCTGCAAAGAGTCAGGATCTTTTCCTGGGTTAATTTTGTGCAGCACTACTTAGAAAAGAAATTGCCAGTTTACCATATGGCACCCATGGTGTCTGTCTGACCCTGTCTTTGGTTTCTTTGATTTCTGGTATGGAAATAAGATAGTTGTTTAAATAGGGTTACCAAGGTATTTATATTTATTCATTATATTTGGTTCAAGTTATTACTCTTGTAATGCAAACAGTCATCAGTAACTGTTCTGAGCTCAATTTCTTTTATTCAGTATTTGATCCAGATGCACAATTTAAAATAGTATTAAACCCTCAGTGTTTTATTTGAGCACATTTAACACAATAAAATAAACAATCCCCAGCATGCTATTTGTTAAAATTCTGGCACTTGCAGTTTACAACTTTCAGTGCTGTTTCCCTTAACTTCCAGTCGTCGCAGGAAAGAGTTAAATGTGGACTGTGCAGTCTTGAGCCAGTCTGTTAGCTTGGAGAAGGGTGGGGAGGGAAGAAGAGGAGCAGGGGAGTGACTGCCACCCTATGCTATGGATCTGTGTGCTTTTTTTGATGTACACGGTGTACTGAGACACAAATCTAGGCCCACCATACAAGGGTTGGCTCCATAAGATGCAGCAAGAAAACATATTAACCCTAAAACAGGAAATCTGGCGCACCAGACATGATACCCTTCATAAATTAAGTAAATAGTAGCTGTTCTAGATATGTTAAATGGATGAATAAATATATGTTTAAAAAGTAAATTCAAATGAAAGTACTCTGGTGACAAAGTGAAATAATGCAACCAGGTGTATGCAGGTGCACAATTTATAATGGAAAATGAAACATGTGCATCTCGATTCTAGGATCAAGTATAGCAGTGATACAACTTAATATAGGTGTGACAATCTGGTGTCCACGTACTTTTGGACATACTGTGTATACATGATGGAACCGTAACATGATATTTTATTTAGTTATGTGTTGATCAATTTATATTTGAAGCCCAACTCTGGGCAAAATAGTTTTGTGATAAAATAGCCCCGAGCAGGAATATGGTACAAAAAGCTCAGCTCTGGCTGCAATACTCACTTATACTCCAATGCTGTCCACCACAGTGCTTTCTGCTCTTTCTGATCAGTTCATGAACTGATGATGTTCAATTGATGATTTTTTAGTTCAGTTAATGAGGCCAAGTATATCAATAGTGTAACATAATAAAGTGACTTAATAATCAGGTGCACAGTACAGAGAATAAAAAAACAAATAAATTGAGAATTGTAAAAGTCCCAAAATTTAGAAGTGAAATGACAGTGTGGAAAAAGATTGTGAAGTCCTCCACCACAACAGTGTTGAATATATTCCTCCACGGTGCGTCCGTTAATGTAACAAGCCCATACGCTTACCAGATGATGGTAAAAAGTGTGCCGTTCAATTGATCCTCAATGGGTCCAATTTAAAGACCAACGAAATGTGGAATGGCTACGGATTGATGCTGAATAAAGGTGCAGCCTTTAGGTGGTACTCGAGCAATTTGAGACATAAACAGCATCCACCGCGGGGTCAGCATATATAAAAAGTAAAAGCTTCCATAGTGAAGTAGGTAAAAACAGTACTTTAATGATAAAAGAAAAAAAACTCACATTTAAACAGATAAATCAGCGCTGTAATAAAGATAACCGGCTAGATGCACTGTCGCCCGTCTTCCGGGTTTCACGTGGTGACGTCAGCACGCCAATCGTCTTAGCTGACGTCTTCCTGGGGAAGATGGAGGACGCAGCTGTGATGGAGGTGCAAGTTCCCTTTGACACTTACAAGCCATCCAGAGTGGAAAAGGTGTTCTCTTTCCCCTCCTAATTTGACAGAATTGTCACTAAAGAGTGGGGACAACCAAAGCGCCCCCTTGGGGTCCCTAAGCAATTTGCTAGGTGATACCCCTATGAGGAGTCCCTTCTTAAGAAGTTGACTGTTCCACCAGTGGCTGACCCTCCGGTTTCCAGATTAAACACGGCAACCACGATTCCTGTTAAAGAGTCCCCGGCCTTTAAGGACCTGGCTGACATGGAAGGCGAAGGCTGTGGCCCACAATATATACAACCTGGCTGGTTCGGCACTGCGGCCGATATTCACCATTGCCCTGGTGTCGCAAACTCTGACCAAATGGGCTAAGTTTTTTGTGCTGTGACCTGGAGGGGGAATAGCTCCCCCCCACCTTTGCTGAGCTAACGGACCAGCTGGTCCAGGGGCTTCAGTTTGTCTATGATGCCTCTTTGGATGTGGCTCCCCTAGTGGCTCGGCTCGTTACGGCAGTGGTTCTTCGGTGTGTCTTTTGGCTCAAATGCTGGTTTGTGGACCAGACTTCTAAAAAGGTCTTGACTGATCATCCCTTTCAAGGAGATCGCCTCTTTGGTGCTACCCTGGATGACATCATTAAAGGTCTCAGAGGAGGAAGAGTACCTTTCTTTCGCAGGCTACTAAGGGCAAGGACCCTCATCGTAGATTTGGGCCCTCCTTCTCGGCTCATAAGAAGTTTTTTTGTCCCTCAGGGTCGACTAACAAGGGACTGAAGCCCTTCAGGGCCTACTCTGGAGGATCCAAGTGAACTTGGCCTGGCAAGTCAAGAACGGGCTTTTGCAGACCCGTGGACAAGGCCCCTTCATCATAAAGGAGAGCCCTCACCCATATCTGGGGTGGGGGGACATCTTTGCTGGTTCCCGGATCCATGGACTTCCATGGTACAAGACAAGTGGGTCCACGAGGCCATACGGTCCGGCTTCAAGATTGAGTTTCATTCTTACCCTCCGGAAAGGTTTTATACTTCCAACGTGCAACTGTCCCTGGTCCACTTACAGGCTCTCTTTGGGGCGGTGCAAGACCTTTTAATTCAAAAGGTGGTTGTCCTGGTTCCGACTTCAAAACATTTTCAGGGGTTTTACTCAAACCTGTTTTCAGTCCCCAGGAAGGAAGGCAAGGTGCATCCAATTCTGCACCTCAAAGCGCTGAGCTGCTTTGCGTGGGTGCAGAAGTTCAGAATGGAGTCCATTCGCATGGTGGTGGCTTCCCTGCAACAGGAGGATTTTCTTGCCTCCATCGACATCAAGGACGCTTACTTTCACATTCCAATATGTGTCAGTCACCAGCGCTTCCTCTTCTTTGCCATGGGAGAGGAGCATTATCAGTTTGTGGTGTTACCTTTCGGTCTCACCTCCGCTCCTCGGGTCTTAATGAAAGTGTTGGCCCGGGTGCTAGCATTTTTACAGCAGCAGGGGATTGAAGTCCTGGTCTACTTGGACGATCTACTTCTGCGAGCAGAGTCTCCTACTGCTCTGGTGAAAAACCTGGAGATCACCATATGGACCCTGAAGGAGTTCGGCTGGATTCTGAATTTTCAGAAGTCTGCATTGGTTCCTTCCACAAAGCTAGACTATCTGGGTCTGACTATCTAGACTTAGCCTTAGCCAGAGTACTCCTTCCTCTGGACAAACTCCAGAAACTGCAGGCTGCAATTCGCCTCCTGCTGTCCAGCAGATTGTCATCCCTCCTGACTTGCATGCAGGTGCTGGGCCTAATGGTGTGGATGGTCGAGGCAGTCCCATTCTGCACAGTTCTATACAAAGGGAGATTCTGATCAAATGGGACAAGAATCCGCAGTCTCTGGACAACCAAATACAGCTGCGCCAGGGTACTAAAAGGTCCCTGATTTGGTGGCTTCGTTCTCCGGCGCTCCTGCAGGGCAAATCCCCCTCCCCTCGTATTGGACGGCCTGTCTGGGTGGGGAGGCATTCTCTACAGAAATTCTGCTCAGGGGGACTGGACCCTGGGAATGTCCAGACTCACGATCAATATCCTGAAGCCCTGAGCGATCAGACTGTGCCTGGAACATTGGACGGATCGTCTCCAAGGATGTCCAGTGCACATTCAATCAAACAATGTCATGGCCGTGGCTTATGTCAATTACCAAGGGGGCACAAAAAGTGTCCTGGCAGCTCTAGAGGTAGCCTGTATTTTCAGGTGGGCAGAATGTTTCCTTCCAGCTCTTTCCACCATGCTCATTCCCGGAGTGGAAAACTGGCTGACAGATTACCTCAGTCCTATCCGGAGGTGTTTCATCAGTTATGTCCCCGGTGGGGCACCCCCGAGGTAGATCTGTTGGTGTCTTGGCTCAATAGAAAGGTGCAGAGGTTCATGGCAGGGTCAAGGGATCCTCTGGCGGATGCCACAGTTGTGCTGATGGCCATGTGGGATCAGTATCATCTGATTTACGCCTTTCCTCCTCTCAAGCTTCTGCCTAGACTTCTACGCAGGATCAAGGCAGAAGGAATTCCGGTCACCTTTGTTGCCCTGGACTGGCCTCGCTGGGCCTGGTATGGCGATCTGGTGTGGCTGGTCGCCAACGTTCCTTGAAAGCTTCCTCTTAGGGAGGATCTTCTGTCCCAAGGGCCAATTGTCCATCCTGCTTTACAGTCCCTGGCTTTCATGGCTTGGCTGTTAAAAGCCAGGTGCTGAAGAATAGGGGTTTGTCTGGATCGGTGATTCCAATTCTGTTAAAAGCTAGGAAATCTACTTCTAGGAAGATCTACCATCATATGTGGAAGACGTACACCGCGTGGTGTGAGTCTCTTGGGGTTCATTCTCGCTTCTTCTCGGTGGCTCGGATCTTGACCTTCCTTCAATGGAGGGTTGAACAGAAATTGGCCATGAGTACCATCAAGGGCCAAGTGTCGGCTTTGGCGGTCCTCTTCCAACGACCGTTGGCCACACACTCTCTGGTGCGTACCTTTCTTCGGCGTTTGGTTCCTCCAGTGCCGCCTTGGGACTTCAATTTGGTGCTTTCAGTCCTGCAGAAGCCTCCCTTTGAGAATCTTTGGCAGATTCCCTTGCTTACTTCTCAGAAGGTGGCTTTTTTGGTGGCTATCACCTCTTCTTGCAGGGTGTTGGAACTGGCGACGTTATCCTCTCATTCACCTTACTTGGGGATTCTCAGAGATAAGGTGGTTTTTCGCCCCTGTCCATCATTCCTTCCAAAGGTTGTCTCTGATTTTCATTTGAATGAAGACATTGTGTTGCCTTCCCTGTGTCCCAGGCCAAAACATCCTAAGGAAATTACCTTGCATGCCTTGGATGTGGTTCGGTCATTTAGGGTGTACCTGGCAGCTACAGAGTCTTTTAAGAAGTCAGACTCACTATTTGTGCTTACGCATGGGCCTCGAAAAGGGTTGCCGATTCCTCTGTGACCATTTCCAGATGGATCAGACAGACGTTAATTCAGGCCTATTCCATCAGGGCTCAGGTTCTTCCTTTTCCTGTCAAGGCGCACTCTACTCGGGCACTCAGTGCCTCCTGGGCTTTCCATCATCAGGTGTCAGTGATACAGGTTTGCAAGGCAGCCACCTGGTCATCGGTTCACACTTTCACAAAGTTCTATAAAGTGGATGTGTTGGCATCTGTGGATGTATCTTTTGGCCACAAGGATTTGCAGACTGCTGTTTAGAGGACCTGGTCCTCTTTGAGGGTGTATTGTTTTTTTTCAGGTGGGCTCCAGTTGTTATGGTTGAGCTCCTGTTGCCTGGTTGGCTACTGTTTAGCCTTGGAAATTTTTTGCTATTCCCACCCCTCTGTTTAACACTCCTTTGGGATGTCCCAATAGTTAAGAAGATCAGGAGCTGTGTCAATGAACATCAAAGGAATGGATATTACCGTAAGTCAAAAATCCCATTTTTTTTATTTTTTTTATTCATGTAATTAGAAATATTGAAAGTACATGTACATGTTAAATGCTGTTCCACATACATATGACTTTCATTTACCTCAATCCACTCCACGTACTCCAATACCCATATTCAACTATATTTGGTTGATTCACACTATATAGTTCCATCATTTGGTTCAGGTAACTATCTGGATATCAAAAATGCAAAATGTTTCTCGGGTGAATGTCCGCTTCTTCAGGAATAATTAGAGACAGTAATCTGCATGGCAAATCATAGCATATTTGTATCATACAATATTACAAATGGCATATCATTTTGTAAAGGGGTCAAAAGTCCTAACTACTGAACAGTAATAACCCAATAATACATTTTTATACAAGTTAAAAGCAAGACGATTAATTAATAATTAATAAATAATAAATGTAACCAAATAATAAATGTAACCAATCCTCCTACATGTTAACAGCAGAAAAGGGGCAGCATCAATCTTGTGTTTTCCTGCAAATATTTCTAATAATACAAATAAAAATACATGATTTTACATAATGTTATGACTTAGTACCTTTTACCACTTGCCAGCTACCAATAGTACATTTACCGCAGGCGGCCGGCATAGGCAGGCTGGATCGCATACATGTACATCACTCCCTATTCGGGGTTAGAGGCGTGCAGCACGCCATTCACGAGAATGCTGTGTCCACCGGACACTGGCTGATTACAGATCTCAGTACCCAGCTGCCGAAGGCTATGCAATCACATGGTCACAATGTCAAGCCAAAATTTTTATACTCTCTGATCAGAGTGGTAACGCACAGGTTTAACCACTTTAATACAGGGCACTTCCCTCCCTTCCCGCCCAGGCCAATTTTCCCCTTTTAGCGCTGTTGCATTTTGAATGACAATTGCGCGGTCATGCAACACTGTACCTACACCAAATTGATGTCATTTTCCCCCCACAAATAGAGCTTTCTTTTGGTGGTATTTGATCACCTGTGCGATTTTTACTTTTTGCTAAACAAATAAAAAAAGACCGAAAAGTTTGAAAAAAAAAAAAGTTTTTTTTGTTTATGTTATACAATTTTGTAAATAAATACGTTTTTTCCTGCACTGATGAGCACTGATGCGACTGCACTGACAGGCACTGATGGGGTGGCACTGATGGGGTGGCACTGATAGGCGGCACTGATATGCAGCACTGATAGGCACTGATATGTGGCACTGATAGGTAGCACAGATATGCAGCATTGGTGGGCACTGATAGGCGGCACTGCTGGGCACTGATAGGCGGCATTGATGAAAACTGATGGGCGGCACTGATCGGCACAGACGGGCGGCACTGATGGGCACTAATGGGCATTGATAGGCGGCACTGGTGGGCAATAATGGGCACTGGTGGGTGACACTAAAGGATGGCAATGATGGGCACTTGTGGGCAGCACTGATAGGGAGGACACTGGTGGGCATCACTGATGGGGAGGGCAATGGGGGGCTCCCTGAGCCCTGATTGCCATCCCTGGTGGCCATAGTGGGCATCCCTGGGGTCATAGTGGGCATCCCTGGGGCCATAGTGGGCATCCCTGGTGGATCTAGTGGCATCCCCCCCCCCAGGGTCTGCACTGGTAATCAATGATCTGATTACCAGTGCCGACCCCCCCCTGTCAGGGGAGCCGCCGATCGGCGCTCCTTTACTCGTGCCTGTCAGGCACGAACTAAGGAAAGCCGATCAACGGCTGTTCCTGTTTACGATGTGACCAGCCGTGATTGGACACGGCTGATCACATGGTAAAGAGCTACGTCAGTAGTCTCTTTACCGAGATCGGAGGTGCAGGGTGTCAGACTGACACCTCGCATCACCGATCGCCGCTCTGCCCACCCCTGGGGGGCGCCCAGAGCTGTGTTATCCTGCCGCCGTCATATGACGTCCGGTCAGGATAACACAACCACATTCCCGCCGTCATTGTGTTATAGGGCGGGCGGGAAGTGGTTAATAATACTTCACTACAGTGTCAACAAAGCTGTTGTAAATGAATTTCATTCATTACTGTGTTTCCTGCAGAATGATGCCGTGATTGGCCCATAGCTAATACATGGTACCTGGGCCAGTCACAGCACCCTGTACCATGTGATTAGTTGTAGCCAATCACAGAATACTAGTAATCACAGCTGTCATTTAACCCATTCATGACAGTTAAAAACTTTGCTGTCACAATGATTATCATTGTAACTGCAATCAAAGTGCATAAAAAAAATCCCTGATCACCACCCCGAGTAGTATAGTGTTACTATTGTGATACTGAACTAAGAGTATGTAACAAAAATAGTAACACAATAAAAAAAGTTAAACAAATTAGTTAAAAATTATTATTACTTTTTTTTTTTTACTACTGTCTCCAGTAAGTATCCCTGATCACTGCCACACAAGTAATTTGATGATGCAGTACTGCACTGGTGATAGTATATAAAATGCCACAGACTGTCTATTTTCCAAAGAGGGGACATTTGTACTGTTCTAGCATTTAAGGGGGCCTGAAGAAATCCGAGTACATGGCCATGCACCCACATACACAACAAACTGCAATGCACTGTGTGTTCTGACACCTTTCTATCGAAACCAGCATTAACTTCTTTAGTGATTTGATCTAAATTATCTCTTCTATTAGATCAGACTACACAGGCCCGTCTTCCCTTCCCGCATGCATGAATGACTCTTGGCTGCCCATGATCCTATAGGTGATTGCCGATTTTCCTTCTTTGGACCGCTTTTGGAAGGTCCTGACCACTGTGTACATCTCACAAGAGCTGCAGGCTTAGGCTGGGTTCATACATATGTGACTGCAGGTTTGTGCCTGGGGTCCGGTGCATCCCTGTTCTCTGGTTCAGGTGCGAATCAGGTCTGACTTTTTGCCGGAATTTGCACCTAAATCGGACCCAAAGATGTTCAGGTCCCTTTTTTGAATGTGGAATGAGTCTGCCCCAGCCTTGTATGAATCAACCTCATTGAGAGCCGGTCACACTCGCCTGTCATGAGAATTGGATGCGGGGAAGCCCGCATACATTTCGCATAGTTGTGAACCCAGCTCCACAATATATATATTGAAAAAATGGACACCTACCTGTCCAAGGATCCAGTGTCGTCCTTGCTTGAGCCACTTCTTGGTCAGTCTTTGGGTCCCTGGAGCCGACATGTTTACTAATGGAAGCTGGCTTTCCTCTATACATGCGTGAGTCGCATTGCACTTTGTTAATAGACCCACAGCCTCCTGGGACCTGTAACACAGAATGTTGCGGGTAAGGAAGGAGGCTAGAGAACTTCCGCTCACATTGCCTAGGCGGTCGGAGTGAAAGTAGGAGCGAGTACCCGTCATCCCGAAAAATAAAACAAACCTCCAAAAGTGGGAGAGGAGGGTGTGAAGGAGGTGTTAAAGCGGAACTTCCCTTTTTAGGTTGAAGGTTCCACTTTAATGTATATTACCTACTACATTTATGATCTGCAGTACTTCACCAAATTTTTTATGCTACAAAAGACACAGCAAGTAAAAACACAGTTGTAAAATTATCTGACCTTTACCAATGAATGAGTAAAATGTATATTAAGCATATAGGACCTCTGTGAAGATGACCACACACAAATAAAATTTCAGGCTTTTTCTTTCAACACTGTTATATATTCAAAAGATCTGCAGTAGGTTGCCTTGACCGAAAATTGATTTAGAATGGTTTAAATTGCCTGACGGTTGCCTTGTACTTGGCTAGCAATTACTTGCAGTTGTTGACTCGGCACTCCTAATTTAAACATTAGGGTATGTACATGAAGGGTCTTATTATCTTCATCTTTTTTTTTTTTCTCTTGGCAATCACATTAAAATGTGTAGTTCATTAATCAGGCTCCACATTTTGTAATATACTGTATACTTCCTGTGTCTATTGTTTTCACTCTAGAATTTTTTATTGTTTTAAGTATAGGCTGCAATTGCGTCCATGGCACCATATTATTTTCCCTTGTAATACTTTAACAATAGCTTTGTGTCACTCAATCCCAATACTCTTCACACTTGCTTACTGTCCCCTTAAGGTATGGTAGCAATTTTCTCCATTCAATCCATGCTCTGTTCTGCTCCTATAATATGAGGACAGTCAGATGGAATCGAGAGGAATGGGTTGACTGACATTATAAGAGAATTACAGTATGATCCCTGAAATTGCAGTTTGTGCCATGTGATTCAGGTTTGATGGAAACATGATGGATCCAGAGAGGGGCCATCTGCAGAGCAGTCAACTAATTAAACACAGCTTCACATTACAGTTTCACCAACTCATTCTAGCAAGTTCAAAGTGCAGTTTTATGAGCTACATAACTCATAGTAAACATTTTACCTACAAAGGCCAACCATTTCCTACAGTAACACTCTTATATTGGTATTATCGCAAAAGTAAACACCATCTGGTGAATTATTGTTCCGTTTTTTTTTAGGTTCCATCTGATCATGCTCAACAAAAACAAATTCACTAACAAATCCCCTAACAAAAATGTATCCGCACCACTTTATAATGATACATGTTTAACAAGAAAAGGTTATTCTTCAATACTAAAATCTGTTACATACAAATCACTCACCTATGATATCTTAGTGCAAACCCCACATAGTTTGTGGCAAAAGTTAATAACAACCCTTTTATCCTAAAACCTATACCACAAACCCAAATAAGTATAATATAAAATCTAATCCTAGGACTCACCAAAATGTTGTGGTTGGGTCAAAAAAATAAAGTACCATATATACTCGAGTAAAAGCCAAGTTTTTTTTTATGCTGAAAAAGCCCCCCTCGGCTTATACTCGAGTCACGGTCTCACTGACCTTTTCCCCGGTCATTGCGCATGCGCCGCCGCCGCTCGGGAAAGCCAGTACACGTTCAGCTATTCCCGGGCAGATGGCACATGTGCAGTGACATGTTGGCACCGGGCGGTGACATTTTTAAATGTAAGGCGGAAAGATAAGTGAGACTCCTCTGCAGCACTGCAGGTAAAGGTAAGTCAGACTCCTGTACCATGCCTGCAGCACTGCATCACCTGTACTATCAGTGCCATATAAGCGTCATGCCTGTACCATCTGTGCCATATCTGTGCCATGCCTGTACCATCCCCTGTGGCATGCCTGTACCATCTCCTGTGCCATGCCTGTACCATCTCCTATGCCATGCCTGTACCATCTCCTGTATTATGCCTGTACCATCCCCACAGCCCTGCATCTCCTGTACCATGTCCGCAGTCGTGGTGGTCCAGTTGGGTCAAGTAGCTGCTGCATTTCCCACCCTAGGCTTATACTCGAGTCAATACGTTTTCCCAGTTTTTCGTGGTAAATTTAGGTGCCTCGGCTTATATTCGGGGCAGCTTATACTCGAGTATATACGGTAAATAAATTGTTTTCGTTGAGCTCAAATAGTAATGTCAACTTCTCGGATGCCTCAGGACCGGTTTACACCATAGAAACGCATGCATTTTGGATGCTTTTCTGAATGGCCGTTTTTGATGCATTCCAGTCCATTTTTGATATGGTCCAATGCATTTCCCCCCCCCCCTCTCTTTTTTCTTAACCTGATAAGAACATGTGTTCCAGTGCGTTTTTGATGCCTTTTACAGCATTCCAGTACAGACCAGTGCTGAAAAAATGCAGCATGTTCTACTATTTTTTCTGGAACTGGAAGACACTGGAACTGACCACCATGCAATTGCTATGCCATTGGAAACCATACAACCTACTATCCATATGTTTTTGCATGTGGTTTAAACTGTCCCTAATAGTGTTGGTGCTTCTCTTCCCACTACAAGGCCATATGTTGTTTGGTGATATAGCTGTGTATGTTTATGCTTCAAAAAAACAACAACTTTACAGTTGGTTCATCTGCATGTGTCAGCATCCAATGTCAATAGCTAAATGAGTATACATGACTACCAGTGCAAAAGGAGGTTTGATAGAGACTGCACGCAACTCCCCTACTAACTCTGTTCAGTTCTGTTATCATGCTTGTACTGGTTGTCAGCCACAGTCACAAATAAACTGTTTGTTCTTCCTGGCTAAAGCATTTTAAATTATCAGTTTAGTTTTATTCAGCAAATGAATTTGTCACAGTTTTAATAAAGGTGCTTTTATTTGAATTGCTATAATAAAAACATAAATATTAATGCTCATTTTTACAGCTGTAACATACAGGCAATTTTAATATTGATGCTGTACTATTAGTGTTGATGTGCCTTCATCAAATCTACGTTTGTGAGTATGAATTTGTACTTTCTTTTAATAAAGCTGTTTGTATTGAGGATAACGCGCTAGGTCAGTGAGCCTAATTTTTATTTATTGATTCCAGTGCATCTTGACATCACCAGTCTTGAGAGGGCAGCAAAGCTGGTGCTAGCTTGGGTGGACAAGTATTAGAGCCCTGAGGGACACCTTTCGTAAGACCCATCTCTAAGTGCAGGAGAGTGGTGTTTTTTTTCTAGGAGACTGTTAGGCTCCGTTCACATGTCAGCGTATGGATCGCGGGCAGAACCGCCGCGGTTCCGCCTGCGGTCCGGAGATTATTGCAAATCGCGGGACGCCTGTGCGTTGCCCGTTGATTTGCAATAGCCCCCCAAACGCTGAGCGATGTTGCCGCGATTTCCGCCTGCCGAATCGTGGTAACATCGCACAAAAAAAAATCGCGGGACACATTACGCCCAAAAAAGTACAAGAGCTTCTTTGGAGCATATTGCGTCCCGCAATTTTTTTTGCGCGATGTTACCGCGATTTGGCAGGCGGAAATCGCGGCAACATCGCTCAGCGTTTGGGGGGCTATTGCAAATCAACGGGCAACGCACAGGCGTCCCGCGATTTGCAATAATCTCCGGATTGCGGGCGGAACCGCGGCGGTTCTGCCCGCGATCCATACGCTGACATGTGAACGGAGCCTTAAGAAGGGGACTCCAGTTGAAGTTTGGTGTTTTGCATCTGTGAGCGAAAAGACATACATGGAGCTGTGGTAATTGCGCCAACTACATGAAAATGTAAAACATAGTATTGTCAATACAGTAGAAGAAATGGAACTCAGGCGAATGTCCTTGGCCAAAGGCTTTATCGATAGCATTGATTCCTACGAACAGCCGATTGTTACAGATGAAGTCCAGACTACTAGTATGGATTCTTTGGGTAGAGAATACAGTATTGTGTCTCGTTTTTATAAACTAAAGCATACCTTGTAGAGGGAAATGACTCAGTGGTGGGATATTCTACTATTAGAGAAATACTTGGACGGAGAAAGAATACTGAGGGGTCTAAGATTGACCAAAATGTGTGTATGGTTAGAGGATGACCTGAAAACAGAATGGATAGGAAAATTAGGAGAATGGAATAATGTTACTTCTCCAAATTATAATAACACAAAGGAAAAGGAATTTGGAAAAGATTTGTATTGATCTAAAAAGCATACAAGAGGAGCTTGCTTCATATACAGATATTGAATCTTTTAATACTTGGGATAATGGGGTCAATGACCAAATGGTCAGCTTTGAAAATGATTTGATCAGTAAGAAGTCAGGTAAATTTGAAAGGGACAGACAGGATTACCAGCAGGGGCGCAAATTCAATTGGAAGAAAGGCCCATGTTCCAAAGGAGTGGGGGAGACCCGGTCAATATCAAGGGCACCAGGCCCCCACGCCCTGACAGCTCTAAAACTTGAGCCCAACAAAGGTTATGCCAGGGAAAACAACAGACATAACTTCCATCATAATAAGAAATCTAAGAAAAATTATAAGGGTAAGAGCCCTATGAGAAACCATAGTCCAGGTCCTAAGAATAAAACTAGCAGCAACACACTCTCTGCAACTTTCAACCCAAACTGCAATATGCAGGGTTCGTACGGTCATTAAAAACCTGGAAAAGTTATGGAATTCTGAGATGACACTTTCCAGGCCTGGAAAGGTCATGGAAAAGTACGATTTTACAAATGTTTTGGAAAAGTCATGGAAATCTGGGGGGGAGCGGCGGGCAGCGGCGGGGGGAGCGGATGCTTAAAACTTTTTTTATTGCAAATTAATGTATAATTATTTTATTTTATGCTTGTGCACATTTCCGGGTCCGCAGCAGCCGAGGAGTAGATCATACACCAAGCACCAATCGCTGGCAGCGGGGAGGGCCGGGCCGCGGTTTCCCTTTATGTGACTGGCCAGCAGCAGCAAACCAATCGCAGGCGGCGGAAGCGTCACTGGAGGGCGGGCCGCATGAACGTGATGATGACGCGGAAGGGGGCGGTAACCGTTTCAGTTACCGCACCCCCGCGCCATCACGTTCATGTGGCCCGCCCTCCAGTGACGCTTCCGCTGCCTGTGATTGGTTTGCTGCTGCTGGCCAGTCACATACAGGCAAACCGCGGCCCGGCCCTCCCCGCTGCCTGTCATTGGTGCATGATCATTTCCTCGGCTGCTGCTGGCCAGTGACCGACCGTAGGGCAAACTGCGAGCACCTACTGTACCAGTCCTATGGGAATGTTAAAAATAAATGTAAATAAATAATTAAGCATCCAATCCTGAGTCGCCTTAGTTTCTGTGAGAACTCTTTTCTGCCTCATGGGATTGTTAGGTTCGGCCTAAGAATAGTAAGCGCCGCATTTTTTCCAGCTGCACCTTCATGACTCACTGCCACCTGAACAGCTTTATTTGGGCAAGCAGGAGCACCACTGTTCTTTCTCCCAAAAGTAAGTGCCGCATTTGTGCACCATCAGATCTGTGCCATCCATACCAGTCTGCCTGCACCTCATGACTGTCGCTTGGGCCTAAAAAGATTACTGTGCTGCATTTTGTGCATCTCACTGTCTGTGCCATCCATACCAGTCTGCCTGCACCTTATGACTGTCGCTTGGGCCTAAAAAGATTACTGTGCTGCATTTTGTGCATCTCACTGTCTGTGCCATCCATACCAGTCCGCCTGCACCTCATGACTGTCGCTTGGGCCTAAAAGATTGCTGTGCTGCATTTTGTGCATCTCACTGTCTGTGCCATCCATACCAGTCCGCCTGCACCTTATGACTGTTGCTTGGGCCTAAAAAGATTAAGTGCTGCATTTTGTGCCATTCATACCAGTCCGTTCACAGTTACAGCAATGCCAGGGAAATGCAGCTTTAAAAATGTATGGCTTCATGACGAAAAGTATGAGAGGTGGCTGGAGAAAGATCAGGACCCGGGACGTGCTAAATGTACAGTGTGTCGTAAAACATTTGACATTTCGAACATGGGAGAGGCAGCGCTGTCTAGCCACGCTAAAGGTGCAAAGCACCAGTCTGCAGCTGCCTGCTCGGCAGCTTCCAATACGATCGCTGGCTTTTTCACCCGTGCGCCTGAAGTGACACCGGCTCCCAGCTGCGGCAGCGGTGCTTCCACCTCATCCTCTGTAAAACAAGGGACCATTTTGAGTCACGCTGTATCCAGAAACGAAACTCTAACAGCATAGGTACTGTGGGCTCTAAAGGTGGTTAATTCACACTATTCATACAAGTCTTGTGAAGACACAGGTCAGCTTTTCCAGACTATGTTCCCAGACAGCAAGATAGCGGCCAGCTTTGCATGCGGCGAACGTAAGTGCTCATATTTATGTTCAGAACAGTGTTGCTGGACACTTTTATTTTTTAGTTGCTTCCCCTTGATTTATGTTATATCTCCTGTGGATTACGTTAATCCATTTCTAAGCAGTTCTCAGGGTTTATGTTATGAAACGTCGTTACTGTGCAAGCGTTATTTAAATAAATATTTCATATTCCACTGTACACTACAAAGCTGGTCATTTATATTAGTAAAAATATGCTGGGTGTGACATAGATTTTCTTCTTATTTAACACGTATACATAGACATTTCATGAAACATTAGGTCATGAATATTTACGTGAAGTCATGGAATTTCATTGGTGAAAATGTGTATGAACCCTGAATATGATACACACCTTAACTCACTCAGGAACCATAGGGCCCAAAACCCCAACTGACAGTCTACTAGCATGGGAAAATACAGATCAGACTAAGAAGGACACATACTCCTTAAGATTCAGTCTCTCTAGAACCACTGCCTTAGGCGCATCCAGTTTCCCTTAGGGGTGGAGTCTGGCACGGAACCCCTTCCTTTTTTTAGATTAAGGGGCTGTGGGGGGAATTCTCCCGGCAGCCTCCAGATAATACAGCTCTCTCCCACAGAGACAGTCGGTGAGAAAAAAAGAAGGAAGAGGGGGAAGGGAGGAGCGAAAAAAAATACCAAAAAGGGAGAAGGTAATCCAAGAGTTCTCCACTATTAGGATCTATAATTTATCCAGCTCCGTGTTCATGGGCACCGAGCTGGACCTTTAACGTAAAGGGCTAAATTTTGCTCACATTTTTGTAAATGTGTTAGAGAGTGTTCTTTCTAGGACACATTTCGAGACTAGTGTGGGAAACTCCTATTTACAGGCAAAGAGCAATCATCACACAAGGTGGATTAAAAGCATACCCTTTGGTCAATATTGCAGATTGCATAGCAACCTGCACTAAGAGGGCAGATTATAAGGTCCAAGGAGAGATCCTCAGAAGGAAGTGCCGGAGAAACACTATAGAGAGGACCAGGTGGAGGAAGCATTTAAGAAATATTGACTGCTATATAGTGAGGATTCCCCACAGGGTGCTAATAGAATAGCATATTGGTCCAGATACAAATGCAAGGGTGATAGGGAAAATGCTAAGACAGACACCATGAGGTTCAACACCATTTTTAACATAAAGGCCTTTGAGATACAGCATGTAATACAGAGAAACTGGAAAATCTTGAGACAAGACACAGTCCTAGGAAAGCTTTTGCCGTCTAGGCCTGAGATTGTTTTCAGAAAACCTAAAGATCTCATGAGCCAAATAGCACCTAGTAAAGTATGTAAACCCTGTGTTAGTGGGGGGGAAGTATGGGCAACCCTTGGTCAACAATATTTTACCAAAAGGGTACCTTTAAATACGTAGTGGAGAATTGTGGATGCTGCTCATTCATGTGGCACAGAAAGAAAGAGGTATTGGGAAGTAATGGCTGCACATTTAAAATCAGACAATTTATTAATTGTAGTACAAATGTTGTTGTATATGGTCTCATATGTCCGTGTGGCCTTCTCTATGTGGAGCGCATAATATGCAAACAAAGAGTAAGAATCAGTGAAACTAAATACAAGATTTCGAATAAGAATGTGAATGAAGGATTGAAGGAGAGGAACAAATACCCGGTCTCCCAGCATTTCAGGCAATACCATGATGGGGACCCGTCTGGTCTAAGGGTCTTTGGCATCGAGGACATGGGTAGAGATCTAGACTGCGGCAGGAGGTTCTAAAAATTGTGTAAGAGGGGAACCTTTTGGATTTTCACTTTGGGATCTCTTACTCTCAGGGGACTCAATGAGGACCTTGATATACATGGAGTCATGGAAGGATAACGTTTACAGTGGAGGTGTGTGACATCTAGTCTTGTGTTCCATCCCCTATGTAATACATACATCAGTTACTGAGGGTCTTATATGTTTATAAGTATGGGTGAGTCTACCTTTAACCTTCCCGACTGTTTCCATTTGCCTGTGACGCTCGATATGCCGAACCGCTAAAGCCACTGACTTTCAGGGGGAGTTAGTTTTCCCATTTGTATCTTCTTGTGTCTAGCTTGGAGAGAAAGAATCAACATATTAATCTTTTGTGCAGCAATTGTGGCACTATACATCTGTCATTTACAGAAAAGGAAAGCATCACTTAGTAGTCAGTAGATCAGATTTGAAAAGCCCCCTCGTTAGCTAGGGTGGAGATAGATCTGACATACAATTATTACTATCACTATTACCATTAATATGGGATTTAATGGATTTTTTACTGTATCTTTTACTAGTTTTATATTTATATTTATACCTACATCCTCAATGTTTTTGAATTTGAAGCAGTCAACATTGTAGGGATTTGTATGGAGATATACAGTATCTTACAAGAGTGAGTACACGCCTCACATTTTTGTAAGTATTTTATTATATCTTTTCATGTGACAATACTGAAGAAATGACACTTTGCTACAATGTAAAGTAGTGAGCGTACAGCTTGAATAACAGTGTAAATTTTCTGTCCCCTCAAAATAACTCAACACACAGCCATTAATGTCTAAACCGCTGGCAACAAAAGGGAGTACATCCCTAAGTCAAAATGTCCAAATTGGGGGGGGCGTGGCGACCGCCGAACATGATGGCCGCATAGTCAGTGTGCTCCGGAGTACACCCGGCTTTACAGCTCTCGTCAGCCTGCAACAGTGACTGCCGCCGCTCCAGACCTTGCTATCCCGACTGGGGAACCCCCGCTGCACACCACCATCATGTCTAGGAGGAAGAACGAGCCGCCTGTAGTCCGTAAACTGTCGGAGTTTTTCCGACCTCTAGCCCCTGATCTCCACAAACATGGCGCCGGCTCCTGTGGACTCCCGCAACGCTCCCGTCCTCTAGCGGCCGCTCCACCCGACAAAGCTGTGACGTCACCGGCGCAACCCGGGCATCCAGACCAACTAACGCAGATGCGTCCAGCACGATCGGAGGACTCCTCTCCCCCCACACCATCCACCCAGAGCCCGGCCAAGTCAAGGCCCAGGTGGGAAGAAGGACATCCACCACACCAGCCTTTCTCCATGGAGGTGAGCGATCCTGAGAATACCAGCGCTAGCCAGTGGACCTATACCCCGCCCCCCAACCCCTTTGCCTCTCTCCCTACAACAGGGCAGCCAGTATCGGACACTACCCTGAAAGACATGCTCTCTATGCTGCACACATCTATGCAGGCAAACATCACCGCATCAATTGCATATTGCCAAAAAGAACTGCATGGCATGGGGGACAGGGTCGACACCATTGAAAATAAATTGGGTGAATTCACGGTCTCCTACAACACGATGGTAGACTCCCACACCTCCCAACAAGACGACATACGCCGTATTCAAGCGAAATTAGCGGATCTGGAAGACAGATCTAGGCGTAACAATCTCAAAATACGCGGTATACCAGAATCCATCTTGCCCGGCCAGCTACCAGGATTTGTACGGGACTTATTCAAAAAGGCGGTCCCTGAGCTCACCAATGCAGATTTGACGATCGACAGGATCCATCGCATCCCTAAGCCCTCCTTTCTCCCTCAAGAAATCCCCAGAGACGTCCTGCTCAGAATCCATTTCTTTCAGGCCAAAGAAAAAATCCTCGACACCTTCAGGCGCAAGGATCAACTCCCGGAACATGCAGCGACACTTCAGGTTTTGCCGGATTACTCCCAATACACCCTACAACAGAGGCGCAATCTCAACTCGATCACCAAGGCCCTCCGCAACAATAAGATCCTCTATAAATGGAAATATCCAGCAAAACTATGCGTGACACACCAGGGATCTTCAGTCCAGATTACAAATGTTGATCAAGGCATACGCCTACTCCGACAATGGGGCGTTGTTCCGGAACCCCCTGACCCTCCGCACGGCAGCGGTGCTCCTCCACCCTCTCATGTCCAACCGGACTGGAATGTCGTATCCCGACACTCAAGATCGACCAGCCGGCACAAATGACAGTCACCTTATCCCTTAGCCGGGTGTCCCGGCCCCCACTGATCCCCAGGGCACATCCCATCGTGCTCTTTACCCCCACTGCGTTTGTAGCAACAGCTACGCATGTGGTCCTCGCTGACCATGTTTTTTTTACTTCTTGTTTTTCTTTTATGTTCTTTCTCCTTTTTACATGCCGTACGTATGTCTACATGTTCTCCAACTTTTTTCACCAGTTGTTACATCCTGTTCAAGATCTGGAACTTTTCCTGGCTACCTCTCCCGAGATGGCGAACACTCTCCCTTGCACGTGAACCTCGGGAACCTTATCCGTTTTCGAGACTACCGACTGGGACCCATTTATTCTTCTTCGTCCTCAAATATGCCCTCCAGGTACTTTTCCTCCTTGCTACATGGCAGCCCAAACGTCCTATCAGGTACTGTGCATTTTGCTTAGATTACCCACCCTTTTTCCAAGACCGGCCGACTATACAACTCCCCTCCAGGAGGAATGTCTGCAGACTTGCCACCTTAATTTGTCTCTCCGATTTTTGTCGCTAAACGTTAAGGGACTCAATCACCCTACAAAGAGGTACTCTATGTGGAAGGAAGCGGGCTCCATGAAAGCAGATGTTTTAGCGATTCAAGAAACACACTTTAAGCAGAACCATGCTCCCCGCTGTTCCCACCCAGACTACCCCCATGTATTTCAGGCTTCCTTTTCAGAGAAGAAACGAGGGGTCCTGCTAGCCTTTCGCAACTCTGTCTCCTTCACATACTCTAGGGTGGTGGAGGACACAGAGGGCCGTTACATTATTATCAACTGTGTTATCAACAACTGCTCATACACGATTGTAAATGTATATGCTCCCAACACACGTCAATTGCGGTTCTTGCGCAAACTCTGTTTAAAAGTTGAAAAACTGAAAGTGGGCAAATTAGTCATGTGCGGTGATTTTAATTTGGTAGCGGACCATGCCATGGATTCTTCGGGCAGGGGCACCTCCACCTTGCCCTCCCTGGCTACTCTATTGCATTCTGAGGGACTCCATGACGTGTGGCGCTACCAACATGCGGAGGAAAGGGATTATTCCTACTTCTTGGTTAGTCATAATACCTACACCAGGATAGATATGTTTCTCCTAGACTCCCCCACTCTGCCACTCCTCCTTGACACCTCCATTTCTCCAATCACCTGGTCAGACCACGCCGCCATTCACATGACTATTTCCACCGGTCCAGCTACTCCATCCTCTTTTATTTGGCGTTGTAACAACTCTATTCTCTCTGACCCAGCTTCTGTCACTCACTTACGCACTCACCTGTGCGAGTTCTTTGACACTAACGACACCCCAGAGGTCTCCCCCTCTACCCTATGGACCACACACAAGGCATACGTCAGGGAGGGATTCTCATACAATTCTCATACAATTGGGCTCTCGCCTGAAAAAGAAATATCATAACAAAATGCATAGTCTCATTGCGGAAATCCATACCATAGATGGGCTTAATAAGACCACTCCATCCCCCTCAAACGCCTCTAAGCTTACGTCCCTCCGCTCAGATCTCCGAAGACTCCTGACTGAACAGCACGATAAAATGTTAGCGCGCCTCCGACTGAAATATTATTCTTCTCACAACAAAGCGGGTAAATTTCTCGCATCCCGACTGAAGGCAAGACGAGTCAAGACCAAAATAGACTTTCTGACCCACCCCCACTCTGGCGAGAAACTGACGCACCCACAAAAAATTGCCGACGCATTTGCGGACTATTACAGTTCTTTATATAATCTGAACAAAGACCAATCCACCCCCCAACCTACAGCATCTGACATTCAACACTTTCTCCATCAACTACGCCTACCGTCCCTGTCCGCTGATTCTCTCTCATGAACCCTTCACCCCCCAAGAATTGACCAAAACCCTAAAAACTCTCCCCCTAAACAAATCGCCAGGTCCTGACGGGTTAACTAACGAATATTATGGCACCATGAAAGACATATTGTCACCACACATGCTTAGTCTTTTCTCAGAGGCTGCCACTACAGGCAGCTTCCCAAATGAAATGTTACAGGCTAACATCACCACCCTCCCTAAACCTGGCAAACCCCCCACATCCCCAGCTAACTTTAGGCCCATTTCTTTATTAAACAATGATGTAAAACTTTATGCTAAACTCATTGCTAATAGATTGGCCTCCATCCTCCCTACACTTGTGGGAGTAGACCAGATGGGATTTGTCAAGGGCAGACAAGCTCCCGACGCCACCAGGCGGGTGATCAACCTAATCCATCATGCAGAGCGCACCAAAACGCCTTCTCTGCTTCTCTCCATTGATGCAGAGAAGGCGTTTGACCGCGTTCACTGGGGGTACATGAGAGCTGTCTTGGACAATTTCGGTTTTTCTGGCCCTATCCTATCAGCTATCCTCACTTTATATTCATCCCCTTCAGCTAAAGTGCTGTCAGCTGGCACTTTATCCAAATCCTTCCCCATAACAAATGGCACACGTCAGGGGTGCCCCCTTTCCCCCCTTATCTTTAACCTACTAATTGAACCCCTCGCTGCATCATTTCGACAAAGCCCCTTAATCTCAGGTTTTAAGCTGCCAGGCTCTCATCATACCATTACGCTCTTTGCAGATGACGTGATCCTTAGTCTTACGAACCCTACAGTATCTCTACCAGCGGCCCATGACATTCTCCAATCTTTCAGCAGAATATCATATTATAAAGTGAATTTTAGTAAATCTGAAATACTCAATATGGGGGTACATCAATCTGCCCTCGCGCACTTACGGAATCTCCTTCCATATACTTGGACCACACAACCGCTACACTACCTTGGCATAAACCTAACGTTTCCCACTTCTGGCTTAATAGATGCTAACATGAAACCCCTTCTTGTTTCCATCTCAGCAGACGTCGCCAAACTTAAATTGACTGAAATGTCCTGGACAGGCAGAATTGCTGCCTTTAAGATGATGTGCCTTTCCAAAATCCTCTACATATTTCGCACCCTACCAGTACACATCCCCAAAAGTTATATAACTTCCTTAACTAAAATTTTACGCACGTTTGTTTGGCAAAAAAAGCGGGCACGGTGTGCATACTTGCATATGATCCGCCACAAATCAGTAGGAGGTATCGGACTCCCTGACCTTATGGATTACTATCACGCCTCGCACTTAGCCCCCCTGCGTCACTGGTTCTCCGGTCCTGACACCCTCCCGTGGCTCCCTATCGAATCCTCACTAACAAAAGTGCATGATCTTAGCGTTCTACTGTTGGCGGACAGGTGGCGACCAATGGCGTTACATGCTCTCCCATTGCCCACTCAAGCCTCTCTGATCTCATGGAGGCTCCTTTTTACTCAACTCCCCCGAACTATACTTTCCGAGAATATCCCTCTTCCACTAGCTACACTAGGGATTCTCCTCCCCTACACAAATCTCTCCAAATTCCTAGCAGCCGGTATCACCAATGTGGCACAATTATACCGACACAACACTATCAAACCATTTGAAGAATTAAGACGCGAATTTACACTCCCTACCCAGGCCGTCTATACGTATAATAGTATGTCCAGTTTTTTAAACAAAAATCCTCCACCTGAGATACGTGTTCCTTTACAGTTGTGGAAATTCTTTACAACTCCCATACCCTCCACAAAAGGAATCTCTCTCTTTTATAATTTCTTTCGGCAAAAAATGTCGTTTTATAAAACGCCGCACATGACCGCTTGGGAAGGGGAGCTCCAATCATCCTTCTCCGAAGCACAATGGAAATTGGCCATCAGCACCTCATACAAAGCCACCCAATGTGTAAACCACTGGGAACAAGCCCAAAAGATCCTTACACGCTGGTACTTGACACCGTATCGTCTATCTAAAATCTACGACTCCCAAAGCCCCCTGTGCTGGCGCAATTGTGACCAAGTTGGAACGCTTATTCACATCTTTTGGTCCTGCAAAGGACTCACTAGCTTCTGGAGAAGGATTTTTGAGGTTCTTTCCAACGTTACTGGGGTACTTACTAAACCCAACCCTGCTATGGCCCTTCTTTCATTAGGTCTGGAATCAATACCACCATGTATGCGAACGGTTTACGTTCATATCCTGACTGCTGCCAGAACTAGTGTCGCAAGATACTGGAAACAGTCCACTGCACCTTCCCACATAGAAGCTATACGTATGGTCAACTTACAGTGCTCTCTGGAAAAGGCCCATGCATATTCAACACTAAGAGGGCTTAAGTTTCATAAACATTGGCAAGTTTGGTTGGTTAGCCAATATTTTACACCCTCCTGCTAATACACTTCTGTCTACCTGGTTCTACTACTCTTCGATTGACAATTTTTTGCCCTGAGCGGTAGCTTTACTTTGATATGTTATTGTTATGTTATCATTATGTTACTGTTAATGATATAACATGTGTTCCAATAGTGCATCATTCATTGATTGATTGAATTTTGTACCATGTACGGTTTCCTATGTTTGTTTATGTTTTGCCTTTTTTTTCTTTTTTTTCTTGAAAACTTCAATAAAAAGCATGACAAGTAAAATGTCCAAATTGGGCTCAATTAGCCATTTTCGCTTTCCAGTATCATGTGACTCGTTAGTGTTACAAGGTCTCAGGTGTGAATGGGGAGCAGGTGTGTTAAATTTGGGGTTATCACTCTCACTTTCTCATACTGGTCACTGGAAGTTCAACATGGCACATCATGGCAAAGAACTCTCTGAGGATCTGAAAAAAAAAAAAATTGTTGCTCTACATAAAGATGGCCTAGGCTATAGGAAGATGTCCAAGACCCTGAAACTGTGCTGAAGCACGGTGGCCAAGACCATACAGCGGTTTACCAGGACAGGTTCCACTCAGAACAGGCCTCGCCATGGTCAACCAAAGAAGTTGAGTACATGTGCCCAGCGTCATATCCAGAGGTTGTCTTTGGGAAATAGACATATGAGCCTTGCCAGCATTGCTGCAGAGGTTGAAGGGGTGCGGTTTCAGCCTGTCAGTGCTCAGACCATACGCAGCACACTGCTTCAAATTTGTCTGCATAGCTGTCGTCCCAGAAGGAAGCCTCTTCTAAAGATGATGCACAAGAAAGCCTGCAAACAGTTGGCTGAAGACAAGAAGACTAAGGACATGGATTACTGGAACCATATTCTGTGGTCTGATGAAACCAAGATAAACTTATTTGGTTCAGATGGTGTCAAGCGTGTGTGGCGGCAACCAGGTGAGGAGTAGAAAGACAAGCGTGTCTTGCCTACAGTCAAGCATGATGGTGGGAGTGACATGGTCTGGGGCTGTATGACTGCTGCCGTCACTGGGGAGCTATAGTTCATTGAGGAAACCATAAATGCCAACATGTACTGTGAAATACTGCAGCAGAGCATGATCCCCTCCCTTCAGGGACTGGGCCGCAGGGCAGTATTCCAACATGTTAACAACCCCAAACACACCTCGAAGACGACCACTGCCTTGCTAAAGAAGCTGTGGGTAAAGGAGATGGACTGACCAAGCAAGCATGTCTCCAGACCTAAAACCTATTGATCATCTGCGGGCCATCCTCAAACTGAAGGTGGAGGAGCTCAAGGTCTCCAACATCCACAAGCTCTGTGATGTTGTCATGCAGGATTTGGACAGGGCTCCAGTGGCAACCTGTGAAGCTCTGGTGAACTCCATGCCCAAGGCAGTGCTGGAAAATAATGGTGGCCACAAAAAATATTGACACTTTGGTACCAATTTGGACATTTTAACTCTGGGACGGAGCATATGAACTCTCCCAAATATAACGCTGGTTTTAACTTATCCTTGTGAGTGTAAACCTTTTAAACTTCTTAATTACCTGCCCATGCTACACTTAGATGGCGCTGCTTTCTTCCTCTTCTTCCACACCTCCTTGCAGTGCCTTGTGTCATGCTATTGCACCACTCTGTCTTACAGGGTCGAGGTATAACATCCCCCTATCTGGCTGCTGCCCATGCTTTTTTGTTTGCATCAGGCAGAGTCTAAGATATGGCCGGCGTGGGGTCCATGGGGAGCTGGATTCACTGGTGAGAGGGGATTGCCCTGCGGAGTGTGCTGGCAATCTTGCTGTAGGAGTCGCCTTTCTTCCTGGTTCTTGCTGGCGCGGCTGAGTTACCTCATCTCCCACGCCGCTGCTGCTCTCATTCCGCTGCCCTGTGCATCGGTCTCCGCACCGACTGTCTCCTTGGAACCTTGTCACATCAACTGCCTACCCATCCAAGTGATAGCACGGACGTCTGCTCACCATGTCATCTGGCCAGAGACCCAGCGAGTAGCATATCAGCAGTGGGGCAAGTACACGGGCTCAGCCCGACATCCAATAAGTGACTATTTTATCTCCTATTGGTTACTGGTTTTTAATCTAATAAACTGTTTGATTTGGATTTTCTATTTAGAGTGGAGCCTTATTCAAGTTTCTTCTACAGTATACAACCATGCATTTTGCTTTTACATTATTGTGATTGATCATTTTGTTGCAGCCTTAACTAGAAGCGCTCCCTTATTTTTAGCCTTCCTACTGACCAGACTCTGACCCCAGGAGTCCCTAAAGGAGCTGCTTCCCTATTCACTGTTTTTTTTTGGCTCCTTGTCTCTCTTTGCCTGCCATTAGCCCTGGTTTACACCTCTTTGCAATGAATCTGGTTCTATAAATATAGACGTGAAATACAGTACAGCAGGCTCTGAGGAAGAGGCGAGACCATGAAATGCGTAAGCCAGTCACTGTAAGGAATTCATATCTGTGATGCAACACTCTCAATGCTGTAACATTAGTGTTGATGTGCCTTTGTCAAATCTACATTTGACAGTATGGATTTGTACTTTCTTTTAATAAAGTTGTTTGTATTGAGGATAATGCGCTAGGCCAGTGCGCCCACTGTTTATTTCTTAATTTTGATATGGGTGAGATACCTGAATATTTATTTTTTCATTTATTTTTCTTAGCAGCAAGTCAAAACAAAATAATTGTTCTCAGTACATGTAGATTGTGTTTAAAATTCACAGTTAATGAAAGTTTTATTGCTTTATCATAAATTACATTAGAATATGTTTGTCATCTGATATAAAGTAAGAGTGATACAGAAATTCTCTCATTTTGACTGATCAGATTAGGGATTAAACCAGTCCCTGATTTTTTGGAAGATCAGTATAATGAAGCCCTATTTGTTGCTACTTATTTTCAGTAAATTAAACATAATTTCTCTCTCCAAAAAAAATCTGGACTCCGCTTTTAATGAAGCGATTCCATTATTAGGTTTATGGATGAAAAAAAGTTAATGCATTGTCATTGAACCAACCCGTGTTTGTAAAAACAATATATTTATATATTATTATAAATATACTATAGATTTACCCCCTTCATAACCAGGCCATTTTTTGCTATTCCGCACTGGGCTACTGTAACTGTCATGCAATGCTGTACGCGAACAAAATGTTTATAATTTTTTTCCCATAAATAGAGATTTCTTTTGGTGGTATTTGATCACGACTGGGTTTTTTATTTGTTTGCACTATCAATGAAAAAAGAGCATACATTTTGCAAAAAAAAACAACATATATCTCTATATATATATATATATATATATATATATATATTACTTTCTGTTCTGAAACCTATCCATTGAAAACATTTATAAAATGTAATCTCTTCATACATTTAAGCCAAAATTAATTCTGCTACATGTCTTTGATAACAAAAAATCCCAATAAGTGTATATTGATTGGTTATAGGACAATTATAGCATCTACAAACTATGAGATATATAATGGAATTTTTATTTATTTATTTTTTTTAATGCTAGTAATATCGGTGATCAGCGACTTATAGCAGGATGACAGCAATCTGACACTAACTGAAACTTTGAGGGAAATGTGTGTGTAACAATATTTACCATGTGTAATGTGTGCTGATTTTACTAAGAGATGTGCCCATTTTTATTATCTGCTTTGCAGCGAAATAAAAACAGGCAGATTGCCGTTGCCAGAAGAGCGCTTTGTGTTGTTTACATTCATAAAGTTCTCTCCTTTCACTCGCTCCGACAATCAGTGGTTTCCGGTCATAAGCCATTGGCTGGAAACCGCTGATCAGCATTTGCTGGAGCCAGTGACAGCATGCGCCCCCTAGCCGGAAATGCAGAATCACATGCGTGTGTATGTGTGTGTGTGTGTGTATATATATATATATATATATATATATATATATATATATATATATGTATGTGTGTGTGTGTGTGTGTGTGTGTGTGTGATTCTGAGCAGCCGGAAGGCACTGTGGCAGTAAAACTACAGTGCACAGTCGGCAAGTGGTTTAATATATATTTTTTTTAATCAATTTTACATCAGTAAAGGTTTATGTACCAGGGCAACAGAAATAAACATCACTGAGACATGTACATTTCTTTGACATATAGATGCATAGCTTGTTGGGGTGGAGTGGGTGGTTTAATTGGTTCTACCTGAAAACTGAGTATAGACAGTAGATGGTATTGGCAGGTGGAAGTTACTATTTATATAAATAATTTATTCTGACCATTGATATAATTAAAGCTCAAGCACCAAAACACTAGAGAATGTTCTCTACTAAATAGGAAGTGGCTTTCCTTCAAGCATGGTGGATAAAACGTTTAGGTATACCAACTAGAAAGCACCATCTGTCCTCCTTTATACTTTACATATGCCACTATTTGCCATGAAGAGTTGAGTTACATCCTGAGTGACAGAATTCAGTAAATATGGACATGACCCACAATTTTATGATCAGAAGAGCCACAAGGAGAGACTGTGTTGTGAACTAGGCTGGAAAGATTGCTGCTATGCTGAGTCAGAGGACCCCAGTGGACACCAGATACAAACACATGCTTGCAAAGAGAGCCTAGAGTGTGGTTTAAACTTCTTCTGGCCTCTAGGGAACAGACTACAAACTCAAGAATACATACACAGCATTGGTGGTCAGAGGTATTTTGGCCACTTGTATTCGTACTAATCTTGCTTTGTATCTAAATGTAGGTTTGCTGTAATTAGGATATTTTGTGCAGGATGCTTTTGGGACACTCCTTTAGGTAACACATACTCTCGCATTGAGTGTCAGCACTCCAACAGAGTTTAAGGGCCCATTTGTCCTTCCACTGGCCAGTGGTGTAGTCACAGACTACAGATAGGCCACCTTGCTATTAGTGTACTTCAATAATGTGCTGATATTTACCTCTGATATAGCTGCTGTTAACACTGATAAAGTTGTTCCATTTATTTAGCCTAGTATGTTCTAGCCAATCCCTTCATAGACAATTTAGGGGGAACAAATAATATGTATGCTACTGTACTGCTCATTATTTTTGTATTTTAAAAAATATCAGAGTTAAAGCAACAGTACACTACACTTCCCAGTGAATGGCTGTGCAGCGGGGGAGGACAAGTCTGATCATTGGAGGAGTTTCCAGCACAGCTAGAGAAATGACCACAGTGTGCTCTCCTGCTTAGTGTGGTCGGTTTTTAATCAGAAAGCATAGGGACTGGCAGGAACACCAGGGACTTCACATAAAAAAAGCAATACAAAGAGAACAGGATACTTTCTCATACAGGTCCATGGTACAGCAGGTACATATCAGGAATATGAAACTCTGGGGTAACAAATGCTATGACTGTGATACGATCTCTTTTACTGTTGTTCTTTTTTTTTACATCTGGCTTGTCCTTGCCCTAATAAAATCCTTTGCATTGTTGCTGATGTGTCGGTGAGTTGTCCGGTTCAGTTAAAGTGAAAGTCCACCCTAAAACTAAAATCCCTGCATCTATAGACCTCAACGATCAAACACTAACCTATCTAGCCCTGTAAAGAGGAAATCAGTATACATACCTTTTTTGAAGCTCATCCGATCCTGTCTCTAGTAGTGAAAGCTCTGCAGAGGACACAGCCGGTAACAGCTCTGAAATGAATGTGGAGTGAAGTCACCCATAGACTTACTATGGGGCTTCCGTTGTCGGATGTGGCTGCTGCACCTGCCTCCACAGCGAAGCCACGGCTGATGGCTCAGTGTGGGATCGGGTCTGATTGGCTTAAAAAAATGAGGTATATATGTATACTGATTTGTTCTTTACAGGGATAAATAGGTTAGTGTTAGAATGTGGAGGTCTATAGACGTAGGGATTTTAGAGCTAGGGTGGACTTCTACTTTAAAGAGGAAGTAAACCCGTTTTTTTTTTTCCCCCCTGAAAAGTAAGTGCATAATGTGTTAGTATGCATCACATACTAGCACATTATGTGACACTTCCCTCCAAACAAAGCCATCGTTGTCCCCATTGGAGGCCGCATTTTCAGCCATCTTCCTTCCTGGTCTGCAGACTCCGGCTATGCTACTGGTCTGGAGCCATGTGACGTCATTCCCATGCATGCACGCGAGAGAGCCGCCGGTCACGGCACAGGACTCTGAAGAAATGGCACGAGCGGCCGTTTCTTCAGAGCGCTTGTGCCGATGACGTCATCGGCTGCATGCAATGTAAATATCTCCTAATCGGTGCAAGTTTAGGAGATATTAACAGTACCTATAGGTAAGCCTTATTAAAGGCTTACCTATAGGTAGAAGTTAAAAAGGTGGGTTTACAACCACTTTAAGGGTAGGTCACCACTGGGTGGAGCTGGAGAACTTAAACCTATTTGCAACTCCTAAGGAAGTCATTGTTGCATACTGTATGCATTTTAAATATATATTTAGCTGTTTGCCTGGAAATCCACTGTAAGTGACACAATGTCACACTGTGGCTTAATCAGTACAGAAAGTGCAAAAAGCAAGGATGGTCTTCAATACGTAATAATCTGTAACCGCCAATCACATTTAATTTTACTGTAGCTAGATTAGTAATGGAATATTTACAATTGGTATTTATGCATTACTAAATTTTGGTGCACCATTATGAAACTTTACATTTTTCATAAATATGTCAATTAGTACATAAATCAGTGAGAAAAATATAAGTCATGTGAGCGTATTTGCCCAGAGCATCCAGTCAGACTAATTTAGATTTTTTGCTATTGGATACTGCACTTAATATATCATTGTTGGTATTTTATAGCTGTATACTGTATCTATTGTGTGCCAGCTGGCATATAGGGAGAGATATTAAAAACACATCTGTGTCCTCATACAGCATATCATTTCTATTTTTTTAAGCAGCATTTAAATACCATGTAGCATCCCTTTATAAAGGCATACTTGCCACTATTGATTTTCATTGAGGAACCCTGCATGGTCTCGAAACATTGCACTTACTTTATGGGATTCTGAAACTGTATGCTAAGTTATTTATTTACATGGGACAATTTCAGGCAAGGTCAACTATTTGTAGATAAAAAGAAATGGTCAAAAAATATAAAATCAATCTGTCCTGAACAATGTGCTTGTAGTCAGTATTACCTTGTGCTTCATGCAGTGCACTGTGGAGTTGACACTTGCTCATTTATTCAACAGGAAATGGTAGAGCTCAGTAAGGATGTGTAAAATGAAGTTAAAACAGCGCTAGCATCACATAAGAAATTCGCTGGTGAGTATAGTATAGGTACTAAAAGTGCAAGGTGATCAATATAAATAATATATAAAAATATATAAATATATAGATATGAACCAGCAATAAATCACAATAAAAATATAGAAATATATAAATATATAGATATGAACCAGCAATAAATCACAATAAGTCAAAATAAATAATCCTAAAATAGTCCTTAAATCTTGGTGTAATAAAATAAGGTGCTCAGGTGCAGTAACCGTCCGATCAAGCAGTGCTCAAGTTAGTGGCCCGTCCCTCCAGGTCCCCTACTCACCACAGGTATGTATCACAAACACTTGATAGAATCATATATGGCTTAGGCAATGGATGGTTCCAGGAGAAAGGAATGTCTTAATATAGGATCGCTCCAAAAGGTCTCTGTTATTCCCAGATGAAAGAAAAGAAAGGGGGCCAATAGTGTAATATGTTTTTAAATTTTATTCCCCCAAAGCATAAATTGTACTTACAAAATAAACGATCAAAGCTCGCATTGAATGTGAACAAAGCATAACGGAGACCTTTTGGAGTGATCCTATATTAAGGCATTCCTTTCTCCTGGAACCATCCATATCGAAGCCTGGTTGCCTAAGCCATATATGATTCTATCAAGTGTTTGTGATACATACCTGTGGTGAGTAGGGGACCTGGAGGGACGGGCCACTCACTTGAGCACTGCTTGATCGGACGGTTTCTGCACCTGAGCACCTTATTTTAGTACACCAAGATTTAAGGACTATTTTAGGATTATTTATTTTGACTTATTGTGATTTATTGCTGGTTCATATCTATATATTTATATATTTCTATATTTTTATTGTGATTTATTGCTGGTTCATATCTATATATTTTTATATATTATTTATATTGATCACCTTGCACTTTTAGAACCGATACTATACTCACCAGCGAATTTCTTATGTGATGCTAGCGCTGTTTTAACTTCATTTTGCACATTTTCTCCAAGACTTACTTGGATGCACAGCAGCTGCATTAATTCTGCACATAATTTTGGACACTTTGCACTTTATTTAAATAGAAGTTGATCACCACACACATTTATATAATAATAACAATTTATTTAATGTGCTAGCGCTGTTTTAATTTGATTTTCACAGTAAGGAACTGCAACAATCCTCTTCCAACCAATTATATTTTCTGTAGTCAAGTTAGTCAAACCATGATTTCTGATTGGTTGGATAAAGTACAGGCTTATTGCCATTTGTGGTCCTTAAATAAGTAAGCCTGCAGGTATGCAAGCATTTGTCTGTCCTGTGAAGCCTTGTTCACAAAGAGAACCTGTGCTGAGCCTTGTGTGTGTACAGACAATTGTGCTTTGTGGGCAGTATATCATAAGTCATGCTCCTCTTATCCAGCTCCAGAGAGAATTACTGAGCATACGTTTGCAGAAAAATCAAATTGGCAACAGGACTTTGTTTAAATTGAAATTAGAATGCATCCCTTATTCACACAATGGATTTTTTTTTTTCCTCATGTGCGTTTCTCCGAATTGCAATGCAGACTTGCAGCGCTCCCTGTGTGATGTTGTAATTGAACCATTGTTGTCGGTTTCCAAATTCAACGTTTGATCTCCTCTTCATAATAGTCAGTCTTTAATCATTTTCTCTCTGTTGCCTCATTTTGCCTTCTCAGTATATTACGCATGCTGAATACCATTATTGCCTTCAGTTATTAACTAGGGATGGATTTGGAAAAAGCAATTTTGTGCTGGCTTGATATTGCAGAATAAGCTGTCAAACATCATACCAGGTGACAGTGTGATGTCCTTCTGCAGAGCTGTAGCACAGTGTGTATTACAGCTGGAAGCTTATAGGTAATCAGAGAGGATTACCAGTGGCAGCTTTATTAAATATCTGTGCAGGTCTTCTGTGACTGTGACCAGATAATGCGAGCTTCCAGTATAGGGACAGGAAATTATTAATAAAACCAGATTGGCTGTTCAGAATGCCCTTGCAAAAAAAAAAAAAAAAGTTTATCTAATATTATTTTCTAGGGAGATGAATGTCAAGTATTACTTTCATTATTACTTAAGGGGCAGGCCTTTCATTCTTCCAAGTGATTTGCTTTTAATTTCTCCTAATTCCCAGGGTAGTTGATGATATTAACATTATTTTACAATAATAAGGGCTCATTTTCAAGTCAGGTCATTTTTTTTTTTTGTCTGTCTTCTGCAGCGTTAAGCACTGATCAGTTCTAATGACCGATCGTTTGCATAGGCGGACAGATTAAAAACATATTTTTCTGAAGTGCAGCAGCATATATATAACAGTAATGGAAAACAACAGCCAGCTCACAGTTCTTTGTTTATCATAGAAGTTTATGTAAGTGTATTTTCTCTGTAAATCTGATCTGTAATCCAAAAAGTTTACACTGTCAAAAGTCAGGGGAAAAAGGATGATGTGATGGGATAAGTGAAACAGATGAGAGAATAATATAGAACAATAAATGAGACAGAAAAAAAGGCTCAGATTTTTAAGTTGTTTAGATACACCTCCATTTTCATTTTTCTGGCAGCTGCTAAAAAGGTTCGGTGCTATGCAGTTTGACAAGCATTGATACAAAAAAAAGGAAGTGAAAATTTTACTAATCAAAACATCTGCACCGCGTGGCCATTTACATCTTGCGATCAAGACATGAGAGAAATGTTAATTTCAGACAACTCTTCTTATGACCTGTAATTACTGTCATTAAGAAAGCTCCAGAGACTTACAGCAGGCTATGACTGAAATACAATTTGACATGTTCTATAATTAATGCCAAATTAACATGCAGTGGTATGTTCACTGGGAGAAAAAGTTTTATGTTGTCCCCTATTTACATACAAAAACACAATTATTTCTATAGACTTGGGATGACTTACAGAAAGCAAGAAGATGTGTATCATGGTATGGGCAGTAAGAAAGGGGCAGAGCGTCAGAATGTTATGGGGGTAAGAAAACTGGACCACCAAAAACCGTGCAACAATGGTCACCAGGACAAATAGAGAGTGTGACTCTACCTAGCTGGAACAGTGACAGAAATAAAAACTTGGTAGATGTTCTAACCCTTCCCTACACTATCAAATACTAGAAAGAAAACCTTTGGGCTTTAGACTTTAACAATCCACTGATTGATTTGTATTAACCACTTGACCTCTGTAAGATTTATTCCCCTTCATGACCAGGCCCACTTTTTGCAGTCAGGCACTGTGTTACTTTAACTGACAATTGCACATGGTCATGTAAGACTGTACCCACATAACATTTATGTCATTTGTTTCCCACAAATAGAGATTTTTATTTTTGGTGGTATGTGGTCACCACTTTGTTTTTTTTTTATTTTTGCTCAAAAACAAAAAAAAGACCTACTTTCTCCTATAAAATGTATCCAATAAAAAAAAATTTAAAAAATCTAATTTCTTCATAAATTGGGTCAATATGTATTCTGCTACATGTTTTTAGTAGAAAAAATCCCAATAAGTGTATATTGATTGGTTTCCTTGAACATTATATCATCTACAAACTATGGTATATGTTTATGGAATTTTTTTTTTTATACTACAATCGGACACTGACACTTTGCGGGAACCAGGGACACTAATACAGTGATCAGTGCTAGAAATATGTCACTGTACTACTGACACTGGCTGGGAAGGGGTTAAACATCTAGGGAGATCAAATGGTTAACTGTGTGCCTATCCAGTGTTTGTGTTTACTATAGGTGCTGCTTTAACTAGGGGAAGAGATGGATTTTGCATGGAACACCAAATCCATCCCTCCCCCCCTGTCAAAACAGAACCTTGACGTGTTTATATAGGCAGAGCTACTTTCTGAGTCCCTGCCGGACGATTGGTGGGTGCCGGCAAACATTGAGTGCCCAATAACTGCAGATTGGCTTCTGCTGTGAATAATCACATAAGAAGCTGCGTGTATGCGTCTGCTGCAGGCAAAAGTGTGGGATTACACACACACATATATATATATGATCCGGTGTACAGCTGCCACCCTATAGCAGTAAAACTACATGAAGGAGCTACCTTTTGGATAGCAGTATGTTAAAGAGGAAGTAAACCCTCCTCTACAACTTGTACCTATAGGCAAGCCTATGATAAGGCTTACCTATAGGTACTGTAAATATCTCCTAAACATGTACCGTTTAGGAGATATTTACCTTACATGTCGCCAGTGACGTCACTGGCGCATGCGCTCTGAAGGAACGGCCGATCGTGCCGTTCCTTCAGAGCCCTGTGCCGTGACTGTCGGCTCCCCCGCGCGTGCGCGGGAGTGACGTCACCGCGGCTCCGGCCAATCAGATGGCCGGATGCCGCGATCCCGGAAGACGGGCGACTAGACATGTCGCCCGTCATAGAGGTGAGTGAGCGGCACGGCGGGGGCTCGTTCTGAGGTAAGTATTGCATAATGAGCTAATATGCGATGCATACTAGCTCATTATGTCTTTCTTTTGCAGGGTGTAAAAAAAAAAAAAAAAAATCAAACGAGTTTACAACCTCTTTAATCTGGGGGAAGGGAAGTGTTAGATGTACTAGCAGATTTGGATGCACTAACAAACTGAATGAAGTCAAACTCCTGCTAACATTTACTAAAATTATAATAACATCTTGTTTTATTTTGTTTTAAAATAACAAACATGTCATACTTACCTGCTCTGTGCAATGGTTTTGCACAGAGCAGCTCTGATCCTCCTTTTCTCGGGTCCCCCAGTAGCGCTCTTGGCTCCTGCCGAGTGACTCCACAGCAAGCAGCTTGCTATAGGGTCACCCGAGCCTATCCGCTGCTCTGTGTGTCCACTCAGGCACAGAGCAGCAGCTTGGCCCTGCCTCCTCTCTCCCCTCATTGGCTCACTGACAGTAGTGGGAGACAATGGCAACCGTTGCTGTCTCAGTCAATGAGGAGGGAGTGTCCAGGACAGCTAAGGCTGTCTTGCAACATTGCTGGATCGAGATGGGCTCAGGTAAGTATTAGGGGGGCTAGGGGGGCTGCTGCACACAGATGGTTTTATTATCTTAATGCATAGAATGCGTTAGAGAATAACTAAAGGCAAAACTTTTTTTTCTCTATCGTCCATTGACAGACGCAGCCTCATCTTCATGAGCAGTGTGGGTTATGCTGCCACCTGCAGAAGTAGTCTAGGCAGTACGTTAGTACAAAGTTTTAGCATATATACGCCCATGGGGCTGTCCCTCCAGACCTAACCCTCATAGACACAGCCCAGCACATCAGTTTGTTTCTGCCTAGAGAAGGAGTAGGACCTAGGTTTTCTGCTGGGACTCCGGTCTCAGTTTTTTTATTATTTTGAAAATATTTTCTTTTATTTCTCTTTACTCACCTACTAGCTAGTATTCAGGGAAGAATTTTGCTGGTGATCTACAAGCAACGATGCCAGCTGGGGCTTTGCACTGAATAATATAGATCCTTATGGTCCCCCCAGCCTGGCCTATGAGCGTGAGCAGGTTGTAGTCCCGACCTAGGCCTAGCCACGACAGTGCCCCTTTTCCGGATGGGGAAGATCCTGCGAGTGGATGCCTCGCCGGGACACGACAACCTAGAATGCAGCATACTCCTCGGCTGGCAGCAGCCCCACTTCGGGTGGGAGGCAGTCTGCCTGGAGCGGAGGCCACCCGGTCCATGGTATGGTGAGTAAATTTGCCCCCCTTTGCCCCTGCTGGCCTTGGGGGATGTGGGCTCTCCAAAAGATCCCCCTGGCCTGCCCGGTGCCCGGTCTGTGTGTCCCATCCTCACCCCTTCCCTGTCCCTGCGGTGGCTTTGTATCAAGAGCACCTGGCGCCCTGGGGAGGGGGGTTACGTGGTACCTTGGGCTTGCTGGTTCTTGTTGTGGTTCCTGAGGCCTCCATGTGTTGGTCCCTGGCCGCATGGCTCACTGTGGGTGCCACCATCTTAAGTGTTGGCAATGTGATTTTTTCCCCATAGACTATTATGGGGCAGTCATTTTCCCTGAGCTTCCTATTGATTTATATGGGCAACCATTTTTGTGTAGCTCTTATGCTATGCTGAGCAGTGTGATCTTTCCTCAGGCGACATCACTTCCTGTGCATTTGTTTCCTGCTGCTGGCTGAGATCACTTCCTGTCTTTCTCTCCATGCTGCTGAAACGATCAGTATGACGGTTTGTCTAAGGTGGTACATTACTTGGGGTCCCTGCAGATGTATCCTTGCACATTTTACTGTCAGTTTAGTTTAAGTTGTTCCCTGCAGACCACTGGGTTCGGTGGTGGGTGCCGCGATCGGCGCGTTTAAATCGACAGTACTCTGGTTTATGCAAATTGCAATAAGGAGTCCCAAACTGTGATGTCACCCTCAGACCCACTGTCATGGACTTGCAATAGTGTTGGCAAGCTTACCTGTCCCTTCATGTCTGTATTAGAGGTCAGACTGAATTTCTGGTTCCTTTTTATCACCTCTACTTCCTGTTCCTGCCCCGCCCAGGTCATCACAGGAAGTCTATATTAACCAGTGCACTGCAGGTCTGCTTTGCTGTTCAACAGTGTTTGTTTCCTGTTTCCCGTGTACTTGATCTACTTTTCTGTGTACCGACTTTGGCTTGTCTCTGACTATTCCTGTTTGCCTGTTACCCTGACCTTTGGCCTGTCCCTTGGTTACCCTTGTCTGCCTGTTACCCCGAACTCGGCTTACCCATCTGTACTACTGACACTTGATCTACTTTTTTTCTACTGTACTACTTGATCTACTTTTCTGTGTACCGACTTTGGCTTGTCTCTGACTATTCCTGTTTGCCTGTTACCCTGACCTTTGGCCTGTCCCTTGGTTACCCTCGTCTGCCTGTTACCCCGAACTCGGCTTACCCATCACCATTCTGTGTGTCCTGAGTGGCTGCTTCCCTTCTCTCCCTAAGGAGCGTGACCTGGGGGACCCCAGGGGCCGCGACCTGGGCCCAGCTGCAGCCAAGTCCATCCTCACCACTAGAGGCTCTGGTGAACACCTGCTGGGTCTTAGACTCCACGCCCTGGGGAATCTTGGGCTCATGTTCCGGTCCATCCGCAGCAGTCTGCTATCTGGTTCACTACCTTGCGCTGCACCCCTGCCTCCAACAGGGTGCAGTCGTCACCTGGCCACGGGTGACCTGACACCCACTCTGTGTCCGGATCACAGTCGCTGACCGCAATTTCAGCAGCTCTGGAAAGCCTGGCGACTAAAGTTGATTTAGTCATGAAAAAGGTTGATAGCCGAAAACGGCCACTGCCTTCTCTATCTATGGAGGTGTCCTCTGGTTCAGAGGCTGAAGAGGTTGCCCCAGATGCTCCCTTACCTGAGGGGTCACTGTACTCTCAGTCAGATGATGAAGAGGACCTGTCTTCTTCAGCTGCAGCGCGGGAACGTCCAATGGCGGCGCGTTAAGCACGTGTTAGTTGTGCCAAAATGCTTTAAATGCCGGCATCCTTTTGCTGAAAAGGTCTCCAACCATTGGATGGTGCCATCTAAAGTGGACCATCCTGTCTCCAGATTAAACAAATCAACCCTTGTGCCTGTGGAAGATTCCCCTGTCTTTACGGACAGGCAGGTAGAATCATTTTCCCGCCATCTTCATGTGTTGGCAGGTTCCATTTTGAAACCAGTGTTTGTGTCTGTTTTAGTCTCAGACGGTGACTGAGTGAATTAGGGATTTGCGGGAGTCTTTGGACCACGAGACTGTTCCTCTGGAACAGCTGGAACTGTTGGACCAGGTGATCCAGGCTCTGGTGTTCCTGTGTGATGCATCTATGGATGCAGCTCCCCTGGTGGCCAGGGTTTCGGCCATGGGCTTTGCCTTGAGAGGCATGGTTTGGCTGAAGAGCTCGTCGGCTGACCAAGCTTCTAAGAAGGCCCTAGCTGACCTTCCCTTTCTGGGAGAGCGTTTGTTTGGCGACTCATTGGATGAGTTGATCAAGGGCTTGACTGGCAGGAAGAGTACTCTTCTTCCTCAATCCTCCAAGGTAAGCCTCCCCGTACATAGCGGGGTCCTTCTTTTTCTGCTCACAAGCATTTTTTTCGTGCCTCCGAGGCACCAGAAAAAGGTAAGCCGTTCAGAGCTACTGGAGGGCTAAAAGACATTGAGGCCAGGGCGGTCAGTCAGGTGCTGCTGACAAGTCCTCTTCAGCATGAAGGGACGCCCCCCCACCCGGCCCAGGGGTGGGGGGACGCCTGCGCTTCTTTCGGGAACCCTGAACTTCCTTCATTCAGGACGATTGGGTTCGCAAACTGATTAGTTCCGGGTAAAAGATTGAATTCTGGTCCCGGCCAGGGGACAGTTTTTTTCAGTCAAATCTTCACCTGTCTTCAGAGCGTTTGAAGGATCTGCGGGAGGCTGTGCGAGATCTCCTGGCTCAAGGGGTGATTGTGCCGGTTCCTCAGCAGGAACGCTCTCAAGGTTTCTATTCAAGCCTGTTCACAGTGCCCAGAAAAGAGGGCAAGGTGTGCCCAATTTCAGGACCTCAAGGTTTTGAACCGCTTTGTTCAGGTGCAGAAGTTTCACATGGAGTCCATTTGGTCAGTGGTGGTATGATTGAATCAGGATGATTTTCTGGCCTCCATCGATTTTAAAGATGCGTATCTCCACATCCCCATTTTCGAGGGACACCAGCGATTCTTACGTTTTGCGTGGGAGAGGAGCACTTTTTCAATTTGTGGCATTACCCTTTGATTTTCCCTTGGCTCCCAGAGTATTTACCAAGGTCCTGGCCCCAGTGCTGGCATTGTTACGTCAGCGAGGTAACTCAATTGTGGGATATCTGAACGATCTACTGTTGCGAGCAGTCTCCCACTCAGATCTGCTGGGCAACGTCTCTATCACGATTCAGACCCTTCAGGAATTTGGGTGGATGGTCAATTTCAAGAAATCTGCTCTGATGACTTCAGTACGGATCAATTATCTGGGGCTGACTCTCGACTCTGCTCTGGCGAGGGTCATTTTCCCCCTGGACAGACTTCAGAAGCTGCAAAAAGCAGTCAGGTTGCTGATGAAGACTGATCGCTACTTGCGGGCTTGCATGCGGGCCCTGGGTCTGATGGTTTCGACCTTCGAAGCAGTCCCGTTTGCTCAGTCTCAATCAAGACCCTTGCAAAAGGAGATTCTGGCAAAATGGAACAGAGATCCTCGGACGTTGGACCAGAGGTTTCGCTTGAGCCATCTTACAAAGGCGGCTCTTTTTTTTTTGGTGGCGCCAGTCTCCTGTCCTGTGCCATGGCAAGTCCTTCCTGCCAGTGTTTTGAACAGTGGTCACCACGGACGCCAGCCTGTCAGGCTGGGGTGGAGTGCTGGGGAAGCTCTGTGCCCAGGGGATTTGGGCATCGAAGGAGTCTTCCTTGCTAATTAATATTCTGGAGCTGAGAACGATCAAGCTTTGCCTGCTTCACTGGACGAGTTGGCTACGCGGCTCTTCGGTTTGGATTCAGTCGGACAATGCCACAGCCATGGCTTACATCAATCATCAAGGGGGCACCAGGAGAGCTATGGTGGCCAAGGAGGTGGCCGAGATTCTTATTTGGGCAGAAGCCAATGTTCCGGCTCTTTCCGCAGTCCACATTCCAGGTGTGGAGAATTGGCAGGCGGATTACCTGAGTCGTCAGGTGTTGGATCAAGGGGAATGGTCCCTTTATCCGGAGATGTTTCATCCCTGTGTGTCCGGTGGGGGACCCCAAACATGGATCTGTTTGCGTCTCACCTCAACAGAAAAGTTCTGCAGTTTGTGGCCAGGTCTCGGGATCCTCTGGCCGATGCCACAGACGCTCTAGTGGCTCCTTGGAGCCAGTATCGGCTGATGTATGCCTTTTCCTCCCCTCGTACTCCTGCCGTGATTTCTTTGCTGGGTGGCGATGAAAGGCATTCTGGTCATTCTGGTGGCACCAGACTGGCCTCGGGTGTCTTGGTACGCAGAGCTGGAAAAAATGGTCGTGAATCCTCCATGGCGTCTTCCTCTGCGGGAAGATCTACTTTCTCCAGGACCAATCTTTCATCCTGCTTTACCATCACTGGCTTTAACGGCTTGGCTGTTGAAAGCAAGGTGTTAAAGGATAGAGGTCTCTCTGACTCAGTGATTTTGACTCTTTTGAAGGCCAGGAAGTCCTCTTCCAGGAAAATCTATCATTGTACATGGAAATCATAATTTCATGGTGTGAATCGCTGCAACTGCACCCTCGCTTGTTTTCTGTAGCTAGGGTTTTGGCCTTTTTACAAAAAGGGGTTGAGCAGCGCTTGGCGCTGGGTACTATCAAGGGCCAAGTGTCGGCCTTGGCTATTCACTTCCAATGTCTATTGGCTACTAATAGCTTGATTCGCATTTTCATCCAAGGGGTGCGTCATCTGGCTCCTCCAAGGAGATCCCCGTTGCCGCAGTGGGAACTCAATCTGCTTTTGTCTGTTCTTCAAACACCTCCCTTTGAGAATATTAGGGAGATTTCTCTGCTTTCATTGTCACAGAAGGTTGCCTTCCTAGTGGCTATCACTTCTGCTTGCAGAGTTTCTGAGTTGGCAGCGCTATCCTGTCGTTCGCCTTATTTGGTGGTCCACCGGGATAAAGTGGTCCTCTGGCCAAAACCGTCTTTTCTCCCCAAGGTGGTGTCGGATTTTCATCTTAATGAAGACATTGTGTTGCCTTCCTTATGCCCTAAGCCTCACCATACCAAGGAGATTGCCTTGCACTCTCTGGATGTGGTTCAGGCGATAAGGGTTTATGTGATGGTTACTGAGTCCTTTAGAAACTCGGATTCTCTCTTTGTCCTTACGGACGGTCCTCGCAAAGATTTGGCTACGTCCGCTGTGACCATTTCAAGATGGATCAGGCAAATGGTTGTTCAGGCTTATTCACTCAAGGGTCAGGTTTCTCCCTTCCCTGTGAAGACTCATTCTACTAGAGCGCTGAGTACTTCTTTGGCTTTTCACCATCAGGCCTCGGTTGTACAAGTTTGTATGTTTGTAAGTTTGGAGGTCCCCAAGGTATTCCTTTATTTTGCAGGGATTTCCTCTGACTTCCTGTTTGTCTATGGGACAGGAAGTGAGGGAAAGTCTCTGCAATGGGACACAGATAGTGAAAAAAAATCTGACAGGGATATACCCTCCCTTACTCTATCCAAAAAAAAAAAGTTTGCCTATAGTTTTAATTTAAGGAAAAAAAACATTCTGCCTTTAGAACCACTTTAAGAAGTTACAGCAAACATCTTTTTTTTTCCTTTTGGGATAAAGATTTTACATAATAAATAAAAGTTGATCATTGTATCATCATCTGCTTTTGATGAAAAATAACAAACCTACTGGCCAAATCTCCAGGAGAAAATAACAGAAAGAAAGCCTAAAAAAGAAAAACAATAAAGCTACCACATCGAAGAATTGGTAAGTTGCCGTATAATGTTTGCTTTTGGGTTTAATAATGCTTTAACTCACCAGGATAAGGATAAGTGACATTTATTTTTAGTTGAGTCTAATGAAATTCTAGAATTACCATAACTTGGCTACAAAAAAAAACCCATTATTATCATTGTGGTAAAGTGTTACTAAACCCACAACAGTAAAAATCAGTCTGTACAGTATATGCAGTAAAGCATACTTGTTCTACTCACTGTGGAACCTAAGGGGTTAATCCTCTGCATTGTGTAAAAAGGTTGTTTGATAATGTATTCAAGGATCCTCCTCTTCTTGCGTTGTCACCAAAACACGTCTGGATAAGACAGAGTTACTGGAGTCAAGCTACGCATGCTCAGTTTGGTGTGTATTGCTAGAGAGTTTTTAGAGTTTTTTTTTTTTTTCTTTTCTTGGGAGGGTGCATGTGATAAGCATAGGGCAAACTAGCATTGTCCAGACAGAATGTCACGGGTCCTGCATCCTGATAGAACAGTGAGAGGAGAATGAAAACTCCTCCTACAAGCTTTAACCAGTCACTGATAGAAGGCACAAGACTGCTATATACTGCTGATGAGAAAGAGGTATTTAGCAGTTTATATTTACTAAAATAATTTGTGTGTACTCTGGGAGACTAGATATAGTAAATGCAGGGTCCTGGGTTTAGTAACATTTTAATGTTTTGTGAATTAATTATTTTGTAAGTCTCATCTGCCAAAAAACATCTTTGCTTTTCTTCTAGCAATTTTTTTTCCTAACATTTTTTCTAACATTGACTTATTGAGTTACAATCACAGTGTAGACTTTCAATTGTGTATGCTGGGGATCTTTTCATAGTTGCACATTATGGCTAATGCTTCCTCTAAACCCCAGCCCATGTCAGTGCTGTACAAGGCCTAGTGTAGTAGAGTTTATGAAATATTGCTATAACCAGTTATGTGGCTTACACATTTCACTGACTATGTGATATACAGTATATGTATTTTAAATGATCAAAGCTACAAGAGCCTTGTACAGAAGGTTTGCTATCTGAGGCTAGATTAAATGTGGAAGGTGACTGCACTGGCATTGTCTTTTCTAAGATGTTTTTTTAGCTTTCCACTATTTAAGTTTTAAAAGAAAGGAAATGTAATCTTTTAATTTGACTAAAACCTGTGCATTGTCAGAGGTTCACAGCACAGCGTAACAGCACTCTTCCCTTACTGTTTGCCTTGCTATTTTCTTCTTTTCCTAAATTGTACTTTAAATATTGCATATCCTAAAAGATAAACATCCTCTTCTTTTATAAACCTGTGCATTTGATTCTTGTCATTCTGTAACCTACTGTAGAAATTAAAAAAAAAAAAGAATATACATCTTCAACATTTCTCTAAATTTGGCTAAATGCCATATGCAAGATTATCTAAACCAGATTTTTTTCAACCAGGGTCCCTTCAGGTTTCTTCAGGGGTGCCTTGGCAAAATACCCAAAAGGTACCCAAAAATGGTATATGGTGAAATGGGCCTGTTTTTAAGGCCCTGTTCACACCTGAGCGTTTTGCAGCTCATAAAACGCTCATCTCTGAAGTCTCAAAATGCCCAACAAGCATAATCCCATTAATTTCAATGCCCCCTGTTCACATATGAGTGTTTTGTCACCTGAAGAAAAATGCCCAAAGCTCAAAAAAATACATGAGCTTTTTTTTAAAAGATTACCAGCGTTTTTGTTAGATGTCAATGCCTGCCTCCAAACACCTGCAAAAGATGCCCGAAAAAACCACCTGAAAAACGCCAAAAAAAAAAACTCCTGAAAATGATACGCTCAGGTGTGAATGGAGCCTTAGTTACACAAAGCCACATTGTGCACCATTACGACTTATAAAGCCACTGGCATCCTATCAAGCAATGACATTATCAGTTGCTAAGGGGGACCTCAGGAGCCTGCACAGCATCCTTGTTTGTACCTCCCCTGCCCCTCTCCATCAACACTGGGGTCACATTAGCTGAGTGATGGAGAGAAGCTGAGGGAGAAGAAACACTGGATTACTAGTCAGTACCAGTGTGCATACATTTATTTGGTTTGTAGGAATAAATACCCTCTAATGTTGGGTGTACCACATGTGTGGATTTTGGTGCATTATGTAAAACTATCATTTTTTTTTTTTTTACATTTTAGAATGGGGTGCCTTTAAGATTGTCTATCATTATAAAAGGGTGCCTTGGGTGGGGGGTTGGGTGTCCTAGCTGCTGAACAGTATGGCCATGTGATCCACTGCTGCTCTGCTTCGTGGGGTGAAATACTCGGCCCTCTGCGTCCCAGCCCACGATTCTATCTCTCTCAAGGAGGAGAAGATCCCAGGAAACTAGCGGAGCATGACCCGGTGGCCGCTGCCTAACACAAACCAAGATGGCACCATGGAGAACGGCAGCCCTGTCTCACCACCACCACAGCCCAGAGATCCTCTCACAGATCCAGACTTGGACATGGAGGAAATCACAGCTGAAGCCTCCCTCTCATCCCCTGCTGACTGAGCCACAGTCTCCACAGCTTCATCACCCACCAAGTTACCCTCAGCTAAAAAGCAACATGGGGCTTCTCTCTCAGCACAAACCTCTGATCATCACAACCCCCTTTCTGCCTTCCCTGCAGCAGATGTCCCAGCTACAGAGGCAACTTTTAAAAGCAATGCTTCTCTCCCTTCAAGCTGGGCTCCTCAAAGAACTCAGAATGTCAATTAACCATTTAACCACCGCCTGGAGAAAAGATCACATCATATGGAACTTCAACTGACATGGTGGCGACATACATGAGGTATAGGCCGAGGTGATCCAGAAGCTTCAGTTGAAAATGGCTGACCCAGAACATAGGTCCCGCCACAATAACATCAAATTCAGGGGCATTCCGGAATCGGTCAAATCGCATGAAATCATCCCATTTCTGAAACAGCTTTTCCTGAAATAAGTGCCAGACATACCACCCAGGGATCTCCTCCTTGATCGCGCTCACAGAATATCGAAACCAGCACACCTTCCATAAATAGTCCCTAGGGATATTCTGGCTCGAGTACACTATTCCAACATCAAGGATCAGCTCCTAAGGGATACGAGAAATGCTCACACATTTCCTCCCCCATACGCAGGGGTCACCCTTTATAAAGATATATCTGTAGCTACTGCACAAAGAAGGAAGGAATTTCCTCCGGTCACTAAGGTTCTGCAAGATAATAAGCTGATCTTTAGATGGGGATTCTCAACCAGGTTACTTGTCACAAATCAAGGTCAGCAGGTCGCTTTTACCTCCCTGAAAGAGGGGTATAAGCAACTCCACAACTGGGGGCTTGTTCCTACCCCGTCATCGCATGCTGTCTGACAGGATGCAACACATAACCTGCAGCAAGCCCGAGAGCTGCCTGAGCGAGGAAAACAAAGATCTTCTCCCCCATACCTATCCTCATCCGCTATACCTGTCAGGCTTACCACTGTAGCATGTTTTCCAGGCCTGTGGCCTGATGTGAGTCTGCCATCTGTACGGGTTACCCCTCCAGCCCTTGTGAGCTGCGGCCCTGGGTGTGAGCACTGAGACATTGACAACTCCGGCATCTTTGTTTTGTGGTTTTATTGTATTTAAGGGGATGGGAGAGGAAATTAGTGGGATACTCCTTTAGGCTCAACTAGATACAATTGTGGGACTTTTCTGGCAAAAATGCCTATTAGCGCTGTCTTGACTACAGCCAATGCTAGCCAATGCTTCCTGACGTTTGAACACTGTGTAATTATTGAAACTGTGCTGAATCCTCGACTTTAGTCCAGAAGATCCAGGATGGTAGAACTGCTTGACTTGTAGCACTACAATAGCTTAGAGTCACTGAATGGCTCCCTCCAGCACTGCACTGGCTGAGACACTCCTTGTAAGTTCCTTTACTGCTGCAACTCTCAACTGGCATGCTTCACACTGTGCACTATCACTTCAGGGCCCAAACCACAGGCCCCCCCTTTACACTTTAGGCTCTTCAGGGTCCTCAACCTAGGTACCCCCTTTCACCACTAGCTGGCACTGGATCCCAGAACCTCTTCTGGAGTGGTCCCCTCTAACTTCAGGCAGACCCCCAGGGACAATCCTCAGTACTCACGACCTGTATAGGCTTTCCTGGGACTGGACCCCTCTGACTTTCCGCAGGTTCGCGGCACACCGGATCCCCTCAGCTTAGCTCCTCACTCTCTGGACCTTCAGGCAGCACCCCGAGATTCTCCTACTCAGACATGAGTGGAGACAGCCGTTCTCTCTCTCCTGGGACTCTGCTCCCACCAAAGACATTGTGTCATGCGCCACCCCTAAACTTATACCCACTCCCAGAATCCTTTGCAGCACAATCTGCCTTCTGGGGTAGTTACAAGCCTGGATGTGTCCCCTGATTGGGTTTCCTCCACCGCCCTATGAGAAGCCTCTCACAGGAGCCAGTGGGGAGACTCCCCCTTCAGCAGGCATTCCTGGAAACCATGACACCCTGACTAATAAATCACAGCCCTGCTGTTAGGCAGACAAGGCCCACTATACCTCTACCTAGCACCTACCTGTAGGGTGCTACACCACAATGGAAGAATCACTTTTTCTATTCACCCTAGAAGCTTGGCCAATTCATACAGTTTTTTCACACCTCAAGTACGAAGTGTGCTAAGCACACGTTTCATTGTTATTGTTTTATTTTCTGTTGTACTGCATATCCAAAGTATAGTTCTTACTTTATTCTTCTACCTCAGAATTGTTTACCTCAGAATTGTTTAGGTATTGTTACACATGATATTTGTTAATCTGTACAGTTACTTAAACTACAGTATCCTTAGCGCTTCTACCCAGGGCCAAGTGGGCAAAGCCAGCTCTTACCGATAATGCCACTTAACATCACCACTATCAATGTGAAGGGACTGAACCATCCCTTCAAATGATCCAGACTTTGGAGGGAAACATTATCCCTAAAATTTGATGTAGTGTGTGTTCAAGAAACACATTTTGCGCAAAACAAAGCTCTCACATGCCACTACAGGCTCTTTCCCCATCAATTCTTTGCTAACGCACCTAAAAAATCCAAGGGTGTTATGAGTGCTGTACACAATTCGATAGCATTCCAGCTCCATCATATAGAAATTTACCTCATGTGCAGACACCTCATTCTCTCTGCCTCTTTCAATAACTCCCGTTAGTCATAACTAACATATATTCTCCCAACACAAAACATAAGACCTTTTTCAAATCCGTAATGGCCAAATTGCAGCCATTTCTTAAAGAGAAAATGTGGGGATTTTGATGATATAGCTGACAGGGCCCTGGACACCTCCAGCCCCACTAGGCAACAGTCTACTGCTCTGTCTTCCCTGATTCTATCTGAATACCTCTATGATCCCTGGCGTTGCCTGCAAAAAAAGTCCTATTCCAGGATTGACCTGGTACACAAATCTACTTTACAATCTGTAACACAGATAACCGCAGGACTTACTACATGGTCAGAAAATGCTCCGGTTACCATGAAGCTTGATCATGGACCTAGGATCACTTGAAATTCCTTATGGCGCATGAATACAGCCATTCTCTCAAACCCAGAGTTCCAGGAACAGGTTAAGAGGGAAATAAAGACATATTTTGACATGAACGCAGGGTCTGCTGCCAACAAATCTATTTTATTTCTATTTCTTTTTATTTATATTTTTATTTATTTCTTCCTGAAGCTGGGTGCCCAGGAGAAGCGTAAACGGTCGGAAAGTAGTAATCCTTTGTTTAGAGCAAATCAGACAATTAGAGCAGACTAACAAAGTAAGTCCCAGTGACACCCTAAAAGCTTTGTTGTGTAAAAATAGGGAGGAACTCCGCACTTACCTACACTCGATGTATGACTTCATATTAAAAAACTTTGCCTCACCTGGTATTCGCATAACAACAAACCTGGTGCCCTACTAGCACAATAAGTTAAAAGAAAAGAAGGGATTGCCAGGATCCCCTTTATGCTCACCGCTCTGGTATGCAGAGTATGTAACCCCAAATATATAGCTGATTGCTTCAGCAAATTTTACTCCAAACAATATAACCTCAGGGCCCCCACTACTGAACCTTAACCTGACTTGACTGAGATCAAGAACTTTTTAGAGTTTACCTACTCTCAAGACCGACCAAATATCAGAACCTAACAAACCATTCCTAGAAAAGGAGATCAAGGATTTGATTCATGACCTCCCTACACAAAAAGCCCCCGGATCAGATGGATTTTGTAATTACAAAACCTGCCCTGCCCTTCTTAGCCCCCAACTTTGTAAGACATTCTCTCACTTTGCAGAATCAGGGCACATCCCTAAGGAATCCCTAGAGGCAGTGATTGTCACCATCCCCAAACCAGGTAAATCACACTCAGACCCAGCAAACCTATCTAATTGCTCAATACTGATACCAAAATCTATGCAAAAATTTTGGTCACCTGCCTCTCCCAATTTATCACGCATTTGGTACACCCCGCTCAGGTGGGCTTTGTGCCACACAGGCAAGCCACAGATGGCACTAGGAGATTTATTAATCTCATTCAGTGGGCTGAGCATCACTGAACGCCTTCTTTGCTTCTATCTTTAGATGCAGAGAAGGCGTTTGATAGAGTGCATTGGGGGTATCTTTTAGCGGTCCTACAGAAATTCGGCTCCTTTGCTACTGCGATCCTGAATTTATATTCCTCCCCTTCTGCCAGGGTTCAAAAGTCTGGTGTTACCTCTGCGCCCTTTAATAATACCAATGGCAACAGGCAGGGATGTCTGGCGGAGGCAATCAGGTCACACCCCCTCATTGATGGCTTTTAAAAAGGTGACACTACTCATAAAATAGGACTTTATGCCGACAAAGTCATAGTTGCACTCACCAACCCGACTCAGTCACTACCAGCCCTCACCAATCTTCTCACCCAATTTAGTAAAGTCTCTCTATAAAGTCAATTGCTCCAAATCCATTATGTTGGGAATATCCATGGACCCACAACTAAAACAAAGAATCTCTGACTTATTTCTCTTCCCCTGGGCCCCAGCCTCATCGCTAACATATTTTGGCATCCAATTGACAGCACCCTTAATTAATCTAGCGAGGAGTACTCTAGATAGGGTAATTAAGAAATGACAGTATATATCCCTCAGCTTGCACTCCATAAGAGCATCATGGGCTGGAAAAATTGCCCTAGTTAATATGTTTCTCATGCCTCCCATTCTTTACTTGTCCCGCTCCATTCCCATGACCTTCCTGCAAGATCAACTGGCCAAGCTTTAAGGGATCCTCAACTTGTTTATCTGGAGTGGTAAACACCCTTTAGTCCATCGCTCCACCTTATACGCCCTCCTCGAGCACAGTCGGACTTAGTGCTCCCGAAATCAAAAGATACTACAAAGCTATCCTCTTAGCTCAACAATGAGATGGTGGACCTCATTGTAGCAACACTTATGGCTACAAATAGAAAAAGTAGTTATCGGCTTTCCACCTAAGCAACTCATAGCAGCTCTATGGTTCCAGCTGACTCCCCGGCAACATTATCTTGATACAATCAATGCTAAAATAAGAGTGTGGAGCTCCATCCTCCAAGCAACCCTTGGTATACCAAAAGTGCTCCTCAAATTGCTCCCCTTGACTGCAATGAACCTACTGTGTCAAGATCTGGGCATTGACCCCTGGGTGGAAGCTGGGATCCAAACAATTGGGGACCTATATGAAAACAAAACTTTATCTCCTTTTCATACACTACAGACCGAGTCCCAAATCAGTCACAAAGACTTCTATAAATATTTACGCATCAGCCATGTCCTACGGGACACTCTTTGGTCCACCTCCACCCTGCCTCAACAGCTCATTCAATCTTACGAGCATCCCCCCCCCCACACACTCTTGCAAGGGGATCTCCTCTATCTACAATCTATTAACATCCAACAAAGACCATCAAAAACTCCCCTCTATGGAGAAATGGGAACATTACCTCCAATTCACAGAAGAACCTAAGAGCTGGCACTGAGCAGCAACATACACCTAATAAAACACAATAACACATTGGGAGTCAGCCACAAAGATTCTTTACTTTTGGTACTATACACCAGATAAACTGTCTAATTTCTACCCAATGCAATCAAACTGATGTTGGAAAAATTGTGACTGTCCCGGCACAGCACCACACATTTGGTGGCAATGTCCCGAAATCACATCATTTTGGAAAGACGTGAATACCCTATTATCTCAACTCACAGACTCGCATATATCATTAACCCTGCCAAAACCACTTTACTGGGATTAGAGTTACAAGCATGGCATGTACAATACCATCCTATAATTACACACGTTCACAGGTAACCATTGCCCGAAACTGGAAATTAGGGACAAACTTCAAGTTTGAGTCGAATGCAAGTTTGGCTCATTCGTCGAATGACGAATAGATGGGCTTCTTTGCAGGAACATCAAGTTCCTGCAATATCATAGACTCTGACCTCAATTAATCACCTGCTGGCTGGGAGATTTGAACCCCACAGCCATGTCATTGCAAGCCTAGTATTCTACCATCTATGCCACCATTAAGCCTGCTTCAGCTGAACACACTCTCCCTAACTTTAATCTCATCCACTGTGTATAGGGTGAGATAGGAGTTAGCTAGGCAGGGAAAGTGTGATCAACCTAAGTGTGCTTGACGGTGGCGTAGCTGGTAGAACACCAGCCTTGTAATTGTGGGGTTGTGGGTTTGATTCCCTTGGCCAGCGGGTGATTTTTTAGTGGAATTCTATAGTTAATAAATATATTGCTGGCAGTGAGAGAGATTTTTGCTTTTTACAGTTTTTTGAGATCAGATAGTGCAGTGTATACCACAAAGTTTATATATATATATATATATATATATATATATATATATATATATATATATACACAGTGCATTGCAAAAGTATTCGGCCCCCTTGAACTTTTCGACCCTTTGCCACATTTCAGGCTTCAAACATAAAGATATAAAACTGTAATTTTTTTTGAAGAATCAACAACAAGTGGGACACAATCATGAAGTGGAACAGAATTTATTGGATATTTAAAACTTTTTTAACAAATACTTAAAAATTGGGCGTGCAAAATTATTCAGCCCCTTTACTTTCAGTGCAGCAAACTATCTCCAGAAGTTCAGTGAGGATCTATGAATGATCCAATGTTGACTTAATTGACTAATGATGATAAATAGAATCCACCTGTGTGTAATCAAGTCTCTGTATAAATGCACCTGCACTGTGATAGTCTCAGAGGTCCGTTTAAAGCGCAGAGAGCATCCTGAAGAACAAGGAACACACCAGGCAGGTCTGAGATACTGTTGTGGAGAAGTTTAAAGCCGGATTTGGATACAAAAAGATTTCCCAAGCTTTAAACATCCCAAGGAGCACTGTGCAAGCGATAATATTGAAATGGAAGGAGTATCAGACCACTGCAAATCTACGAAGACCTGGCCGTCCCTCTAAACTTTCAGCTTATACAAGGAGAAGACTGATCAGAGATGCAGCCAAGAGGCCCATGATCACTCTGGATGAACTGCAGAGATCTACAGCTGAGGTGGGAGACTCTGTCCATAGGACAACAATCAGTCGTATACGGCACAAATCTGGCCTTTATGGAAGAGTGGCAAGAAGAAAGCCATTTCTTAAAGATATCCATAAAAAGGTGTTGTTTAAAGTTTGCCACAAGCCAAATTGGGAGACACACCAAACACGTGGAAGAAGGTGCTTTGGTCAGATGAAACCAAAATCAAACTTTTTGGCAACAATGCAAAACGTAAGGTTTGGCGTAAAAGCAACACAGCTCATCACCCTGAACACACCATCCCCACTGTCAAACATGGCGGTGGCAGCATCATGGTTTTGGCCTGCTTTTCTTCAGCAGGGACAGGGAAGATAGTTAAAATTGATGGGAAGATGGATGGAGCCAAATACAGGACCATTCTGGAAGAAAACCTGATGGAGTCTGCAAAAGACCTGAGATTGGGTCGGAGATTTGTCTTCCAACAAGACAATGATCCAAAACATAAATCAAAATCTACAATGGAATGGTTCACAAATAAACATATCCAGGTGTTTAGAATGGCCAAGTCAAAGTCCAGACCTGAATCCAATTGAGAATCTGTGGAAAGAACTGAAAACTGCTGTTCATAAACGCTCTCCATTCAACCTCACTGAGCTCGAGCTGTTTTGCAAGGAGGAATGGGCAAAAATGTCAGTGTCTCAATGAGCAAAACTGATAGAGACATACCCCAAGCGACTTACAGCTGTAATTGCAGCAAAAGGTGGCGCTACAAAGTATTAACTTAAGGGGGCTGAATAATTTTGCATGCCCAATTTTTCAGTTTTTTATTTGTTAAAAAAGTTTGAAATATCCAATACATTTCGTTCCACTTCATGATTGCGTCCCACTTGTTGTTGATTCTTCAAAAAAAAAATTACAGTTTTATATCTTTATGTTTGAAGCCTGAAATGTGGCAAAGGGTCGAAAAGTTCAAGGGGGCCGAATACTTTCGCAATGCACAGCTTGTGACGTCAGGTCACTATAAAAGAGCTGTCAAAGTATTGCTGCAGCAGGCTACAAACATTGCACAAATGCACTACTTTACAGGCACATTAAGGGGGCCCCCCAGGCACAATATTTAAAGGAATTTTTAATTTTTATTGTTTCACTTTAAGCATTATTAAAATCACTGCTCCTGTAAAAACGATTGTTTTAAAAAAAATTGCATTGATTCATGTCCCCCAGTTATGGCCAATAACTTGCATTTAAGACTTTAAAATTAGGACCCTTGATTTTTCATGTTCGTGTCCCATAGACTTTAATGGAGTTTGCATGTTCGCTAGAACATTTCCCCTGTTCGAGATGTTCTGTGCGAACCGAATAGGGGGGGCGTTCGGCTCATCACTACTGGAAATCCATTCCAAAGCACCTTTCAGCTCTGCATAGCCATTCTAAATCAAAATCTGCATATGAAATATATGTATGCTAAAGTGCATTATACCTTACAAAAGTTCTTTACTCACTGGACCCCTTGATCACAAGACCCCAGAAGTAGTTGGATCCCACATAAAAACAATGCACACTTTCATCCATTATTCTATGGGCCCTACTCCCAGCAAAGCATACTACTAACACTATGCTCTATGGTACTAGCAACCCACCTTGCATGTTGAGAATCCCATCTGTTCCGTTGTGTCCTCTCGTAGGGCCCCACCTTTTTTCTACAACTCTACAAGAGAACATTCCCTATACTAGCTAAATTGTAACCTCTTTGGTACCCATGTTTCAGATCATATCGCTCCTCGACATATGGGTCATATACCCGCTGTTAATGTGTATGTTTGGAGCTCTTTCCAATTCTGTTGTCTCCTTTTTTCTTTTTTTTTTTTTCTTTCTAAACTGCACTCAGTTCCCCCTTTACTAGGGCTTGATATCTTCTGAAATGGTTTTAAGTACCTTATTGTCATATGTGGCAACAAAATCTATGCCCTTTTTTTCCCCTTGAAGCAATATTTGAAAAGGACTACTTTGTATCTGAATAAAAGATGATTATCCTATTTAGCACCTTAGGTGCTATCTTTGAAATGGTGGACATCATCAGCTGTTATTTTAATTCTTTACACCTTATCTCTCCAATTTAATATTGTTACTTTGTTTAAAACATATAAAAACTCAAAGGCAAAAAATGTAATTTAATACTTTATATTGTAGCTTACCAATTCTTAAATGTCCTAATTCTATTAGTTTTCCTTTTTTTTAGCCTTTTTTTCTACCTGGGGACCTGGCCATAGATGTTTTTTTTTTTTTTCTCTGTGTTTTTGTTTTTTTGCTGGTGGATGAAGGAATCCTCCCTCTAATGCTATTGCATTCTGTCAGTGGGAACACCATCACTGTCAGAATACACTATTTAGCATTGCAGCCATTAGCTGCATGTGCTGATCAAGTGAAAAATTTCAACAGTTCCATTTGAGAGGAGCTCATAATATTGACTTCTTTGGAGCAGGAACAGCCATAGATAGATTGAAATTCAGCCACACCCTGCTGAATCATCAGAATTTCAATCAATATGACCAGCTTTAGTTTGTTATTTTTCAACTTCATGTATCAGACCAAGTTGTCCAGCAAAGGTGGCAGCTAGTTTGTTGAGACAAGCCATTTACCACTGACAAGGGGGCCTACTATGGTCAGCTTTTATACATTTATATAAAACCTAAAAATATTGTTGCTGTAACTGCCTAAAAATTGTTGGCTGGAGTTCACATTTAATTTGTCAGTAAACTCTACCTAAATTTGCTAGTGCATCCAACACTACCCTCTTCCTAGAGTGGCAATGCTGCTGCCCAAGGGTCCAAATGGTGGTTTTCTTGCTCCTCCATCTAGAATGGAGCTACCCAAGAAAGTGTAATATTGGCCAGATTGCCGAATAAAATAATAAAAAAAACAACAACATGAAAATAAGAAACTTAATTCAACTGCCACATTTAAAGGTTGGACAGCTGCAATATATTATATTTTTGAATTTGGGTTTAGATACGCTTTAACTTAAAGGATAAGTCCAGTTAAAAACTAACGCTAAACCTGCTCTTTACCACATTCTAAGACTATTCTATCTAACCCTGTAAAGCAAAAATCACTGTACTTACCTTTTCTACACCTAATCCAGTCTGGTCCCACGCTGAGCTGTCAGCAGCGGCTTCAGCGTGACGGTGGGTGCAGGAGAGGTGCTCGACAATGGAAGCCCCCTAGTAAGTCTATAGGTGATGTCACTTCCCATTCATTTCACAGACGCTGTCGATCCTCTCCTGCACAGAGCTTCCATTGCTGGAGACCGGACCGGATCAGGTGTAGAAAAGGTAAGTTCAGTGATTTTTGCTTTACAGGGTTAGATAGATTTGTCTTGGAATGTGGCAAAGAGCAAGTTTAGCATTAGTAAGTTTTTGACTGGACTTATCCTTTAATAGCTAAACCCCAAATAGATGATTTTTAGTTTGCTAAAATGCTGTTTATCGTAAACATTCACCATGTTTTTTTTTTTTTTTTTTCTTTTTAAGGATACTCTATGAAATTCATAATGATTGTCATAGACACTTATTAAAAATCTGTTAGGCAGTAGTGTGACAAATGGCGCAACTTGCATTACATACAATGCATACAGTTCATATACATGTTGGTAAGGTGTACAAAAGTCTGTGGTAGAATTGTCTCGTACCAAATTTTTTTCTGTTTCACAATACATGTGCAACACTATTTGCTCCAACATGAAAGCGGTCTATTTTATTTCAAATTTTCTTATCACCAACATGGTTGCATTTCTTTATAAATTTGTTGCAACAATAGGGACAGACAGTAAAAGTGTTGCATATAAAAACTACATGTATTTGTTGCACATGCTAGTACTAACAAGGAAAATATCAGCCTGGTTACATAAATATGGAGTAAGATCTTCACAATAATGTTCACAATTACAGTAACTGTATAAAACATATCCGTTTCATAGAGTAAAGAACTGGAGCAGTGACAGTCTCTGGTGTACTCTTTTTTTAACATAGATATATGCTAAAATTTGTTGTCAAGATGTTCGCATATATTGAGTAAGGTACAACGTAATTACAACTGTAAGCTAGGGAGGTCCTGAAATTAATGTAAGATTAGAATTTAATTATAGGTTCCAATTTTTATGGATTTTTAGGGGACTGTTCCTATTCCTCCCGAGAGGCTATCGGATATTCCCTGGATCAAATTTACCTATAAATGTTAGTACCCAGTTATATTATGTACATTTAGGAAAGAATCCTAAAGCAATCTACTGAGCTGGCCAGAACCAGCTCTTGAGGGAGTCTATTCCACATTTTCACATTTCTTACTGTGAAGAAACCTTTCTATATTTGGAGATTACATTTATTTTCCTCTAGACATAGAGTGCCCCCTTGTCCTCTGTGATGACCTTAAATTGAATACCTCAACACCAAGTTCACTATTTGAAGCCCTTATGTATTTGTAAATGTTGATCAACCCCCCCCCCCTTAATCTCCTCTTCTCAAGAGAGAATAAATTCAGTTCCTCTAATCTATCCTCATAGCTTAGCTCCTCCATGCTTCTTATCAGTTTGGTTGCCCTTCTCTGCACTTTCTCTAGTTCCCCAATGTCCTTTTTGATAACTGGTGCCCAAAACTCAACTGCTTATTCCAGATGAGGTCTTACTAATGATCTGTACTTACCGATATCTTTCTCTCTGGAGTCCATGCCTCTCTTAATACAAGAAAGGACTTTGCTCGCTTTGGAAACTGCAGCTTATCATTGCATGCTGCTATTAAGCTTATAATCTACCAAAACCCCCAGATCCTTCTTCACCATTGATTCCCCCCAGTTGTGCTCCCTCTCATTTCCCTTAAATAATGTCTACAAGAGGTAACTAATTACAACTTATTCAGAATCTAAATTTTCACTAAGGTTTGCTAATACGGGGTTCTCTTATAAGGATCAGGTATCCGAGAGGACAATTTAAAAATCATTTTAGGCATGAAGATGAACAAAACCCCAAACAGTCTATGCTTTCTGAAAGCAGATGCCCTAGAGAATAAAATAGTGGTAGTTCCAATTTGTTATGTCGCAGAATATTTGTGCAACTGTTTATCAAGCGCAACAAATGCAAGCAAGTTAATTTTAAGGCACATAAATGCAAATATAAATGATGAGGTTGCACCAAGTGAACAGATACCCAACATGTCAAGCTTTAAACTTGCACACACACCCACAAAACAGAAACCTTTGGTACCCTATATTTTGCATAGGTGACACTTTAAAAACTCATGTCATGTCCTGACTGCAGGTCATCGGTTTAGAGTTAACTATAAATAATGGCCCTAGAATTGTCGCTCCCATTCCAGTGTGGCACGATGTAGCGTGCATCACAGGTAAAGTTACATGTACACACCCCCCAATGGGTACATTTGCGTTTGTGTGTACGTACACATGGGGGCAGGGCAGGCTCAAAAACTTAAATGCTTGGGTGTTACTTTATTTTTTTTACTTTCTTTTCTTACTTTTTTCTAAAACAAAAAAGTCCCCTATGTGATATAATATTTAATCTCTTTAACAAGAAAGCAGGTGTCTTTTAGACTCCTGATGTCCCATCTGCCTTCCATTGAAGCTAATAAAGTTCAGATCAAAAGCGCCAACAGAAACGTCACTTCTGGGTTCATTCTAGCTAGGGGAGATCAGCAAACTGATGTTTGCTGATCTCCAACCCCTCCACCTGGCAACACTCACAATGAGTGTCCCGCACCAGCAGGGGGGGGGGGGGGGGAAGCAGAGTCCAGGAAGCATGGTGGGGGGGGGGCAGTAAAAGGGAAAAGTACTCTGGTTTAAAAAAAAAAAATATATATATATTCAATATGTATTCTTAATTCAAAAATGTGCATTCTATTGCACTCAGACTCCTTCAAATCTCTAAGTTTTGGTGCTGTGATCTGCCTTCCTGTTATATACATTGGGACCTTCATGGTCTCACTGTATGTGGGAGTGGAGCCATCCTCCCTTGCTCACTTTTGAGGATTTGTAGTTTGCATAGAACAGTACACATGACCACAACTAATGAGGCCACAGAGAATGTTAAAAGGAAACAAAAAAGCACAGTAACAAACAATTTCATGAATAATAGATTACAGGTCCATTAAAATAGAATTCCATTCTCATCCTAACTACTCTTAAAAATATCCCCTGCCCACTCCTAACACCTATGCTGAGTAACTGTAAGACCACCTGGGACTGTAACTCAAGATCTAGCGGACCAATGAACAACTCACCAGGTGTACCTAGGAGCAGATCCTCACAGCTGAGGGAGCAGTGTGACCGCAACGGAGGTGTGCCAGAGTCGCAGGGTCTAAAGAGCCACCTGGTCTTCACTAGAGAGCCACTAAAGGTGTGGATGTTGCGCTGTGAGGCAGCCCTCTAGCACACCTGTGTGGTAAAAGTGCAACCAAATAGCATACTGGAAGGACAGGGGATACACACAGAGACTATACTGAGAGAGACACACACAGCAACAGGAAATGAAGGGATCCATGGACAGAAACCAAAGGGATAATAACTCCACAGCCAAAGGAAAACACTGAGAACAAAGACAGGATCAAATGACACAAAGAATAAGGGAATATTCAGAAACCGCAAACGCCAGAGGAAAAGGAGGGTCAGCACAGGTGGCATGCAATATGCCTTCCTTTCTCATAGCCTTCGGGAAAGGATACATCACCAGGTACTGAAGGTGGAACTCTGAAGCTTCTCATCTAAATGCTAAATTAAAATGCTAAATCTCACCTGATTTTGGAGGATTTAAACCTATATTTAAACTGTAAACAGTATTGGCCTTTGGCAGCTCTAGCATGCACACTAGCGCAGGAAGGACAGAAAGACAATCCATGTGGTAATTAAAAATGCTGAAATTTAAAATGATTTTTTCGCTATGTGCCTGGAGTTCAGTTTTAAGCATTTAGCTTAAAAATGCTATTTCTAACTTTTCTTTGTAGAAATATTTGTATTTAAGCTTATTAGGTTTTTAAACCTTGTGTATAATTTTCATGAACAATTTGTTTATGCTGCTGAGTTTTTAGCACTTAACCAGTCCCAAGTCTGTTTTAGATTTCTTTTTAAGTTCTCAGTTAGGATACCTGACTGTAATAAAGCATATATATATATATATATATATATATATATATGTGTCCATCAAAGGAAATTGATAGAATATATTTGCTGTTTGGTAGAACTGATCTGCCTGAAGATAAATCCCTAATGGAGATGTGCTCTTGCATAATACATTAAAATCATAATTTCTAATAATTCCTGACATGCTTTGAATAGGAAATCCCAGCGTGTTTTGTCTGAGTGTGCAGGAGAGCTACTTTAGTTAATTCACTATGAAGTAGCAGATCCAATCTGGGCACCATTTTAGTCTCCATGTGACCTCCATCCCCTGCGCATCAGGTATAAGTATGAGATAAAAGGAACCTCTTCTAGGATTGATTGTGTCTGCCGTCTAACACATGCATAATTCATATTTTTGATTACTGGTCTTTCTTATGGTTAATTTTTTTACCCAAGTCACATTTGTTATCAGCCTTGGTGACAATGTATAGACTGTATTTCTCATGCCTTGCTTTATTCAGACACAACAGCAAGATATTAATAGTTATTAACAAGGCAATTTACAATTCATTGTTGCCAAAATGTATTAGCTTAGTAATAAAAACTGTAATCAAAGTGGTTTGTTGGCTGATATGGACATATCTTTAGCACTTCCCCAATAATAACATGAAGCATAATTCTGAATTGAAATCAGGGTATATTTTAAGTGTTATTTCTTTTAGAGTTTTTAATCCCTAAGAATTATTGCCTGCATGATGACATTGGCACCTACAAAAATAGACCAGTCTGTGATGAAGGGAGAGCTCTGAACTGATAGAGTGTGATGGTTCCACAATAGTTTTACAATTTTTTTTTTCTAAATGTCAGTAGATGTCATTGTTTTTTGTTTAATTCATGCTTACCTTGCCAGAGCTTCCCTGCTGTTCCTTAAGAAACTACTAGAGAAAGTGGTGACCATATTTCCTCTGTCATGTGTCATGGAAAAAGGATACATACTACCCCTTACTCAGAAGCACCAGGCATTGTTGCCTGCGATAGAGAAGGAATGGCTTTCAAGGTTTTATTGGGGGGGGGGTAGCCTGGCGGTGTAACAGTATGGCTGTATGATCTACGGTGCCGCATCCACAAATGCCTGGATGCCGACTTCCTTCAGCCCTGTGACACCTGAGGATGTCTGTAAGCTCCACCGCCAGCCGATTGGCAGGATATACACAAGCGTGGTGCTTCACAGACTACTTCCACAGGCTCAACAACATGGTGACTGTGACAGAAGTCACTTTGGCTTGGGGGCTCGTGGAACCTAGATTACTTTAGCGAGGTCAGGAAACTCCTTGTCTAGCTTCCCTGGCCCCTCTTATGTGTAAGTCACCCTGTGTCTATTAGGGGCACAGGGTGACCAAGAACCCTTGTCAGGTCTGCACTAATCAGACTCGCTGTACAACCACACCGGACTCAGCATTTCGTGTTACCTTGGTTATCCTGGGTTCTGTATGTGTAGTTTGTGTTGAAAGAGTGAAGGGCCTTTTTCACTTGGGACAATAATATTTCTGGACAATGTCCCTCAAAAGATATATAGAGATAGACAATTTGACTTTTCAGATTGCTAGAATATTGCAGGAGTGTCTCACAGACCCTTGCTAGATAGTGAAGTGGGTGGGGTTTGTTATTGTTAAGTACCTGTATTCCAATGCTCTATTTTTTCTGTCTGCCTTAAGATCAACCTATTATGGGATGTATATGTGTATGTGGATTGGCTGCTAAGGGGGAGGGGGGGTTGTGCCACAGTGTATATATCTTTGTGCCTGGTTTTGAATAAACTGTTTTATTCTAGTTGACTCCAAAACTGGTACTGTCTAGTTCTTGGAGTAACTATAGTCAGATTCACAGATCTCGTGTTCCAGAGCTTAGGAAGCAGTTTCTTGGCGGAGATACCCAGTCGGGGTTTCCAGAGTTCATCACATTTGGTGGCAAGTGGTGGGATACTTTCTGCAGTCTGGGACATCCAAACCTATACCTGGATACAAGATCGGGATAGCGGACTTTGGTCACCCGAATGAAGATATGGACCTGGTGTCAGAGTGCTAGGGGGTGCTGCAGATCACCATTTCTGTATACCCCAGGACGGTGTCTGCAGATCAATACCTGGAGCTCAGGCAGCATATTCATGTGGAACTCTGAAATGGAGCCCTCCAGCTTGCTGGTATATACCAGGGCAAATGCTTTCCAACCCCAGGGCAATGAGCCAGTGACCAACGGGAGTTGTGGATGGCATTCCTGCGAGAGCGGTCCCAGGAGCAATGGGTATCCCAGTTGGACAGGCTGGTCCAGCAGGAGATGGACCTGGACAATCAGTATTGGGCTCTGCAATGGCACGCAGAGCAGAAATATTTAGGAGAGACATCATAATGCTCTCCGGAGGGATATGACTTTGGTGGCCCTGGATTGATGTGGGAGAGCCTTACAGATGTGTTTGTGTTTGGTGATGAAGGGGAACCTACCCTTGAGGACCTGCGAAAATACAGAGAGGCTATGCTCGGTCTTGCAGGGGTCTCAGAGCTTAAACCTGATCTAGAACACTTGCTAAGGAAAGAACAGCATCTGGAAAGGGCATACAGGAAAATGCTAGAATACGTTCAGCAGCATGCCTTAGATTCGGCAGCGGAAACTCCGGAGATTGCTGTTCCCAAAGCTGAAGTGCTGACTACAGGCAGAGCTCTGCTAGCCTCTGCCCAGCACCGATAACCTCTTCTGGGTTCCACAGACAGGAGATGGTGAATCTCGATCCCCAGACACCACCAGAGACTGTGGATTTAATAGATTTATCTGTTGAGGAGGAACAACCCAGCAGAAGAGCTGACTTCAGAGCATGGCACTGTTGACCTCTGCATACAACAATCGGCGGCCCTAAAGGATTTTTGCAAGGCCACTGACATTTCAGTTTACTTCCAAGTGGAAGAGCTGGCAGTTGGGCAGAATGGTAATGGCCTCTGCCCACAACAATCAACCCTGCAGGAGCTCCAGGGTGAGAATGCAATCGGCACCTCACAACTGCAGCTTGAGCTGATATAAGTGGATGGGACTGCGGTATTCACTGACAGCAATCCAGCAGAAGAGCTAGCAACAGAGCAGAGTGCTGCTGGCTTCTGCTCCCACCTAACTGAAGATGGATTTCCTGTGGTAGTGGATAAGACTTTGGTTTCCACTAACACAACCCCAGAAAAAGGTCTGTCATTGGGACAGGAGGATGTCACCCTTGTTGTACAAACACTGGCAGATTTTCATCGAGAAAAAGTGTATGAGTCTACGGTCTCTACCTGGATACCCCAGGCTCAGATCCCCAGCAGCATGATAGAGTGAGCCCAGCCACTCTGTCATCTCTCCAGCTGCTAAATGGACTCCAGGGAGAAGGTCCAGTCCACACTTCTCCCCAGCAGGGGTTATGTTCTTCGAGAGAGGCAGATGTTGGCTGGGTAACGATCTGTTCGGGACAATTTGTTTGGTGTACTGTGTGGGTGCAGACATTGGGGGACTGGAACTATGGACTAACTTCATAGTCAACCCGTTTGGGGTCTCCTTCTGTGTTAGTCTCCTGCCGAAAGGGGAAATATGTGACAGGAGTCACTTTGGCGGGGGGGTTCATGGAACCCAGATTACTTTAGAGGTCAGGAAACTCCTTGTCCAGCTTCCCTGGCCCCTCTTATGTGTAAATCACCCTGTGTCTATTAGGGGCTCAGGGAGATCAAGAACCCCAGTTGGGTCTGCACTAATCAGACTCGCTGTACAACCACACCGGACTCAGTGTTTCGTGTTACCGCTGTTATCCTGGGTTCTATATGTGTGGTTTGTGTTGAAAGAGTGAAGGGCCTTTTTCACTTGGGACAATAATATTTCTGGACAATGTCCCTCAAGAGATATATAGAGATAGACAATATGACTTTTTCAGATTGCTAGAATATTGCAGGAATGTCTCACAGACCCTTGCTAGATAGTGAGGTGGGGCGGGGTTTGTTATTGTTAAGTACCTGTATTCCATTGCTCTATTGTTTCTGTCTGCCTTAAAGCAGAGTTCCGGCCACAAAATCGATTTTGGGCCATCCGCTTGCTTTTGGTCACCTGAAAAAGAAATGGATAGTTAGGATTTTTTTTTGTTTACTTACCTTGTTGTTGAAGAAAAATATACTCACCTTTCTTCCACTTCCTCCCTCTGCGGCCGCATCCCCACGCCGTCACTTCCTCTTTGCATTGATTTCTGGGAGCTGAACGTCATCGCTCCCAGGAATCAATGCGCCTGCACCGGCCCCGCTCGTCAGTTCCCGTGCGGGCGCATCATTACTTGCTAAACAGCTTCTGGGCATGCTCCGAGGCTGTGGAGGGATGATGCGCCCGCACCTGAAGTGGACGCAGAAGAGGACGCACTGGCTTCAGCTGCCCACATCCAAGATGGCAGCGCTGAAGAATAAATTTTCAAGGTAAGTATTTCTTCTAAAAGATAAGTGCGACCCGGGACAGGACAGAGGCTATCCATTGTGGAATGTACTAGCCCTGAATATCCCGGGGGTATTTTTATATATGTGTATGTGGATTGGCTGCTAAGGGGGAGGGGGGGATTGTCCCACAGTGTATATATCTCTGTGCCTGTTTTTGAAACAGTTTTATTCTGGTTAACTCCAAAACTGGTACTATAGTCAGATTCACGGATCTCGTGTTCCAGAGCTTAGGAAGCAGCTTCTTGGTGGAGAAACCCATTCGGGGTTTCCAGAGTCCATCACAGTGACCTCAGCAGATGGAGAGGGGAGGGAGATGGAGTCTGCCCCCTCCACACAGCAACACTCGGAGCGCTTCAGGCACACAGATCCTTGCTGCTGATCCAGCTCTACAAAAGGAGGATGAGGGCTCCCAAAAGAGACCTGCTATCTCGCCTGCTACTTCCCCATCATCAAAAGGGCCAGTGAGCAAGGAGCAACTGGCTCTCGATGAGGACAGTACTGTTAGTATAATACAGTCCATAGCTGCATCCCCAGCCACTGATCAACCTGCCTCAGAATTTACCATTAAGGAGATACTGTTATCCCTTAAAAATGATCTACAGGCAGACCTAAATAAAAACCTATCCTCTTTACAGTCACACATAGAGCATGTGAAGGAAAGTATTGATGCCGTTGAGAGATCACTAGGTGAACACGCAGATGCCTATAATAGCCTTTCAGAAGAATTTCAGCGGCATGACACTGACATACACTGGTTGAAATCCAAAGTCGCAGACCATAAGGATCGATTCGAATGAAATAACCTTAACCTATCACAAATTCAGAGCTAATTCTGTACCTACAACAACTCCAACAACTACAACAACAACAAAATCGGTTTTAATTGACAGCCCAGTTACCCCTACAAAAAAGACTCCTCTTGGTAAGTACCTACATCTGAAGATTATGATATACTGTATAACTTGCATAATATGAATCTTACTCTGAATATGTTTTTCATGTATAGCATACTTAATGCAATCTATATTTATATAGGTACAGTTAGTGCATTGAGCTCTGGTTGACCCCTGAAAAAGGGTTTTCATACCCGAAACGCGTAGGGTCCTGTCCGGTTCTTTCCACCAATGGTGCCTAGGAGTCTTCTGTATGGATACTGGTCTGTCCTTGCATGCAGGTTTTAAATGTCACATATATCTAGTTGTTGCTATATATATATATGTCTATGTATGATTTTCTTTTGATTTCTTTTGTAATAAAATTGTAATTTGTCTATATACGGTTGTAATATTTTTTCAGTGTCTTAGTGGCATTTAAAGTCCCAAAACCATTGGGGATACCCTTTTTGTATTGAGAATTTTTTTGTCAAAGACATGTAGCTAAATATATTTTGGCCTAAATATATGACAAAAATTGAATATATTGGATATTTTTTAACTGTCAAATTAGAAAATGTAAATTTTTCGCAAAATTTTCGCTCATTTTTTATTAATATTGCAAAAAATAAAAAGCGCAAAGATGATAAAATACCACCAAAAGGAAGCTCTGTTTGTGGGAAAAAGACGTCAATTTTGTTTGGGTACAGCGCAATTGTCAGTTAAATTCGCGCAGTGCCAAGTTGAAAAAAGAGGCCTGGTCATTAAGCAGGAAAATCCTCCGGTCTTAAAGTTGTTAAACAGCCAGTGTCCTAAAAATCAGAACACACTGAGGTGTTTTAAGTGACTGTGGTGTCAGAAACATAACAGGCACATTAACACATCTTGAGAAAATGCAAATATTTAATAACTTAAAAAAGTAAAGTCATTTCGAGTCATATGTCTCAAGTCAAAATCAAGTCTCAAGTCTTTTATTAATTTTAGTCAAGCAAGTCTCAAGTACTCAAACTGGTGACTTAAGTCTGACTTAAGTCAAGTCATGTGACTCAAGTCCCCCACCTCTGGCGATAACACCAAACTTAACACACCTGCTCCCTATTAACACCTGAGACCTTGTTACACTAACGAGTCACATGACAACAGGGATGGAAAATGGTTAATTGGGCCCAATTTGGAAATTTTCACTTAGGGTGTACTCACTTTTGTTGCCAGATGTTTAGACATTAATGGCTGTGTATTTTGAGGGGACAGCAAATTTACACTGTTATACAAGCTGTACACTCACTACTTTACATTGTAGCAAAGTGTAATTTCTTCAGTGCTGTCACATGTAAAGATATAATAAAATCGTTAGAAAAATGTGAGGGGTGTACTCACTTTTGTGAGATACTGTAGTATCCGTTATTTTTCATAGCTAAAAAGTGTACAACGCCAAATATAAATGATAACATATAGTAAGAACTCAATAAAGACCAAAGTCCATAAAGTCCATAAACGGGTGCATGAAGTCTATAGTGAGTAAAAAGAGGAAATCCAACACTATAAGCTTATATCTCAGATCTTGGAGAAACCACGTGTTCTAGTAAAGGATGTCTCCTTCCTGGAATGTTTGACCCCCGGTCAAGAGAGGTCAAACGGGCATAGATCAAAGAGCTGGAAACCCAGAGTACGCGGTATCCCCAATGATAGCTGGCACCAGGTCAATCACACTCGGTCCTTGTATGGTGTTATTCCCAAATGAATCCACATCTCCTAAGTTCCTTCACATAGATGGTTAAGGTTGCCCCTCCAAAAACAAATGGAACTCTGATGGTAAAGTACGTTTGGTTTATTTAAAATCAGCAAAAACAAAGTAAACTACTCACATGTATGTATATGACACAAACATAAATTTCAAGATGGCCGTGGCTAGGGGCGTGTCTGCGTGCGGGCCGTTGTACTGACGCGTTTCGTCATTACATAAGACATTATTTTTCATACAATTGCACAATGCTCCATTTGTGTGTGACTTATCTATATAAAGTGTTACAAGTGTTGTTACACTGAATTAAATCATTTTTATTCATTGTAATCAGCAATTAAGCGCTAAGGATTATTCATGAGTAAGTTACTAACAAGATTGAGCTAAAAATCTTCTTTGCGTTTTTGGCCTTACACCGTTTGAATCCGGTTGGAAGGAAATTTTCAAAACAAAAATCCTTCCTGTGGAGGTAGGAAGAGAATAAAAAGCAACCAGATGGGAATATCCAGGATGACTAATTATATTTTCTTCTGAGAAAGGTTTTATTGGCATCATTAGCATAGATGGAATGAACTGTAATCTGAATGGGTTGGGTGGTAGCTTAGAAAAATAGGGACACAAAGGTGACTGAAATTGTCACACCAAAAGGGACATGTATATAAAGTGTGCAACTAGTCCGTTTCATTTTCAGTCCCAGATGGCAGAAATTACATTTGAAAGTTATTTGCTTACTATGGGGTACCTGTTAGCACACACTTCATACATACGTCCCTTAGTGCACATGAAATGTGCGCAAGCTGAAATATTTCTTGTTGCCCATAGTAAGAATCTTTGTTTTGTTTTCAAACCCGAACTGCAGAAATAGCAGTTGGAGAATGACTGGTTGCTATGAGAAAACATAAGTGTTTCTTATAGTAACCTTTACATGAATAAGGCACTTAGAGTCTTATTCAGTAACTGAAAAGCACGGTGCTTGCAGAATGCACAAACCATTACTCTTTCAGATTCCAGTATCACTTAAATGATAATATACAGTTTTCTCAAAGCTCTTGTTTTAAATTCTTTACTGTCTCAGGTTCCTGACTGTGTAACTGCCATCTCATCTTTCATGCCCTTTCAGTTTAATAAACCTAATATGGCTAAAAGAAGGTATCATCATTTTGCCATCTATCTGCTTCCCAGTCTGAAATAGCAATTGCTATTGATATCACCCTCATAACCCAAGTTACCCATTGCTTAAGCATATTATTTGATTCTGTTATCATTTAAACCTCACCTTTCCTCATTGAACATCTCATGCATGATACAGCTAAAAGCCTCTGCCATATCTGAGATCTGATGGTGAAGTCTATAGCCTACACAAGATGTCACCACACTGTTTTACCCTGAGTTCTGCTGAGACTCTCACGCCTCTCATCACCCTGTTAAAATGTTTTTTCCATATGTTAGTCTCACCATTGGCTGTCGGTTTTCCAGATAGTACAGTTCAAACTGTGACCTACAAAGTTTTCACACCTGAACCCCTATACATTTCCTCACTTGCTTACCAATGTTACCTTAAATGCAGCCTCTGATCTGCATGTCTATTATGTCTCTTATGTCTACATAAAAGGCTTCTTACCTCCCTGTTTGCATTCTTCTTTTGTGTGTACCCTAAGTTGCACACAAGCAACTCTGGGTAAAATCCTGACATCTGTTTAGTGCAGAAATGAATGAACTCCCATTCACATGGGGGGTTACATCATCCTAGACAAGCCAATCAAGATGGCATAAAATGAGTAGATATGTCGCCTTTTGCAAAGGGGAGTATATTTCCAATTTACATTCTCATGTGATTTTTAATTTCTTTAAAATTTACCTCAGTATTTTTCAGCCCTTTAAAGTAAAGTAAACTTATCATGAGGGAAACATGGAGGATGCCACTGTTGACCTCCTTTTGAAACTGTTAGTTGCCTAGCTGTTATGCTGACCCCTCTGATATTTTCTAAATCGTTACCCAGAACAAATATGCCTATCTGGAAAATTTTTATTTGCCTACTTTTTGCATGTCACTGTATCAAAGAATTGAATAGGGGTATCAACGTGACAGCTAGCCAATTAGCATTTTCAGAAGGATAGAATTCCAACCTGTCTATGGCCCAGCTGGTTGTACTGAAGTCGATCCACCGATTGACCTCAGTACAACCAGCCTGTTTAGTTCTTTTCACCCAATCACTGCCAGCAGTGATCATTGTATTCTGCCAGTTGGGGAAGGCTCCCGTGCTCCCTACCGGCAGACTACAATAGCACTGCAGGAGAGATTTCCCATTAACACTGACTGTGTTGGTGGAGGAATCAAGCAATTTTCTTTCCTTCATCGCATGGTTGAAGGAAATAAAATTGCATAAGGTATGGCTGTATGTATGTATGTATATTACTGCATGTGTCTTGCTACACAGCTGGCTCTGTAGTTAGTGGTCTTCTCTTACAGGAACCACTATCATGAAAAAGTGAAGACTTTTTTATTCACATGTTTAAAAAGGCCTGCTTAGACAGAAATTATCTCATGCAATCTTTATTTGCTCAGCTGTCGAGTTTTTACTTTATTGTCAGGACATTCAAGAATGAAAGAAATGTGATGGTGACACTGAAGGTGGCCTTAGATGGATTGATATTCTGCTTGTTCAGCAGAGACTGGCTGAATTTTGATCTATGTGTAGCTACTGCAGTTGAACAGAAGTTAATCTACTGACCAACATCTGTTCAATTGCCCTGTCGGATAAACACCTCTTGATCAGCACTGCAGGCAATAGGCAGCAGTGCTGATAGCAGGGAAATCTCCCCTATGTCAGAATATGATAGCACAGTGGGGAGGATTCCCCCATCCACTTCAAATGTGTGGATGGGATAATCAGTTCAGTTTTTTCCTTCAGCCTATAGGCTGAAAGAAAAAACGAAACCAGGTTTGGCTAGCTTAAGTGGAAGACAAAGTTGGGGGCTTGCTTTGCAGGCTCAGTTTTCTTTGTTCAAGGGCCTGTCTCTTTAACTATCTGTGCTTTGTCCCTGATTATACTGATTGTTTCTTTTTTTTGTACACTGCATTCACTTCCTTCCAGGAACAACATAAAAACAAGCTGACTAGATTAGTTAGGTGGTAGCTGGATCATGTGAGCACTAGGTTTTTATAAAGGAATGCATCAACTCTGTGCAATAGTTAGTGCATTTCACATTCACCATCTTCTTACCTCCTGACAAGTGTTATTTTCTGATCAGTTAGAAACACACTGCAGACAGCAGCAAAGCATAGGGAAATTAGTATCATTATTTTATGATTAATATTATACAGCATTTATATAGCGCCAACAGTTTATGCAGCGCTTTACAATGTAGAGGGGGAATATTACAACTACAATACATTTCTATACAGAAGGAATAGGAGGGCCCTGCTCATGAACCCTAAAATCTAAGGCTAGGTTCACACATATACGAATTGGATGCGGTTTCCCCACATCCAATTTGCATGACAGGAGAGTGTAAACGGCTGTCAATAGAGAGCCAGTTCACACAGCTCCGAGGCGACCACTGTCCACATTTGGAAAGGGTCCTGTGCATCTTTGTTTCCCGATTCAGGTGCAAATTCAGGCACAAATTCGGACCTCACATTTGAATCAGTGAACAGGGATGCACCAGACCCCCTGCTGCAGCATGTGTAAACCCAGCCTAAAGGGAGGGGAAGCTGGTACAAAAGGTAATAGCTGTGGGGGGTGATCTGATGGAAGTGACTCGGCTACAGTTCTTAGGTGGAGGTGGAGTAGGCTTCCCTGAATAAGTGAGTTTTCAGGGATGGCCTAAAGGCAGACAGGGTAGGGGCTGACTGGAAATATTGGGACAGGGAGTTCCAGGGGATAGAAGAGGCTCTGGAGAAGTCCTGGAGGCGAGTATGGGAGGAGGTAACAAGGGAGCTAGAGAGCAGGAGGTCCTGGGAGGAGCGAAGAGGCCAATTTGGGCGATAGCTATAGATGAGGTTGGTGATGTAGCTGGGGGCGATATTGGGGATGGCCTTATATGCTGTGGTTAGTGTTTTGAATTTGATACGGTGGGGTAGGGGAAGCCAGTGAAGGGATTGGCAGAGAGGAGCAGCAGTCATGGATTGGTTAGTAAGATGTATTAGTCTAGCAGAAGCATTGATAATAGACTGAAGGGGGGATAGCTTGTGTATAGGTAGGCCAACGAGGAGAAAGTTGCAGTAACCAAGGAGTGAATACATTATTTTGTGTTGTCATTAAACAGGAAGGGGTGAATTCTGGAAATGTTGCGAAGATTAAGGCAGAAAGATGTATACAGTGATTGGATGTGGGGGCTGAAGTAAATGAACTGCACAGGTGGTGATGTGGTGAAATGCACTATTTTACTAGGATTATTTATCTCTTCATTGCCAACCAGCAGTGGCTGATAATCAAAGGATCTGGCCATCATCAGAATTATGTGATCAGCTTGTTTCTTGCGCACACAGTGACAGGAATGAGCAATGAAGTCAAGTTCTTGTGGGTGAGAGCACAGCCAGTTCGGAAAAAAAGTCTGCAAAGTAACCCAACAGCAGACATAAAGTAACATAATTAAAGCTAAACTCCAGAAATCATAAATATTTAACTGCTAATTTCTGTCTAGAGATTTGAAAAAGCAGATTTACTTAATCCTCTGCAATGCTAGAACAGTCCCATCAGCCTCTTCTCTCCGGCACTCCAGCAGATTACAGCCATTTGATGTAATCAAGAATATTGTAGACCCCAAAGCCCTACATTGGATATTGAAGGACAGTCCACCACAGAGAAGCAGAGGATTGGTTAAAGTGGTTGTTAACCCACTATGCTATTATCATGCTATCCCCTCTGTTATATAACGCTATGTGTCCCTGTGCCATATTAAAAAAAAATGCAGATTAAATCTTATCTCCGAGTGTCTCCTGGCGCTCACGTGGCTCCTCGGCTCTCTACTTTGCCCAGCTGACAGTTATAGCAGGCGGGGCTGAGCACTCCCGCTTAAATCAGCTGGAGAGGAGAGAGGAGAAAGAGCCGAGGAGTCAGATGAGTGCGGGTAGATGCTCTAAGTTCAGGTATAATCAGCATTTTTTTTATATAGCACAGGCACAGCGACACATAGCATCATATAACAGAGGGGATGGCATGATCATAGTATAGATATGAGACTAGCAGGAGGGGGAGATAGTGGAGTGGACGGAGCTGACAGGTAGGGAGGGGAAGGACACCTGAGAGCAGAGAGGAGAACTGCGGATGACAGAGGCATGTAAACTGACCACCGTGCCAGGGCTCAGCAGCCATGATAAACTGTGGTCAGTTTACAGGGGGGAAGGTATAGCCAGGCAGGATAAACCAGGTATTTCAGGTGATAGAAGGGGCCAAATGACAGCACAAGCACTGTGCTGTATAACATGCTTTAAGGGAACAGGATCCATTTTTTTTTTAAGTAACAAACACTTTAAGTTAAAGTCTTGCTAGACAAAACCTAGCAGTTAACCCCTTCAGTACAGGCACAGCCCCACTGCAAGGGAGAATTTTTAGGTTTCATGGAGTTGGTCTTTAGGCTAAACAATAAAGCTATATCAATTATTATTAACCACACCTTTTACAGGATCAAAAGCCAGCTACAGCTTAACATAAAGTTATAAAGTCATGTGGCTGAAAATAATTAAAGGATAAGTCCACCCTAACACTAAAATCCCTGCATCTATAGCTCTCCACAATTTTACACTAACCTATCTAGCCCTGTAAAGAAGAAATCAGTATACATACCTTTTTCTGAAGCCGATCTGACCCAATACCATGCTGAGCTGTAAGCCGCCGCTTCGCTGTGGAGGCGGGTGCAGAGGGCATGACTGACAATGGAAGCCCCATGGTAAGTCTATCGGTGACGTCACTTCCCATTAATTTCACAGCTGTTGTTGGCCATGTCCTCTGCAGAGCTTCCACTGCTGGAGATCGGATTGGATCGGCTTCAAAAAAGGTATGTATATGGATTTCTTCTTTACAGGACTAGATAGGTTAGTGTTAGATCACAGAGATGCAGGGATTTCAGTTTTAGGGTGGACTTATCCTTTAATATGGCAAATCATTTTATTTGTTTTTAACATGCCTGCATTTCAAAAGGAAAAAGGGAAAACCAGAGAACTAAGCTAATAATAAAAGCCTATTGGATAATTTAAATATATACCACCGTCTTAAAGTGTTACTAAACCTAGGACCCTGCATTCACTATATCTGGTCTACCACAGTGCACAAAACATGGAAATGCAATTATTTTAGTAAATATAAACTGCTAAATACCTTTTCTCATCAGCAGTATAAAGCAGTCCTGTGACTTGTATCAGTTGTCTGCTGAATGCTTGTGAGAGGAGTTTCCATTCTCCCCTGATACTCTGTCTGGATAGCGCTGATTGGCCCCGTGCTGATCACATGCACTTTCCCAAGAAAAAAAAAAAAACCCTCTAGCAACACACACTGAACTGAGCATATGCAGTCTGATCTTATCGCTCTGTTCTGTCAAGAGATAGGTGGGAGCCAGTTAAAGAAGAGGAGGATCCGAGAGACAGGATCACACAGCCTTACACAATGCAGAGGATTAACCTCTTAGGTCCTACAGTGTGAAGAACAAGCATACTTTACTGCATGTACAGTATTTTAACTATAAAGTAATCTGAACCTGGTTACTGCAGTTTACATAACTCCATTGCTTTTTTACCTACAATTTCTGAATAAGCCTGCATTTTATTTTGAAACCTGCAACTGGCTACAAATCTGAAATATTTTGCACTTTGCATAGTAAGTGAGGCATCAGCACTGGAAGCCAGAATACTATTAGATTTCCCTCTAGTTCATGTTAACATATTAAACCTTTGATCTACTATGAGCACAGTCAGCCCTCGTCACACTTAATATGGTCAAGGGGTGTAATTATACAACAGTGTAGGAGCTGTGATAACAATTACACCAGAAGTGTGCACTGAAGATGAGATGAGAACTCAAAGGAAAAAAAAAGAACAGAACTTTTGTGGAAACTTGGGCATTTTCTATACCAGTACATTTAGAGGTGCAGACTCTTTATTTAATCCATTAAAGATTATCTGAAGCGATGAACAGCTGCCTTTGTTTTCTTTTTTCAGACTTGGTGATCCTGCCAGTAACACACTGCCTTGCCACAGGGTGACAACAATCACTTACTGTACTGTACTGTATGTATAAAGGACCCGAGTTGACCCCTTGGACAGGTGTACAGAACATTTCCTCCTTTCCTTTTCTGCACAACAAAAGAAGGTGTTCTGTAGTCTACAGAGAGAACTGTATACACTGGTAACTGATACAATTCAAGCAGAGGTAGAAAGCATAGAACGCTATCCACTTACAGGTTTTCTGGCAGAATCAACTGTTTTTTGCACTTACATATACCATTAAAGCATTTTTTTTTATAACAGACCAAAAGGAAGCATATAAAGTTAATTTTAGGTTTTGAATACACTTTAAATTTAGGGTGTTCAACCTTCCTGGGCCATATTGGAAGAAGAGGAATTGTCTTGGGCTACACATAAAATACACTAACAATAAGGATAGCTGATGAGCAAAAGTCAGGCAGATCAGGGGGGCGAGGTGACTGAGCCCCAATATGGCTGCCTAGCCAAGGAGCACTGCCAGATTGATAGGGAAATCTGCAACATCAAAGCACAACCCCACTCCGCCAGTACTGAGAGATGTGGGAGATCACTAGCCATGCTGCGGAGGAGAAATAAGCCACCACTGCAGCCCCGTAAGCTGTCTGGCTTCTCTTCAGCCTCGAGGGGGCTCCAACAAAATGGCGGTGGCACCCAGGCCCACAGCCAAATGGGCAGGCCTCAGCCTTGCATTCTGGCAATGCTACACATAAATCTGCCTATTCACAGGCTCTTCCCATCAGCGGATCCTCATCTGCATCAACCCCCACTACAAGAAGCCCGGTCAAGTCCAAGCAATGAACGGCCCCCCAAATGTGACACTATGGGACCCAGAAATGGAGGTGAGTGGACCGCAAGCCTCACAGGGGTCTCATGCCTTTGCCACACATGACCCTTTCGCTGGTTTCCCCACATCTGGCCAGCCAGTGTCAGACACTGCATTAAAGGACATGTTAATGGCCCTCAGATCATCTTTACAAAATGATGTGATCTCTATAGTCAAAAATGCCAGCAAGAGGTTCAGAAAATAAGGGAGAGATATTGATTATGTAGAGCAGACCATAGGAGAATACTCTACTTCTTTAAAAACAATGGTGGATGCACACAGTGCATAGAATGATGAAATTCTGTGGATCAAAGATAAAATAGCTGTCCTGGAAGAAAGATCCAGGAGAAATAACCTAAAAATCAGAGGCATACCAGAAACGGTGCTTACTAACCAGCTTCCACAGTATGTTCAAGAAATGTTTTCCTCCCTTGCACCAATGTTACCGACGCTGGAGCTCACAGTGGATAGGGTACACAGAGTTCCGAAACCCTCATTCCTAGCAGATGATGTGCCTAGGGATGTCCTGCTTAGGCTGCACTTCTATCGCAAAAAAGGAAATTCTTCTAAATGCATTCCGCAAACCAGATTAGCGCCCAGACCAGTATGCATCCCTACAGCTCCTCCCCGATATTTCCAGACACACTTTTCAGCGCCAACGCAAGTTGGCCACCATAACCAAAGCTCTGCACAACCACCATATTCCACATAAATGTAAGTACTCTGAAATACTCTTTATTACCCACAATGGGGCCACTATCACAGTGTCACTCCTTGAAGAGGGTCTTCTCCATTGGGGCATTATTTCAGAATCACCACCAAACTCTACCCAAGTGGATATGCCTCCCAACCTACAAGCAAATTGACAGGTTGTGACTTACAAAAAATCTTTAAAGAAAAAAAGCTCTTGTGGTGGCTCCTGAAAAGCAGCAACCTGACACAACAAGGATTTCCCCCAGCTATAGTCACTTACGAAAATCTTTTCTATTCCCCTCATTGTTCACGAATCCTTTAAGGGATTCACTTTTCTATCCCTTCTAATCTGTCTGTTTTGTTTTCTTCTATTACAGTTTGTTCTACTTTGTGTCCTTCTACATCCTTCTGGTACAATAACAACTGCCAGAGATAACCTCTCGCTTTCCAATGATGTTCCAACAAGTATCCTTGTACTGACCCTTACATTTACACACAGGTGGCACTACCCACCCTACAGGCTAGCCAAATTCTTCCCAAATAGGAATTTACTGCACATCCTCTGGGGATGTCCAAATCTCACTAGTTTTTTGAGGCAGACGTTCTGCCTACTGTCAAAGATCACAGGAATTTTCACTACCTCTAACCCAGGCCCAGCTATTCTTACCTTAGGAATAGACAATAATCCATATCATATGAGACCGGTAGTCACACACATACTCTTGGCAGCACGCAACACCATCATCAAAAAATAAAATTCACAAGATTCTCCAAACCTGATATTGTAAATACTGTTTACAATAATTACACTTATGAAAGACTAAATGTGTTGAAAACAGCGCTTGCAATGGTGTAAATATCCAAAATTAAGTATGTGTAAATGACGTCAGTTAATAAGAAATGATACCCATAAAGTTCAATAGTGTTAAACTGGATATTAGAGGGTAAATGATATCAATTCATGAAAAATAATAACCATTAAGTGCAATAGTGCTAAAAACTAGATTTTAGGAGGTAAGTGCATAAAGTGCAATGGTGTCTAATGCAATTTTAATTTTAGAAATACAAAATACAAAAAATAATGCTAAAGTGCAAAAAGTGATAAGGAGAAAAATGTCCAAAATATGACAATTCCAATTATGTAAACAATCTCACGCCAGGTGCAGCAATACTCAGTAAAGTGCTGAAGCCAAAAAAGGTGCTATGGTGCTCCACACAGTAGAAGGTGCCTCAAAAAAACCCTTATGAGGATCCACTCACCAGAACCAAAAGGTTAATGGGCCTTAGAAGTAGATGAGCCAATGATTCTCCAACACAGTATATCCCCTTCTGGAATTACCCAAGGGACAGATGAGCCTCAGAAATAGATGGACCAATAGATCTCCAATACTGTAAATCCCTCCGGTGTCACTCAAAGGAAGGACTAGACTAATATTATCAATGTCTTTGATAACGCCCCTTGTAGGTGGCATATTGTAAGCGCTGTTTTCAACACATTTTATTTTTTCTTGTTTTTTACCTAGTGAACAGCAGCTGCAAACACATTTATTAATAATTTTAGTTCTAAGCGCGGGTTATAATAATCTCTGTACACTTATGAAAGACACTAGCAATGAATTAGATGAGCTGTAACAAATTCAACAAGATTTGGCAATCCTGGATCGACCAATAAACTACTACAAAGCATTTCCCCCTACCTGACTATACTTATATTGAAATGGCATATAAACTTACTGTATATGTTACTCTCTGTGTTGTGTACCATTTCTGTTATATTTGTTAAATTTTCATTAAAACATGTATTCATTTAAAGAGTCAGGCAAATTACAAGATAGTGATCACTGATATACTATAGATAATACACATATCTGAGTAATAAAACTTCATTTGTCTATAATATTTTTCATTATAAAAGTAAAAGTGGGCAACCCAAAACAAGTGCAATATTCGACAAACTGATGCATCATTATCTGGTCCGGTGAATGTAGTTGTAATTCCCAATGAAATCTCAAGGTGCTCATCAGATATTTTGGTTCTAACTATGCCCTTTATGTGCTCCCTTACTGAAAATAGTTGCTGACAAATATAGGGGCTGCCAAAAACTGGTGACATGAATCACAACAATGAGTGATTTTGAAGAGCGGGATTTTTTTTTGGGGAAGATAAAACTTATAAAAGTCCAGTAAAGAGACACTGTCAGCTTTTTTTCTCAGCTGCATGTGTTCACAAAGTGTAAAAGCGTTTAAAAAAAATACATTTAAGTAAATTTACAATTTTGTGTTGGGCTGCAATCATAGACCGTCTTGGGCTGCAGGTTGAACACCCCTGCTTCAACATTGTTAGATAGCTAGGAAGATTCCTTTACATTATTGTAATGCTAAAATTTGGGGAGCTTGCAATACTGGCCTCTTGTTTCGCCTTCATTTTTTAAAACGTTTACTGAAATTAGATCTTTGTTGAAAATTTTGGGTCATAAACCAGTATTTTTCTGGACTCAGCCTGTGCAGATTCATTAATGTGTAAAATGTCTTGTGATGCTTGTAAACATCTTTTTTTTTTTTTTTTCTTTTTGCGCAGTGTCCTATATTCTCAGTTTTTTTTTTGTGTTCTCGAAAAGTATAGCATTTCATAAAGCCTAATAAAAATAAGTTGGTCCCATGAGCGTGTTACTTTTAACATTATCTAATAAAGCTGGTAAGAAGGTTGTATACAAAGAAAGTTTCCAGATATTCTATGCGTTTTTATTTGATACCTGGTGGAAAATGTGAAATGCAACATCAACCAGGGCTTGTGAATTGTCTGTAGCTTAATCTAGGAATTGATCTTTAGTACTTTAAAGCATTTGTACCTTGTTTCCAAAAATAATGATAAAAAATGCAGATATTAGGTTTATTTTAATTGGAATATATTGTTTTTTTAAGGATACATTTAATAAACATGAAAACTTCACCCTGGGATTACAATCTACCTGTGCAGCTTTCCTTTTCTTTTTAGTTTTAATATTCTTCACTGGGGTACCTTTCTAGCTAAGTCCCTATTGCTCTCTATGGTCCTACCTTGGGACCTAGAGGTCGGTTTAATAAAGTGTAAAGTTAATCTTTTAATTACCTGCAAAAGACAACATTATATATCTACCAATCTAACACACTAGAATAATAATCATTATTAAAGGTGACTGTTATTTTTAACTGAGCCCTATGAGATTTAAAATTTGCAGTCGCATGGCTAAAATTAAGACCTGTGTCACTGTAGTAAAGGATAAGTTCACCTTTTAACAAAAATAATGAATTGAAAATTTATTTGCAGGTAAAAAATGTGCATTCACTTCTTTTTTGTTTTAGGAGCCTGGAAAGCATTTTACCAGCGATCAGCAGATTTCTGATCCCATTCAGGTCTCCTGCAGACTGTCAGTGTAGTCTGTCCGTCTGTACATAGTACGGCCAGGCAGTTTTACACTGACAGGAAAAATCAATGAACTACCACAGCTCTAAACAACACTCTGGTAGTTCATTGAGAACTACAAGCAGACAGCTACAAAGGATGTCGGTACTTGTTCATTGATTCACAAGCATGGCTGTGCTCTCTTTGAATTGTGGCAGCCAATATGGGGAGAAGATCCCTATCTTGCTGCTACAAGGAGGAAGGAAATGGGGGGAAAGGGGTCTGATGCTGAACATGTTATACCCTAAATATGTGTATAACATATTCGGAAAGCTGAAGCTATTTGAATTTTACCTATTCTCTTTTACAAAATAACTTGTGGGTGGTTAGATGTACCAAATTAAGTGATCATAGGTTTACTTTACTGCACTTCTGAGTAAATCTGTCTTACAAACTGCTAAAAGGGGGGCAAATTGTTACTTTCTTGAACTACCACTTTTTTAGACTCTTTGGCATATGAAAGGGAGGTCACACTATAGTAAGCAGCTTTAGGGCCCGTTCATATCAATTGCAGTTCAGGAAATACACATTTTCCACACTGCAGGGAAATGTGCTACTCTCGTTAGATGTGTGCAGATGCCATCAATTATTAATAGCACCCCAAATGCATCTAGTGAACACACATAGGTTGTGGCCACCAAACCACATGGTACCGCAATAACATGCGGGTTGGTGCAGCACAATTTTAAAAGCCTGCCATACATTTTGTGCATTGCGGCGCTTTTGGCAGCCCATTGAAGTGAATGAGCTGTCAAAAACGTGCCACGTGGGAATGTACATCTAGGTGTAAATCAGCCTCTCGTTGAAGTGCTGTGAAAAGCCTAATGAACCAAAGAAATAAACTTTACAATAGTAATCCAGAATTCAGGAATATTAAATGACAACTTCATCTATATATAAACATTTTTCATTTGCCTTCACATACTTCTTAGCAATGTTCTTTATATAATTGCATACCTAATAACAACTTGTGGTTTTATACTTTGCACATTGCTCCAGGGCTGTCACAGTGTGAACCCCTTTGGCTGCTCTTCCTGCTTTGTTAAAGGGGCATGCTCCAGGAGATGCAATTTATCCTGAAAAAAACTGTCATTTCCTGGTGCACGATCCCCCAGTGTTTGTGCAATTTAGCAAACAAAATTAGGGAGCTGAAGAAGCCTACACTGTGTTGGCCTTGGGGGGGTTTAGTTTATAAGGTGAAGTTGTCCTTTGAATTTAGAGGGACACATGGAGATACAAAGGCTGCCCACCCCAAATTATATGTTGCAGAAGAAAATCAAGAATTCCCCTGGGGTTTTAAATTGCAGCAGGCAAAATATCAAACAAGTTGAGTATATAAAATAACATTTTCATTGTACAAATATTAAAATTTAAAATATGAGCTCTGGTTACAAGATTTCACATTGTGATCCATGACAAGTTGTCCTTTGAAAACTTTAGAAATAATGTAGAAATTAATGACTCTTATGAAGTTATGGTGTGTACTTGTTTTATTTAACTCTTTATTGACAGAAGCTAAAACAAATCCTATTGCCAAAACACAGTTTTGCAACTTGGGCATGTATTAGTATAACTTCACATATCATTGCAACTACTAAATGTATCCAGGTGAATTATACCGCATTTTTTTCCGGACAAATTGGGCTTTCATTTGGTGGTAAAATGGAAATTGATATCTGCTGATTTTGTTTTTTTTTTTATCAAAGAAATGCTAGCCCCCCAAAAAAAATCATTATTTCAAATTTAGCTGTATATTTTTTGCAATTACCATGACCTACCACCATAGACCAATCCAAGTTCTCCTACTTCTGACATTTGCAGTGATACCACATACAGTATGTGTGCATTATTTGTTGTTTGTACTCGTAGTAGGGCCCAGAAACATTAGCTTCCATTTTTGCTTTATTTTTGTTGTATATCCTGCCTAAAACATGCTGATAGTAAATAAAAAAAAATATATTGTTTTCAAGCCTACCGAAAACACATTGACACCCACCTTTGACCCTGAATCTAAGCATGACATTTGACCCTAACCTTGACCCTATCACTGACTTAGATCAAACCCTGATCTAGCTATTTTATCTTTATATTTTATTTTGTTTTTTTTTCACAACTTTTTTGTTTACTCAGCACAAATATTCATTAAAAGTTTGTGGCCCACTGTTGACCCACATACATGCATACTCTCAGGAAGGGGTTATATAAGGAAAATGCAAAAACTGGGACTATTATGTTTACCGTGGCAATCAGATCCCTTGCTTCCTGTTTATTTGATGTTTGGTGAATAAATTACTTTCTGGTTTTAGAAGTTACCCATCCCTGTGGGGACCCATGCTTTTTGCTGCCCTGTACTTGTGGAGTCTCCAAATGTAAGGACATCACTGCAGACTTGCTGTGGAGATATCATCACACTTAGCACAGTGAGCCAGTTCTCTATCAGGACTCTATGTAATGAAGGTTTATTACTGTTGCTAGTGTAAAGAAGTGTGCTACTTTTTCTGGACTGGCTTTTTAAAATTCTAGTTATAATACATTCCTCTATCAGCAATTATACCTCTTTGTTTGGAAGTAGGTTAAATTGTGTGCAGCCTATAATAGTTATTCTTATAGTGTGTGCCTTAAGGCTCAGCAAGCTCTATAAATCAGCTCTTCTTTTGCTGATAATAAATAGTAGGAGGAATTTGTAGGAAAAGGGTCCCAAGCCATCACATTATGAATTTCAGCTCTCTCAAGAGAAAGCAAAAAAAAGAAAAAAAAATCTATATTTTTGGGCTCTGTGCCATGGAAAGGTAAAAAAAAAAGTATATCCATGTGTGCTCTAAAAATAAACTGGAATGTTTTAAATCAGCAGGAAAGTAGATGCTTTTTCCTTGTTGTGCCAATACCCCTAGAAGAAAGATATTTGAATCTGTATGGCTTTTGATACCTGTCTAATAAAAACATTCTTAAATATGTGTAAATCTTTTTTTTTCCTTCCTAATACAGCCATAAAACATTTTCTTTTGTGCAAAGTAGTAAAGGGCTTGCACCTGGTATTAGCAGACAAAGAAAGGCCGGATACATTTTTTCGTTGTATATTTTAAAGGGTGTGTTATATGCAGCATATGTTATTTTTCCTTCATTTACGCTCTGCTTTTTCTCAAGTTCTGCTGTGTACAAATTCTCAGTTTCGTATGAAATATATATCACAGTTTCATAAGTTAAGACTGAGACGTTACGTGTTATCTCTGGATTGCTTAACACACCTGAGGTGTGTATCTCGCCTTGGCTGGACATGGAAAACAAAAGTATGTAATTGGTGGTGTTTTGTAGTGACATTGTTACATTGTACCCACAATGCTCCTGCTGATTGAGATTCTTTAGAGCTGAAAAATAATTGGTGGAGACCACCCAATCTAATTCCAAAGTATGAGGTGGCACTCCTAAGTCTTATCCAGCCTAACGATTGTTCTTCAAAAATATGATTGGTTGATGTAGGCTTTTGCTCATTGTCTTTGTTCTTTAAAATTTCTTAGTGAATAAAAATACAGTAGTAATGACTAGGGATGCACCGATCCGACTTTTTTGGTGCCGATCCCGATGCCGATCTTTTGCTTTGTGAAATCACTTTCCCGAGTCTGATCTGGAAGTACTGTTTTGTGAGCTTATAACAAAATAATACTTCCGTATCGGTATCGGCAGATACCCTATAACAATTGTGCATTTAAGAGGTCAAGCTTCCCTCCTCCGGCAGATGGAACGAAAAGATACATTGTAATCATTATGTTTACTTAACTAGGAGACTGACAGGCTTTTGCAGGAGGCTCTTTTTTTTTTTCTTCTTTGACAGCTGTTCTCTGCTCCCTCATAGCTATGTAAAGAGCAAAACCGGATCGGCCTGTGGATCTGTTAATTTTACCGATCCCCCGATCCAGCTATTATGGCCATATCGGCGCCGATATCCGATCCGAATATCGGATCGGTGCATCCCTAGTAATGACATAAAAAGACCATTGAGGAATATCATGTAGGCTGTCCCTAGATGATGGTGCAGTGAAATTGCTTTGAGCCTTATTGGAAATCACTGAATCAGGACCTGTGATATATTTTTGAAAGTAGTCCTAGATATATAAGTGGTGCTCAACGCAAACATAAGGGCTGAGTACTGTGCAAGTGTAGTCCACTCTACATAGGGTCACAGCACCTAAATAATAAGTTTACATTTAATAAAAAAAGTATTAAAACACCACCTTGAGGTAATTATAGCTGTATTAGTGCACTTGCAACAAAAATAATTAAGTAGTGTCCGTGATGCTTTTTTTTTTTTTTAATTTGCGCTAACATCCAATTTTTAAGGACAGGCTTTCAGGGGGAAACCCTTCTTCAAGGTCCAAGCAGTACTAATGCACAAAGTTTATCCTCCCCAATACTGGACACATCCCCTCCCTGCCAGGACCAATTTTCAGCTTTCAGCACAGTCAAACTTTAACCACTTGCCGACTGCCTAACGACTATCTACGTCGGCAGTCAGCCCCTCACAGGCAAAGTGACGTAGACCTACGTCGCTAGCCTGTGAGGGTCTAGGGAGCGAGCGCACGTCGCCGTAAGCGCGCTCCCGCGTGGTCACGGACCCCCCCGCGCGTGTGACCGGCGGACCCGATGTCCGCCGGTCACTCTGCGATCGCCGCTGCAGAGGGAGAAAGTCAGGCGGCTAGTGTAAGCAAGCCGCCTGTCATTCTCCCCTGTGTAGAGACTGTGATCACACGGTTCTACTATGTAGAACCGTTGATCACTGTTTCTACAGCTCAACAGACAGCCAATCACAGTTAGAATCACGCCCCTAGGGACACACACAGCCCCTCCCTCTCAAATAAAGTTAACCCCTTCACTACCAGTGTAATTTTGCAGTAACAGTGCATATGTATAGCACTGATTACTGCAGTAATGTCACTGGTAACCCCAAAAGTGTCAAAAAAGTCAGTCAAGGGTCCGATCTGTCCGCTGCAATGTCGCAGTACCGCCAAAAAATCGCAGATCGCCGCCATTACGCGTTAAAAAAACCCACAAAAATGACAAAAATCTTTCCCTTTGTTAGTAAACGCGATAACTTTTGCGCAAACCAATCAAAATACGCTTTTTGCGATTTTTTTTACCAAACATAGGTAGCATAAAACAAATTGGCCGAAAATGTTAAAAAATTTTGATTTTTACATTTTTTTGGGGGGAATTTCATAAAAAAAATGTGAAAAATATTGTTATTTTTGCAAAATTTACGCTCTTTTTTTTGTTTATAGCGCATGATCAAAAAATCGCACAGGTGATCAAATACCACCAAAAGAAAGCTCTGTTTGTGGGAAAAAAGGACGTCAAATTCGTTTAGGTACAGCGTCGCACGACCACGCAATTGTCCGTTAAAGTTACGCAGTGCCGAATCGCAAAATACCCCCTGGTCAGGAAGGGGGTAAAATCTTCCGGGGCTTAAGTGGTTAAGGACCAAGCCTTTTTCTTACACTTGTTGATTACAAGTTAAAATCAGTATTTTTTGCTAGAAAATTACTTTGAACAATCATTATATATTTTTTGAACAGTGACCCTAGAGAATTAAATGGAGATTGTTGCAATACTTTGCCACATCGTATTTGCGCAGCGGTCTTACAAACGCATTTTTTTTTTAAATACACTTTTTTAATTAAAAAATAAAAACCAGTAAAGTTAGCCAAATTTTTTTCTATAATGTGAAAGATAATGTTGCGCCGAGTAAATAAATATCCACATGTCATGCTTCAAAATTGCGCACGCTCCCAGAATAATGACAAACATTGGTACTTAAAAATCTCCATAGGTGATGCTTTAAAAATGTCTAGAGGTTACTAGTTTAGAGTTACAGAGGAGGTCTAAGGCTAGAATTATTGCTCTTGTTCTAACAATTGTGGCAATACCTCAGGTGTGTGGTTTGAACACCTTTTACATATGTGGGCGCGACTTGCGTATGCGTTAGCTTGGAGAGACAGGGCGCTTTAATTTTTTTTTTCTTATTTATTTTACCATTCATTTTTTATTTTTACACTGTCCCTTTAAAAAAAAAAAAAATGTGATCACTTTTATTCCTATTACAAGGAATGTAAACATCCCTTGTAATAGAAATAAGCAAGACCGGTCCTTTTTAATCTTTAATGCTATCTGGGGTCAAAAAGACCTCAGATCTCACATCTACCCTTAAAAGCAAAAAAAAAATTCATTTTTTTCAGCATGAATTTTTTTTTCAACATGAAAAAAAATGGGTCCTCCAAGAGCCATAGAATTGACTGGCGGCCATCTTGCCCTCACTTGACTTCCTGCCTGGGACATGGACGGATCAGATCATTTTTACCTGCTTCTGATGGCTCCAGTAAGCATGAAAAAGGATCGGGAAGCTGCGGGGGGGGGGGGGGCACCTCTCCCGCCACCCATAAAAGTGATCCTGCGGCGAATCCGTGGTTAAACACTGGTATTTAAAGTTAAAGTACTGACGTAAAACTGCGGCTTTATGCAGTTCATGACAACTGCGCATATATATATATATATATTACATATTGTCACCAGTGCAGGACAGCCTCATCATATAACTAGTGTGGCGGTGATCAGGGATGCTGACTGGTGACAGTATGTAAAAAAAAAAAATAAAAATAACAATTTTGTTTTCATTTTTTAAAATATTTTTTACTACATGTTTTTTTTTTACATACAGTGACCAGAGTAATACAGTGTCACCTTAGAACAAAGGAACTACTATGGGGAGGTTATCAGCATTTTTTTTTTTTTTATTTACACTAGGCCTGCACGATATTGGAAAAAAATATATTGCAATATTTTCTTTTCAACTATATATATTGCGATATTGAGAGACAGGTACAGGGTTAATGTTACTGTAGGGATTCAGTGCACACTGCAGCCTTGTACCATATACATTACAGGGTTAATGTTACTGTAGGGTAGGGAAGTAGTGCAGCCTTCTGATTGTACAAGGGACACCTGGGACAGCCAGGGTTAATGTTACTGTAGGGATGGGATGAGTTTTGCAGCAGCCCTTCTTCTGATTGTATATATACTGCACTGGGAGTCCGGGACAGCCAGGGTTAATGTTACTGACACTGTAGGGAAGGATGCTGGGAATGGATGGAAATCATATTGCAGCAGGGCATGCAGGCAGCAGCACAGCCTTCTGATTGTAATTGCAGATACAGGGCAGGCCAGGGTTAATAATGGTATAGTCTCAGTGACAGTGTGGAATTGTGTGGATTACTCAGTCTGTCACTCTCGGGACTCACAGTGGTGGTAGGAGGACAAGGAGCCGGTAGAAGAACACAGCCATACAGTGACTCACTCGACTTCTGTGCAGCCCACACGTTCAGTCTCCGCCCTGCAGCTAGTTTTCTTCAATGGCACAGCGAACCAATCACGCTGTGAGTAGCGGCACAGCGGACCAATCAGGTGTGCAGGCACGCGTGATTGGTTTGCTGTGCAGCTGCTCACAGCGCGCTGCTCACCGCTGAACGTGTGGGACGGATGTAATCACTGTGAGTCCTCCTCCCCCTGAGTCCCGACTTCTCCCTGCCTAATGCTAAATATCGTGTCTTCGGCGATATGAATATCGCCCACGCCCGCAGGACGATAGTGGATATCATATCGACTTTCGTTCAGCCCTAATTTACACACTATTGTTGCTTATAACTGGAATTTTTTTTACAGTTATAAGCAACCATTTTTTCTGAATAAAACTTATTCATTTAGTGTTTACTATTGTGTCTAGTTGTGATTGGCCACAGCTAACACATGGTATAGATGGTCTGTGATTGGCCCTGTCTGTACCATATGATCACTGTGACCAATCACAGAGCTCATCACAATAGTACAGAATGAAAGCAAGAATCAAAGCCTTTCATTGTGTACATTTGTCATGCGATCTTCTGTGATTGGCCACAGCGATCACATGGTACCCGCTGGGTGCTGCTACAGTGATTTGTAATCTGCTGTGTTGGGTGTTCACAGCGGATGACAGATCGCGCCTGAGCACGACCTGTACGACATCCTCCCAGGACAATAGGGCTCCTGCCCAGGCCGTTATATTACAATAGACCGGGTATGAAGAGGTTAAATCTTGGTGCAGAAGGGGGCTCTGAATGGAGCCTGTTGAAATTTCCCAGGTGTGCATTTTGCACCAGAATGAGCTTTTTATAGTACAGGGGTCACAAATTAAAATGATGTTGCTTTAACTCCTTTTTTTTTCCATCTGTCAGTTCCAAAAACATGTGAAACTGGATGCCTAGAGGTGCTTGCACTTACCTTTTATACATCTTTCCAAACAGCGCCGCGCGCCCCTTACGTGGCAAAGCTGAAATCTGACCTGACTTATCCTGCTTGCATATCACTGTAAAATGCAAGTCAGTTAGGGAGCATCTCTTAAATTCTCCTGTAAGGACTCATGTACACTGGATGTTGGAAAACCTCTTCAGAACGTCCGTTTTACCATTTTTACATGCCGTGTTTACCGACGTTCATGAGCATTTTCATTTAGAAGAATTTTTGCAGATAACCGATTATAGTGATCACTTTATCCTCCCAAATGCCTACAATGCAGGAAAAATCAATCGCTCTCTCCCACTGCCATTTGGCATTTCAAATTCCAATAAACTTCCGTCCTGGATGCATTTTTTTGCTTTTCAAAAATGGCACTAAACACAACTGCTGCTAAACAACTATAAAAACTCAGTGTACATGGACAGATAAGATAACATAGAAAAAAAATGCCCAACTGCTCCTAAACATCCGTTTACCAGCAGCAGTGTACATGAGGCCTAAGTGTTAAAATGTGCCTATTAGTGCACCTTGGGTTTCAGGGTCCCCAGTGTGCTTATGATCTCTGAAGGTAAGTTCACATAACTTGAGGTGCTTGCATTTATTTTTGAAGCCAGACTAAAAATTTTAAAAAAGGAACTCCATACCTTTCTATAGCAAAGTGATTTAGAAATGTGTATTGCATATTCCGGAATCTGAAGGCACTGGTGTGCAATAAGAAATATATTCTTTAAAAAAGGGAGAGTCCAGTTATCTGATCTAAATCACAGGGTCAGCTCTTCTCCAATCACGGAGTTCTTTCTACTGTGTTAAGTACAGGTCTTTCTTGCTGTCTCTTTTAGATATTTACTGTCACATTCTGTCCCAGCTATAATAGCCACAGAATTGAAAGTTTCATAGGGATGACTCTGGAGGAAAATCTAAGTTGTCAGAAAGTATAGTGGAAAATGTTTTTGTTGGATTTTCCATTAATTTTTCAGTTATTTTCAGTTTCTGTTGTTTGAGTGTAAATTTCTTCAAAAAGGACACATACCCCAATAAAAACCTGAAGGGGGCTCTATCCCTTCCCTATGCAAAAGTGAAATTAAAAAAATCTGAAAAACCTTTATCGAGGTGTGTTAAAGTGTTACTAAACACACAAAGTAAAATCAGCCTGTATATGCAGTAAATCATGCTTGTTATACTCACTGTGGAACCTAAGGGGTTATTCATCTGCATTGTGTAAAAAGTCTGCTGGAGCCTGACTTCTCTAATCCTTCCCTTCTTCCACTGTCCCCAATCCATCTCCTGATAGAGGCTCTCTGAACCTGCTCAGTTTGTTGTGTAATGCTAGAGAATTTTTTTTTTTCTTAGGAGGGTTGATGTGTTCAGCACAGGGCCAATTAGCACTGTCCAGACAAAGCCAAGGGTCATGCAGCCTCATAGGACAGTCAGAGCAGAATAAAAAAAACCCTACAAGCTTTAACCAGTGCTTGGCTTGACACTGATAGATGTCACAAGACTGCTATATACTGCTGATGAGAAAAGGTACTTATCGGTTTAAATTTAGTAAAATAATTGCATTTTCATGTTCTGTGTACTGTGGGAGACCAGATATTATGAATGCAGTGTCCTGGGTTTGGTAACACTTTAATTATACATACAGTATATGTATAGATTGTATTCAAAGTTTTGTTTTATCTTTTTATATACAAAAGGTAGAGCATGTGTGAACCTTACTCATGCACAATGGCATTTTGTCATTGAATACAAAAGACTGAGATTACAAGGACAAGATCAGATCAGTATATACACTGTATAACCAGTGTATGCTGATGCATTTGTCCATTCTTTACAATAACTGGCAGTTCAAGTAGAGAATCCTCAATTATAAGCTCAGGTCTGTATGTGTGACAAAAGTATCCACATAAAATAGATATATAGTGGTTTAAGAAAAAGTTATGTGTTCCCTTTGAATCCCCATATATATTTCTGTGCTAAGCCATAAAATGTATTTCGTATCAGGCTGGCTATAACTATCTTTCAAGTTACCTTTCTACAAAGAAATCTGTATTTTTCTTCTTAAAAATAATTTACTGTTGATCTTTCTCAACATTCACAGATTTTCTGGCTTTTGTACAGTCCCTTTCCACTGTCTTGGCAGCAGATTGTTCTTTGAGACCTTTTATAAATGTAATATTTTGGGGTCTTTACCGCAAAGGCAATGTTTTCATTATGAGATGCTGCATTCTTTACGCACTGTACTAGAAAAAAGACAGAAATTGGTGTTTGTTACAATCAGTCATATTTTTTACCTTAAATTTGAAACATGTGTCACAGTATAGTACCGCATAGCTGTATCACTCTTGCAGCCATATATGGAAGAAATTAGGGATGAACTCCGGTCAAAACGTTAAATTGAGCAATAAATATATGATATAAATATCAGTCTTTGTTTTAGGTCATTATGTGGCAGAAAAAGTAGTTTAATCGCAGCTTTCAACCTGTAGAGCCACCATTACCACCTTTTCATTAGAAAACTTTTGCCTGCGTTAATACATTGGTTCCAACAAGTCACACTGTCATTTAATTTTGCCCAAAAACAGACCCGCTGCATGCTGTTCCCTTGAGAACTTTACAGGCATGAGCTTTTGTTTTAGACTTAACAATGAGAATGTAGTGTGTTTGAGGTTAATATGTAATATTGTGTAGTTCTGTGTTGTTTGTAGCCTTTTTTCAGCTGTTGCCCTAAAAACATATGTGAATGAGTCCAGAATTCTTTTCATATCAAATGTCAGAGGATGCACCTTGTAAAAAATATTTATTTGTTAAATAGAAAAAAAATTGAAAAACATTTTCTACAAATAGATAAAGAAAACATAAACGCATTAGTTCATAAACCTGTGAAAGTAACAATGCTCTTGCTAAAAAAAATTGGTAATCATATCTGATTGCTATGCAAGCTGTATAATTTATATATAACATTAAAAAAATTATATTTCTTTTTTAATATGTATCCCCTGCACTTTTTTTTTTCAACCACTTCCAGCTCAGGCCAATTTTAGAATTTCTCTTCTACATGTAAAAATTATTGTGCTTTTTTGCTAGAAAATTACTTAGGTCCCCCAAATATTATATAAATAATGCTGCTGAGAGGCCCTAGAGAATACAATGGTATTTGCACAGTGATTTTTCAAACACAATTTCTTTCGGATAAATACTGCCTTTAATTAATTTTTAAGGCAACAAAACACAATATAACACCCACAATATAAAAGATGATGTTATGCTAAGTAAATAGATACCTAATGGGTTAAAATTGTGCATGCTTGTGAAATGGCGCTAAACTATTCTTAAAAAATCAACACTGGTGTAGCTTTAAAATTTTTTCAGGTTAACAGTTTAGAGTTACAGAGGAAGTCTAGCTCTAGAATTATTGCTATCACTATAATGTGGTGATACCTCACATGTGTGGTGCGGACACCGTTTACATATGTGGGTGTGATCTATGTATGCATTTGCTTCTGCATGCAAACGTGAGGAGCTGGGGGCATTTTAAAGATTTTTTTGTTTATTTTATTTTTTTATACTGTCCCTTTCATAGTTTTACATTTTTTTTGCTATAACAAGAAATGTAAACATCTCTTGTGATAGAAATAGGGCATGACGGGTTCTCTTTATGGAAACATCTGGTGTCTAGACCCCAGGTTTCTCCTCTACCCTGTAAAGCATGAGATAAAAAAAAAAAAAAAACATTGATGCCATGCTTTACAAAAAAAAAAAAGAAATTGCAGTGTTTACGTCTGTCAGAACTGGAAGTGATGATGGCATCATCCTGGTATAACCACTTTAAGCCCAGAACATCATATGATGTAATATGGGTGGGAAGTGGTTAAATAACAACTTTTTGTGGTATAGTATGCCCCTAGAAACCTAATTTCCCCATATAATGAGCAGGGCCCTCTGACTCCTCTTGTACCAAATTGTATTGTAACTGTAATATCTGCCTTCATTTTGTAAAGCACTGCACAAACTGTTGGTGCTATATAAATCCTGTATACTAATAAATATAACAATCATAGATTAGTTCCCTGAATTCTGTAGTGTGCTTAAACTGAAATAATTGGCATTTCCTCCTAGTTTTGTTTTTGGTGAGATGCTTGAAAAAGAGCCCTCATTAATAAAGGCATATTCCTTTTTCATGACAGCACCCAGGCTGTGTGGAGGATATTTAGATAGCTTAGGAATGGACAATAAGGCTGAAACCAGTTTTTTCAAAACTGGGGTAGGTAGGACTGTGCAAAAAAGGGTTATTTTGCTTCTGTTTAGTTAAGAGCTTTAAGTGATTTTTAAAGATGGGCTGAACAACTCCCTGTTTGATTGGTGCCAGAACTCTCGAACATCGCAAAAGTTCAACATTGGCATTAAGGGCTTAATAGCTGCTGCTAATCCAGAAATTATTAATTTGACAAATGTCAGCTGGTCAATGGAGTCTGCAGACTGATGCGCTCTTTTATCTGTCACAAAACCTCCAGCAGCACTGAATGCCCATTCGGTATGCATGCTGGATGCTTAATTGCATACTGGGCAAGTTGTGGCCAGTGGTCTATTCTTTTGACTTAGTAAGGCAGTGGATCATCAAAGCTTTCCAGGTCAGTTTTCCCCTCTAGATAATCTCCCATTATTTGATGTAGACACTGTAAATGGGATATGGAAACTGACAGCCCTGCGCGCTGAGGGCTAAAACATTTTTGAAATGCATCACTGAGACAGCCATCTTCTCCACCACTCCCCCCTTGACCAACAGAAGCCTTAAAACTAGCCTTTCCATGAGACTGTAACCTAGCAGAGTCTGGAAAGGCATGATATAAACTCCTCTTTAAGGTGTCCTCAAGATATGTCATCCTCTGCTCTATCTGTGAGGATGGGATTAGTTCTGAGACTTTCCCCTTGTATCGGTGATCAAGGAGAGTTGCCAATCAACAGTGTTCCTTAGTGATGCAATAGTGATCAATAGGTCCTTTCGCAGGCTTTGAAGAATGAGGGAGCCCATGCACTGCAAGTTTGCAAAGGCATGAAAAGCAGAGTCCTCAGGGTCACTGAGGATTACAGTATCTGGAACTGCCTCCTCCAAGCCACTTACTACTCCCAAGGGTTCTGGGGACAGAAAACCATCTCTTAAGATTCAACATATGTCTTCCTCTGTTTCAATGCCTCCACAGCTGCCAGAATCATCCTAGTCCTCATCTTATGTGTTCTGTGGCATCGCAAGAATGTTGTCTGCATAAAGTGGGCCTTGAAAGCAAAGAAAGTCCTCCCCTTCCTCTGCTCTGCCGCAAGTGCCCTGTCCATAATGGCACGCAGAATCTGCTCCAGCAGGAACACAACATGGATTGTGTCACTGATGCATGCATTGTCACGACTGGAGGCAGTACAGTGCATGCATCCTTTATCAGCAACTGTTGGCATGGGGAAAAAGTTGAGCCGGCCTTAGCCTGTCTTTGTGCCATGCTGACACAGATACTCGTTGACGGCCCCTTGCTGCATGTGCAGCTGCTGCAGCATTGCCAAAGTTGAGTTTGACCTGATAGGCATGTCACAAATCATGTGGTTTACGGGCAGTTGGAATTTCCACTGAATTTCAACCAACCGAGCACTGGCTGTGTATGACCACCTGAAATGGCTACAGACTCTTCTGGCCTGCTTTAGCAGATCTTCCAACCCTGGGTACCTGTTTAAGAAATGCTACGCCACCAAATTGAGGACAAGTGCCAGGCAGGGCACATGTGTCAACTTTGCCTGTCTAAGCGTGGACAGGAGGTTAGTGCCATTATCGCACACCACTATTCTTGGCTCCAGGTCGCATGGTGTGAACCACCTCTGGGCCTGCAGAGCTGCAAGAATCTCTGGTCCGGTGTGGCTCCTGTCCCTTAGAGAGACAAGCTGAAGCACTGCATGGAAAATTTTAACCTGACTCATTAAATACTGTAGCCCCTTGAACGCTTAGTGGGTACTTGTGTTTCATAGGACAATTTAACAGAGGAAGGCCTGGAGGAGGAGGAGGGTGTGGAGCTGACAAATCTCACATCATCACTACCAGCTGTAAAGAGATGTGGCAGCACAACAAGCTGTAGCACTGAGCCCTGTCCTGAATCCTTCCATGTTGCAAGCAGAGTTACTTAGTGTGCTGTGAACTAAATATATCGTCCCTGACCATGCTTGCTGAACCATGTGTCAGCAGTAACGTGGACCTTGCGTCTGACTGCCATTCCCAACGATGCCACAACATTGCCTTCAATGTGATGGTACAGGGCTGGAATGAAAGCAAAAAAAGAAATAGCGACTGGAAACCTGCCATTGTGGTACAGCACATTCTGCAAATTCACAGAAGGGGGCAGACTCCACCGGATGGAAAGGCAGGAGTTGTAAAGCCAGCACCTTTGACAAGCTTGAATTTAGACGGACATGTGAGTGGCAGTGACTGTATTTTTTTTTCTGCAGCAGCTGGGCAGAGAAATTTGCCTGCTATAGTCTACAGCTGGTGGTGTGCTGCTGGCAGATGTGCTGCTGGCAGACGTGCTGCAAGGACCTGTGACACCCTTCACTATACCATCATCCATGTCAGTGCTGCTGAGAGGTCATGAGATATAATGGGGGTAGACCTGAAAGGTGAGGAGGAGCAGAATTGCGTCAATTTTGTTTGGCTTTTGGGTGCTCTTGCCAATGGGCTGAGTGGTGAGAAGTCTAATGCCTTGTCAAGCATGTGATATCCAAATGACTGGAGTTTTTGCCATGCTTGATCTGTTTGAGGCAAAGTTTGCAAATTGCAATAGTGCTAAAAAAGGCCCAGACAGCTGAGCTGTGGGAAGTGGACCAAGAGATAACAGCTCCACAATGTAATGCAATGGGGTGGCTTCTCTCCACTTTTCCATGATGGCTGCCTCATTGGGGTTGTGCCATACCCTCAGTTCCCTCCTCTGCTCTATATGGCGGCACCCATGTCGCGTCAGTGACCTCATCATCCCCTCCATTGTCATCACTGGAGCCAACTTGGTAATATGCTGTGGCTGGGGGAACATGGCTGTCAATTTGCTGTTTTCCAGGGTTCTTCCCTCTTTGTAGGCTCATGTTCCTATCTTCCTCAACCCCAGAGTCAGAACCCACATCAGAATCAAGTAATGCCTGTGCATCGTCAAGGAGCAAGTGGCTCACACTGTGTTCAAATAACTCAACTGACTCCTCCATGCATGATGCTGGGGCAATGGCAGAAGTAGCTGTGGACAAGGAGGCAAAATAAGCCACTCTGGCAGCTGTGGTGAACTGTGCACTAGTCTGTGCTTGGGTGATAGAGGATGAGCATGGTTTTGTAAGCCAGGCCGCTACCTCCTCTGCATGCTGTGGCTGGATAGCACAGGCAACATCACTAAACAGACCACGTACACCTTTGAGACGGGGAAATGTTGACTTGGATGCACTTTATTCAATGGAAAGTGGTGTTTGGTGCACTTTAACTTAAGTACTAAGTACCCAAACACACTCCACTAACACACTACAATATACTGCAGTAAAAGTGCACTAACGCACTTCAGTATACTGCAGTAATAGTGCACTAATGCAATTCAATATACTGCAGCAAAAGTGCCCTAACACACTACTATACTGCAGTAAAACTGCCCTGACACTCTACATTGACACATTTCAATATACTGCAGGTAACCTGCCCTGAAACACTAAACTGACACTACCGTAAATTATAAAAATGAACGGTCACACTACACTCATGCTGCACTATCACTATATCCACACTAAACTAAAACTAAAGCAAACACTCATAGTAGAATCACTATAGCATACTAACCTGCTAGTAGCAATGAACAGAGCCCTGTTTTATTCATCTCCACTCCAGTATCACATGCAAATGGCTGCTCGGACAAGGAACCTTTTTATAGTGTGGGGTGGGTCTATGAGCAATGCGCCATGGTTAGAAACAGTCATCATTACTTTCTCTAATCATGGCTCTGATAGGGTTCTGTTCCCTGATTGGGCAAATCCTTCATTGCTTCAGCCAACCAGGGCTTAAAATGCACTGTGTGGCTCACAGCGCATTGTGGGGTGCTTGGCGGGCCGAACAAACGGTTGAGCACCCATGCCAAAACTCGTGCTCTGGCCAAACCGTTTGCCCAATACTAATGATTTTAAAGGTTCTGTTTTTTTAATAACAAACAAGTCATACTTACCTGCTCTATGTAATGGTTTTGCACAGAACAGCCCTAATCCTCTTCTTCTTGGTTCCCCCCGCTGGGGCTCCTGGCACCTCTCCCTTCACCAGTGCCCCCAATAGCAAGCCCATTTCTATGGGGACACTGGATTGAGATTGGGCTCAGGTGAGTAGAAGGAAGGGGCTGTGGGGGAGCATCACACAGGTTTTTTACCTTCATACATAGAATGAATGAAGGTAAAAAAAAAAACCTTCAGCCTTTACAACCACTTTCAGTAAAGAATAATAATAGAAAAAAAAATTTGCAGATTTTTTTTGTGAACCGCAAAAGTACCATGTGGTGACATGCTTGCCTTAAAATGTGTGAGTGAATAACTCCTGCACTACCAAGTGATAGCTCTCAAATAAAAAAAAAAAAATTAACCCTGATAAATAAATCAAATATTAATCTGTGGGTTGCTGCATGCACAAAATTGTGTTCCCACAATTCATAAATAAAATATAATAAAAGCGTGCTGTGCTACCAATCTCCAAATTATAAATATAAAAATACCAGGGAAAAGGAAAAGCACTCATCTAGGTAAGACCGCTGTGGTGGAGCCAGTCTGGTCCCGCTGTGGTGTATTCGGAGCAAAGCCCTACCAGGAAGTGCTGGGAGCCACAGCCGAGGTCTTTCCGCCGAATCCACCACAGCGGGACCAACCTGGCTCACCAGTGCGGTATTACCTAGATGAGTGCATTTTCATCTTACTGTTGACTCTTATGGTCTTTCCAGTCATTTTGGAATTTTGAAATCATCTACCTGGACTAGCACCCTATTACCATGGAGGAACATCTAACAGGATACGAGCAACCTAGAGAGTGGCAGGGCCACACTACAGGTTCATGGAGGACCCTGGTATAAAACATTGATCGAAGAGAACCAAGCTGGATGGGATTTTACATGCATGTATATCACACTTTTAAAGTGAGGGCACTGAGAGCCCCGTGGTGATTGGGAAGAAGTGGTATAAGATCTTATGAAGATTTTTTGGCTGTAAACTTCACAGTTAAGCACTGTTGATGAACTGTCAATGTTATGAAATGATTTATTATTTGACACTTGATATATATGAATGACATTATTATTACAAAGTACTTAGTTGTTTTGCATGGTATTTCACATTTATAATTTTGAGATTGATATATTTCTAAAGTCATTGGTCATTATACCCGGTGGCTCATTGTTATGGCCCAGCTGGCAGCTCTCTATATCTGCCTTTGTATTTATATTTCTAAAGTGCCAATTTAAGTACTGTAATGCTTTGTCTTTTTTCTTTACATATTTTATTCTTCTTTATATTGTGTTTTATATAAAAATGATTAATACATCTGTTCATGTTCATATTGTAAAGGCATACCTACTTACTTTTATCATCTGCAATAACCTTGGCTGATTAATAGAATAGACCTTGTCCTATATAATTGGTGATGCAAATTAATAGATTAATAGGACAGTGACAAAAAAAAAAAAAAGTGGAAAGGTTGGCCATGTTATTCTATGTTAAGTTTGGTCTCTTTTAGACTCTAAAGCCATATTTGTGTAACAAAAGCATTTTTTTTTCTGTACAACCTCTGTTTAATCGTGCTGTATAACATTTTACATAGTATTAAAGACATGCTATGTTAACAAAGTTTATACAGCCTTCTTCTAATTAAATCAATAATTTTTATCATTTTTATTTAATTGTATGATGTAGCACATGGAATAAAAACTTCAAGAGGTTTTTTTATGTTTTGTTTTTCACATTTCTTTGCACTTTTGAACCATGTTTTGCAAAGCAGTTTGGGTTTTTCTTGAAACAAAAATAGTGTGTTAGAGGAGGATAGTTTCTCCTTAACTATAAAAGTATCCAACAGTGCCCCCTATAGAGAGGGTATTTCAGAATTAGTTCTTGGTAAGACGTCTAATATGTCAGATCTGCTGTGTAAAGTGAACCTGTTATAGCCTTAAAGTGACTAAAGTTAGTAGTGCTGCTAAAGTGAAGGGACAAGCATTTGTGTTAGTCTTGATATGAAATGCTTCTAATGTGGAACCCATGTGAAGCTGTACCTAGTGTCGCCTTCTGTCTAAGCAAGTCATCGCCACCTGTCTTTCGAGTGTCAAACTGAACAGCCTCTATGACCAGTTGAGACTTAAAGAATCCAAGGAGCTCTGCAAGGACAAGTACTATTTAAATACATAACTTATATGGGAGGGTGCTTACAGTTCAGCTTTATTGTTACCTTTTTGCCTTTATCACCTTGTAAGTTATAAAAGGTTTAAGTTAACCACTTCAATACAGGGCACATTCACCCCCTTCCTGCCCAGGCCAATTTTAAGCTTTCAGTGCTGTCACACATTGAATGACCAATGCGCGGTCATGCAACACTGTACACAAAATATTTATCTTTTTTTTTTTAAACAGATGGATCTTTCTTTTGGTAGTATTTAATCACCACCGGGGTTTTTATTTTTGCTAAGCAAACAAAAAATTTGAAAAAAAAAAAAACCTTTTTCTTTGTTAAATTTTGCAATTACATAATTTACATCTTCACTGATGTGCGCTGATGAGGCTGCACGGATAGGCTGCACTAATGGGCACTAATAGGCTGCATTGATAGTCGGCATTGATGAGGTTGCACCTCTGGGCACTGATGGGGTTGCACAGATGAGCACTGTGAGGCTGCACTGATGAAGAGATGCTGATGAGGCTGCACTAATAAGGCAGTATTGATGGGCACTGATAGGTGGCACTGGTGGGCACTGATATGCTGCTCTGATGAACACCGATATGCAGCATTGATATACAGCACTGATGGGCACTGATATGCGGCACTTATGAGCACTGATGGACAGTGATGGGGCTGCACTAATGATCAGTGCAAATGCCCCTGTCACCACTGGAAAGCTGGTTATCGGCTTTCTATTCCTCAGACACTGACAGCGCTAAGGAAAGGATATGCCAATAACCGGCATTTGTTTACATGTGATCAGCTGAGGGACACAGCGCATCACCGTTCTGGATGGGATGACCTCATATGGCATCCTCATTGAACAAGAGCAGTCCCACCTGACCGTCATCCTACAATACAGCGGGTGGAAAGCAGTTAAAGTAAAACTATGGCCTCCTAAATACATTTTGAGCCTGCCATTGAAGTTTATCTAATACAGCTTACTGTGATGGGATGACAACAGTGCTGGACTTGTGCATTCAAAAAAGAATTGTCACTCTCATGTAGGCTGTGTCTGTTTGCATCACAGTGGGATAAAAGAGACCCCAGGGTTGTGGCTATTAACCTTGTCACTGCTGACTTACAAGCCTGCAGCTTGCAAATCAACATCTGGCTGCACCTAGTCCTGCCCACTGCTAAAATTGGCGGCACTGTCTCTGTTGAAACCTTCCACTATGGGCTGCAGTGTCTGTGAGGGGGAGCATGTGAGACCCAAATATAGGATTTGGCTCAGTTAAAAAACAATTTGTTCACATTATGAGGATTATGTAGAACATAGTATCTGGATTTAGTATTTACTAGACTGTTATGTAAGAGCCTTTATTTGTAATTTAAGTGCACATGTGAACTTTAGAACTTTATTCTCTTCGTGATCATAGCAATTAAAAGGTACTCCAATCTGCAAAACTCTTTTTATTGGATCACGCATTTAAAGTTCAGCCAAACCCAAGACATCTCTCTCTCTCTCTTTTTCTCTCTTTCTCTCTTTTCTCTCTTTTTCTCTATTTTCTTCCTTTTGTTTTTCACATTTTCTTCCTTTAGTTTTAGCTGGTAATTGTGCCCTTCCCTGAGTCCAGCCTCCTTTTTCTCTAGTGATCTCCTCTCTGATGTTACCTGTCACAGTTCTGTGGAGTTTCTCCTCCTTATCATCCCTATGTACTGTAGCAGGATTCCCAGCCGATGTGCTGGATATGGGTCCCCCTGGGCCACCGGATGCAACAAAAGTACCCTTGCGCATGCTCCTTTAAGTGTGAGTGCTGAGACAATGATCAGTCCAGTATCTTTGGGTTTTTTTTTGTTAATTTGAGAACTTGGATGGGAGAAGGGAATGAGTGGGATACTCCTCTGGCTCAACTATGCACAATTTTCTAGGGACAACTGGAAACACTTCTTGGTGCTGACTTGACGCTGACTAGATGTCGGTCAATGCCGGTTGACGTTGGTTAACGCTGGCTTACTGCCTGTTAACTCCAAACTGATCTTGGACTGCTTTCTCACATAAAGAAGTCCTTTCTTTAGCTCCCTAAGCACTCCTTGCTGAGGGAGCTACTTGTACTGCTGCTGCGCTGCTAAACACTTCAGGGCCCACACCGGAACCCCCTTTCTCTCTATTATCTTCAGGGCTTTAGCACTGGCACCCCCTTTCTCTAATCCTTCTCCTCAGGTTAGCTGACTCCTGGATCCCCTTGACCTTCTGGAGTGGTCCCCTCTCCTAGGCAGACCCCTGGGCAGTCCCAAGTACTCACAATACTGTTTTTTCCTCGAAACTCCTGCCCAGCAGATCCACTCAGTCCACAGCACTCTGGATCCCTCTCTGCAGCCCAGCTCAACCTTCGTCCTCTAGGCTGACCACCCATGACACTCTCACTTGCGCTGACAGGAAGAGAGACAGCCTTCACCCTCCTCCTGGGACTCTGCTTCCCACCAAAGACACTGCATCATGTGCTCCCCTCAGACTTATATCCTCTCCCAGGATGCTTTGCGGCAGATTCTGCCCTATGAGATGGATACAAACCCTCATTGGACATAGTGGGGAGACTCCCCAGACCCAACAGACACTCTGGGAAACACAATCCATCCTGCCAGGTCATTGTCTCCTCTCAGTGGGAGGGTGGGAGAAGCGGTTCCCACCGGGAGAAGACCGTGATTATTCCTAGTGGCTAGCTTGCAACAATCACAGGCGAATCCTGCAGGCTGGTTGTACCCAAGCTGATAGATCGATCAACTTGGTACATTCAGCCTGCCCACTAATAGTTCAAATCTCGGCCGGTTCCTGCTGAACTTTGAATCGTGTATGGCCAGCCTAACACACTTCAGAGACAGAGGCAAATTTCCCTATCAACACAGACATGAAATTTGCAGGTTGCAGGAAGGAAATTTGCACCGTCTATGGCCAGCCTTAAGACTACAGAACACCTCCCTTTTCCAGTGCTTCCATAACATAGGAAGGGATGTGTTTTATAGTTCGCAGAGGTAAACCGGGAAGGGCTAACAACAATCTGACAGGATTTCTGTCAGGATCAACAGCTATTTTTTTACAGATCTCTGTAACTGAAGGCAATGGTTTTCCTCACAGGAGAGCATGTTAGTGCAAATATGCCACTAAATTTTAACAATGTTTGCATCAATTGGGTTTGTGTATGGTGCTAGTACCTATACCTATTATAAAGATAGAAACATTTCTATAGTAGCACCCCCAGGAGGTGGTGGTGGCATTAGATGAGGTTCTGACTTTGACTGATGTCCTTTTTCTCTCTCTTCTACTCGTGTAAAAATTGGGGAGAGCTCTGCATTCCAGGGACCATAGTGTCTTTACTACCAGGAGAGATCTGAGGATAAAGTGGTGAATGTGAGCTGCATCATATGTTGCCTTTAGGGGTTGGTATCTTTCTAGTGGCCGTACTGCCATAGCAGTGCTTGGGCTCTATTACCCCTGCATGACATGTGAGGCTGTGGTCAATAACTACAGTTTGCAATCATTTTAACCAAAGACAGTACAACAAATTGCCACATATGATTTAGCTCTGACCTATAACTGAAATTGCACATTCCATAATTGTTTATTTTTCAAGAAATAACATGAAAACAATACAGGTATTTTTACTTGGCCTCTATTTATGCACTACTAGACCTAATAATAACACACTCAAACTAATGTAAAAAAAAAAAAAAAAAAAAAAAAAAAAAAAAGTTAATTCATTTTTCCCTGAACTGTAAATAAAAATGAAACAATTGACTTACAGTATTTTTTTATTTCCAAAAGGTGATTAAGCAAGAAGAAAATGGTCTAGAGGGAAATGATAAATTGCATACTATAGAAGATATCAGAAATAAAGGGAAGAAACTAGCAGTCCTAGAAAGAGAGCACAAAGACCTATTGGAGAAGCTGAAACTCAGCTTTGTAGAGGTAAGTTTTTGTTGCCTTATGAGTTAGGTGAAATCTCCCTTACCGTGTTGTGATGATGAGGAGTTATGTATAAATCTCCATCAGCAATTGTAATATTAATGTAAATATATATATGTACGAGATATTGAGTTTTGATTTTACATTTAGTTGAGATATGATTGTCAATTATATGAAGCTGTGTGACTTTCAGTCGGCAGTCAGTTCTAGGAACCTGTTTAACAAGTCCATTTAAAATGCATGCCTGAGCTACCAGGGGGCAACTGCTATTTACATGTAAACACATACTGATAGTATCATCCTGTAACTACATCTCTGGGAGCCAGACATTTCTGGAGCCAATGCACCACAGGTAGGAGTAAATTCCCCCCCCCCCCCCCAAACAGAGAGGAGTGGTTAGAAAGAGGCCTAATTATGGGAGGAGGAAAGTGTCCAATCCTGGAGGAGATACGCCCACAGGGAGGAATAGGGCACGATAGCTGAACCAATGAGAATAGCCCTATACAAGGCTATGGGAGATGGGTCTATATTAGAAAAGGTGAGAGAGAGAGTGACTTCCTGTTTGGCATGGGAGAGCAAGAGGAAGCACTAAGGGTTACATTGTATATTCTCTTTGTGTCGGTCATAGTGTGTTTGTATATGAGTATATACTCTATGCATTGTATTTGTTCAGTTAAACTAGGAATATTTAACATTTTGTAGTATGTACAACAGTTAGATTGTTGTAAATTAAGTAGGCTTATCAAACTATATACCAATAAATAATTGCTGTGTTAAAGTTTTCATTCAGAGTCATAGAACTCTCATTTTTAACCCAAATATTGTCTGAGATAAATTAACTCTCATATCTTTCGGGTAACATTTTAGTTATATAAACAAACATTGACTGATATGAGCAGGACTTTGCATATACATATACATAGCTTAACCACTTAACCCACAGCCTAACCAGCTCCGGAAGGTTTACCCCCTTCATGACCAGGCCATTTTTTTGCAATACGACTGCATTACTTGACAATTGTGCAGTCATGTGACGCTGTACCCAAATAAAATGTATGTCCTTTTTTCCCACAAATAGAGCTTTCTTTTGGTAGTGTTTGCTCACCTCTGCGGTTTTAATTTTTTGCGCTTTAACCACTTTAGCCCCGAAGGATATGGCTGCTCAATGACCAGGCCCTATTTTGCGATTCCGCACTGTGTGATTTTAACGGACAATTGCGTGGTCGTGCGATGATGTACCCAAATGAAATTTCATGTCCTTTTTTTCCCACAAATAGAGCTTTCTTTTGGGGGTATTTGATCACCTCTGCGATTTCTATTTTTTGCGCTATAAACAAAAAAAGAACGACAATTTTGAAAAAATAACAATATTTTTCACATTCTTTTATATGAAATTCTCAAAACAAAAAATGTAAAAATCAAATTTTTTTAACATTTTAGGCCAATTTGTTTTCTGCTACATATTTTTGGTAAAAAAAAATCGCAATAAGCGTATTTTGATTGGTTTGCGCAAAAGTTATTGCATTTACTAACTACAGGAAAGATTTATGTCATTTTTATTGTTTTTTTTTTTTGCTAGTAATGGCGGCGATCTGCAATTTTTTGCGGGACTGCGACATTGTGGCGGACAGATCGGTCCCCTAACTGACATTTTTGACACTTTTGGGGGTACCAGTGACAATACTAAAGTAATCAGTGCTAAAAATATGCACTGTTACTGTAAAAATGACACTGGCAGGCAAGGGGTTAACATTATGGGTGATCAAGGGGTTAAATGTGTCCCTAGGGGAGTGATTCTAACTGTGGGGGTGCATGGCTTGTGAAGTCATCACAGAGACATGCAATCCTATATAGCAGGATCACATAGCCTCTGTGATCACTTCAGGGAGAATGACAGATGGCTGTGTTTACATCAGCCATCTGTCCTTCTCTGTCAGCGGGGGGATATCAAGGATGGCCGGTGGCCATCGGAGCCGCCTGTCACACGCACTGGCTCCCTGGCTGATGAGGGGGGGCGGGAGCGCTCCACCGGCGGCACGCACTCGCCCCCTAGAGTCTCCTGAGCGAGCGACGTAGTACTATGTAGGTTTGCCCAGGAGTGGCTGCCTGCCACAGATTTATGGTGGGCGGTCGTCAAATGGTTAACCACTTAAGCCCCGGAAGATTTTACCCCCTTCCTGACCAGGGCCTATTTTGCGATTCAGCACTGTGTTGCTTTAACGGACAATTGCACGGTCGTGCGACGCTGTACCTAAATTAAATTCACGTCCTTTTTTTCCCACAAACAGAGATTTCTTTTGGTGGTATTTGATCACCTGTGCGATATGCATGCTGCTACATGTTTTTGGTAAAAAAAATCCCAATAAGCGTATAGTGATTGGGTTTGCGCAAAAGTTATAGCGCCTACAAACTGTGGGATATTTTTATGGAATTTTTTACACTGGAAGGGACAGGGTTAACATTCAGAGGGTTAAATGTGTTCCTAGCTTGCTAACCGTGTGGGGGGTGCTTTAACTGTGGGAAGGCAGAGAATCGTGTTTCTGCTTAGCAGAAACACAGAATCTCTATCTTCCCTACTAACAGAACTGCAATCTGCCTTGTTTACATAGGCAGACCGCCGCTCTGCCTCTCTCGGGAACAATCGGCAGTAGCAGGTCACCGGTAGCACGTGTGCACGCCACAGACCCATGAAAGCTGTACATGATTCTGCCCACAAGAGCCGTCGCCCCGAAGTAAATTCACGTGGATGGTTGGCAAGGGGTTAAACAGTAAAACAGCAATGATGTTATTATATTTCTATATAATTGTATTTATGAATGCTATTATACTTTTCTCAATAAAATATTGTAACACAAGAAAAAAAACAAATAAAAACCCAGTAAAACAGCACAAGGTTCACTAAGGAGGACCATACTGTGGAGGTCAAAGGATCAGTTGGTCAGGGTACAAGGAGGCAACCAAGAGTTCTTATGCTTTCTGGCTCACAATGTTGATAAGTGATAAGTAAAAACATGTCGGAGTGCTGTATCCTCAATCATCCCAATATACTGAACCAGACCACTGATTTTTACTCTGTGCCTGCTGAGGTGGTACTGCATGTGCTCAGTTTGCATGGATAGGCAAAGCTTGACCAATAGCAGACTATCTCTATGCAGACCTTGTATTGTACAGAAACTTCCAGACATTGAGCAGGTTTGCCTATCCGCACAAACGGGGTATACAAGAACTTGAGCAGGCATTGTTTCAGCATGACCTCTGTCTGCTGGATAAATGCAAGCACTAGAAGGGTGCCCAGTGTTTAATGCCAGCAAGCAGTGACGTGCTGCACATGTTTATGGGGGGGGGGGGGGTCTGACTTTGGAATGGTAGTGATTTTGGGCTAGACTCCAGCTGCCCAGTCATCTTTAACCTGTTTTCTAAATGCTCATTACTAATGAACATGGATGTGATATTTTTGTGTATTTTTATGTACCTTTAAAATGTCAAATTTATTATGGACATTTGGAAAATTTAGTAAAAAAAAAAATCATATGCTTTTTTGTGCCCTGTCACTTATTTTAACATACACATACAGTACATTCACAAAATGCTTTACTATCAATGCACAAGGCTTTCAAATAATAAGAGAAAACAAGTGATTGTAAAGCCATCCATATACCCAGTGAAGTGACTATCCTCCGGTCATAGACAGAGGTGAAACAAATCCTGCTGTGTTCTCTTCTCTCTATACATTCAGAGTGCAGAATTTATAAAGCTTGTTTGAGCTGTCAGAAAAAGGGGGTGGGGAGCTGAAGTTACACTCTGCAGAGATCAGTGAGGAGAGCTCAGAGAGCTGATTGGAGGGAAGGGACACCCCCCTTCACACAACACTCTGAAACAGAGCTGAGACTGTCAATCAGTTGGAGCTTCCTCCCATCACCATGTTTCTCTTGGTGTCAGGGAAACTTGTCAGAAGTGACTCCTGCTAGTAGTAAAAAAATGAAGCTGCAGAGAAAAATGACACTTAGTGCTTTTGGTTGAGACAAGTACACACTATAGAGATATGCTTTGTTCATATTTCATGTCTGAGGCTTACAACCACTTTAAGTTATATATTATACAGTATTTGTTTAGTACTTACCTTAGTACTAGGGTCACCAGTTTAAATCCAAACGACAGCATTACCTGCCTGGAGTTTGTATGTTCTCCCTATGCCTGAGTGGGTTTCCTCCGGGTAATCAGGTTTCCTCGTACAATTCAAGGACATGCTGTTAGATTAACCACTTCCGGACCGCTCAACGCATATATACTGTGGCAGGGCGACCCTCCTGTGCGAAATCACGTACCTGTACGTTTCTATTTCCGGGTTTGGGGCCCGCATGTGCGGCGCCAGCAACCTGCTTCTGCTATGATTGGACACAGCAGGAGCCAATCAGCGGGTCCGGTGGACCTGATGTTTACCAGTTCGCCTTGACCATTTCCCCTAGAGGCAGAACGATGGTACGCCTATTTAAACAGGGCAGATCGCCATTCTGTGAAAGGGAAAGATAGAGATCCTGTGCTTTTGCTAAGCAAGAACACGGATCTCTGTCTTCCCCAATCAAAGCACCTACCCACACAGTTAGAAAGCACTGCCAGGGAACATATTTAACCCTTTGATCGCCCCTCATGTTAACCCCTTCCCTGCCAGTGTCATTAGTACAGTGACAGTACATTTTTTTTTAGTGCTGACCACTCTATTGGTGTCACTGGTCCCTGAAAAGTGTCACTTATTGCAGGTTCACATTTGTGCGATCACAGAGATCGCATGTAATTCGGAGCGCATTGCTCCTAAAATTACATGCGATCTCTGTGCGATGCAAATTCAGCCATACAGTTTGTATGGCTGAATTCGCACCGCAATCGCACTGAAACAGGCACAGGGCCCTTTTTTTGGTCCGCAGCAGAATCGGATCGCATGGTGGTTCACACTAGTGCGATCCGATTCTGTGCGAACTTTCAGATCGCACTGCGATATGCGATCTGATCTGGGGGTGTCGTTAACCATTAATTGACACCCCCAGCATATCGCATATGACAGTGTGAACTGCCAGGGGTGCGGATGCGATCCGGGAACACGCTGTATATTCGCATCGTTCCCGCATCGCAGAAATGTGAACCGGCACTTAGTGTCAGATTTGTTCGCCACAAACTCCATAAATACATCCCAAAGTTTGTAGAGGCTATAACTTTTGTGCAAACCAATCAATATACACTTATTGGGATTTTCTTTACCAAAAGCACGTAGCAGAATACATATTGGCTTACATTTATGAAGACATTTTTTTTTTTTATTGGATATGTTTTATAGCATAAAGTTAAAAATACTCGTTTATTTTTTTTTTTTCCAAAATTGTCTGTCTTTTCTTTTTTTTTTTAAAACGCAAAAAAATAAAAACCACACAGGTGCTCAAATACCACCAAAAGAAAGCTCTATTTGTGGGAAAAAAAGGACATCAATTTAATTTGAGTACAGTGTCGCACGATTGCATAATTGTCAGTTAAATTAACTCAGTGCCGCATTGCAAAAAATGGCCTGGTCATGAGGGGGGGGGGGGGTAAACCTTCCGGGGCTGAAGTGGTTAATTGACTCCTGACTAAATTAGCCCTAGTACATGTATGTATAATAGTGAGTTAGGGACCCTACAGAATACCCTTGAGGGCAAGGACTTATGTGATTGTACAGGTACCTGCATAAATTGACAGCACACCTCCAACATATACGTATGTAAAAAACAAAAATACCAATATGATGAAAACAATTGTGACACCCTACACTAAATGTCCCTATATCTATATATCCACGGACTCACATAATAAATTAATAAATTAAAATATATGGTGCCTCAGAACAATTTTGAATGTGATAACAATAGCGGCGACACCCTCTTATAAAATAAATTAATGTAAGACTCTGAAAAAAAAAAATGTATACCATGCAATGTGTGAATGTACTAATTTATTATCCAGTCCTTGCAATTAGCGGTTCTGTGTAAACCACTAGTCCATACATGTGCAGATATTGAATTTCAAATACAGTTCTCTTTCAAGCATATACTGTCTTGATCCAAAAAAGCATGAAATTATATTACCACGTGAATCCTTCATCTGATAGGCTAGCAGGTCACTTCCATGTGTGAACCTATAACATATAGGTCAAATATGCTATTTCTGCTTTAAATTTGGCGTCATAAATGGTTAAATAATTACATAGTTTGTGAGGTTGAAAAAAGACATCAGTCCATCCAGTTCAACCTATGATGTGTGTGTGTGTGTGTGTGTGTGTTTGCTGTTAACCGTGCATTGTATACCCCTTTATGTTGTGGTCTAAAAGTTTTTTGAAACTATCAATACTCCCTGCTGATACCACTGCTTGTGGAAGAGAATTCCACATCCTTGCTTCTCTTTCAGTAAAGAACCCCCTATGTATTTTAAGGTTAAACCATTTTTTTTTTCACTATTTGAGTGGCCTTGTGTTGTATTCCCTTTCTCTGAAAAGTTTTGTTCCCTATGCTAGGGTCCTCACCAGTACAGTATTTGTACATTGATATCATATCCCCCCTCAAGCGTCTCTTCTCCAGAGAGAATAAGTTCAGTGCTTGTAGTCTTTCCTCATAGCTGATGTCCTCCATTCCCTTAATTATTTTGGTTGCCCTTCTCTGGACTCTCTCCATTTCCAGCACATCCTTTCTGAGGACCGGTGACCAGAACTGGACGGAATACTCCAGATGTGGCCGGACCAGAGTCTTGTAGAGTGGGAGAATATTGTCTTTATTTCTGGAGTGAATCCCCTTTTTTTATACATGCCAGTATTTTGTTGGCTTTGCTTGCAGCCGCTTGGCATTGAATGCCACTGCCAAGCCTGTTGTCTACCAGTACCCCCAGGTCCTTTTCCATCTTAGATTCACCCAGAGTTTCCCCCCCTAGTGAGTAGCTTGCTTTCATGTTTCTGATGCCCAAGTGCATTACTTTACATTTTTCAACATTAAACCTCATCTGCCATGTAGTTGCCCACCCCATTATTTTGTTCAGGTCCGCTTGTAAGGTTTCCAAATCCTGCATAGAAGATATTGGCATGCTTAGTTTAGTATCATCCGCAAATACTGAGATTGTACTAGATATCCCCTCCTCTAAGTCGTTTATGAATAAATTAAACAGGATTGGCCCCAGGACGGAACCTTAGGGGACCCCACTTTCCACACCTGCCCACTCCCTATTTATTACCACCCTCCGGACTCTCCCCTGGAGCCAGTTCTCTATCCAGGTACTCACCCTATGGTCCATACCTACGTACCTTAGTTTGTACAGTAAGCGTTTGTGGGGAACGGTGTCGAATGCCTTTGCAAAGTCCAGATACACCACATCCACAGGCCTTTCTTTATCTAGATGGCAACTCACTTCATCGTAGAAGGTTAATAGATTGGTCTGACAAGAACGATTTTTCATGAATCCATGCTGATTACTACTAATAATACCATTTTCATTACTAAAGTCTTGTATGTGGTCCCTTAACATCCCCTCCAAAATCTTGCAGACTACAGATGTTAGGCTGACAGGTCTATAGTTACCTGGGATATATCTCTGCCCTTTTTTAAATATTGGTACCACGTTGGCTTTTTTCCAATCAGCTGGCACCATACCCGTCTGTAGACTATCCTTAAAGATCATGAATAATGGTCTGGCTATCACCTGGCTGAGTTCCTTAAGTACCCTCGAGTGCAAGCCATCCGGTCCCAGTGATTTATTTATGTTAAGTTTCTCTAGTTTAGTTCTAAGTCTATCTTCTGTTGACCATGGGGGTACTTCCTGGGGTGTATTATTTAATTTATCATTACAAGCTGGGTTAGTGTGGCCCCCCGATTCTTTTGTGAAGACTGAAGAGAAGAAATTATTTAACACTTTCGCCTTCTCTCTGTCCTCTGTGGCCAGCTTCCCTTCGTCATTTTTATGGGGCCAATGTGTTCTGGCCTCGCTTTCTTACTATTTATATACTTAAAGAATTTATTGGGGTTTTTTTTTACTCTCTTCTGTTATATGTCTCTCGTGTTCTATTTTAGCCGCCTTGATTTCGCCTTTACATTTCTTATTACACTCTTTGTAATGCTTGAATGCTGCCAATGACCCCTCAGCCTTGTATTTTTTGAAGGCCTTTTCTTTAAAGAGGTTGTACACCAAGAATTTTTTTTTTCTCTTCTTTACAACCTGAAAGAGAAACCCATAATGAGCTAGTATGCATCGCATACTAGCTCATTATGAAATACTTACCTTAGAACGAGCCCCCGCCGTGCCGTCCGCTTACCTGTATGACGGGCGACATGTATAGTCGCCCGTCTTCCGGGATCGCGGCATCCGGCCATCTGATTGGCCGGAGCCGCGGTGACGTCACTCCCGCGCACGCGCGCGGTAGCCGACGGTCACGGCACGGGGCTCTGAAGGAACGGCACGATCTGCCGTTCCTTCAGAGCGCATGCGCCAGTGACGTCACTGGCTGCATTAAAGGTAAATATCTCCTAAACGGTACATGTTTAGGAGATATTTACAGTACCTATAGGTAAGCCTTAATATAGGCTTACCTATAGGTACAACTTCCTGAGGAGGGTTTACTTCCTCTTTAATATTATTATGCATTTTTATGTTGGAGTGGTGGGCGATTCTCTTCCTGGTATCCACATTGTGGTATTTGGTAAGTATTTGTATGAATACCCGCTATGTAATACCCTTTCTCAGTCCATCACCATAAAAATATGTACTCAGAAAAACAAAAATACAACCATCATCGTGCAACTTGTAAATAAAACCATGAATAAAAATAGCAAATAGGGGGGCGTGGCCTGGCGCAGCATGTGAGAGGACGTGTGTGAGAGGAGCTCCGCCGGACCGATATCCTTCACCGCTAATCCTGCAGCCCTTCGGGCACGATAATCCTTCCTTCACCTCCCGCACACCCGCGGCACCGACCTCCGCATGTCTCCGCCGAAGAAAGGCTCTGAAGCTGCGGCAAAACTGGCTGCATTCCGGAGGCTGGAGAAGGAGGCCCCGATCCAAGATGGCGCCGGCCCGTCGCTCGTGGTGGAGGAGCCTGAGAGCCCTGCTACATCCAAGGTTTTGGAAGCGATTGTCACTTGCCAGACCATGCTGACAACTAAAATCGAGGAGGTGAAGGTAGATATATCTTTGATGCGTCAGGATATGCAGAAGCTAAGGGACAGAGTTGGTGAGGCTGAACACAGAATTAGTGAGGTGGAAGACTCCCTCCCCCCATTGCAAAGCTCCTCAGACAGGCTGCAGCAACAAGTACACCTTATCCTCCAAAAACAAGATGACATGGAGAATAGGCTGCGCCGCTGTAACCTGCGGTTCATTGGCCTCCCGGAGGGCTCTGAAGGTGCTGACCCCTCATCATATTTGGAACAATTGCTCACTCTGACTTATGGCAGAGAATCCTTTTCACCCACTTTTGTTGTGGAACGTGCACATCGCCTCTCAGGGCGCCCCCCCCCTCAGGGTGCACCCCCCCGCACGTTCATCGCTAAATTCCTGAACTATCGGGACCGAGATGCCATATTGCGCCTGGCCAGGGTTAAGGGGAACATTCCATTTGGAAATCACAAAATAGCGATTTTCCCCGACTTTTCTGCTGAGGTCCAGAGGCGCCGCAAGAGCTTTTTGGAGGTCAAACGCAGACTGCGTATCAAGAATATCAAATACTCCATGTTGTATCCGGCCCGTCTTAGAGTGGAGGGCGAAGACCGAGCCCACTTCTTTGAGGATCCGGAGGCCGCCATCTCCTGGCTAGAAGGACTGGAAGCTAGAGCCTGACCACCTTGCCTTGGCGACTTCATGATACTTTCTCCCTGATGGCCTATACCTTAAGCTGCTGCAAGGGTGGAGGAGGGGTTTTGTAGATCCTGTGGAACTCAAGACTTTGCATCCCCCTTCCCCCCCCCTCCCCCCTCATTTTCCTGCACTATTGCTCCTGTGTTTGACCGGCGGAGCGCCCTAGCTCCACAGATGGAACTGATTTCTCTGTTCTCTTCCTATGGACTTCCACCTGCCCATAGGCTTTGCTACCCAGCGATACACCTGTTGGTTTTCGCCCCCTACACCCGCTAAGGCGTGTGTTTGTGCCCAACTCCCCTGTTGCCCCCTGCGACTTCTGCTGGACCTGGGCCCCCGGGCCCCCTTGTTTATTCTATTTGTATTTTGCTGTATTTTTGCTGCATACCTTGGGGGTCCCTGGCCTCCTGATCTTGCTCTTTCCCAGTCGCATGTGGGCCTGTTCTGGTTGAGGCACTTGTTTGGGAACATGCCCGCACAAGTTGGGGTTGGTGCAGGGCAGGGTGGGGGGATTGGGGTGTTACCATTGTTTATGGTTTATATTTGGTACAATCTCTATACTGTTTCTGTTTTATGCACATTGACCTCAAGTAATAATTATCTGCTCTTTTGCTGCCGTTTATCGCTGCTGGTGTGTGACCGTGGACTTGTTGGTTCCGTGGCCTTGCGGCCTGAGATCCTGGGAGCCTTCGCTCCGCGCTCTGTACTACCCCTGCCATGGCCGCATTGAAATTGTTGACGTGGAATGTCAGGGGTATGCGTGATAAGATTAAACGAACGGCTGTCTTTAATGTCCTACGCCGTGTACGGGCTGATATTATAGTTCTGGTGGAGACACATTTGGAGGGCCGTGTACAACAGTCCCTCAAACGGCCCTGGGTTGGTTGGGTGCAGCACTCTGCTTATAGCTCACACTCCAGGGGTGTGGCGCTACTGGTGGCCAAATCGGTACATTTCCAGCTCCTAGGATCTCAGGTCGACCCAATGGGTAGATATGTTTTTCTCAAAACGTCAGTCTATGGGGAATTGATGCTACTGATGGCTTTCTATGTGCCCCCCCCCTTACTCTGCTGTGATTATTATGGAGGGACTGGTGTTTATGGCACAGAGCCCCGGGGCCCCGGTGATCTGGCTGGGTGACTTTAACAATGTGATGGACTCGGGTCTGGATAGGTCCGGTGGCGCCTCCCGGGTGCCGCCGGGGTCGTCCCCGACCAGGTTCTCCCGATTGTTGGAGAGCTTTGGTTTGGCCGACTCTTGGCGCAGCAAATACCCCGCGCAGCGCGCGTACTCCTGTTTTTCGGCTGCACACCACTCTATGTCACGCATTGATCTGATATTGCTGTCTCGAACCCTGCTCCCCAGGTTACTGACGGCAGGCTTCGCCCCACGGACTCTGTCTGATCACTGCCCTTATTGGATACTGTTGTCCTTGCCCTGCAATAGACCTCCCCCGGCCTGGCGCCTGAATCCTGCCTGGCTCCCCTTGGTGTCGGATGGGAACGACATTGAGGGGACCTGGACACAATTCTTCTCTGACAATGAGGGCACTGCCTCCCCGGCTGCGGTGTGGGAGGCGTTTAAACTGTTTGCCAGATCCACTATGATTTCCAAAATCAAGGCTGTTAGAGCGCGGGCAGCCGAGGAGATCTCCAGGGCAACGACAAATCTAATTGAAGCTGAACAGGCCTTTATGGGGGACCCGACTCCGGCACATGAATCTCAGTATAAATTGACCTCTAAAGTCCTTTCCCAACTTGACTACGAGAGGGCGAAATCTAAGATGTTTTTTCAGAAGCAGAATCTGTTTGCACATGGTGAGCGGGCGGGGAAACTCCTCGCATACTTAGTTCATTGTGAGGATAGGCCCCCGGTAGTTATTACTTTGAAGGATGACCTGGGTAATGAGATCGCTGATCCAGCTGCGGTGACACAGTGCTTCCGCTCATTTTTTAGTACTCTTTACACCTCTAGGGCTCCCGCTGACTGCACTGACATGCATGACTTTTTGGACTCTATTGACTTTCCCACTTTGACACCCGACCAGTTGGCGACCCTCGAGGCACCCATCTCTGTGGAGGAGATTGCAGCAGCCATGTCCAAGTTCCCTAGATCTAAGGCCCCCGGCCTAGACGGCCTCCCGATTGAATTTTTCTCCCAATATTCGGAACTCCTTTCTCCTAAATTATTGGCTTTGTTTCAATCTCTATTCAAAGATGCAACCCTACCCCCTTCTATGCGGGAGGCGCTAATTGTGCTCATTCCCAAGCCGGGCAAGGATGTACACGCCCCAGAGTCTTACCGTCCCATCTCTTTGCTCCCAGTAGACACTAAAATCCTTGCGAAAATTTTATCCCTCCGCCTTAACAAGGTGATCCTTTCACTCATACACTCGGACCAGGCCGGGTTCATGCCTGGGAGGAACGCCTCATTTAACCTTCGCCGGTTATTCATGAATCTCCAGGCACAGCACGACGGAATGGGTGGCAGGGTGGTGGTCTCATTGGACACGGCTAAAGCATTTGACTCGGTAGAGTGGCCGTTTCTGTGGACCTGTCTAGACCGGTACGGCTTTGGACCTAATTTTATTAAGTGGGTCAAACTTCTATATAGCGCCCCGGTAGCTAGGGTCCTGGCAAATGGCTGGCAGTCGACCGCCTTCCCTTTATCCCGTGGCACTCGACAGGGGTGCCCCCTCTCCCCCCTGCTGTATGCCCTGGCCGCGGAACCTCTGGCGATGGCCATTAGAGCACATCCCGGGATTCGAGGCCTACGTAAGGGACCGCTGGAGGAGAAGATCAGCATGTATGCAGATGACACTTTGTTATATTTGGAAGACTCTCGGGACTCCCTACTCACGGCCCTTTCTTTAATTGAACGGTATGGACGATTCTCCGGTTTTCAGATAAACTGGGATAAGTCACAAATTCTCCCGCTTGACGAGAGCCCACAGGCAATCGCCCCCGCAAGCCCGGCCCTACAATGTGTATCCCGCATTAAATACTTAGGGATTCAAGTGACAGCTAACTCAGCAGATTATGTCCCGGATAACGTTCAACCCCTGTTCCCTCTGCTTAAGGCTAAAATTCAAGTATGGTCCAAATTACCTCTGGGAGTGATGGGTAGAGTCAATTTAATTAAAATGATTCTCCTTCCCAAAATACTTTATGTTGTATGGCACTCTCCTATTTACCTGCCACTCAAGCTGTTTAAGCAGATGGAATCACTCCTCAAGACCTTTGTTTGGGGTGCTAACCGGCACAAGATCTCCTGGCGCAATCTCAAGAATCCTACAAACCTAGGGGGATTGGCCCTGCCGGATTTTAATCTGTACTATCTGGCAGCTCAGTTGTCCCAGTTCTTTCACATAGATAAAACGGATAGAGAACGCTTTTTGACCCTGCTCTGCCCTGGGTGGGCTCATCCCCTCGGGGACCCCCTCCTAGTTATCCTTAGGGGTGTCAGGGGCTCGCCGGAGCCCTTGTGCCCCAGATCTCTTCTATACCACTATTGTCGGATCTGGGAGGTGGTAGCGTCCAGGCTTCGGTGCCCTCCATTTCACACATTCACCCCTCTGTGGCATAATAGCGCATTACGCGAGTTCCTTTCCATCCCTGACCTGTCGATATGGAGCGGGAGGGGTATTCTTCTCCTTAGCCATATCTCCACGACCACTGGTCTGCGGTCTTACGAGGCCTTGCAGGATCAGTTTGCGATCCAGGGCCCCATGCACTACAGATACTTACAGCTCTCCCATGCCTATAGATCTCAATTCCCTGACGGCCCTCCTGAGCTAGAATCGGTTACCACCCTTGAGATTGTTAAAAGTACAGCACCCAGTCACCTTATTTCCATGTTCTACTCTGAACTTCACACACCCTCCTCGACCACCTTGGCTTTTGCACTTAAGACCCGCTGGGAGCGCAGTGTGGGGGCCATGGAGGATGAGGAATGGGAGGATGCCCTGGAGACGTGCCGCAGAGTGTCGCCAAAACTGTCGGATCGTCTAACTCAGACCTTTATAATACACCAGGCTTATCTCACCCCACTTAGACTGTCCAAATATCACCCTGACTTGGTCCCTTCTTGTCCTATGTGTGGAGACCCTGACGCCTCCTTCTTTCATCTCTTGTGGAGCTGTCCCCAATTACAGAATCTTGCTATGCCTCATAAGACTTCTAGTTCTGCAACATCTGGAGGGCCACAGTTTGCATATCGCTGCATATACCAATGACTGCCTCTCCTCCTGGTGTATGTCAGTCAGTATATGGGTAAGTAATGGTAACCCATGGGTTGTTCTTTGGTGGTAAGTTATGGTAATAGCAAAAAACATAAAGCTAAATTTAAAAAAATATACAGTGGGTACGGAAAGTATTCAGACCCCCTTACATTTTTCACTCTTTGTTATATTGCAGCCATTTGCTAAAATCATTTAAGTTCATTCTTCTTCCTCATGAATGTACACATAGCACCCCATACTGACAGAAAAACACAGAATTGTTGACATTGTTGCAGATTTATTAAAAAAGAAAAACTGAAATATCACATGGTCCTAAGTATTCAGACCCTTTGCTGTGACACTCATATATTTAACTCAGGTGCTTTCCATTTCTTCTGATCATCCTTGAGATGGTTCTACACCTTCATTTGAGTCCAGCTGTGTTTGATTATACTGATTGGACTTGATTAGGAAAGCCACACACCTGTCTATATAAGACCTTCCAGATCACAATGCATGTCAGAGCAAATGAGAATCATGAGGTCAAAGGAACTGCCTGAAGAGCTCAGAGACAGAATTGTGGCAAGGCACAGATCTGGCCAAGGTTACAAAAAGATTTCTGCTGCACTTAAGGTTCCTAAGAGCACAGTGGCCTCCATAATCCTCAATTGGAAGACGTTTGGGACGACCAGAACCCTTCCTAGAGCTGGCCGTCCGGCCAAACTGAGCTATCGGGGGAGCCTTGGTGAGAGAGGTAAAGAAGAACCCAAAGATCACTGTGGCTGAGCTCCAGAGATGCAGTCAGGAGATGGGAGAAAGTTGTAGAAAGTCAACCATCACTGCAGCCCTCCACCAGTCGGGGCTTTATGGCAGAGTGGCCCGACGGAAGCCTCTCCTCAGTGTAAGACACATGAAAGCCCGCATGGAGTTTGCTAAAAAACACCTGAAGGACTCCAAGATGGTGAGAAATAAGATTCTCTGGTCTGATGAGACCAAAATAGAACTTTTTGGCCTTAATTCTAAGCGGTATGTGTGGAGAAAACCAGGCACTGCTCATCACCTGTCCAATACAGTCCCAACAGTGAAGCATGTTGGTGGCAGCATCATGCTGTGGGGGTGTTTTTCAGCTGCAGGGACAGGACAATTGGTTGCAATCAAGGGAAAGATGAATGCGGCCAAGTACAGGGATATCCTGGACAAAAACCTTCTCCAGAGTGCTCTGGACCTCAGACTGGGCCGAAGGTTTACCTTCCAACAAGACAATGACCCTAAGCACACAGCTTAAATAACGAAGGAGTGGCTTCACAACAACTCCGTGACTGTTCTTGAATGGCCCAGCCAGAGCCCTGACTTAAACCCAATTGAGCATCTCTGGAGAGACCTAAAAATGGCTGTCCATCAACGTTTACCATCCAACCTGACAGAACTGGAGAGGATCTGCAAGGAGGAATGGCAGAGGATCCCCAAATCCAGGTGTGAAAGACTTGTTGCATCTTTCCCAAAAAGACTCCTGGCTGTATTATATCAAAAGGGGGCTTCTACTAAATACTGAGCAAAGGGTCTGAATACTTAGGACCATGTGATATTTCAGTTTTTCTTTTTTAATAAATCTGCAACAATGTCAACAATTCTGTGCTTTTCTGTCAGTATGGGGTGCTATGTGTACATTCATGAGGAAGAAGAATGAACCTAAATGATTTTAGCAAATGGCTGCAATATAACAAAGAGTGAAAAATTTAAGGGGGTCTGAATACTTTCCGTACCCACTGTATATATATATATTTACGCCCAGTTTTTTCTTTTTTTACCATAAAAAAAAATCACAATTTGTCCTGAAAAAAAAACAAGGTACAATTCATCTGGATACACAAAGCCATTGTGATGATATGTACAGTTTTACTAATGCATGTGAAAGTTGCAAACTTGTGTCCATGCATTGCCATTTGTTTTACCATCAGTCTCCAAGTGTAATAATAACATGGCTGTATATGCTATAACATTTTTTTTTTTGTTGTGTGAAAGTGGAGTTACCTTTTAAGCCCTGCTGTGCTCATTGACAACTTCCATGGGTGCTTATTTGTTCCAGCTCATACCACACAACAAACCACTACTTCACAAAATAAGAATGATAGACCACACGCATTGAATAAGCTGAGCTAGCAAGCCTCCCCAACCATTCCAGCCTTCCTCCAAGCTGCTGTGAGCTGCACTGTATGTAGTTTCTTACATACATATATACAAATAGCAGTTGCAGGTGTGTACAGATCACCTATTCAGCAACATTTTTACGATGTGAGTAGGCCACAAAGTAAGATATTAAGAAAAGGAAAAAAATAAACTTCAATCAAACCTGTTTTACCTGCCAAAATATTTAAATCTCTGTACGTCTAGTACTGAGATTTACACCACTCTGCCATTAAACACTTTCCTGTCTGGCCAGGGAGAAGACCCGATTTTTCTCTGCTACAGTTTAGTAACACTTAAAGTATAAGTCAACCCAAAGTTTCATATTCCTGATAAGAGCCTGCTGTACCATGTACTTGAAAAAGTTTCCTGTTCTCTTTGTATTACTTCCTTTGTATGGAATACCTGGTGTTCATCCCAGTCCCTCTAGTTCCCTATTAAAAATTGACCACAGTACACATGAGAGAACAGCGTGCTAAATTCTCAGTCTGTGCAACACTGGGAGCTCAGCCTGCTCTCCTCCAATGATCAGACTTCTGCTGAATACACACACACACACACAAAACCATTCCCTATTCTCAGTGAAGATCAGTGTTCTGCTGTTTCTCCTCCTCTGTAGCTCTCTGATCTCCTTTTGTAGCTGAGAACAGAGGGAATGTAATCACTTATAAAAAAAAAAGGTGTTTTACAAGGTGAGGGTTCACATACAATTTAAGATCTTCTGCCCATACCTGTCCTAAGATTAGACAGGGAAAGGAGAAGCCCCAAACTCATGAACTCATCTCTCTGTCTCTATGCTCGATTTTCCAGAATTCTCCTTGCACTGCAGAGCAACATGATTGGCTGCTTGTGTTGCTTCTCCCTTTACCTCTGAGCTCTGCTGTACAAGGATAGCACATAAAATTCAGGTATTTATACTGCTTGCAGAAAAAAATACACATTTGAGAGTGTATTCATAAATACCGATCTGCATTTGTGTATTTTAAATCTGATTGGAATTCAGTTTTAAATTTAACTGAGAAAAATGTACGACAAATGATTTACTCAATGAAAGCATTATAATGGTAAACTTACACTGAATAGAGGTGAATTAAGAAGCAAAAATGAGCAAGGAAAATAATTAATATTGTTTAAAAGGTTGATTATTTTGCTGCCCTGCCTTTCAGCTTAAATTAGCCAGAAAGGTTGCATTAAGCTTTAATGTATGTGTTATGCCTGCACGGTATCTTTGATGCCATTCTACAAGAAGCATATCCTAAGGAGATATTACATTTTACTTTGAATATAATTTTCCATTATATCAATCGACATTGTATTGTCATTTCCAATAAAGCATTTGATAGCTATAAAGAAAACAGCAAATGATTGTACTTGATAAAAGCTTAATGAATTATTATAAGTTCATGGATAAGATGTCAGTCACACAGCTCCCTCTTTATCAGTTAATATCTGCCATAGGAAAGCATGATGAGCTACAGCAATAAATGACAGAGAGGGCTGACTTCATAACATACTATCTTTGCTGAAAATTATGTTCAAATGGTGTTAGACTGGCCACTAAAAGCTGAATTGCAGTCAGAGAGCTTAAAGTGGTTGTAAATGCAAATAAACATTACTGCCAGCCCCTCTGTTCTGTTAAGCTATACTACAATGTGTACATGTTTGTATAAGATTGTAAATACCTTATTTCAGTTAGTTTCTGGCCGGTCACTAGACTTCCGTCCGCTCTCCTCCCTCAATCTAAGGGCTACAGCAGGAGGGGCTGAGATCCCCCCGTGCTGTCCGCTGAGCCCCTCTCCCTGTAGACCCTAGGTCAGGGGGTGGGGGGGTGGGCGGAGGTTATGTGACCGGCCAGAAACTAACTGAAAAATGGCATTTATAGGCACAATATTATACAAACATGTACACAGTGTAGTATGGCTTAGTAGAACAAAGGGGCTGGCAGTAATCTATACTGCCAGCTACTAATAGCGGCAGGAGGGGAGGGGTTGTGAAGATATCACACACAGGAGCTGACAGCCGAGAAGGGATGGGGAGAGGGAGGAGTGAGGAGAGCAGCAGGATAAAAAAGGCGGTAACCTGACCACAGTTTTATGGATCAGCAACCATGATTACCGTAGTCAGCACACTAAGGGGGACACAGGTACAGGTAGGATCAACCAGATTTTTTACAGCATAGAAAGACAGATTAGACAGCACAAGCACTGTGCTGTTTAACTTGCTGTAAGGGAACAGGATCTCTTCTTTTTTTTTTTTTAGGGTTACAACTCCTTTAATATAGTAGTTTTAATCTACTATAAATTAAGTGCATCTCAATTCTTAGTAGAAGGGAGGTCTTCTGGATCTTTAAATTAGACACTCCCAATTGCCAAATGATTCAATTATGAGTGGGACATCACACATTAATATGAATGTCAGGTTTAAACTGCCTACATTTTTTAAATTATATACTTTTATGTTTGTTTGTTTTTTTTGGGTTTTTTTGTATCCTCCTCCACCATTTCCTTCTCCTCCATTTTCTTTCACTTTTTTTTCCTTCAACCTTCCCCACCTGTCCTGAGGAATCAAACTATATCCTCTATTGGGTGGTATCCAAGCTCTCTCTGTTGTCCACTTTCTGGGTATAGACAACTGGCAAGTGGACTTCCTAAGCTGTAAAACAGATTTATGACCATGACCAGGAATCCTCAAGTATTTTCAGTACATGCCCTGGTGATTCCTTGGACTATATTCAGGCTGATCTATGCTGTCCCTCCGAAAAAGATTTTCCCTTAGCTGTTGCACAAGATGAAGATAGAAAGGGTTCCAGTGATCGTTATTGCACTAAATTGGCCCTGAAGAATGTGGTACACAAATATATTTATTTTAGATGGGTGGGTGGTTCATGACCCCGTTAAATGTTTCCACCCTCAGTCACTGGCTTTAATGGCAAGGCTGTTGAAACCCAGGTTCAAAAGGATAGGGGTATATCTGGTTTGGTCATCACCCACCTTGCTCAGAGTGAGAAAATCTACATCCCAGAAGTTTTGGAAGACCTGTTTTCCCTGGTGGGAGATGTCCAAGTCACAGAGAATACTCTGTTGCATATATATTGCTCTTATCCTGACCTTTCTTCAATCGGGTCTAGACCATATTGAGTCCTTTAAAGACCGTGATAACCTTTAAAGGACAGATCTCTGCCCTATCCATCCTTTACCATAAACCTCTTGTTTCACAGTCCCTAATCAGGACCTTTTTGCAAAGTATTGCTCATGTAAATCCCCCAATTCAACCTCCTATGTTACCTTTCGATTTGAACCCGGTGCTCTCAGTATTCCAGAGACCTCCTTCATGGAGAAGGAATGAAGATAATAGAATAGAGATATCCCCTTGAAAGAACTTACTAAGTAAGGTAACACTTTTCTTGCAAGGAGCCTTTTCTCGTATTACACAGGGATAAAGTGTTCTTGAGACCAATACCTTCTTATCCAGCCAAAGAGGTATCATCCTTCCACCTCAGTAAGGAGACAAATGGCGTTTGTGCCAAATGGAGTCTAATTTTGTCTTCCCCTTGGGCCCTCAAGAGGGATATCTTGCCTTAGTTCCCCCTTTCCCTAACAGAGCTCATTCTACAAGGCCTGTTGATGTCTCGTGGGCTGTTCAGTATCAAACAACTGTTTCTCAGAATGGCAAGGCTGCCACATGGTCCTCTGTTCACATGTTCCCCAGGTAGATGTTCAGGCCTCAATGGAAGCTCCAGCCACAAGGTGCTTCAAGCTGTCACCTGAGCACTTGTTAGTGTTATTACCCTTGTTTTCTTAGTCTTGTTGCCAGTTCTGTTTGCTATGTTTTTTATCCCTTGGTCTATGAATACTGGACAAGAAAATGTTCTGTGTCCTATACTGTACAATTAAGGGGGAATTTTGAATTTCTTGTGAATTCCTTATTATGGAGTATAGTAAACCCAGGACCCTCCCATTTGTCTCCTGTGGTAACCTTACATTGCTTGCTAAAAAACTGGAGTCCCACAGAGTGGGCAGGGCTATATGAGCATGCTCTTGGGACAGCCCAGCAACTTTTTTGTCAGTGTCCAACCACCTGGAGGTTACCGGCATACACCCAAGTTACTGTATATAAAATAAGTTTACAGGTAAGTCAAAATTCCATTTTTACTGTAGATAACACAAGTGTTTGAGTGTCTCTGGAAAATACAAACACTCTCCCTCTCTGTTTCCCTTGTATAAGTGATATGCTGTTCTTTTGCTAGTATATGGAATGTCCTTCATTTTGGAAAGTTGTCCTAACCAATAAATATAACTTCTGTCGAGAAGGCAGAGATTAATTTTTGAGTTTTTGTACCACATCACTCATTTGAAAGCATTCTGTAATGGAACATAGAAATGCAGAAAGTGTCAAACAGACTTGCCTCTGTGTATAAAAGTATATTTTTATGTCAGATTTGAAATGTGTGTATTATACTTAATGGGGAACCCAGCCTGGCTGTAAAATAAAGAATATATTAGTGGTATCTATCTATGTGGAATTTGTTTTCTTTTTGCTTATAATAAGTACACACACTATCATGATAAAAATTACAGTATTTCATTTGCATGGTATTTTATGGAGACGTGTCACTGATTCAAGATCTGATTTTATTGACTAATTTACTCAGGACATCGTTGATTTGCAGCTGTGTTTTAATGACCTGTTTAATAGTCGTACAAGGCAGGCATCCCCCTTTCCTTAGAGTTGCTAGTGAATCTCCTACAGTAAAGTCACGAAGCCAAGGAATGACTTTTATCAGTTTTATGAGTCTGCACATGTGAAGTCACTTTATAAATCTCCTCCTAATATGGTCATGAGCATGCAGGAAAGTTCCTTGACTTGTTTTTTTATCCTTTATTTGCAGTAAAGTAGAAGTCTGTACTTTTTCTGTTTCCCCTAATCCCAATGCAGAAGTTTGTTCTACAACTTTAATTAGCCACATGTCATGAGACACCTATGTGAACTATTCAGTAGACTGTGTAATAACAGTCCACTGTGAGCAGTTATTCAACTGAAAAAAGTAAAAAAAAAAAAATGTTTTACATTTTATTTGATGGTATTAATTGTGTACCTAGATTCATGAAGTGGTTTATATTATTTTCTTATAAAGAAGTATCTGGCTTTTATCAGTTTTTAAGATTTGGAGTCCCAATATTCATTGGCTACATATTGAAGAATACAACAAGAATTACAGTGTATTGTCTGCTTCACCATTTCAATAAAGGGTGTTCAAAAGCTTGGATGGATGGATGCTTTAATTGAGCTACAGATGTTTGGTTCCAGACCATGTCCAGGTCGCCCCTTCTTTGCTACAGCAGGTGTGCTATCTATTGATTACGCAAGTAAGCTGCTAGACATCCAAACCAGATCCTTTCAAACTATCTCTAACACACTTGTAAAACAATGAAAAATGAGTATGTATTTTGCCCATAATGTGTAAAATGGTCACCTGTGCCAAGGGTTGTCATGTGTGGTTAGTTCTACAGGGCTCTTTCTCAATAGCAGCTTTTGGCTGCATTGGTCAACATAATGCCAATACATAGATAATTAAATAGCCCTATTTTGTATGGTGTCAGTTTACACCAACTCACTGCTTTAGAGTTCACTAAAAAAAGGACAAATTGCATTCTTGCACAACACAAAATCATAAATTAAAAAAAAAAGGCTTATAAAAGGCATGCTAACATGTGTACTATGTCGAGATTGAGTCCTAAATCCAAACTTCAAAAGTGTTTTGTTTTAGACTTTTTTTTTTAGACTAAGTGGGAAAGAATCAAGTTTTATTACCATCCATTTACCTATTTACAAAGCCACAAAAAAAAAATTCAAAGTACAATGGGAAAGTGTAAGTACAGTCCTTTTTTATTTTCTCTATCTTCATAATCAAGTGACATCTGCTCCCTTTTTTCCCCCAGTAGAGAGTTGTGACAGAAACCCAAAGCTTATAAAACAAAATAGGAATCCATAAACTTTGTTATTGTATGTGGTTTGGTCTTTTGGAAAGATTTTTTTTAGTTTAAAATACCTACCATAGCACATGGACTGAGCTTTAGTAACCCAGTAACTAATGTCCTTTTTCTGCATATTGTGAAAAGGTTAGTGTAGGACTTCTTCATAAGATACTGTATATTTCAAAGAATTTCACCCACGTACAAAATGCAACTATAGGTCCTATTCAGAAACAGTGTTTAACAGGTATACAGTGCCTTGAAAAAGTATTCATACCCCTTGATATTTTCCACATTTTGTCATGTTACAATCAAAAACCTAAATGTATTTTATTGGGATTTTATATAATAGACCAACACAAAGTGGCACATAATTGTAAAGTGAAAGGAAAATGACAAATGGATTTCAAATTATTTTTCAAATATCTGAAAAGTGTGACATGCATTTGTATTCAGCTCCTTTTACTCTGATACCCCAGACTAAAATCTAGTGGAACCAATTGCCTTCAGAAGTCACCTAAAACGTTACCAGAGTCCACCTGTGTGAAATTTATTCTCAGTATGAATACAGCTGTTCTGTGAAGCCCTTAAAGGTTTATTAGAGAACCTTAGTGAACCAACAGCATCATGATGGCTAATGAATACACCAGACAGCTCAGGGATAAAGTTGTGGAGAAGTTTTAAAGCAGAGTTAGGTTATAAAAAAAAAAAACAAGCTTTGAACATCTCACAATGTACTGTTCAATCCATCATCCAACAATGGAAAGAGTATGGCACAACTGCAGACCTACCAAGACATGGCAGTCCACCTAAATTGATAGGCCAGGCAATGAGAGCATTATTCAGAGAAGCAGTCAAGAGGCCCATGGTAACTCTGAAGGAGCTGAAGAGATCCACAGCTCAGATGGGATAATCTGCCCACAGGACAACTATTAGTAGCGCACTCCACAAATCTGGCCTTTATGTAAGAGTGGCAAGAAGAAAGCCATTGTTGAAAGAAAGCCATTAGAAGTCCCATTTGCAGTTTGCAAGAAGCCATGTGGGGGACACAGCAAATGTGGAAGAAGGTGTTCTGGTCAGATGAGACCAAAATGTAACTTTTTGGCCTAAAAGCAAAACGCTATGTGTGGTGGAAAACTAACACTGAACTTTACCTTGAATACACCATCCCCACTGTGAAACATGGTGGGGGCAGCATCATGTTGTGGGAGTACTTTTCTTCAGCAGGGACAGGGATGCTGGTCAGAGTTGATGGGAAGATGGATGGAGCCAAATACAGTGCAATCTTGGAAGAAAACCTGTTAGAGTCTGCAAAAGACTTGAGACTGGGATTGACACTGTCCAGAAGGACAACAACCCTAAACATACAGCCAGAGCTACAATGGAATGGTTTAGATCAAAGCATATTCATGTGTTTGAATGGCCTAGTCAAAGTCCAGACCTAAATCCAAGACTTGAAAATTGCTGTTCACAGACACTCTTCATCCAATCTGACAGAGCTTGAGCTATTTTGCAAAGAAGAATGGGCAAAAATGTCACTCTCTAGATGTGCAAAACTTGTAGAGACATACCCCAAAAGACTTGCAGCTGTAATTGCAGTGAAAAGTATTGACTCGAGGGGCTGAATACAAATGTCACACTTTTCAGATTTATGTGCCACTTTGTGTTGGTCTTTCACATAAAATTACAATAAAATACATTTCCCTTTTTTGGTTGTGACATGACAAAATGTTAAAAATTTCAAGGGGTACAAATATGTTTTCAAGGCACTGTATTAGTACTTGATATTTTAAAATACTAATATACCTACTAAAAATAGCACAAGACTTCCCACACACAAGGATCCTTGATGAGATGCTGAATGTGCATATACTGTATGGCCAGAAGTTTTGGAAACCTGATCACCCGACTTATTTGAGCTTGCTGGACTGCCTATTTCAGAATCATGTTTATAATGTGGCATGGCTCCCATGTAACTGCCTCCAATCTTCTGGGAAGGCTTTCCATGATCTTTTGGTGTGTGTCTATGAGAATGTGTGTCCATTCAGCCAAAAGAACATTTGTAAGATAAAGTACTGATTTTGCATACGATTTGGAGGCTACTTGAGTTCCCCCACACCAAAACTCCAAACTATATTTTTATAGACCATGCACAGGGGCAAAATAATGTTGCATCAGAAAAGGGCCTTTCCCAAATTATTGACATAAGGTCAGAAGTGCACAACTGGCTAAAATATATTGTGTTTTGTACTTTTATTAGTACCCATTTTGGAGAGAGTTTTAAAGTATGCATCTAAAGTCTAACTAAACCTAAAAAAAAAAAAATGTAATCTATTACAGCTTACTAGTCCTTAGTGTGGTGGCTGCATTCATTTTCAATTTTTTTTTTGCTTTATTTTTGCCAGGTAATTGTGCAAATACATATTTCCTGTCAATGGGTGGTTACGTCACTCACTCACACTTTTTTTTTTGTTTGTGGCTTTGTTAAAGCTTTTGTTAATTAAATGGATGGTAATAAAAACGTGATTCTTTCCCACTTAGTCTAAAAAAACAGTCTAAAACAAAACACTTTTGAAGTTTGGATTTAGGACTCAATCTCGACATAGTACATATGTTAGCATGCCTTTTATAAGCCTTTTTTTTTTTTAATTTATGATTTTGTGTTGTGCAAGAATGCAATTTGTCCTTTTTTTAGTGAACTCTAAAGCAGTGAGTTGGTGTAAACTGGCACCATACAAAATAGGGCTATTTAATTATCTATGTATTGGCATTATGTTGAAATAAAAAAATACAGTATCTATGGAAAAAGCCATGTCTGTATTTTTTTATTTCAATTGACATGGGGGCAGGGCAATTGATAGTGTACAGAAGCTAGCTAGGAAGGAAGATATTCTTCTATGCAGTACGTGACAAGGACACTGTATTTCTCGCAAAATCTAAAGGGATGCTCTTTGTTTGCTTTGTTCTTCACTTGAAAAAATAAAACTAATACAACCACCACATCTAAGGTCTGTAAGCTGCAATATATTGCATTTCTTGTTTTTTGGTTAGGTTGTCCTTGAGGATGCCTACCAGCCTGCCTGCTGATGAATAGTATAGGTGGAACAATAAGTCTGTATTTGAGCATCCTGCAGCCATAAATGTCCCTTTTTCTATTTAGTATATTTGAGGCTAAAAAGAAATCTTACTTGATTATATTTAGTGACTTAACAGCCCCTTATTTTAAGACAATGCACTGATTTAAATATATGTATTATTAGATAGGACTTTTTAACTTGTCAGTTGTGCATTTCACAAGCGACTATCTAAAGGGGCTAAGGACTACATGTGTCTCCTAAGACTATAATTGGGGAGAACTGATGTATAATATAACCAGAATGTTTAGGGTTTTCAGGTACTGTGGGGTATCAAAAACATACAGAAGTTTGACAAATACATCAAGTGTAGTTTTGATTCTATTTGCATGCATAAGTAACCGCCATTTTATAGTTTGCATGATTCATTTCAAAAACACATTGTGGATATTTTGTGTTGGGGGATTTACCAAACATCTACCAAACTGCTGCACCATAACAAGCTGACCCTGCAGTCATTGTAATTTAGTGTGGTGAAAGCAAAGAACTTCACCGCATGCCCTGTGTGCTAAGCTGTCCAAAAGAATACAGTTTCCCTGCAGTTGTTTTGTGTAGACGTGACTGCCCTGCCTGAGTATACAGTGAATACTTATACTTTTAAAAGCCCTTGGAAGTAGGGCATGAAGTGTTAAATGAAAGCTTTAGGACAAACATATGGCACGGCTCTTTCAATCTGTGTACAGGGGGGATTTTTCTGTATAGTTATTACCAGAATTCTGTGGGAGTTATGGTCTCCGTACCCTTTCTCAAGCTAGGAATCCAGCCACCATTTTTACAAGACACGGTTTAAATTCATTTTCTGAGCAGTTGCTGAAAAATTAGATCTGTTAGCAAAAGGTGGCTCATATGTCAAGATGGATAGATACATTGTAATTCAGCATTTCAATTTATTTACTATATTGTGGGGATCCAGGATGAAAACGGGTGCCAGCAAAACAGTCTTATCAAAGCAAAAGTCTGCTTTATTTTCAGCACCTTTTCTTCAGAAAAAGGTGAAAATAAAATGGCTTATCTTCACCAATAATGAAGACTAGCAAATAAGTTCCAACAAATAATTGCACATCTCTTTGCTTGCTAAGATATTTTCCACCTTAAGATAGTCCTTCTGCTCCCAAGCGGTTACAGGGAGCATTCTGCCTCTCTGTCTCCATTACAAGTCTCTCTATCTCCGTCTCTGTGAGCTCACCTGTCTTTAATAGCCATGTCTAAAGAAAAATACCTACCTTCTCAAATTAACCTCCTCTTAGCCCTGCCCCAGACTTACTCTTTACAATGTATATATATCTTATAGGGAGGCCACATTGTAGAGTAGAGCAAAACATAATTTGTATCTTCGCATCCCACTGAGTTTTATTTTTATAGATTTTAAGAGGAACCTATGAGTACAAAAACATGGAGGGTGCATTTCCTGACGTTTTCTCTTCAGTAGTCTTTTGTTGAAGCGTTCATTGGTTATATAGAAAGTACAGGTACTAAAGGCAATTGCTTACAGTCAAATCTATCAGCAGTTATCAGCATATCAGAAGTACAGAGTAAAAATGTTAGAAACTCTAAATTATTTCAAATAACATTGCATATACAGAGCACAATGGGAGAGGTTTGCTAAAACTGGTGCACGCAGAATCTGGTGCAGCTGTGCATAGTAACCAATGAGATTCTTTGTTTTATTGGCAAAGCTTAATTGAAGAAGCTGAAATTGGAAGCTGATTGTTTAGTAAGCACAGCTGCACCAGATTCTGTGTGCGCCATTTTTTGTAAATCTTTCCTACTGTGTCATTTCGTTGACAAGATGTCATGAAAAAAAAAAAAAAAAAATAGAAGAAAGGATACTTGGCAATAATAACCAGTGACACCAGTCTAAAAAAAGAAAAAATAGATTTATCTATGTTTCGATTGTAAGGGATGGTGAAACCAGGTCCTCCTATTTACATTTTTTTATGGGTTTTTCTTAAGAGCACTTTTTCATCATAACTTGTTTATTCTTGTCCCTTTTTATTACAAAGTAAATGGGGTGTTATGGTAGATCTCCATAGTTTTGTAATCTTTAGTTTTGCTGCTAGAAACGTGCAGTATAACAGTTCTAGCTGCTTATGGGAAGTAATCTATGCCAATATATAGTTTGACTAGATCTAGAGTAAGAGTCACTCTATACCCCATTCATTCAGAGTAAAGTATGAATAATTTGTTCCAGAGTGTGTGTAAGACAAAACATGTAATTAAGGTTACATATATGTGTAGATTTACTAAAGGCAAAAAGACTGTGCACTTTGCAAAGTGCATTTGCACTCTGCAAGTGAAGTTGCTCTAGAGTTTAGTAAATAAAGTAACGCTTACATTTGTAAAGAATACCCAATCAGGTCACATTAAATTAAAATGAAAATGAAAATTAAAAAAAAAAAAAAAAGGCGTATTTTTTGCTGGCACATGATTGAATGATGGAAGTCAGCAGAGCTTCTGCACATTTAAGCTCTGGAGCAAAGTGAACAGTCTATTTGCCTTTAGTAAATCAACCCCTTAGAGTTGCATTTCCTCCAGCAGTGCAGGGAGATAGTTCCTGAAAATTTAGATCATCTCTAGAGGATCGATCCTCCGCTGAGCAGCACGGAGTCCTATACCTATATATACCTATACCTAGGTATAGGTATAGGCCTGAGGAAGAAGCGCAGGCTCCACAAATGCGTCGCCTGCGCCATTGCGTCACATCTGGTAGGTGACGTCCGGAAGAAGCCACCTTGCACAGGAAGTGCTGGCAACCACCGGCAAGAACTGCAGGAGCCGTGACCGCTGGAGGCCATCCTGAACACACCACTGGATTGGACGACATTTATATTATGGATCACACTCTATACTATTCATGCTTGTGAGTACATAGCTTGTGTTACAGCCTAATTAATTTTACATGCTGCACTTAGATTGGCACCTGTGTTCTCTCTACAGTCCATTACAAGTGCTTTATTCTTTCTTGCCACAAGAGCTGCCTCTCCAGTGACTGTGCATGGACTGTTTTTTACATGGATGTTCATTGTTTGGACTTTTTATTTAAGCTCACCTATGGACTTTGCTAATAGCTAATAGTTCCTTTTATTTGATAGTATTATCAATATTATTATTGTCAATATTCTATGTGGAATCAGTGGGTCCTCTATTCTGCCCTCTTTGTGCCAATATATTGTTGTAGATTGAGTGGCCAAGCATGTCTCCAAAACCTAAACCCTATTGAGCATCTGTGGGGCATCCTCAAATGGAAGGTGGAGGAACGCAAAGTCTCTAACATCCACCAGCTCTGTGATGTCATCATGGAGGAGTGGAGGAGGACTCCAGTGGCAACCTGGTGAACTCCATGCCCAAGAGGGTTAAGGCAGTTCTGGAAAATAATGGTGGCCACAAAAATATTGACACTTTGGGCCCAACTTGGACATTTCCACTTAGGGGTGTACTCACTTTTGTTGCCAGTGGTTTAGACATTAATGGCTGTGTGTTGAGTTATTTTGAGGGGACAGCAAATTGACACTGTTATACAAGCTGAACACTCGCTACTTTACATTGTAGCAAAGTGTAATTTCTTTAGTGTTGTCACCTAAAAAGATATAATAAAGTATATACAAAAATGTGAGGGGTGTACTTACTTTTGTGAGATTCTGTGTATGTGTATATATATATATATATATATATATATATATATATATATATATATATATATATATATATATATATATATATATAACTTTTTATTTCCAACACTTTAAACAAATCCCTGTGCTATGTTTGTTGTGAAACCCTTTCAGCATGGATAGAATTTTCAACACCATTTCCAAAACCGGTGATCTGCCATGGACAGCATTTATAATGCTAGCGAAGTGTTTTGATTTTAGGGTAATTTGTATGAAGTAATTATGGCTATAGCAATATTTGGTCCATTAAGACACTATGGAAAAAGGATATGTTTAACTACACAGCTTGACAGCAAACTGTCCCTGGTAAATAGTTAAATGTCAGCAAGTATGCTGTTCATCAGTATTAACAAATGACAGTCAGTTAGATTTCTTTTTTTTATAATGGTTTGTCTGTTGAAAGACTTCTAGTTGGTAGCTAAGAGTTACTGCATTATAATTACTGATCAAACAAACCAGATTGGCATGCCAAGTAAGACAGATCCTATAGTTTGTAAATATTTTATGCTCTATGAATACAGCAAAGCATAAGTATACCGTGTTTTACCAGTTGCAGAGAAATGCAGGGGTAGATTAGGGGAATGTATGAAAAAGGCTTCTACTCTTTCTTTAAAGATTACAGTTAGGCTAAAGCCGATGTAGATAGACCATTTTTTTTATTACGGCTTATAAAAAGCACCACAGTGCAAGTCATACAGTGCAGTGTAAATGACAGTGTGGATTTCTGTCAATCATAAGCAGCTGATTACTCAAATTGCAGCCTACGTATAATATTTATATAAGCTATAATGTACTTCCAGCCAACAGTAATGAGGCCATAATGACACACAGCCTTGTGAGTGACTTATAAGCAGCAAGACATAAAGTTGAGCGCTTTTTAGGCTGAACATAAAGATGCTGCCACATGTAATTTGACCAGATTTTGCTAAATCAGTAAATATACTATTCTTCTGTTATTAGGACAGAACAGTTCTGAATGGCAAGATTTGTGCTGGGAGTTTAATGTAAATTAATGATGGATCTCTGTGTGTTCTTTAGAGCTAAACTGTGACCTGCTGATTCAGGGGATAACCCCAAGCAGCCATGCAAATCATTTCACTTTCAAAAGTTGCTTTAAGATCTGTGGCTACTTCGCAGGAATCCTCTTTACAGGGCTAGCCACTTGCTTGGCTTTGAACTTTTAGCCACCATTGTCCTACAAGACGGAGCTGAAATCGATTTTCCTAATAGTTGTTTGAAAATAAGAGCTGTGAGCAGGAGATGACTCATGTCATGGACAGACCTTTCTATACATGTTTCAGTTTATGCATTTGGACATACTCATGTGTCACAAGGATCTGACCAAGCCCTGCTTTAAATCAGAGGTGTTAGCAAGGTAAAAATGTAACACAGTAATTGCTCTTTAAAAACCATTAAATGTCCATTTAAGGTGAACCTTAGTCTGTCTTTTTATTAGCTTCCTGTAGTTCCATGCATATTCAGGCAGGGAGAGGAAAGGGTGGTACTCTGAGCCAACTAGATCTTGCACAAGGGCTTGCCTGGTAGGAGAATAGAATGCAGGGCTGACCTCATCAGTGTGTTTACTAACCAGTCACAGGGTCACAGGCAAAGTCCTTTACCAGCCTGTGCTGTCTGATGGAATTGTTTAAAGAACTTGTACACTTTAAAATTTGTTTATTGTTCTAACTATGTATTAGTGTTGTTATACTTCCTCTAACGTTGGTTTGTCTTACCTTGTAATGATGGGCGTACATGTGGCTAAAGTTTATAGGGTCATGGCTGATCGATTCTCCTATGTCCATGGTTTGCATACAGCTAGCCTGTCCCTATTCACCAATGGGACAAGTCCACTTTCTGCTTTGGTTCATGTAGAGTCCAATGCATGCATTGCCATCCTCTCTGTGTTGCATCAAGAATGTGGGAGTGGTAATGTAATAAAGAAAATCCTCTAGCTGCATCATTGAGCTCTCTGTGTGTCTGTGAATGTTCTGCCTGCTTGTGGCTTGCAGATCTACACTGCTCAAAAAAATTAAAGTGGTGCTGGGCAGTGAGCACAGGGCCCACTAGAGGACATCGGGCCCTCAGGACACCCTCATGAAGTCTGTTTCTGATTGTTTGGTCAGAGACACTCACACCAGTGTCCTGCTGGAGGTCATTTTGTAGGGCTCTGGGAGTGCTCATCCTGTTCTTCCTTGCACAAAGGAGCAGATACCGGTCCTGCTGATGGGTTAAGGACCTTCTACGGCCCTGTTCAGCTTTCCTAGAGTAACTGCCTGTCTCCTGGAATCTCATCCATGCTCTTGAGTCTGTCCTGGGAGACACAGCAAGCCTTCTGGCAATGGCACATATTGATTGGGGATGGGCTTTGTGTTCGAGTCAAACCTAAGTTTGACTCGAACACAGTCCGTTCGCCGAATGGCGAACAAATGGGCTTCTTCACGGGAACTTTGAGTTCCCACATCCATAATGCACTGTGCACTGGCAGTGCATTATGTGATTGGCCAAAGCATGGACTTTGACCCCCATGCTTTGGCCAATCAAATCATCTGTGCCACGATTGGCCAAAGGCAGGTGCCTTTAGCCAATCATGGCTCAGGGGCGGCTGCCGTGCACTGTGTGTAGGGCGAGGTAGAAGTTAGTTAGGCAGGGAGAGTGTGTTCAGCCTAAGCAGGCTTGAAGGTGGCGCGTAGGTGGTAGAATACCAGGCTTGCAATTGAGAGGTTGTGGGTTCAATTTCCCTTGGCCAGTGGGGGATTTATAAGTGGAATTCCTTCAGGGAGAGTGTAGTGAGTTTAACAAATAGTGCAGTGTAGTATAGTTAATAATACATTGCTGGCAGAGAGAGATTTTTGCTTTTTACAGTTTGTTGAGATCACATAGTGCAGTGTATACCACAAAGTTATATATATACTATACACTTCAGTTTATATCAGTTTATGTCAGTATTGCTCCCCCCCCCCATTCCATACCAGGCCACTCGGCTCTGGTATGAATTTTAAGGGGAACCCCGAGCCAAAATGTAAAAAAAAAACGCAGTGGGGTTCTGCCTAAAATCTATACCAGACCCTTATCCGAGCACACAGCCTGGCTGGCCAGGATGGGGGTGGGGCGAGCGAGTGCACCCCCTCCTGAACCATACCAGGCCACATGCCCTCAACATAGGGGGTGGGTGCTTTTGGGCAGAAGGGGCTCTGCCCCCCCCAAAGCACCTTTCTTCCCATGTTGATGGGGTCAGGGTTCTCTTCCTGACAACCGTGGACTGTGGTTGTGAGGGTCTGCGGGGGGGAGGCCCCCAGATCCCGCCCCCCCCCATGTGAATGGATATCGGGTACATTTTACCCCTACCCATTCACCAAAAAACATACATTACATGATGTCAGTAGTTTATTTACTGCACCTGAGCAGTGCATTATGGGACGCTCGTGACATCAGATCCCTATAAAAGAGCTGTCAAACTCAAACAGCTCATTACGTGCGGGAGGCGTTTTAAGAAGCAGGAGCTTCTTTTTTTTTTTTTTCTATTTTCCAGTTGCGGGTGGGCGAGCGACGTGATCATTGGGGGGCACTATTTTATTATTTTTGTTTTTTTAATAAAGGACTTCTCCAAAACTGGCTATGGTCTTTATTGTTTTTTTACACTTTTTTGGTGACAGGGTAGGGGTACAATGTACCCGATATCCATTCACATGGGGGGGATATGGGGGACCCCTTGTTAAAGGGGGCTTCCAGATTATGATAAGCCTCCCCCTGCAGACCCCCACAACCACAGCCCACGGTTGTCAGTAAGAGACCCCTGTCCCCATCAAGGGGTCAAGGTGCTTTGAGGTGGGGGGGGTGCAGAGCCCCCCCTGCCCTAAAGCAACCACCCCCCTCACGTTGAGGGCATGTGACCTGGTATGGTTCAGGAGGGGGGGTACTCGCTTGCCCCCACCCCCATCCTGGCCAGCCAGGCAGTGTGCTCGGAAAAGGGTCTGGTATGGATTTTAGGGGGGACCCCATGCCATTTTGGCTCTATTCCGTCCAGCGACGTAGACCTACGTCGCTGGACTCCTCCCCTTGTGGGCGGCGCGCGCGCACCACCGGAGGCTTGCTCCCACTGTATTCAGTTACAGCGGGATTGGGCCAGGGGAGGAGCGGCGGTGATCCCTGATCGGCGGGGATCGAGTGTGGAGATCCGCCCGCTTGTGTAAACAAAGCGGACGGATCTCGTAAGTGACAGGCAGGGTCAGATTGCAGGATTCAGCATAGCTGAACCTGCGATCTGTCCCTGTGTCACAAAGTCCCCTCCCCCCCACACACGTCAGTAAGCACCAGGCATACATTAACCCCTTGATCACCAAAAAAAATTAACCCCTTCCCTGCCAGTGTCATTTTTACAGTAACCGTGCATATTTATAGCACTGATTACTGAAGTAATGTCACTGGTACCCCCAAAAGTGTCAAAAATGTCAGTCAAGGGTCCGATCTGTCCGCCGCAATGTCGCAGTCCCGCAAAAAAATCGCAGATCACCGCCATTACTAGTTAAAAAAAAAAACAATAAAAATGACATAAATTTCCAGTAGTTAGTAGCTGCGATAACTTTTGCGCAAACCAATCAAAATACGCTTATTGTGATTTTTTTTACCAAAAATATGTAGCAGAAAACAAATTGGCAAACAAAGTTAAAAAATTTTGATTTTTACATTTTTTTGGGGAATTTCATATAAAAAATGTGAAAAATACATTTTGGCCTAAATATATCACAAAAATTGAATATATTGGATATTTTTTAACTGTCAAAGTAGAAAAATATTGTTATTTTTTCAAAATTTTCGCATTTTATTATTAATATTGCAAAAAATAAAAAGCACAGAGGGATCAAATACCACCAAAAGAAAGCTCTGTTTGTGGGAAAAAAGGACCTAAATTTCGTTTGAGTACGGAGGTGCATGACCTCGCAATTGTCATTTAAAGTCGCACAGTGCCGAATCGCAAAAAGTGGCCTGGACGTAAGACAGCAAAATCCTCCGGTGGTAAAGTGGTTAAAAGAGTTCGGATGTTCTCTAGAACATTTCCCCTGTTCGAGATGTCCTGGTGCGAACCGAACAGGGGGGTGTTCAGCTCATCACTAGTATTGACGTGCCATCCTGGAGGAATTGGACTGCCTGTGCAACCTCTATAGGGCCCAGGTATCGCTTCATGTTACCAGTAGTGACAATGACCTTAGCCATTTGCAAAACTAGTAAAAAACAGTCTGCAAAGAAAAGTAAGAAAAAAAATGTTAATGCCGCCACCTGTAAAACCATTTCTGTTTTGGAGGTCATCTCATTGTTGCCCATCTAGCATACTTGTTCTTAATTTAGTTAAAACCAAAGCAGCTGAAACTGAATAACAACCCCCTCTTATACCTAACTGACCAGATCAATATCCCAGGAGTTTACTTGACTTGATGCTATACTCTGATTAAAAAGTGTTTTTTTAATTGTTTTGAGCAGTGTAAATAATGTATAGCTAGCTCTCATCTGCAGAGTACTAGACTGAGAGACCCTGGTATTGTGGGATATATAGTTTCTTCACAGGAAAATGCAGGTCTCAGACTGTAATACCCTTTGCAGTGTTATGCCGCATGGATCACCTTTTTACCTAAATAATAACTTCTGACACAGAAATGGGAAGATTTACTCTACTATTGACTATGTGCAGGCCAACAAAGGACACTATGCAACTATATATTAATAGACATCTTATACATATGAAAAACACCAGGCACAGGTAGGGAGGTTCATAATGCCTTTAAGTTTTCGAAAACTGACGGAACAGAATTACAATGCTTTTGATATGTCAGAAAGTTTACACTTACATATTGCAGCTGAAAATTTAAATGTCTGGCTACACTTTTGTTTTCAGGCATAAGTGAATCAAGGGCCCCACTGTCCTTTTGAGATAGTAATTGGCAAAAGAAAAACTCAGAAATATTTATCAACACAACAGAATACGAAGAGGCACATCTAATCTGTTGGTGTGATTTGTATGCTAGCAGGCTCAAAGTCATATGCCATTTTTCTCTAAAACCATGCTGATCTTACAGACCATTTTTAAGAGTCTATTGAAGTTATAAACTACCATGTTGGCTTAGCTTTAAGCTTCTCTTTTTAGTTGCAATGTTCTTTGAGTGAAGAAACACATCAAACACTTCAACAGTTCTGGAAAATTAAATAAGAAGTTTGGGGTTTGGAAAAAAAAAAACCCCCATACTCACCTCAATGCTGTTACATTGGTGTGATGCTTCAGCTGTCCCATGTTGGATCTAAGACTGAGAACTGAGTGATTACATAACCACTGATCGCACAGTTCTCGGTCTGCTCAGAGTGGAGAGCAGTGATTGCCAGTCATTGCTCTCTGCTCTGCTTTTACACCACTTACTGGAGCAGTGGGCAGGTACAGCTGTCTCCAGGTTTCAGCTGTGTGCTGAGAGGTGAAGCCAACTGTCAGGCAGCTGGTTGGAACTATACAATATTGTTGAATTTTTTTCCAGAGCCTAGAGCAGCTCTGCCACATCAGCTGATAGCGGGCAATAGCCTGCTATCAGCTGATACTGTTTCACAAGAAAGCAAAAGCTTTGGTCATACTTCTCTTTTAATTACTGTACTTAACAAAGATATACTGTACTTTGCTTTCTGGAGTTTCTTAGGCTGTCAGTGCAAGTGAAAATCCTAGAGGCCTGCGGTTTTAATGTTGTTGTCCTATTGTCTGTGTACACATTTGTTGTAAAAAGCAGGAATAAAGGCTAAAGAAAACACTAGGTCTTTTACTGTGGTTTTGTTGATGGGACCCAAATCTACATTTAAAGTTTGAGCATGCCTTTATTTTTTTTGTGTTTTGGATAGACAAGGGAAAGGTTAAAATCCCTGCTAGTTTTTTTTTTTTTTTTTCGTGCTGCATCTATGCACTATTGGGGAAATTTCCACTCACTTCCTTTAGAGGAAATCTTGGAGAATTTCCCTCTCTGTTTTCCCAGGAACAGGTGTTTTCATTGGAAGATTTTTTCTTATCTTCTTCTTCTGGGGACAACTTTAATATTTTGGATTTCCCACTACTCTGTTTTGTTGACAATAGTCATCAGAACAGTAATAATGGGCCCACAGACAGTAAAAAAAGTTGACAGTGAGTCTTTCCCTTCCCCATCCAAAACAAAAAAACAGGTTAAAGATACATTTTATTCTTTTAGACAATGCTCCCATTAAGGGTCCATTCACACTAGCGCGACTTGTCAGGCGACTTGGTCGCCTGACAAGCCGCGGTCGCTCGCTCGCCATAGAGTAGTACAGGACCCGTTCTAATAGGAGCGACACAAGTCGCTCCGACTTAGAAAAAGGGTCCTGTACTACTTTAGGGCGACCTGGAGGCGACTTGCATTGACTTCAATTATATGAAGTCCGTGCAAGTCGCGCTGAGGTCGCGGTGTACATACAAGTGTACACAAGAAAAAGGGAAAACAGAAATTCTCTCTAGAACCATCTTACTTAATACACTTAACATGATACCAAGTATTTCATGTTAATGTTAGAAATATAGATATCAAACATTTAATATCCAACAAACATTATGGCTACACAGAGTACTTTATCTTACAAAACCTTAATATATTGTTAGTAAGACCAACTCCTATCATGATTATAATCCCCATAACTAAATGACCTCTGAATATATCACTTAATCCTGATTTACAAATACGTCAAAATGTCTTAGTTGGCTTAATGACTTTATGTAAACACTCTCAACCGAACAGAGGGAAAAATAAAAAAAAAATAAACACAAAAAGTACAAAAAAACACAGAAAATATACGCACAGAAAGTACGCACTCCACTATGACGATATATCAGTGGCCCACTTAACAAACTCAGCTGATCGTGAAACTCAGCCCACACGGACCAAGTATTCGCAAAACGTTCCAAATCATCAAGTTCTTGCACAAGTAAACATTCCAAGGCTTTAATTTTATCCACCTCTACCGCCAACTCCATCAGAGAGGGCACTTTTGATTGTCTCCAATATCTAGGGATCACATTTCTCATAGCAGCCAAAAAATGGCGTAATAATCTAACTTAAACAACCTGAGAGTTCCCGGTATCAAGGATAACAGAGCTATCTCAGGGGAAGGAGTCATCGTGGTCTCTGTCAACCTGCAGTGAAAAGCAAATACATTTTCCGATAACTTCAGGATTTGGGGGCAGTGCCACCATATATGTTGCATTGTGCCCCTATCTGAGGAACATCTCCAACATACATCGGAAGATGTAGAATCTATATATTTGATGAAGTCTTTATTCATTCAGTCTTCATTGTATATTCTTATATATATAATTACAACCAAAAAGAGAAAATTTTGCGCTTACATCAAAAAACATGTGAGTAAAAGCAGCAACTAAAAGTGTAAGACAAACACAATAAAAATCAAAAAAGGTGGGCTAAATATCGTGACAAAAAATGATCAAATAAATCATCATTAATAAATAAATGTCTATATTATGAAAATTAACCATAATGTGGAAAAAAACGTTCATATCGATATGCATAAAAATAAACCAGTGTTAATGTTAAATTTTGAATCAGCCCCTAAGCAGTCATGCATTTCTTCTGTAAAACAAAGACCATCACCACCAAACGTGAATCCTTCACCAAAAACAGATGGCTCCTTACCAAAAAGACATGACCATCAAGGTCATCAACGCTTAAGATATAACCCGACCAGGGCCTCTGGAATGGGAAGTAGAAATGTATGGCTCCAAAAGGTTATCAACCCCACATCCACCTCTTCTAGCTATGGTTGATGTTGCTCGCCATGAAAGAAACAACAATCCTCCACAGTGTAAAATTGTAACTACTTTTATTGAAAAATCAAGAAATGCACTTACAGAAAGTCCAATAGAAGAACGCATAAAAATAAAGCTGGCCGGCTGCCACAACATCGCCCGTCTCCTTGGACAGCACGTGGCAAAGTCAGCAAGTCGTAACCCGACGTGTTTCGCCACAGATGACGTCGTCCTGGGCTATTTATTTTATCACTTTTTGTCACGATATTTAGGGCAACTTTTTTGATTCTTGATATATACCGGTATATATAACTGCTACATATTTTTTACAGGAATGTTTAACCATTTATCAGTATGGCTAAGATACCATACTGTCATGAGTAGATCCTATGCAATTCTTAGTGAGCAATATGTGATCTATTTGTATACATTTTTAAAGTTTGTTTTATTTATAAAACCCTTGATAACTGATCCATATATCTTTTAGGTGGCAAATTTGCAAAATGAACTGAAAACCTCTGAGAAGAAATACATTAGTGCACAGAGGGAGGTAAGTTCAAAGAAAATGCTGTAATATTAGCCAATATTTCATACAGCTTAACTACCATATTTGATGCATTTTCTGAAATGTGTCCTTTACAACAGCAGAGCAGTCAATAATGAAAAATATACATATTTAAAATGGTTTGCATTTATTAACTTGTATATTACTTTTATGTTTGAAACGTTTTAATATATTCATGGTCTTTTATCACTGATGCACATATGTATAAACAGATGATTAAAGTAGTCAAGAAAGCAAATCATAGTTAATGTGCTAGAAGGCCATGTCCTTTTAAAGATTATTCCCTACTATGCCATCAGCCTTTGCAATACCAATCAATGTGTATCATCTTCCTTCTGCTGCAGTCATTTACAAGTAAGGTCCCTTTCACACTATAGTGTTCTGTGTTCCTGCATGCACGATAACCTGCTTTGTCAAGCAGTCTATATAACTAGAATTGATTGCCAAAACATTACAATAGAAGAAAAAAATAGACCTGCCCTTTTTTTTATTTTAACTCATGTGTTGTGGTGTGCTGCAGTGTGGCTTCTTTGGTGCACATTGTACATAGTGCCGTGTGTTGCATTATAGTGCAGTAAAATTCACATTTTACCATTGGTTACCCTACAACACATAAAAAAAAGGTATGAATGAGTGTGAACACACAGCTGGGGTGAGCAGAGGAAAGAGAGTAGTCTACTGCAGCAATTTGTGAAGTGAGAAGATTTTTAACTTTTTTAAGAGCATTTTGGTTGTGCTGCCTCAAATCTTTTCCTACATGCTGTACTCAGAAACAGGGATATAGGGAAAATTTGTGCACATAGGTAAATATTTCTATTAATTTTTTCTATGGTTATTTCTATAATAAACTGCAGATTGTGAAGACTACTGGACAGAAAGCCAGCTCTCTAGGGAAATTGTACAAGACTAAAATACTATTTTCATCTAAATAACTGCCATTCTGAATTGCTAATAGAACTTTTTCATATATACACCCAAATCCTTTTTTATACAAAACTTTTTTTCCCCTCTCTGTGATGCTAGAAAATGGATACACTTCTCCATGTATGAAATATATAGTACACCTGAAAAGTATTTACAGCGCTTCACTTTTTCCACATTTTGCTGTGTTACAGCCTTATTCCAAAATGGAATAAATTCATTATTTCTCTTTCATTCATTCTTTCGTTCATTCTTTTTGACACAGCTCCTGATCTTCAAAACCATTGGGTTATACTGCCCCCTACAGGAGTAGGACACTAGGCAGAAAAAGAATCTGGCTACGCCAGGAAAATCTGGGCAGTCCCAGGGGGTATACTCCCTCTCCCTGCTATAGATACTTCATTTTTTTTCTGCCTAGTCAGGAGTAAGCACCTATTTTCTTGCTGGGATCTCTGGTCTGGTCAAATTTTTTTTCTTTTTATTTTTTGGATAGAAATTTTTTTCTTCTGGATTTTTCCTGTGAGATCTACAACCAAATGCCGGACTGAGCAACAGGCTGGATAATCTAGGTCCATTGGTCACCCCAGCCTGGCCAGCAAGCATGTGCAGACCTCAGCTCCACGCTAAGTCAGCCACAACATAGCCCTACTGGACAGGGGCTTGCGTGTGAGCTAAATGCCTCACGAGGTCGCATACGACTGGGTCTCGGCCCGAGTCACATCATTCCTCCTGGCCGACAACCCCCCATTTCGATTGAGAGGAGTTCTGTCTGGAGCTGTGCCCACCCGGTTCCTGGTATGGTAAGTAGCTGTCTTCCCTCTCCACTTGGAGGGTTTTGGGTTAGACTTGGGCCCCTCCTTGGGACGGTCAGACCCCCCAGATTTTCCTCCTTCCCCTCAGGCACCCCCTTTCATCTGTCCCCCATCCTACCCCCCTCCACTTTTGCTGGGGCTGTTTGGGTGGTCTGGTCCACCTCCTGGGGTGGGGGCATGGTGCTATCCTGATGATAGGAACTGGGGGGGGGTGCGCCGCTTGCAACCAGGCGTTTGGCTGTGCAGGGGGGTTGTATCTGGTGGGGGCTCCTGCCAGAGCCCCCCCCTGCCTGGGTCTGTCCTTGAGGGATCCCTCCTTGGTCCCTGGAAGCCTTGTGGTGCCATGCGGCCTGCCATTTTGTTGTAGCCTGTGTGTTTATATGCACAGGGGCCATATCTGTATAGTCCGGCAGCCATTTCGCGGTGGTTTGCCATTGAAAATAGTGGCAGCCATGACAGTGGAGCCCTGTGGGTGGCAATTTCGGCGGTGGGAGCCCCTCCTCATCCCCTGGTGCTGACTCCTGGTTTTTTTTACTTGCTGATCGCCAGGCATGCAGGGAAGATTATCCTGGTGGCTGCAGGTGCCTGTTCCTGCTGAGTGGTTAGTCTGGTGGGGTTCTCTCCCTCTCTGCTGAGGATCGCTTGGTGCAACAAGGTGGTGCTGCCAGCGTGGTGGGGGTTGGCCCTTGCAGTGTTTTACACCTTTTTTGTGGGGTCCCCCTGGTGACTCATGGAGTCTTTGGAGCACATTTCCCCACCTGATCCCCTTTCTGAGGCTGCAGGGCCCTCCGGGTCCCAACCATGATTCGATGTACTGACAGCGGTCCTGGAGTCCTTTTTGTGTGGTGGAGGGGACTTTCGGGAGATGGGCTAGCAAAAAGCACTCCCCGCCTTCCCCTGCCTCATCTGTCTCATCAGATCCTAAATCTCATTCGGCCACCGAGGACGTGGGTCACCCTGCTGGGTCTGTAAACACGCGCCCAAAATCCTCTGATAGTGAGGATGAGTCCTCCACATCTGCAACCATGCACAAAAAGGAGCTGGTGGATGCAATGATTGTATATTTGCGTGAGACCTTAAAGATGGAGGGTGCAGTTGCGACGGAGGCGCGGGTTCCCTTTGGCACTCACAAGCCATCCAAAGTGGCAAAGGTGTTTCCTTTCCCTGCCTATTTTGACAAAATTGTCGCTAAAGAGTGGGGATGACCAAAGCATCCCCTTGGGGTCCCTAAGCAATTTTCTAGGTGGTACCCCTATTAGGAGTCCCTTATTAAGAAGTGGAGTGTTCCACCGGTGGTGGACCTTCCGGTTTCTAGATTGAATAAGGCAACCATGATTCCGGTTGAAGAGTCCCCAGCCTTTAGGGATCCTGCTGATGGAAGGTGGAGGCTGTGGCCAGCAATATGTACACTCTGGCTGGCTCGACACTGAGGCCGGTATTTACCATTGCCCTGGTGTCGCAAACCAAGTGAGCTAAGCTTTTACGCCATGACCTGGAGGGAGAACAGCTCCCCCCTGCTGCGCTGGCAGACCAGCTGGTCCAGGGGCTGCAGTTTATCCGTGATGCCTCTTTGGATGCGGCTCCCCTAGTGGCTCAGCTCTCCATTTTTGCAGTGGTCCTTCGGCATGTCTTTTGGCTCAAATGCTGGTCTGTGGACCAGACTACTAAAAGGGCCTGGACTGATCTACCCTTTCAAGGAGATTGCCGGTTTGGAGCTACTCTGGATGACATCATTAAAGCCCTCACAGGTGGGGGGAGAGTACCTTTCTTCTGCAGGCTACTAAGAGCAAGTAACCTCGTGGTATACATGGGCCCTCCTTCTCGGCTCATAGGATGTTTTTTCATCCCTCAGGGTCGACTGACAAGGGCTCAAAGCCTTTCAGGGCCTCCTCTGGAGGATCCAAACAAACCTGGTCTGGAAAACCGATAGCGGGCATCACCAGACCAACGGACAAGGCTCCTTCAGCATGAAGGTGCGTCCTCACCCATATCTGGGTTGGGGAATGTCTTCGCTGGTTTCTGGACCCGTGGACTTCCCTGGTACAAGATAAGTTGGTCCACAAAGTAATTTGTTCCGGCTACAAGATTGAGTTTCGCTCTTGTCCCCCGACAAGTTTCTTTCCTTCCAACTTGCGCCTGTCCCCGGACAGCTTACAGGGTCTGTTTGGGGTGATACAAAATCTGTTACTTAAAGGAGTGAATGTCCTGGTTTGGCCTTTGGAACGTTTTCAGGGTTTTTACTTAAAACGTTGTTATGTCAGTGGGGGATCACGGTACAGGGCTACTTGGATGACCTCCTTCTGCGAGCAGAGTCTCCTACTGCTCTGGTGGAAAAGCTGGAGATCACCATACGAACCCTGAGGGAGTTTGGCTGGATTCTGAATTTTCAGAAGTCTGCTCTGGTTCCATCCACAAAGCTCGACTATCTGGGTCTGACTCTGGGCTCGGCCTTAGCCATAGTGCTCCTTCCTCTGGACAAACTCCAGAAATTGCAGGCTGCAATTTGTCTCCTGCTGTCCCGCAGATGGTCAACCCTCCGGACTTGGGCCTGATGGTGTCAACCTTTGAGGCAGTTCTATTTGCACAGTTCCATATGAGGTCCCTGCAAAGGGAAATTCTGGCCAAATGGGACAAGACTGCAGTCTCTGGACAATCAAGTCAGGCTAAGTTGGGGAACAAAGGAGTCCCTGATATGGTGACTTCGTTCCCCGGTGCTTCGCCTAGGCAAATCCTTCCTCCACTTGTATTGAACAGAGGTCACCACGGAACCACGGATCCCAGCTTGTCCAGCTGGGGAGACGTCCACGGCAAACATTCTGCTAAAGGGATCTGGACACTGGAAGAGTCCAGTCTACCAATCAATGTCTTGGAACTTTGAGCGATCAGACTGTCTGGACCATTGGATGGATTGTCTTCAGGGATGCCCAGTGTGCATTCAATCGGACAATGCCATGGCCGTTGCTTATGTCAATCACCAAGGGGGCACAAGAAGTGTCCTGGTGGCTCTGGAGGTAGCCGGCATTCTAAGGTGGACAGAACGGTTCATTCCAGCTCTCTCCGCCATACACATTCCAGGGGTGGGAAACAGGCAGATTACCTCAGTCCACAGGCGTTGAACCAAGGGGAGTGGTCCCTTTACCTGGAGGTTATTCATCAGTTGTGTCTCCGGTGGGACATCTTGGCTCAACAGAAAGGTGCAGAGGTTTGTGGCTTGGTCATGGGATCCTCTGGCGGACGCCACAGACATGCTGGTAGCCCCATGGGGTCAGTATCATCTGATTAACGCCTTCCCTCCTCTCAAGCTTCTGCCAAGACTTCTACACAGGATTGAGGCTGAAGGGATTCTGGTCATCTTAGTGGCTTCATACTGGGCTCGCTGGGCTTGATATGCTGATCTGGTGCTGCTGGTCACCAACGTTCCTTGAAAGCTTCCTCTCAGGGAGGATCTGCTGTCCCAAAGACCAATCTTCCATCCTGCTTTACAGTCGCTGGCTTTGACGGCTTGGCTGTTGAACGCCAGGTGCTGAAGGATAGAGGTTTATCTGTGTTGTGATTACTATGCTGTTAAAAGCTAGGAAATCGACTTCTAGGAAGATCTACCATCGCACATGGAAGATGTACATTGTGTGGTGTGAGTCTTATGAGGTTTATCCTCGCTCCTACCCACTAGCTCGGATCTTGACCTTCCTTCAACAGAAATTGGCCTTGAATACCATCAAGGGTCAGGTGTTGGCTTTGTCTTCTTCCAACGACCCTTGGCCACATGCTCCCTGGTTTGTACCTTTCTTCAGGGTGTCTGACATTTTGCTCCATTAGTGCGGTCTCTGTTGCCGCCTTGGGACCTCAATCTGGTGTCTTTGGTCCTCCAGAAGCCTCCCCTTGGGAATATTCTGGAGATTCCCTTGCTTACACTGTCTCAGAAGGTGGCTTTTTTGGTGTCGAAACTGGTGGCATATTCTGTCGTTCACCTTACCTGGTGATTCACAGAGATAAGGTGGTTCTTCGCCCCTGTCCATCGTTCCCCAAAGGTTGTCTCTGATTTTCATTTGAATGAAGACATAGTGTTGCCTTCCCTGTGTCCCAGGCCTAAATATCCGAATAAAATTGCCTTGCATGCCTTGGATGTGGTCTGGGCAATTAGGGTTTACCTGGCAGCTGCGGAGTCTTTCAGGAAGTGAGACTCATTATTTGTGCTGATGAATGGGCCTTGGAAAGAGTTGTCCGCTTCCTCTGCGACCATTTCTAGATGGATTAGACAGACAGCAATTCAGGACTATTCCATCAAGGGTCAGGTTCCTCCTTTCCCTGTTAAGGAGCTCTCTACTCGGGCGCTTAGTGACTCCTGGGCCTTCCATCATCAGGCGTCAGTGATGCAGGTTTGCAAGGTGGCCACCTGGTCGTTGGTGCACACTTTCAGTTTGCAGTTTTATAAAGTGGATGTGTTGGCATCTGCGGATGCTTCCTTTGACCACAAGGCTTGCAGGCTGCTGTTTAGAGGACCTGATCCTCTTCAAGGGTTTTTTTTCAGGTGGGCTCCAGTTGTTTTGGTTGAGCTCCTGTTGCCTGGTTGGTTAACGTTTAGCCTTGGGAATTGTTTTGCTGTTCCCACCCCTCATGTTTAACACTGCTTTGGGACATCCCAATGGTTATGAAAATCAGGAGCTGTGTCTGTCAATAAGCGAAAGAGAAAATGGGATTTTTTACTATTTTTTTCTATTTCTCTGATGTTCATTGAAGGACACAGCACCCAGCCCTCTGTGGAGTTGTAATTCTTCTGACACTTCTTGTAACTAAACTGAGTACATATAGCAGGGAGAGGGAGTATACCCCTGGGACTTGTGTCCTCCTAGTGTCCTACTCCTGTAGGGGGCAGTATAACCCAATGGTTATGAAGATCAGGAGCTGTGTCTGTCAATGAACATCAGAAAAATGAATTTTACGGTTACGGCAAGTCAAAAATACCACTTTTCCTCAAATCTCTACAAACCCCAATAATAACAACTTGAAAGTAGTTTGTTTGAAATATTTGCAAATGTATTAAAAATAGCTAAAAAATAATACGTAGGAAAATATTGACAGCCTTTGCCTTGACACTCAAAATTGAGCTCTGGTGCATCCTGTTTCTACTGATCATCCTGGAGATGTTTGTCTACAACTTGATTGGATATGATTTTGGAAAGTTGTCTATATAAGGTCCCACAGTCAACAGTACATATCAGAGCACAAACCAAGCCATGAAGTCCAAGAAATTGTCTGTAGACCTCCGAGACAGGATTGTTTTAAGGCACAGATCTGGAGAAGGGTACAAAAATGTTTCTGCACCATTGAAGGTCCCCATGAGCAGAGTGGTCTCTGTCATCCCAAAATGGAAGAAATTTGGAACCACCAGGATTCTTCCTAGAGCGGGCCACCTGAACAAACTGAGCGTTTAGGGGAGAAGGGCCTTAGTCAGGGAGGTGCCCGATGGTCAGAGCTTCAGCATTTCTCTGTGGAGAGAGGAGAACCTTCCAGAAGAACAACCATCTCTGCAGCACTCCACCAATCAGGCCTGTATGGTAGAGTGGCCAGGCAGAAGCCCCTCCTCAGTAAAGGGCACATGCCTGCCTGTAGTTTGCCAAAAGGCACCTAAAGGCCTCTTAGACCATAAGACAAAAAAGTTCTCTGGTCTGATAAAACAAGGATTGAACTCTTTGGCCTGAATGGCAAGCGTCATGGAGGAAACTCAACACCTGGCCATTACCATCCCTACAGTGAAGCGTGGTGGTGGCAGCATCATGCTATGGGGATGTTTTTCAGTGGCAGGAACTGGGAGACTAGTCAGGATCAAGGGAAAGATGAATGTAGCAATGTACAGAGAAATCCTTGATAAAACCTGCCCCAGAGTTTTTTGGACCTCAGACTGGGGCGAAGGTTCATCTTCCAACAAGACAACAACCCTAAGCACACGAGCCAAGATAACAAAGGAGTGGCTATGGGACAACATATGAATTTCCTTGAGTGGCCCAGCCAGAGCCCAGACTTGAACCTGATTGAACAGCTCTTTAGAGATCTGAAAATAGCTGTGCATCAACGCTCCCTATCCTTGAGATGTGTCATGGTCTTACCTTCTTGCTGTTCTCCTTCGTTTGACATGTGCTGGCGGCCAACTTGGTTTCTGGGTTTCTTGTAGCCTCCCACCCTGCGGCTCCTCCTTCCCACTGGGAGGAGCTGGATGCCTAGCTCATATATATAGGAGGTCTGTGGCTTCAGTTCCCTGCTTGGTCCTCCTGTGTTCACATGCTTCTAAGACTGCTGCTGCTCCTGGTTCCTGTTCCTGGCTTCGTCTGACTACCCTGCTGGTTCCTGATCCTGGCTTCGTCTGACTACCCTGCTGGTTCCTGATCCTGGCTTCGTCTGACTACCCTGCTGGTTCCTGATCCTGGCTTCGTCTGACTACCCTGCTGGTTCCTGACTCCTGGCTTCGCAAAAGACTCTGCATCAGTTTCGCCATCCGTTTGGACTTTTGCTTTACAGCTTGTTTTTCAATAAAGCTTTCTTATTTTCACTTATCTGTTGTTGTACGTCTGGTTCATGGTTCCGTGACATTAGGACCAAGCCATGAATTCTGACGGTACAGGGCCATCCTCGCTACCCACGCTGGTTGCCAGACTTGATCAGCAGGATCACCTGTTGGGTCAGTTCGCCGTGGTGTTGCAAACCCTGCTTGAACGCACGGCTCATTTCGCTCCCATTGCCGATGGGTCGGTTGTCGCTCCTGCCGCTCCGGTTGTTGCGCCAGAGTCTACCCCGACACCTGTTGTTGCGCCTGCGGTGTTTCGGGGTATGTCCGGTTCTGCCCCCCTTCCACAGCGCTTTGGGGGAGAGCCAACTCAGTTGGTTTCCTTAACCAGGTGGGCATTTATTTCGAGTTGCTGCCACATGCCTTTCCTACTGAGAGATCAAAGGTGGGCTTCTTAATCTCGCTGCTCTCGGACAAGGCCTTGGCCTGGGCCAGCCCTTTATGGGAGAACAACAATCCGGTGGTTGCCGAGTTTTCCGGTTTTGTTGCTTCTCTTCGGAAGGTATTCGATGTGCCGGCTCGTGCTGCCTCTGCTGCGAAGCTCCTTATGTCCATCAGACAGGGTTCACGATCCGTAGCTGAATACGCCATTGAGTTTCGTACCCTGGCAGCAGAGGTGGGCTGGAATAATGAGGCTCTGGTCGCTGCTTTCTCTCATGGTCTCTCGGATGCCTTGAAGGATGAGGTTGCAGCTAAGGACCTACCAGTGGAGCTCGAGTCTCTTATTTCTTTCCTGATTTTGATTGACACCAGACTCAGGGAGAGACCTTCCTTTAAGGAGAGTCTGCGGAGGCCTCCTAACAGATTGGCGCCTACCTTTGTTGTCCCACCCGTGCCTCCCTCTCCTCCCACGCCTCCTGGGGATGACTTGTCTGGGGGTGAACCCATGCAGCTGGGGTTTGCTCGCCTGTCCGAGGGGGAGAGGGTACTCCGGAGACGCGAGGGCCGATGCATGTACTGTGGTCTCGGTGGGCATTTTCGGTTGGCATGTCCGAACCGTCCGGGAAACGCTCGCACCTGAGATCCTGTCGGGGGCAGATCTTGAGTGGAGTCTCCTCGTCCCCGGTTTCCCGTGTTGACAAACCACTGATCACTGTTGTCCTCTCCTGGGTCGGGGGCTCGGTGACGACCCAGGCATTGGTGGACTCTGGTGCTGGTGGTTTGTTCATTGATAGTGTGTTCGCTGCCGCCAATTCCATTCCTCTGCAGGCTCGAGGTTCTCCTCTGGCTCTTGAGGCGATAGACGGCAGACCCCTTCTGCCGCCACACGTGACTCATGAGACCCTTCCAGTGGGGTTAGCCATTGGTGCCGTCCACAGAGAGTCGGTCTGCTTCCAGGTTATTTCGTCTCCACACTACTCGGTGGTCTTGGGGTACCCCTGGCTCCAGAAGCATAATCCGATTTTCGATTGGAGATCGGCCGAGATCCCCTCGTGGTCACCGCAGTGTGGGGCTAGTTGCATCCATGGGCCTGTCAAGTTGCTGTGTACTTCCTCGGACTCTCTGTTGCCCCCTGAATACGAGGAGTACCAGGTTGTATTCGATAAGGTGCGCGCGGTTGCCCTACCTCCGCACCGCCCATATGATTGTGCCATCGAGTTACAATCTGGTGCCGTTCCTCCCCGTGGCAAAGTCTATCCACTGTCTGTAGCGGAGAATGAGGCCATGGAGGAGTACGTGAGGGAGGCGCTTTCACGCGGACACATTCGCAAATCCTCGTCCCCGGCAGGGGCTGGATTTTTTTTTGTGAAAAAGAAGGGTGGTGAGTTGAGGCCTTGCATCGATTACAGGGGTCTCAATCGCATCACGATCAAGAACGCTTACCCGATACCCTTGATTTCCGAGCTGTTCGATCGCCTTAAAGGGGCCACGGTCTTTACCAAACTCGACCTGAGGGCGGCCTATAACCTCGTAAGGATCAAGGCGGGCGATGAGTGGAAGACCGCGTTTAACACCAGGACCGATCATTATGAATCCTTGGTTATGCCCTTTGGGCTGTGCAATGCGCCCGCAGTCTTTCAGGAATTCATCAACGATGTTTTCCGTGACCTGTTGCAGCAGTGTGTGGTGGTCTATTTGGATGACATCTTGGTATATTCTGAGTCCATGGAGACCCACATTCTGGATGTCAAACGAGTATTGCAACGGTTACGAGAGAACAAGCTGTTCGGTAAGCTTGAGAAATGCGAATTTCACCGATCCCAGGTAACCTTCTTAGGTTACATCATTTCCACTGAGGGGTTCTCCATGGATCCTGAGAAGGTTTCGGCTGTCTTACAGTGGCCCCAGCCCAGTGGTCTTCGCTCCCTGCAGCGCTTTTTGGGCTTCGCCAATTATTATCGGAAGTTCATCAGGGACTTTTCCATGCTAGCCAAGCCTCTCACGGATCTGACCAGGAAGGGCAGTAATTCCCAGGTCTGGCCGCCCGAGGCCATCAGAGCTTTTGAGGCTCTAAAGTCCGCCTTTGTGTCAGCTCCGATTCTGTCGCATTCTAACCCTGGGTTGCCCTTTGTCCTCGAGGTGGACGCGTCTGAGTCGGGAGTAGGCGCCCTTCTGTCTCAGCGTAGAACACCAGAGGGTCCTCTGCTTCCTTGTGGGTTTTACTCCCGGAAACTGTCTTCCGCGGAGTGCAACTACCAGATTGGTGACAGGGAGTTATTGGCCATCGTGCAGGCTCTTAAAGAATGGAGGCACTTGCTCGAGGGTTCGGTGGTTCTGGTCCTCATCCTGACGGACCACAAGAATCTGACCTACCTCTCTGAGGCCAAGAGATTGACACCACGTCAGGCCAGATGGGCTCTGTTCTTGTCACGTTTTAATTACGTGGTCTCCTACCTACCCGGTTCCAAGAACATCAGGGCGGATGCCTTATCACGGCAGTACTCCGACCTGTCCAGGGAGGAGTCGATTCCGACTTCGGTCATACCTCCGAATCAGATCCTGGCCGCCATTCGCACCAGCCTGACCTCTCCCCTGGGTTTGCAGATTTTGGCGGCTCAATCTGGTGCTCCCTCTGGGAGACCCAACGGCAGAGGTTTTGTGCCTGAGGAGTTGCGCACTCGGTTGTTGCGAACCTACCATAACTCCAAGACCGCGGGGCATCCTGGAAAGAATCAGCTGTCCTGGGCTGTTTCACGTCTGTTCTGGTGGCCTTCCCTACGTTCCGACATCGCCGCATATGTAGCGGCATGCTCCGTTTGTGCCCAGAGTAAGTCTCCTCGGCACCTTCCGTTGGGCCTTCTGCAACCCTTAGCCACCGGGGAGCGCCCATGGTCACACCTGGGGATGGATTTCATTGTGGACCTCCCTGCATCCCGAGGCCATACGGTCATTCTCATGATTGTGGATCGGTTTTCCAAAATGTGCCACTGTGTTCCTCTCAAGAAGTTACCCTCTGCACAGGAGTTGGCCACGATTTTTGCCAGGGAGGTCTTCCGGTTGCACGGTTTGCCCAAGGAGATTGTGTCGGATCGGGGGAGTCAGTTTGTGTCCAGGTTCTGGCGCGCCTTTTGCTCCCAGTTGGGGATTCATCTCTCCTTCTCCTCGGCCTACCACCCTCAGTCCAATGGGGCCGCAGAACGATCCAATCAGGCCTTGGAGCAATTCCTTCGTTGCTATGTCTCCGATCACCAAGACAATTGGGTTGACCTCCTGCCTTGGGCTGAGTTTGCCAGGAACACGGCGGTGAACTCTTCCTCTGGGACGTCTCCCTTCATGGCCAACTATGGGTTCCAACCTGCCGTGTTACCGGAGGTATTCTCTCCCCAGGATATTCCGGCTGTGGAGGATCACCTTTCCGTCCTACGTGCTTCTTGGGTACAGATCCAGAGGTCCCTTGAGGTCTCTGCGCAGCGCCAGAGACTCCAGGCTGATCGCAGACGAGCGCCTGCTCCTTCCTACCAGGCCGGAGACCGTGTATGGTTGTCCACCCGCAACCTCAACCTTCGGGTGCCCACTCCCAAGCTGGCGCCTCGCTTTGTTGGTCCCTTCCGAGTGCTTCGCAGGGTAAACCCGGTAGCCTATGCCCTTGCGCTTCCTCCTGGCATGCGGATCTCCAACGTGTTTCATGTCTCCCTGTTGAAGCCACTGGTGTGTAATCGTTTCACTTCCTCGGTTCCTCGGCCTCGTCCGGTCCGAGTGGGCAATCGTGAGGAGTATGAGGTGAGCAATATCCTGGACTCACGCCTGGTCCGCGGTCGGGTGCAGTTTTTGGTTCATTGGCGTGGTTATGGTCCAGAGGAGCGTTCCTGGGTTCCCTCCGCAGATGTCCATGCTCCTGCCTTGCTCCGAGCCTTCCACGCACGCTTCCCTCAGAAACCGTTCTTTACTCCGCGGAGGAGGGGCCCTTGAGGGGGAGGTACTGTCATGGTCTTACCTTCTTGCTGTTCTCCTTCGTTTGACATGTGCTGGCGGCCATCTTGGTTTCTGGGTTTCTTGTAGCCTCCCACCCTGCGGCTCCTCCTTCCCACTGGGAGGAGCTGGATGCCTAGCTCATATATATAGGAGGTCTGTGGCTTCAGTTCCCTGCTTGGTCCTCCTGTGTTCACATGCTTCTAAGACTGCTGCTGCTCCTGGTTCCTGTTCCTGGCTTCGTCTGACTACCCTGCTGGTTCCTGATCCTGGCTTCGTCTGACTACCCTGCTGGTTCCTGATCCTGGCTTCGTCTGACTACCCTGCTGGTTCCTGATCCTGGCTTCGTCTGACTACCCTGCTGGTTCCTGACCCCTGGCTTCGCAAAAGACTCTGCATCAGTTTCGCCATCCGTTTGGACTTTTGCTTTACAGCTTGTTTTTCAATAAAGCTTTCTTATTTTCACTTATCTGTTGTTGTACGTCTGGTTCATGGTTCCGTGACAAGATGTCCTGGAAAGTAGAATGGGAGAAACTGCCCAAAAATAGGTGTGTCAAGCTTGTAGCACCACACTCAAAATGACTTGATGCTGTAATTGGTGCCAAAGTATTGAGCAAAGGCTGTGAATACTTATGTACATGTGATTTTTTCATTTTTTATTTTTAATAAGCTTGCAAAGACTTCAAACAAACTTCTTTCATGTTGTCATTATGTGGTATTCTTTGTAGAATTTTGAGGAAAATAATTAATTGACTCCATTTTCGAATAAGACTGTAACATAACAAAATGTGGAAAAAGTGAAGTGCTGTGAATACTTTCCGGATACACTGTATATACTGTATGTATTTTTTTTTTTTTTTGCTTAGGACATTAATTGTAACGTGACTAAGAAAGGAATTTCTTTTTATTTCTTTGTTCTTCAAACAATTTGTGTTATTGAACAATTTGAGAGGAGAAAACCATTTTAAAAATTATTTTAAAAGATATTAAATTTTGATAAATTTGCAAATTAATGAATAAATCACACTATTTGCCTTTGCAGTAATATAATGAAATACCATTATGGGATGTATGTATATACAAAAGCAATTTAGGGCTGAGCCATTTTGTTCACATGTAGTAATTGTATGTCAAGAACAAAGTCAATGTTGGGCTTACAGTATTTATCACTTGGTCCCTTTAGATGCAAAGCTTATTATTTGCTTTTCAACATATACTCTAAATGGGATAATACTCAAGACCTGAAATTTAAAAAGGAGATTGATATCTTCATTGAAAACCTTTGCCCGGAAGGGACAATGCTGGATACAACATAGGTCTTATCAATAAATTATGACCCAATAATCTTATTCCTCAATCCTTTGAAGATCCATCAACAGCTTGTCAAACCCTCAGAATGACTAATCGTTTCAAGTATGAATTCTTTATTTCATCCACCAGCTTGTTCTTCTAGCAGGCCATGGCAACTAATTGATTACAGGGATTGTTTTATCTCTTTCGTCTGAAATGGCAAAAGAGGTGCTATCATGGACACCTGAGCCCTGCTTAGTCCTAATTTCTCTATCTAGCATGATGGACCTGGAAGAGTCGCTCAGAGTTTTTTTTCCCCTGAAACTCTATGATATATTCTCCTTCCACTGAGTCTACTGTCTAAATTTTCCATACAAAGATATCTGCAGGGGACTTAAGCCAGTTCCAACATCATCATTTTTCCTAGACTGCAATTTCTTTGATGTACCTTGTGAATATGTATGATGTCATCAGTCATGCGAAGAATGACACTGACAAGTAAGGCATCCTATACAAGAAGCAGAGGGGTAATCTGGCTATCTCTGTATAACACTGCAGATCAGGAATCACAGATCAAGCATTTGGAATGTCTAAAGTTACACGCAGCTACAATTTTATTTGCCACCAATCAGGAAATATTCTCCTATATAGAAATAGAAATTGATTATTTTAGATATTTACTAAGGGTTTAAAACCTAGGCAGTCACTGTATGTGTGTGTGTATATCTATATACTCTATACATACAAACACTATTTGACAGCAGGCTCCTTTTAGGTCTTCTCTGTTGATAATGAACATGTAATTGGGCAGTTTGTAACTATAAGGCTGGTTGGAAGATGTACTTCAGATGTCCACCAAGTGATGGCCAAATCTGCATAAAGGCTTCCCAAAGAAGTGAGAAAAGTAGTGTTGGTTTATCTGAATTGAGATGGTCAGAGATTTATTTTCAAAACAGTCTTTAAGGGAAAAAATGTCTGTCACAAGAAAGCTTTCTGTCACAAGGAAAAAAATGAGGGCTCCACTAAGGCAAGAAGTGGAAGGAGTGCTTTGCCTTCATCAGGAGCCCTAGCAGTGAAGTATATCTGTATGATGCTGCTAGATTGAAACCTTTTGGTTGATCTATTGACGTTGGATGGCATTGTAGATAGGCAACTTATAGGCACAAGCCAAGTCAACAAGCAACAAAGAAGCAATAGTTCAGGATGGCATCATTTAGACAAAATCATGATACAGAAAGAGGTTAAGGCTGGAGACAATGAAGAGAAGATGGGTTTCCTGGCTTAAGCTAGGAAAGGTAACAGACAATCAGGGGTTGATTTACTAAAACTGGAGAATGCAAAATCGGGTGCAGATAAGCATGCTAGCCAGTCAGCTTCTAGATTCAGTTTGTTTAATTACACTTTGACAAAAAAAAATCCTGGATGCTTATTAGTTTCTCTGCAGAGCTGAACCAGATTTTGCACTCTCCAGTTTTAGTAAATCAACCCCTCAGAGTCCAGAAGACATGACAGAGTTGGAAAAATCTAATTTTTTGATCAGATGTTGTCCCAGCTGAATTTTAATTTGGAATCTGTTAATATCTAAGAAATCTCATACATAGAATACAGAACTTTTTTTTTTTTTTTAACAATGTTTTTATTGGGTTTACAAGAAAATAAGTACAACAATACAATCGTGAGCTGCAAACAAGATTACGCATGATAAATGTATATAATTCAGCGATGTAGTTAGTCACAATTACAAAGTAATAATTTTGAAGAATAACAAAGGTCATTAGGGTAAATGCATCTACTAAGATTGAAAAACAAGTACAAAAAGTACATAACTTGAGAAACACGCTTCTCACATAAAGAACATGAAGCATTATAGTTCATAAAACATAGAAGACAAAAGTGTACCATACGGAATTCTCTGGGAATTATCATGGATTGTTAGGTTTAGCATATGAACGCCAAGGTTGCCAGTGCGATATTATTTTAGCAGCGGAGCCATCTTTAAAGGCCATGAGTTTCTCATAGGAATGTATTTCCTTGAGCAGCCCAATCACCTCAGTTATACTAGGGGTCTCTTCAGACTTCCATTTTTTCATCAGAGTTGCCCCAGAATACAGAACTTTTTACCCCAAATAAGTACCGGTAAATAAATAAATCACTCTGATCGGAAAAAAAAAAAAAAAAAAAAAGATACATTTCATAAAGTGAACCAATTACTGTATATACACATGGTTCATTATTATATAACAAGTTATTATACGAAAACATTCCCCATACGTGACAAGTGCACAAACCTCTACACTTAGTGACGTAAAGTGCTAGTACTTCACAGCCTCCAAGGTACACCCTAGTGCCCCAGAATCACTTACTGGATTGATTTGTTGTAAAAAATTCCTAAATATTGATGTCAAATATGCAGGGATGCAGAGATTTACTGGCTCTTTTCATGTTTCCACATAACCCTATTACCACCTCAAGTCCAGACACTTTTACCAACTTCCAGTCTAGGCCTGTTCTTGCTATTCAGCACAGATAGAGCATTTCTTTAGTGGTATTTAATCACCACTGGGTTATTTATTTGTTGTTATATAGATGAAAAAAGGAAGAATATTAAAAAAAAACCCTGTTTTCTTAGTTTCGGTTATAAAATTTTGCAAATAAATAATATTCCTTCATAAATGCAGGCCAAAATGTATTCTGCTACATTTCTTTGGTAAAAATAACCCAAATCAGTGTAAATTATTTACTCTGTGTGAAAGTTAAAGAGCTTACAAACTATGGTACATATATTTGAAAATCAATCAACCCTGACTGCCTATCTCTTTTCTTGAAGCCCTAAAAATGCCAGGGCAGTACAAATACAAATACACCTCAAACAACCTTTTTTTTTTATTTTTTTTTTAAGCAGATAGTCTCAGGTATTTATTAAGAGGCATTGTGAATTTTTCGAAGTTTTAATTTTTTGTGTCACAATTTTTGGGAAGATTAGGAAATTAAATGTTTTTTCCCTCACATAATTGTCATTTAAACAAGTTATTTCTTACACATAACATTGGCATACTGGCAATTACACCTCAAAGCACATTCTGCTATTTCTCCTGAGTATGGGCATGCCGCACGTGTGAGACTTTTTTTACAGCCTAAATGCATAGAGGGGCTCAAAATTTAAGGAGCACCTTCAGGCGTTTAAGGGCACAAATTAAACATCTAATTTCCTGACCACCTATAACATTTTTAGAAGCCCTGTAGCATCAGGACAGTGAAAACACACACAAAATGACCCCATTCTGGAAAACAAACACTCCAATGTATTTTCTAAAAGGAATAGTGAGTATTTTGAACATGTAATTTTTTTTACCACAAGTTTTTGGAAAATGCGGAAAGAAAAAAATATATATATATATATTTTTTTTAACATAAAGTTGTCAATTAATAAGATATTTCTAACAAACTGCATATACATACTCCTCCCAAGTGTGGTGATACCACATGTGTAAGATTTTTTTCACAGCTTAGCCACAAAGGCCTAGGGGCATAATTCAATTCTAATTTCCCTACTACCTAACACATTTTTGGCCCTGGAGCACCAGGAAAGTAGAAACACCCACAAAATGATTAAATACTCCAAGGTATTTTTTAAGAGGCATGGTGAGTTTTTTGAAGGCTTCATTTTTTTGCCACAAGTTTTTGGAAAATGCAGTTCAATAACATATTTTTCACAAACAGCATAGGCATACTTAGAATTACACTCTTAAACACATTCTGCTATTTCTCTTGAGTATGGGGATACCAAATGTGCTTGACTTTTTCACAGCCTAACTACACAGAGAGGCCCAAAATCCACGTAGCACTTTAAGGCTTTCTAGAGGCATGAATTATGCATTTAATTTCATAACTGCCTGTCATATTTTTAGTGGCCCTGGAGTACCAGGACAGTGGAAACAATTGGGGACACTGGCTCTGTTAACACTGATACTGGTATGGCAGTAATCAGGTCACTGATATGGCAGTGCTCAGCACAATGGTATGGCAGTGATCAAGACACTCATATGGGGTATGGCAGTGATCAAGACACTGTTACGGGGTATGATTGTGATCAGGACGCTGGTTTGGCTGTGATCAGGACACTGGTATGGGGTATAGCGATGATCAGGACATTGGTATGGTGTATGATGGTGATTAGGATGCTAGTATTGGGTATGGTGGTGATCAGGATGCTGGTATGTTGTATGGTAATGATCAGGACACTGGTATGGCATATGGCAGTGATCAAGATGCTGATATTGGGTATGGCGGTGATCAGGATGCTCGTATGGTGTATGGTGGTGGTCAGGATGCTGGTATGAGTTATGGCAGTAATCAGAATGCTGGTGGGTGTATGGTGGGGATCAGGATGCTGGTATGAGGTATAGTAGTGATTAGGATGCTGATATGAGGTATGGTGTTGTCAAGGACACTGGTATGGTACATGATTGTGTTTAGGAGTCTGGTAGGGTGGTGATCAGGATGCTGGTATGGTGGTGATCAGGATGCTGGTATTAGATATGTTGGTTATTGGGACACTGGTATGGGGTATGGCGTTGATTAGTAAGTTTGTATGGGGTATTGAGATGATCAACCCGCTGGTATGGAGTATGACTGTTATCAGGATGCTGGTATGGTGTATGGCAGTGAACAGGACGCTGGTTTTAGACATGGTGGTGATCAGGACACTGGTATGGTGTATGGCAATGTTCAGGACATGGGTATGAGGTATGACCGTGATCAAGATGCTGGTGTGAGGTTTGGTGGTGTTTAGAACATTGGTGTGAGGTTTGGCGGTGATCAGAATGCTGGTATTGAGGTATGGTGGTAATAAGGACACTGATTTAGGTTATGGTGATGTTACTGGCAGCACTCGTGACACTAGGACAAGGGTAACAGGTGGCTGGCTGCACTGTTTATTTACAATACACTGGGGGCTAGTGATTAGGGACACTATCACACTTGCTGGCACTGGTGTTTAGTGTGTATAAATGCAAGGTGACAGGGTGACTACACTCACGATACTGCAGTAACAGTTCTCTCTCCTATCCCAGGCAATCTCTGTGGGAGGAGAGATAACCAGTATTTACTTTCATTTTCTTTGTTTACATGTGATCGCTGTGTTTGGGAACAGTGATCACATGGTACAGGACCAATTGAATTGGTCATGTGCTCGGTCATGTGATCCGCGGTGTTCAGGGGATACAACAATCACCGGGCTAACCTCTGATGCCCTGTATATAAATGACAATGTAAATAAATGGCTGTACGGAATCTACTCCTGATGATGATCAGTGAGACCACATTGGACAGGGCAACTCGTATAAGGGCCGGGCACACAGACTGATACCAGGAAGTGCAGTTGGGTGAACCAAGCTGGTCTATGGGAACTATTCCCTTCAAAACAAGTGCAGTAGGCTGTCAGCACAACATACAGTGTTGTGTTCCAGCTGCAGGGCAAGGACTTCCCATCTCACTTCGGGAACAAAATTGAGTTGGGTTAAGCTCTGTTCTGCCATGCACAATTATTCAATGACTACAAAGCTTCCTCTGATTGAGGCAGAGATTGTGACATCATCTGTTTGCCTCAGCCAATCAGGTAAAGCCTTGTATTCATTCAGAAAATACAAAGCTTTGTGTGAATGGATGGGCAGTGCTCAACCCAACTCGATTTTGTTCGGGGAGTGGGATGGGAAGTCCCCATCCCGCTGTTGGAGCACAATGCTGTCTATTGTATGTAACCAATGCTACATACAGTTCATACAGTGCTGACAGCTACTGCATGTGTTACTGAAGTAAATACTTAATTTGGCCCAGCTTGGTCCATACAAACTATTTGAAGTTCACTAAAGCATGTAGTTAATAGAGTTATGTGAAAAAAATGTAAGGAGCCATGAAATCTCTACATTCCTGCATATTTGACATCAATATTCAGGGTTTTTTGGCCTTTTGTTTTTTTTCTTGGTAATGAAAGGTCAAATAATTTGATGGTTGACTCTGATGAACTGGGGTGGAAGTCTGTGCACTTGTCACTTATGTGGACTTACAATTATTTTGGTGTATCATTTAATTACATGAAATTACAATAGTATATCATTGGTTTGTGCACTTTATAAAGCGTATCTTTATTTTTAAGTTTTGCTTTTTGGAATATTGATTGAAGTGATTAATTTATTTGCTAATTTGGGGAAGCGCTGTATTTTGTGTATGAGATTTTGTCAATATCTTTTGGGATATTTATACAGCTGCTATTGGGTTAGGGGGAACAGAAATATTTTGCAAGGAATTTTTCCAGTTTATATAACTTTTTTAAAAATTCTTGCAGCATATCTTAGCTAAAATTTGTTAAAGCTAAACTTTAAACAGACTTGCCTTGATTTCAGCATATTGTAATTTCCTGCACAACAGCACTCAGAATGTCTGCAGGATGATGAATAAGTTGTATTTCTTACCTAATTGCTTGTTTCCTGAGAAGTCGGCACTCTTCACTGCTGTCGGGCACTCGCAGAATGTGGGCTGCCCCTCAGTACCTTTACGTGCAATACAGGGTCACTGGTCTTCCATGGCACATGTCACCAGTAAGCTCCCATTATTGGGCAATGAAGAACAGTGACTTTGGAGGACCGATCTTAAAAAGAGTAGAAGGATTGCAGTGGGGTATTTTACCCTTTTCTTATCCCCCCTAGAAAAAACAAGCATGTAATCCTTGTAGTGCAGAGGGGTCCGGCTGCAACTATAACATTTTTGCCAGACAGAGTTCAGCTTCAACTTGTGCTAGTAAGAGACTTGTTAACAAGGGGAGACAGCTAAGAGATGTATTTCTGCTTCTTTAGTGTCCAATCACAGGCTGCAAACACAGAAGTTACAGGGTTATGTTGGTTAATTTCAACAGAGAAAAGTTGTGTCACCAGGCTAGCTATACTGACAGGTAACAAACAAATGGCCCCTACTTCCAACTATAACTGGCCTTCACAGCAAAAAGCATATGGAAGGGCAATGCATGAAAGACAAAACCAACTCACCAACCAGTCTGCTTACCAATCAAATTAACCTGTCCAACAGTATGTATTAAAAACAGGGGTTTAGTTAGCACACATTTGTAAACACATGCATAAGCTGCAAGGCCCCTTCACGGCACCCTATGTTACTTGCAGTCTTAACCCTTGTACATTTTTGAGAGTTTCCACAGTGGGAGCACATGCATTCTAATGGATAGATAAGGGGCAGATGGGCCTTGAGGTAGCCCAATCCTCCTTAACCACTTTACCACCGAAGGATTTTCCAGCTGTATGTCCAGGCCACTTTTTGCGATTCGGCACTGTGCGACTTTAACTGACAATTGCGCGGTCATGCAACGCCGTACCCAAGCGAAATTTACGTCCTTTTTTCCCACAAACAGACCTTTCTTTTGGGGGTATTTGATCACCTCTGCAATTTTCATTTTTTGCGATATTAATAAAAAAATGCGACAATTTTGAAAAAATAACAATATTTTTCTACTTTGACAGTTAGAAAATATCCAATATATTCAATTTTTGTCATATATTTAGGCCAAAATGTATTTAGCTACATGTCTTTGACAAAAAAATTCTCAATGAGCGTATTTTTAACTGCTTTAAGACCGGAAGATTTTACCCCATTCCTGACCAGGCCATATTTTGCGATTCGGCACTGCGTTACTTTAACCGACAATTGCGCGTTGTCCGTTAAAGTGCTGTACCCAAATTATATTTATGTCCTTTTTTCCCCACAAATAGAGCTTTCTTTTGGTGGTATTTGATCACCTGTGCGATTTTTACTTTTTGCGCTATATACAAAAAAAGAGCATCAATTTTGAAAAACAAACAATATTTTTCAAATTTTTTTATATGAAATCCCCCCCCCCCCCCCAAAATGTAAAAATCTAAATGTTTTAACATTTTAGGCCAATTTGTTTTCTGCTACATATTTAAAAAAAAAAAAAAAAAGTAAAAAAAATCGCAATAAGCATATTTTGATTGGTTTGTGCACAAGTTATCGCAGCTACTATCTACGGGAAATTTATGTCATTTTTATTGTTTTTTTTTTTTAAACTTGTAATGGCGGCGATCTGGCGGCGATCTGGCAGCGATCTGGCGGCGATCTGCAATTTATTTTGCGGGACTGCGACATTGCGGCGGACAGATCGGACCCTTGACTGACATTTTTGACACTTTTGAGGGTACCAGTGACATTACTACAGTAATCAGTGCTATAAATATGCACTGTTACTGTAAAAATGACACTGGCAGGGAAGGGGTTAACTTTTATTGGTGATCAAGGGGTTAATGTATGCCTGGTACTTACTAACGTGTGTGGGGGAGGGGACTATGTGACACAGGCACAGATCACAGGTTCAGCTATGCTGTCCCTGTTTGTCACGTAGGAGATCCGCCCGCTTTGTTTACAATCCCCGATCACCGCCGCTCCTCCCCTGGCCCGACTCCCGCTGTGACTGAATACAGCAGGAGCGAGCCTCCAGCGGTGCGCGCGCGCCGCCCACAAGGGGAGGAGTCCAGCGACGTAGGTCTATGTCGCTGGACGATATCGAGCCACTTTGCCGCAGTACCAGCTCAGTGAGCGGTCGGCAAGTGGTTAAAGGCATAGGAGAACACTGGACACCCAGCACATAGTACAATGGCAGCAAAGGTGTTCAGTGTGTCCCCTCACCAAATTTTACAACAGTAACAAACAAATGACCCCTGCTCCCACTTATAACTGGCCTTTACAGCAAGGAGCACATGAAAGGGCAACACATGAAAGACAAAACCAGAGAAAATGCCCAGCTCAACTCACCAACCAGTCTGCTTACCAACTGAATTAACCTGTAGTCCTATTGACAGGTAGAACTGTGTAAATCTTAGGACTGGGTGGAAAGCAATATAACTCCTTAGGCAGCTAAAGCAGCTCCTGTGTATTTACCTGTTTACTGAACTGTTTGTGTTCACTTGATGGAATGTACATTTTTACCCAAGCTATTAGGAGACATGATTGGTATGCAACTTAAGAGGGAGCAAGGGATTTGAGACCCAGCATTTTCTTGTTAAATCATTTTTATTTCAGATTTTTCAGACTATCAAGGTGGTATTTCATATTAATTACACCTGTTAGTATTTTAACTTTAGAAAGCATGGGAAAAAGGCTCATTTGAAATGCGTACAAGGGAGGGATTGTGAATAAATGCAGGTCATTTTGTGTCCTGAAGCACTTTGAACCACATTGCACATGGCACTTGAAATTTGAACTGAAATAAAAACATAGAAAAATGCATTAGAGGTTAGTTTAAGGGGTAAGTAGGAATATGGGAGTAGGGGAGGGCTAGGTGGATTTCAGTAGACCAGGAGGGGGTTATTGGTGTGTGCTTGATTTAGTAGAGGCCCTGAAACCCTATTATAGTAGGGTACAATTGGGTGGTATTTATCAGCTGAGGGTTATCATGTGGCTAGAAATGTTGGGATTCTATCACACAACTTCTCTTCTATTATCATATGGATTATTCATGTGTTCGTGGGTAGGGATGATCTGATTGTTGCTTTTATATATAGGATCATCCCATTGTTATTGGTTGCTAAGGAACCAATGGGAGCTTGAAAACACTACATCCCTAGGATCCGCCGAAATCACTGGGAATTCCCAGTCACCTAAACAAAGGGGTGGGGACAGCAGTGACATCACTGCCCAAATATGGCCACTGGTAATTTCATATTTGGGTAGTGACATTGACCAAATATGGGCATGGCTGTATTTGGTCAAGGATGTCAGCACTATCCCCACCTCTTTTTTTTATATCGCTAATGACAGCTCAAGGAGTTTTTTTTTTTTTTAATAGGGAATTTGATAAATGTTTTGGTTTCTTTATAGGTTACGTTTCTTTTGTCAATGAGTGGAGTACTATGGGGTACTATATATGGCCCTTGTCCTCATAAACATGGTAAGCCCGCCCTCAAGTCAATGTTATAGGCTCGTGGCCTAATATGGTTTGAGGGGGAGCACCCCCCCCCCTTCCTGGCTAAGCAAGATTGCATGCAAGAATTAAGGGTCTGGTATGGATATTAACCACTTTACCACCGGAGGATTTTCCTGCTTTACGTCTGCGCCACTTTTTGCAACTTGGCACTGCGTGACTTTAACTGACAATTGCGCGGTCATGCAACGCTGTACCCAAACTAAATTTACGTCTTTTTTTTCCCACAAACAGAGCTTTCTTTTGGTGGTATTTGATCACCTCTGCACTTTTCATTTTTTGCGATATTAATAAAAAAAGAAAAAAAATTTTGCGAAAAAATTGACATTTTCTACTTTGACAGTTAAAAAATATCCAATATATTCAATTTTTGTCATATATTTAGGCCAAAATGTATTTAGATACATGTCTTTGACAAAAAAATTCTCAATGAGCGTATTTTTTACCACTTTAAGACTGGAAGATTTTACCCCATTCCTGACCAGGCTATATTTTGCTATTCGGCACTGTGTTATTTTAATGAACAATTGCGCGGTCGTGCGACACTGTACCCAAATTAAATTTATGTCCTTTTTTCCCCTACAAATAGAGCTTTCTATTGGGGTATTTGATCACCTCTGTGCTATTTATTTTTTGTGATATTAATAAAAAAGCGCAAAAATTTTGAGAAAAAAAAACAATATTTTTTACATTCTGATATATAACATTCCCAAAAAAAATTATAAATCAACATTTTTTAACATTTTAGGCCAATTTGTTTTCTGCTACATATTTTTGGTAAAAAAAATCACAATAAGCGTATTTTGATTGGTTTGCGCAAAAGTTATTGTGTTTACTAACTATGGGAAAGATTTGTCATTTTTATTGTTTATTTTTTTTTTACTAGTAATGGCGGCGATCTGCGATTTTTTTTTCCGGGACTGCGACATTGCGGCGGACAGATTGGCCCCCTAACTGACATTTTTTACACTTTTGGGGGTACCAGTGACATTACTACAGTAATCAGTGCTAACAATATGCACTGTTACTGTAATAATGACACTGGCAGGGAAGGGGTTAACTTTATTGGTGATCAAGGCGTTAAATGTATGCCTCATGCTTACTGACGTGTGTGGGGGGAGGGGATTGTGATCACCGCCTCTCCTCCCCTGGCCCGACTCCCACTGTTAATGAATATAGCGGGAGCGAGCCTCCGGCGGCGCGCGCGTGCCGCCGAGAGAGGGGAATGTCTGGTGACGTAGGTCTACGTCGCCAGACGATAACGAGCCACTGTGCTGCAGTAGAGGCACAGTGAGCAGTGGTAAAGAGGTTAAGGGGGACCTCATGCATTTTTATGGTGAGGTGCATTCTTAAAATCCACACCAAACACAAAGGGTCTGGTATGCATTTTTGGGGGCTTTAAACAAATACTCTTTTCCATTCTGGCTCAAGGATATGTTACACAGAAAACAAATTTAAATTGCTTGCTTCTTTAAAAGAAAACAGCACACAGATCCTTCCACAATTTATGACAGACCCTAAGGAGTCGACTGAGTATTTTGAGGGACCTTTGGAGTCTGCATGTCATTTTAATCTTAAAAAAAATAGCCGGATTTCAGTTTCTAGCAATTTCATTCTTTTATTCCATTTTAAATGTCAGTTCTTGAACCACTTAAGCCCCGGAGGATTTGGCTGCTAAAAGACCAGGGGGTATTTTGCGATTCGGCACTGCGTGACTTTAACGGACAATTGCGCGGCCGTGCGACGCTGTACCTAAATGAATTTGACGTCCTTTTTTTCCCACAAACAGAGCTTTCTTTTGGTGGTATTTGATCACCTGTGCGATTTTTTGATCACGCGCTATTAACAAAAAAAGAGCGTCAATTTTGCAAAAATAACAATATTTTTCACATTTTTTTATATGAAATTCCCCCCAAAAAAAAGTAAAAATCAAAATTTGTTAACATTTTCGGCCAATTTGTTTTATGCTACATATGTTTGGTAAAAAAAATCGCAAAAAGCGTATTTTGATTGGTTTGCGCAAAAGTTATCGCGTTTATTAAAAGAGGGAAAGATTTTTGTAATTTTTGTTGTTTTTTTGTTTAACGCGTAATGGCGAGGATCTGCGTTTTTTTTTTGCGGTACTGCGACATTGGGGCAGACAGATCGGACCCTTGACTTACATTTTTGACACTTTTGGGGTTACCAGTGACATTTGTACAGTAATCAGTGCTATATATATGCACTGTTACTGTAAAATTACACTGGCAGTGAAGGGGTTAACTTTATTTGAGAGGGAGGGGCTGTGTGTGTCCCTAGGGGCGTGATTCTAACTGTGATTGGCTGTGGCTTGAGCTGTAGGAACACTGATCAACGGTCCTACATAGTAGAACCGTATGATCAGTGTTTCTACACAGGGGGGAATGACAGGCAGCTTGTTTACACAAGCTGCCTGCCTTTCTCCCTCTCCCCCGACGATCGCAGAGTGAGCGGCGGACATCGGGTGCGCCGATCACACGCGCGGGGGGTCCATGACCGCGTGGGAGCGGGAGCGCGCCGCCGGCGGTGCACGCTCGCTCCCCAAAGCCTCACAGGCTAGTGACGTAGCGATACGTCACTCTGCCTGAGAGGGGCTGACCTCCGCAGTATATGTACTTGCGGTGGTCGGCAAGCGGTTAAAAAAAACAGTGCTCCAAAAAAATCTTTGCATTAGTACATGGGTTGGTATTTTGTTTTTTACATGCCTTTGCCTATTAGCGGAGAAAATTGGTGTTTTTATTTTGACAGATTCAGCTACCATTGATTTCAATGGTGTTTGGGTTCGGCATCTGAACCCCTGCTCAAACGTAGCCCAGGGCAGTCCAGATCATCATTTATTGCCAGTCTGGTTTTGGTTTCAGTCACACTAATGTGGTAGCTCTGTCATGCCTTGGCAATAGTTTAAGTGGTTGTGGTGATGTATAAAACAATTTAGGTTTCCGGTCACCAGTCAAATCGTATGACAAGTCGCACCCTATTGTCCGCAATGGAGGCAGTCAAATCGGTGCAACTCTGACTCCATCAGAGTCCCACCAATTTTGAAAGTAGTTCCTGAACTACTTTTTGCAAGTTTGTGAAGTTGCACAGATGTCTTCCAAGTCGCACCTGAAGTCGCATTAACATACGACTTTGAAATTATGCGTCTTCAAGTGAAGTCACACAATTTCAACATTGGATTCAATGTGGCTGAAGACTAAATTGGGTATCGCTTAGGTGTGCTGGTTTAGAATTTAATAGGGCTAAATTGTGCAACAATGTTCTGCATAATGAGTTTGAAATAATAGAAGATTGCAGCCCAAATTATTGGGTATGACCACTAAGTATGAAATTAGGTGCTGGGGTCCTCACAACTCTTCTGTTCATATTTGCACTTTTTGGCAGTCTTCATGTAGTAAAAAGCAGGTAAACTTTACTTTGTTTCCTGCATATTATCTACTTTCTAATTGCCTAGGAACTTCTTTAAACAATTTTAAGTTCATTTTTTTAACAATCCCAACAGCTCTTAAGGCCCCAACACAGTCTTCGTCATTATTTAAGTTAGTTTGCTAGAAACCAGTATTTTTTTTCATGCTTTGAGAAATATTGATGTACCTAATACAGAAGTGTCATTTTAGCTCAATGAGTGAATAGATATAAATGTTTGTGGATTACAAAAATCACAGCAGCCACTTCCAGGGACCATTCATCTTTACTTCTCCTGCCATTGGTAACTATAACTCCTGCCTAAACATTTTTTTTTTTTTTTTTAGAACTTCTGATGGGGTTTTATTGTCTGAGTCTTTATTAGGAGATTTCTCCTCACTTCCTGTTCTGGTGAAAATACTATCACCAGACAGGAAGTAAGGAAACCTTGCAAAGGTAATGCACAGTTATAGAAAGCTTATAGGGGTTTTGGATGTCTCTTACTGTACTGAAAAAGAAAAAAATACTTTGCTGCTGTCTGTGCTCCTTTTGGAAAAACTCTCTCAATTTATGTCCTGGTGACAATGCCACCAGGGTGGAAGATGAGGGTAAATCTCCCCTACATCAACCTAGACAGCAGTAAAAACCTGACAAAGGTTCTAATCCTTCCCTATTCTTTTTAAAAATAAGAAAAAAACATTAAAGTTGAAGAAAATCCTAACTATTCTTAAAAATGTCCCCCACCCCCCTTCCCCGACCTATCTTGCCTAACCTGTATAAATAAGATGTGTGTACTTACCTATTTTCACTCTGCTCTCGTCCAGTCATGTGATCCCACAGCCCCACTTTCTCTGTATCAGTGAGCAGCTTCTGCACAGTAGAGGAGGGTGTGCCAACATCACCTTGGACACAGGGGGTCAAGGGGTGAAAACCTGGCTCCTGGAGTTCCCAGCTGTTGTCAAGCTCTCCTTTACACAAAGAGGCAGGATTACATGACCAGACTCTCGCAGAGTTAAAATAGTACACACCTTTTTATATACAGGTTAAGTAGGATAGGTAAGGGGAGGGAATTTAGGATTTTCTTATAGTTAGGGTTTTCTACCACTTTAGGGGTTTGTTAACCACTTGTCGACCGCCCGCCGCTTATATACTGCGGCAGGCTAGCTTGGCTGCGCCAATCGCTGTACCTGTAGGCGATGCCCGCCCTGCCAGCAGCGCGCTCCCGCCTCCACTAGGCTGCGCTCCCTGCTGAGAGAGGACGGTCTGCTGTTGTAAACACAGCAGACTGTTGCTCTCTGAAATGATCACAGAGCGCCTGTGATCCTCCTATATAGGATCACAGGTCTCTGTCGTCATTACACAAGTCCCTCCCCCCACAGTTAGAAAACACTCCCCTAGGCTCACACTTAACCCTTTGATCACCCCTAGGTTAACCCCTTCCCTGCGAGTGTCATTATTACAGTAACCGTGCATATTTTTAGCACTGATTACTGTAGTAATGTCACTGGTCCCCCCCAAAAGTGTATAAAATGTCAGTTAGGGGTCCAATTTGTCCGCCGCAATGTCACAGTCCCACTAAAAATCACAGATCCCCACCATTACCAGTAAAAAAATAAATAAATAAATAAAAATGACATAAATCTTTCCCCTAGTTTGTACACGGGATAACTTTTGCAAAAAATATGCTTATTGTGATTTTTTAAACAAAAAAACATGTAGCAGAATACAAACTGGCCTAAAAAAATAAAAAAAAATAGATTTTTACTTTTTTTTTTTTTGGGGAATGTTATATAGCAGAAAGTGAAAAATATATATATTTTTTTTTCTTCAGAATTGTCGCTCTTTTTTTGTTTACAGCGCAAAAAATAAAAATCGCACAGGTTATCAAATACCACCAAAAGAAAGCTCAATTTGTAGGGAAAAAAGAATATAAATTTTTAGCAAATAGAAAATCAATAGCAAATTATTTTGGTGCAGCGTCGCACGATCGCACAATTGTCTGTTAAAATAACGCAGTGCTGAATCGCACAAAATGGCCTGGTCATGAAGGGGGCAAATCCTTCCGGTCCAGAAATGGTTAACACAGCCAATAACTTCCATGTGCTGTGCTGAAATGCACTTGTGTACAATGCTTGCTACCGATATCGGAGGTCAGATAGAGATGCCTCAACTACCAAAAATCTATTCTGTGAAAGATCTTCCCCGAACATGCTGACTCTGATCAGCTGAGCATGCTAGTCTTTTCTGTGGAGGAGGCAGGGGTTGAGCAGGAGCACGTCCGGTGCAAGTTCATGTAAACGAAAATGGCGATTAGCTAAAAATTTTCAGCACAACTAGCCACTAACCCATAGAGATGTCTGTGGATGTAAATTGGGATCTATAAACAACTGAAGATTCTGTACATTAAAAAAAAAAAAAAACAATATTTTCTTTTTATTTGCAATTTTTTGCTACCTTCCCTAGAACAACTTCAGTGATAATCAAAACGACATACTTATAATCCTATTTCTTTAGCTAAGCCAAAATAATTCTTCTTTCGTCTTGCCCAGCTTCTGCTTGTAATAGTTTTGAAAGATACACCTCAACAGCAAATGGCTTCTTTATGAAAAACATATCATACGGCACACATTATCCAAGAACCGAGGCTTAAACATAACAAGTTGTAACGGCTCTCTTTTCATTTTTCATCAAATAAGCCTGATTTGAATTAAACAACCTCTGGAGGTAAAGTAATGCATATTATAGTAAACTGGTAAATGTAAAGCGTGGGAAAGGTTCAGACATTCCATCTCGCATATTGAATCAATTAATAGCATGTACAAGGAAACCATGATTATTTGAAGGAGTGGAGAAAAATGACTTGATTCTTTACAAGTATTACAGACTATTATTAGTATTCCAGATAGCCCTTGTTCTAGGGAGTCCATCATACTCTTTGATCTGTCTACTTCCACAGCTGGAAATCCTATGCCAAGCTCTAGAAGCAACACAAACTGACAACAGTCGCCTCCATCGGGAAAGTGAATTTGTGGCTGCAAATGTTAATCAGTGGATCAAAGAACAAAAGTAAGTAAATTTGATAAATGCTGCACATCAGTTTATGCATTGTTCAAACCATCTTTTCTTGAACTGTTAAAATCTCTTTGGTCATCAGTACAGTGTTATATTACAGTTGTGTTTTTTTTTGTCTACAACTGCTCTCTATTTTTACAGCTCATAACGTTTTCTCAGCAAACTCTTTTTTTTTTTTACCTTTATTTGGACAAACCTGAGCATGATTTTACGATACATTTTTCAAAATGTTTCAGTTTTTAAAATAAACAAATAACCAATTGCTAATACTTTATAAAAGTAAGGTGCCTAAACATACTGTTGGTTTGTAATGCAATCTGCATGCCCCCAGAGCCCCCGAACCATGTTGTACGTTGTATGTAAATAATGACTTGAGCTCTGGCATGCCCCCCATGTCATACAATGTAATGCATTTAGCTTGGCAACATGTAGAGAGACACAAACACTGAACTATGGGATGGGATGGGTGGATGACAAAGGTTTGATATGGAAGTCTAGATGCATGGATGAGTTCCCGAGCTCCTGGAAATTATTCTTCATAAGCTGTTTGTGTGTACTTATTTTCTAGCTATTCCCACAACATATGGGGCAAGCGGGGATAGAAAATATCTCCTGCAAAGTTACAAACAGTAAAAAAAACAACTTTGTATTACTTAAAAAGTGTAATAGAAAACTCATTAATTTATTCCATCATAAAATGAGTATTTTGAGTTTGTGTGTAATTAACACATTTTTCATAACAATTTGCATTTGATGCAAAAATTCTAGCTGCCACCATTCTATTTCACCTGGGCTTCTGCTTTTGGGAAAAAAAAAAAAAAAAAATATATATATATATCTATATATATCTATATATAGATATATATATATATACACTGTATTTTCTGGCGTATAAGACTACTTTTGAACCTCAAAAAAATCCCCCAAAAATGGGGGGTCATCTTATACGCCGAGTATAATATCTCCAAGGTAACCCAAGTATAAGTATAACCGGTAGATGTAATCTCTCAAGATGCTGGCTGTGTGGGAATCCTATACCGGTATACCGTATGTACCGTAGCCAATCAGGGAGAGCGATGTATTCTATTATTGAATGCAAAGCCTGCTCGGATTGGCAGAGTAACATCAGCCCGTCTCTCTGACTCTGCCAATCCGAGCAGGCTTTGCATTCAATAATAGAATACATCGCTCACTGTGATTGGCTCAGCGCGGTATACTGTATGTAGCCAAAGCTACGGTACAAACGGTATACCAGTACAGGATTCCCGCACAGCTAGCGTCTTGAGATTACATCTACTGGTAATACTTATACTTAGGGTACCTTGGAGATATTATGAGAAATCTGATGTTTTTTCCATGGTGTTGCCTTGCTTCGGAAGGGGGGTAGTCTTATACGGCGAGTATAGCCCAAAACCTATGTTTTAACTTGAAAATTAGGGGGTCGTCTTATACGCCGGAAAATACGGTATATATATATATATATATATATATATATATATAATGGCTGTGTCCTTTTTTTTTTTTTTTCTTTCCTTTATTTTCACCTTGTGATCTTGTCAGTAAGTCTGTTGATTTTTAACAACAAACTCTCCTGCAGATATAGCACTTACAGGGATGTAACAAACCATTATAATGATCAGCTTTTATTTATGTAAAACCTTTATCCCATAAGGAAAAAAACAGTTTGCTGTAACTGTTTATAAAGTATTAGCTAGAGTTTGGCTTCAGTTTGTTAGTGTATCCAACTCTACTAGTGCTTCTCACACTCCCCTTCACCTAGCTTACAATGCTGTTGTCCAAAGGTGCCCCTGTGCCCCTTCATCCAGAGTGGAGGCTCTCTAATACTGGAAGTATATTACTAGCTAGATCACCAGGTGAAAACATAGGGACAAAGCCTAAAAAAACAAATGCAGCTACCACATCTAATGATTGGTAAGCTACAATATATTAGGTTTTTTTGGATTTGGGCTTAAAAAACAATTTAAAGCTACATAAAGCTTTAATTATATAAGCTGTGACCGCTTCAGAAGCTTTTTGTATTGTTGCTGACCATTATCCCATGGACTGGGCTTGAGGGCCCTCTCTTATCCCCCCTCTGATCTATCAGTCCACATACTGTATCCTCTCTTTTACTTATCCCGCTCTGTCCCCCACCAGAACATTTCCTCTAGTTGGCAGGCTATGCCCCTCTTTGCAGCAGGTGCACACAGCGGAGCAGGGACCATCATGGCACTCTTAGGAGCAGCCATGGCCCTGGTGCCTAGGTTTAACGGTTCCTCGGTTTATCTCCTTGTCTGAGTGGGGGTAGAGTCTGAAGAATGCTACGTGTCTGTATCCATATTCCTGCCCGACTGATCGTGGAGCTGGCTATCTTATCCCTGGAGAATGACGGAGAGATGATGGTACTACCAGAAGAGGACCAGATGTTTGTGAAGACCACTAGAAGCGAAAGAGGCAGTAAGCTGGATCCAAAGGGAGTGCACCCCCTATCGAGTAGAGACACAGCCCTTTTCTCCAACTCCAGTGTACAATATTGTCTCTCCGGGTCCCAACCACATTAAGAGGCAACTTCACTGCAACCTGCTGAGACCCTGTGTGCAAAGTGATTGCTCTGCCAAGTATGTTTTAGATAGAGAAGAACCAGCTTTTGTGGATATTCCGCAGGAAGTCCCTGATGTATGGTACCTGCCTCCCCTTGTACCCAAGCCTCCTCCCCTTGCAGATCCTGAAGAAGAAGACCCAAGAACAGTGCCAGTGGCCAGTCCAAAAGCATATATGGGCCCTGCTGACTTTTGGGACATTTCCAAATAACCATTCTCTAGCCCAGGTGAGGGGGGGGGGGGTGGACTCTGTTGATCCGCAGCCTCCCAGGGCTCAGGCTTCACAAACTGAAGATGACTACTCAGTGGGCGACCCCACAAAGAACAATGAGTTTCACAAACCCCTGCAGTCTAACAGTGGTAAACTGCAGGTGGTGCTTGTCTGCAGTGACATTGCAGAAGGTGAGAAGAAGTTGAATGGAAAATAGTTTGTCTATGGTTTCCTTGGTTGCAGGGAGAAAACTATCCAATTGGTGCTGGTGCCCCATATGACTTTGGCAAAATACACTGAGCTGCACCCGCCGATCTAACATTCCCATTCAACAGAAGTTGACCTAACTGGCTGGCCGAATTTCAATCCATCTGTGGCAAGCATTAACAGCAAGCATTTGTAGCATACTGATAACATTGTGTAACCAAACCTGCAATAACAGAAAGCATTTGTAGCATGCTGGTAAAATTGTGTGACCAAACCTGCAAACTTCATCATCCTTTACTTGGTCATGGTTGTTGGCTGCCCTGTTAATTTAGCAATGAAGGAATGTTAAATACATGTAAAGATCATGTATGTATGTGTATATATGTACATAGTCTATTACAGAGTAAGGCATCTATGGTCATGGGGTAAGAGAACAACTACAAGAACAAAACAGTAGTGAAATACATACAAACATGCGGTAACTCTCAGGGCATGGAGAGATAAAGCCCTAAATTTTAGATTTCTTAAAGATAGCATAAAACTCGGAACAGAATTAGGCACAGGTAATAGATAAGAATAAGCATGGCTATATAATTTTAAGGTGGTTACCTATTTACGGGGTTTGTGAGCTCGTTGTAGAGACCAAGTGTATTTATAGAAAGTTAGGAGAGTTTGTGTAATAGGTGCAAATGTTATGGATGGGCGGGACTAAAGTAAGGTGAATTAATAGTGCCGTAGGGCTCTATATTAGGTCTATGTCATAGCTAATAATCAAAAAATTTGAAACTGAAAAGGGGATGGGGTAGATAGAGGGGGAGATTAAGAAAAAAGTTGGGCAGGGGGCGGGAAGGAGGTAACCAGGGAGAGAGAAGGAGAAAAAGAGAGGGGGATAGAATGGAGGAAGGGAGAGGAGTAAAAATAAAAGGGGGGGGGTATAAGGAAATCCTCTTGGTTTAAAGTTTTGTTTTATCCACCTAGATTTTTCCTGAACGCGAAAAGTGGATAACTTTGAAGTGAGTAATGAGGGGGAAACATGGTGTGTATGGTTGGATTTAAGTAGTTTTCTTCAAAATGCATCTATGCATAATAAGGCTAGTCTGGTGTGGTGACCTCCCACCAGCACCCCATGTGTAGGGGCGGGAGGGCCAGCACCAATGAAAAAACTGGTAGGGATGTTATTTGGGATGGTAATGGAGTGTTACAGGATCTAGCATGAGGGCTCCGTGGAATCCTGTTGAATTATGCATTTATAGCTGTCTGTTGACTAGAAGTGTGTCCAACAGACCCATGTATGTGTAAATTTTGTGGGGGTGTCATTTGCTATACTTATCAGCTCTTCCATCTCAGCAATTCTATTAATGCGTGAGAGCCATTCCCAGATCTCTGGGGGGTAAGAAGAGCCCCAATATTCTGGGAATGATATGCTTTCTAACCTATCACTTTCATCTGCTTCACAGTGACACGCTTTTGAATAAAAAAAATGGAAATTTAAAAGCCAAAGCACCACAATAAAACTCCTTGGTTTTGGTGGAACACATCAGTGTGGAGGAACGTAATGGAGTGTTTCCATCCACATGGAAGCACTTGATGCACCAGATCAGGTCATGTGTTCACAGACACAAATTATAACTTTTCCTCATTCTATCCATAACTAAAAATAGCTAGTGTAAGGCTTTAAGAAAGGAACTATAATCCCAACAAAGTATAACGTGTTGTGTTATCTTTATTTTTTTGATAGTTAAAAAGGGCTTTTAGATGTAAATAAAACAAAGGTCTCAAACCTCTCTTGTTATATGTGGAGGCAAAAAACAGTTCTGATTTTCAATTATATAACTGAAGCATTTTAATAATAGTGTCATGTTTAAAAAGCAACAAACTCTGGTCAGCCATAAAGAAAATCTGTTACTGTATATACAGTTCAGGCAATCAAACATTTTACACTGGTTTTAAATACAGCTAAAATTGGTATGTGCTAAAAACATTGTTATACTCTAGTTTCTATCTACCTATAGTTAATTACTTGCGTTGTAAATTTGCCTCTTTATGGACATTCTCATCTATGTAGTTTTGTTTTCTTGTGAAGGCCTACTTACACCCGTAGCTTCACTATAATGCACTGTTTTCTTTTTTCAAGCAAACTTTATTAAAATGTCACAAACTGACATTTCATTAAGTTCTATTGGGCGCAGCATGGTGCGATGCAGTGGATTGCATCATGCTGCGCTGAAAAGAGTATTAAAACTTAGCTTTTTACAGTGCACAACACATTGGTTTAACCTGGCATGGTAGGAGACAAGGCACTTTGCCATATCTTGCATTTGAACTGCTCCGGAATAGCTGCACAGCAAATTTCCATCACTCCTGGTGAGATTGGGCCCTTACTACTTAACAGTGTTTGTTACCCAGTCATAGAAAAGGTATACCAAAGTTGGACACAAATCCTAGCATGTGCATCTCAGTCTTTCTAAATGTCATATGCTTATATGAACACACTGTAGCTCCTGAGGAAGTGGTTGTTATACTGTGCAATGTGTTGATTCAGTCATTCCGTCAACTTTTAATGCTCTCTTTTTACTGTCCTTTTTGTATGTAGTAACTTAATTATTACAGGCATGGGTGATTGGGTGGTAATTACAGGGAATGAAGCACAAGGGTGCCTTTACCCTTGCACGGCTTCCTTGTATAGATGTGTGCTTTAAAATGTTGGTGTACTGAACTCCCACATAAATATTCCCTGCTCATCTGATTTACCCTAATACTGTTTTATCTAATTACAGCACTAGGATGACTCTAGGATGACCCTTCCACTTAGCATTTAGGTAGAATGAGTTAACTGGTTGAAATAGGAAGTTCAAGGATTTTTGTGAACTACACTGCACATGGCAGCATCCTTGCAATGTACAGTATGTAGTTTACCAGAGTTGTATTTATTAGCAAGAGTTTTCATAATAGTTTGTGTTTAAAGTGGTGCTTTGTCCAAAAACAATCTTCCTCCATTTCGTATATATCTATCAGCCACTCAGTTCTTACTTTACAAGACCATGTGCTTCCTCCCCCATTTCCAAAAGGAATAAGGATTTTCTGGATGATCCACTTGCTGACAAGCTCGTTGATGAATATAATAAAGTACAGAAACGTGTGACAATGAGCTTTGGAGAGAATCTCATTTCAAGTTACTCCATAGGGCCTTTATCTCAGCAACAGATAATCCTAAGGTGTCTACCTGTGCGGTTTCAGTTGGCCCTCTCTTACGGACTTAGTTGTGCCCATTAATCACTATTTTCTGGAACCAAGTGATCAGCTTTATATGTGGAGTAACCAGTTGCTCTATTCCTATAGATCCCTCGCTATTACTATTTGGCTATAGTTCTCCACTCTGCTTCTTTCTGTGGATCAATCAGAGCTACCTCCCCAATACTCACAATGGATTTACCTCTGCTTGTTGGTCACCCGCAGAGCTTTACTTAAGAAGTTGACTTCCTATAAAGGTCCTGTTATTAAAAGTGAACTGAAAATACTAATGTACAAGGAGAAGCTGGACATGGAGTTGCAAAACTTTATCTTCATCAGATGTTTTGCCTCTAGAAAGCGCACCTTTATGGAAAATGATTTGCTGTATACAGAAATAGCAGCCTTTTATCATCTTTCCGATATACAGATTGACATGTTCAATTGTCTTCTCATGCCACTTAAACCAACTGGTCCTCACCATCTCATATTTAAAGCTGACCTGCCCATCAGTCTGCAAGTCTGTGAACTACAGTGGGTACGAAAAGTATTCAGAACCCCTTAAATTTTTCACTCTTTGTTATATTGCAGCCATTTGCTAAAATCATTTAAGTTCATTCTTCTTCCTCATGAATGTACACATAGCACCCCATACTGACAGAAAAACACAGAATTGTTTACATTGTTGCAGATTTATTAAAAAAGAAAAACTGAAATATCACATGGTCCTAAGTATTCAGACCCTTTGCTGTGACACTCATATATTTAACTCAGGTGCTTTCCATTTCTTCTGATCATCCTTGAGATGGTTCTACACCTTCATTTGAGTCCAGCTGTGTTTGATTATACTGATTGGACTTGATTAGGAAAGCCACACACCTGTCTATATAAGACCTTCCAGATCACAATGCATGTCAGAGCAAATGAGAATCATGAGGTCAAAGGAACTGCCTGAAGAGCTCAGAGACAGAATTGTGGCAAGGCACAGATCTGGCCAAGGTTACAAAAAGATTTCTGCTGCACTTAATGTTCCTAAGAGCACAGTGGCCTCCATAATCCTCAAATGGAAGACGTTTGGGACGACCAGAACCCTTCCTAGAGCTGGCCGTCCGGCCAAACTGAGCTATCGGGGGAGAAGAGCCTTGTTGAGAGAGGTAAAGAAGAACCCAAAGATCACTGTGGCTGAGCTCCAGAGATGCAGTCAGGAGATGGGAGAAAGTTGTAAAAAGTCAACCATCACTGCAGCCCTCCACCAGTCAGGGCTTTATGGCAGAGTGGCCCGACGGAAGCCTCTCCTCAGTGTAAGACACATGAAAGTCCACATGGAGTTTGCTAAAAAACACCTGAAGGACTCCAAGATGGTGAGAAATAAGATTCTCTGGTCTGATGAGACCAAAATAGAACTTTTTGGCCTTAATTCTAAGCGGTATGTGTGGAGAAAACCAGGCACTGCTCATCACCTGTCCAATACAGTCCCAACAGTGAAGCATGGTGGTGGCAGCATCATGCTGTGGGGGTGTTTTTCAGCTGCAGGGACAGGACGACTGGTTGCAATTGAGGGAAAGATGAATGTGGCCAAGTACAGGGATATCCTGGACAAAAACCTTCTCCAGAGTGCTCTGGACCTCAGACTGGGCCGAAGGTTTACCTTCCAACAAGACAATGACCCTAAGCAAAAAGCTAAAATAACAAAGGAGTGGCTTCACAACAACTCCGTGACTGTTCTTGAATGGCCCAGCCAGAGCCCTGACTTAAACCCAATTGAGCATCTCTGGAGAGACCTAAAAATGGCTGTCCACCAACGTTTACCATCCAACCTGACAGAACTGGAGAGGATCTGCAAGGAGGAATGGCAGAGGATCCCCAAATCCAGGTGTGAAAAACTTGTTGCATCTTTCCCAAAAAGACTCCTGGCTGTATTAGATCAAAAGGGGGCTTCTACTAAATACTGAGCAAAGGGTCTGAATACTTAGGACCATGTGATATTTCAGTTTTTCTTTTTTAATAAATCTGCAACAATGTCAACAATTCTGTGTTTTTCTGTCAGTATGGGGTGCTATGTGTACATGCATGAGGAAGAAGAATGAACTTAAATGATTTTAGCAAATGGCTGCAATATAACAAAGAGTGAAAAATTTAAGGGGGTCTGAATACTTTCCGTACCCACTGTATATCCTTATACTTGAGTTCAACCAGGACTGTAGTTTCTCTCAGTTGCTTCCTTACACATTGTCTTTGTAGTTTATCTAACTACATAGTTGTTTTTTTTGTTACTGTTCCTCCCCCCTCCCTTTTGCCACAATCCCCCCACCCTATTCTCGCTCTTCATTCCCCTCCTGGCACATGGTGCATATGTATAAATGTTCTTGGTTTTAATATGACTTTTTAATGTATTTCCCAAAAGTCTTTTTGTTGTGTACAACTCCTCGCTCATCTCTCAGTGAAAAATGTTGTCTGTAATTCTGTATGGGTGAACACTAGATTCTATGTTGTTAACAATCCTGTCAATGCAAAAATGCAGTGTTGTATCCAAATATTTGTCTTAAAGATTTTATGTATTGATGCCCCTCATCTTTCAAACAGTTTGCCATTCCGGGTGGACATCAAATGACGTCCCTCCCGGATCGGATAGGCCGCGCTGCAGAATGATCTGTCACTAGCTGTGTCCATCTGACAGCAGATCACATGACAATTGTAAACATTGGATGTCTTCCTTTAATGCTGGTCATTATGTACAATTGTGGTGCTAGCTGTGATTGGTCACAGTGATCACATAGTACAGACAGGGCCAAACAGCCCATCTTTACCATGTGATTAGCCGTGGCTAATCACAAAAATACATACTGAATAAACCTGTTTCATTCATAGTAAAAATGGTTGGCTATACCAGTGAAATTCACTGGCATAAGCAATCATAATTTAAATAAATAAAGGAATAAAAAAATCCTGATCACTTCCCAGAGTAGTACCATGTTACTATCGTAACACTGTATTGCTCTGGTCACAATGTGTTAAAAAAAAAATGAAAATTAAAAAAAAAGAAAACAATATAATAAAAAAGAACAAAAAGAAAAAAAATTGTTAAATGTTATTTATTTGTGTACATGATGTCACCAGTCAGTGTCCCTGATCACCACCAGACCAGTTATATGATGGTGCTGTACTGCACTGGTAAAAGTATGTTAAAAAAAAATTCATATCCCATATAATAATTTGGGTCATATTTTTACTGTCCTGCCATTTTCAGACCTCAAGGAATGAGATAGGCCATCAGTACATCCGGAATGATCAATTTTCAGATATTCACTATATTACCAACTACTGGGAAGCCTGCCTTTACACGCACATGAATTTACTGGCATCCCAGTCTTAGTCCGTAGGGTTCAATATGGAGTTGGCCCACCCTTTTCAGCTATAACAGCGTCAACTCTTCTGAGAAGGCTGTCCACAAGGTTTAGGAGTGTGTTTATGGGAATGTTTGACCATTCTTCTTAAAACACATTTGTGAGGTCAGGCACTGATGTTGGAGAGAAGGCCTGGCTCGCAGTCTGCGCTCTAATTAATCTCAAAGGTGTTCTATCGGGTTCAGGTCAGAACTCTGGGCAGGTCAGTCAAGTTCCTCCACCCCGAACTCGCTCATCCATGTCTTTATGGACCTTTTTTTTGCACTGGTGGGCAGTCATGTTGGAACAGGAAGGGGCCATCCCCAAACTGTTTGCACAAAGTTGGGAGCATAAAATTGTCCAAAATGTCTTGGAATGCTGATGCCTTAAGAGTTCCCTTCACTGGAACTAAGGGGCCAAGCCCAACCCCTGAAAAACAACCCCACACCATAACCCCCCCCCTCCACCAAATCATTTGGACCAGTGCAAAAAGCAAGGTCCATAAAGACATGGATGATCAAGTTTGGGGTGCAGGAACTTGATTGGCCTGCACAGAGTCCTGACCTCAACCAGATAGAACACCTTTAGAGCGCAGACTACGAGACAGGCCTTCTCATCCACATCAGTGCCTGACCTCACAAATGCTCTTCTGGAAGAATGGTCAGACATTCCCATAGACACACTCCTAAACCTTGTGGACAGCCTTTCGAAGAAGAGTTAAAGCTGTTATAGCTGCAAAGGGTGGGCCAACTCAATACTGAACCCTACGGACTAAGACTGGGATGCCATTAAAGTTCATACTTTTGGAATTATAATGTGTGTATATATACAGTGCCTTGTGAAATTATTCGGCCCCCTTGAACTTTTTGACCTTTTTCCACATTTCAGGCTTCAAACATAAAGATATAAAACTGTCATTTTTTTGTGAAGAATCAACAATAAGTGGGACACAATCATGAAGTGGAACGAAATGTATTGGATATTTCAAACTTTTTTAACAAATAAAAAACTGAAAAATTGGGCGTGCAAAATTATGCAGCCCCTTTACTTTCAGTGCAGCAAACTCTCTCCAGAAGTTCAGTGAGGATCTCTGAATGATCCAATGTTGACCTAAATGACTAATGATGATAAATAGAATCCACCTGTGTGTAATCAAGTCTCTGTATAAATGTACCTGCACTGTGATAGTCTCAGAGGTCAGTTTAAAGTGCAGAGAGCATCATGAAGAACAAGGAACAAAAAGATTTCCCAAGCTTTAAACATCCCAAGGAGCACTGTGCAGGCGATAATATTGAAATGGAAGGAGTATCAGACCACTGCAAATCTACGAAGACCTGGCCATCCCTCTAAACTTTCAGCTCATACAAGGAGAAGACTGATCAGAGCATACAAAGGTTGCTGTGTAGTTTAGGCCCTTACCCCTATGAGGAGACCAACAAAAAAAAGGTTGTTGGCGTACTACGGCAACTAAGGGACTGTGGAGCTCGGGACTTACTGTCCCTTCTATCAGAAATAGCGATACATATATGTACTTCTTTCCTGCCTGGAGCCATCCCTGCACCACAAATAGCTTATTCACCGCTGTCTCCCGGGACTTCTAGGTCTGGGATATGTTGCCTTCCTTGACCGCATAAAAAGTGCCTGCCCCCGTCCGTTTGAGGCTATCCCTACACCACAATAGATTTTTTATACCTAATGTTGAGTATCCATAATTTTGAATATACCAGGGAGAGGGTACGGGTAGTCGAGATTCCCAGGAGACTACCATCAGTGGAGATTATAAGCCTTGCCTCTGTGGTATACGAGGGTCTAAACTTTTGAATCCAGCGCAATGAGAATATATATGACGCCAACATGGGGTTTATATTCTGAATACGGAAGCAGTGATCCCTAATCAGTATTTGTGTCGCCACAACCTTGTCATCTACTCTGAGTCATTACCAATAAGGAAATACCGGTCTGTCATGGTCTCTCAGGCCCTGAGGAAGCCTTGAGCGAAACGCGTCGGCTTGCTGGGGACCTACATTGACCAAAATCCATCTTGAGACCTACCCTCCATCCTACACAGGCTCTTTGGTTTTGTTTCCCTCATGGGATGTATTTCTATGTTGTGAATGACTCATCTTGCTTGATTTTACCATTCTGTATGTTAGTCTGTTTGCACTAAATATGCATGGTAGCCCATGCTTTTTATCTTATATACCAATAAAATGTTATTTGGTTTTATAAATTGGTTTTGCGTCTGATCCTTCTACTCCCACTGGCCCGCCAAGCCCCATCTTTCCTTTCCTATCATTTTTTGTAAGACTGATCAGAGATGCAGCCAAGAGGCCCATGATCACTCTGGTTGAACTGCAGAGATCTACAGCTGAGGTGGGAGACTCTGTCCACAGGACAACAATCAGTTGTATACTGCACAAATATGGCCTTTATGGAAGGGTGGCAAGAAGAAAGCCATTTCTTAAAGATATCCATAAAAAGTGTTGTTTAAAGTTTGCCACAAGCCACCTGGGAGACACACCAAACATGTGGAAGAAGGTGCTTTGGTCAGATGAAATCAAAATCAAACTTTTTGGCAACAATGCAAAATGTTATGTTTGGCGTAAAAGCAACACAGCTCATCACCCTGAACACACCATCCCCACTGTCAAACATGGTGGTGGCAGCATCATGGTTTGGGCCTGCTTTTCTTCAGCAGGGACAGGGAAGATGGTTAAAATTGATGGGAAGATGGATGGAGCCAAATACAGGACCATTCTGGAAGAAAACCTGATGGGAGTCTGCAAAAGACCTGAGACTGGGACGGAGATTTGTCTTCCAACAAGACAATGATCCAAAACATAAAGCAAAATCTACAATGGAATGGTTCACAAATAAACATATCCAGGTGTTAGAATGGCCAAGTCAAAGTCCAGACCTGAATCCAATCGAGAATCTGTGGAAAGAACTGAAAACTGCTGTTCACAAACGCTCTCCATCCAACCTCACTGAGCTCGAGCGGTTTTGCATGGAGGGATGGGCAAAAATGTCAGTCTCTCGATGTGCAAAACTGATAGAGACATACCCCAAGCGACTTACAGCTGTAATCGCAGCAAAAGGTGGCACTACAAAGTATTAACTTAAGGGGGCTGAATAATTTTGCACGCCCAGTTTTTCAGTTTTTTATTTGTTAAAAAAGTTTGAAATATCCAATAAATTTCATTCCACTTCATGATTGTGTCCCACTTGTTGTTTCTTCACAAAAAAATTACAGTTTTATATCTTTATGTTTGAAGCCTGAAATGTGGCAAAAGGTTGAAAAGTTCAAGGGGGCCGAATACTTTCGCAAGGCACTGTGTATGTATATATATATATATATATATATATATATATATATATATATATATATATATATACATACATACAGTGGATATAAAAAGTCTACATGTCCCTGTTAAAATCTGTGAGGTTTCTATGATTCTAAAAAAATGAGACAAAGATAAATAATTTCAGAACTTTTTCCACCTTTAATGTGACCTATAAACTGTACAACTCAGTTGAACAACAAACTGAAATCTTTTAGGTGGAGGGAAGTAAAAATAAAATAATAAAATAATATGGTTGCATAAGTTTGCAAACTCTTAAACTAATACTTTGTTGAAGCACCTTTTGATTTTATTGCAGCACTCAGTCTTTTTGGGTATGAGTCTATCAGCATGGCACATCTTGACTTGGCAATATTTGCCCACTTTTCTTTGCAAAAACACTCCAAATCTGTCAGATTGCGAGGACCTCTCCTGTGAACAGACCTCTTCAGATCACCCCACAGATTTTCAATTGGATTTAGGTCTGGGCTCTGGCTTGGCCATTCCAAAACTTTAATAATCTTCTGGTGAAGCCATTCCTCTGTTGATTTGGATGTATGCTTTGGGTCATTGTCATGCTGAAACATGAAGTTCCTCTTCATGTTCACCTTTCTAGCAGAAACCTGAAGGGTCTGTGCCAATGTTTACTTGTATATGGAACTGTTCATAATTTCCTCTACCTTGACTAAGGCCCCTGTTCCAGCTGAAAAATGCCAGCCCCAAAGCATGATGCTGCCTCCACCACGCTTCACTGTGGGTATGGTGCTCTTTTGGTGATGTGCAGTGTTGTTTTTGTGCCAAATATATCTTTTGGAATTTTGGCCAAAAAGTTCAACCTTGGTTTTCCCACATGCTTTTGGGAGACTTCAGATGTGTTTTTGCAAATTTTACCCGGGCTTGAATGTTTTCTTCATAAGAAAATGCTCTACCTCTTAGCCCAGACATAGGAAGAATTTGGGAGATTGTTGTCACATATACCACACAGCCAGTACTTGCCAGATATTCCTGCAGCTCCTTTAATGTTGCTGTAGGCCTCTTGGCAGCCACCCTGAGCAGCTTTCTTCTCTTCTTTTCATACATTTTGGAGGGACGTCCAGTTCTTGGTAATGTCATCTGCCATATTTTCTCCATTTGATGACTGTCTTCACTGTGTTCCATGGTATATCTAATGCCTTGGAAATTCTTTTGTACCTTTCTCCTGACTGATACCTTTTACCAATGAGATTCCTCTGATGTTTTAGAAGCTCTTTGCAGACCATTGCTTTTGCTGTAGGATGTGACTAAGAAAATGTCAAGAAAGACCTACTACAACAGCTGAACTTTATTTGGGGTTAATCAGAGGCACTTTAAATGATGGCAGGTGTGTACTGATTCCTATTAAGGGCTCTTTCACACGGGCGTTCCTTTTTTTTTTGCCCGATCAGGTCCTTTTTTTTTTTTTGTAACGGACACGGATGACACTTGTGTCATCCGGTCCGTATGTCCGTTTTTCATCCCATCCGTTTGCGGATGAAAAACTGACATAATGCATGTCTATGTAAATACGTATATCTGCGGATGACACCACTGACATCCGTTTTTGCTTCAGTTCCGTTTTTTGAAAGGAAGAAAAAATAGGGTTCTCCTCCGTTCAAAAAAACTGAACTGAACTGAACTGAACTGACAAAAAACGGATGTCAGAGGATGATCATCCGATGACATCCGTATTTACATAGAGAAACATTATGTCCGTTTTTCATCCGCAAACGGATGGGATGAAAAACGGACATACGGAACGCCCGTGTGAAAGAGCCCTTAAACATGAGTTTTAATGTGATTGTCTAATTCTGACCACAGCTACATCCCCAGTTATAAGAGGGTGTGCACACTTATGCAACCACATTATTTTAGTTTTTTTTATTTTTACTTCCCCCCAACTAAAAGATTTTAGTTTGGTTTTTCAATTGAGTTGTACAGTTTATAAGTCACATTAAAGGTGGAAAACGTTCTGAAATAATTTATGTTTGTCAAATTTTTTATAGCACAGAAATCTGACATTTTACCAATGCTGTGTAGACTTTTTTTATTCACTGTGTGTATATATATATATCATAGTTTGTGAACTCTATAACTTACCTACAGACTAAATAACATACACTGATTTGGCCTAAATTAATTAAGAAAGATTATTTATTTGAAAAATGTTATAACAAAAACAAAGAAAAATGCAACAATATCTTTTTTTTTAAGGCTCCATTTACACCAGCGCGACTTTTCAGGCGACTTGTCAGTCGCCTGACAAGTCACGCTCCCTCGCAGTCCATTGACTGCTATAGGACCCGTTCTAATAGGAGCGACACAAGTCGCTCCGACTTAGAAAAAGGGTCCTGTACTACTTCGGGCGACCTCAGAGCGACTTGTCATGGTGCATGGGAATGCACAAGTCGCCCCCGAAGTAGTACAGTGTCGTGCCGCCCCAGTGTGAGCCGAGCCTTATCAAAAAATAAAAAGCCCAACAGTGATTAAATACCACCAAAAGAAAGCTCTATTTGTGTGAAAACATGATAAAGGTTTCATAGGGGTACAGTGTTGCATGACTGCGCAATTTTCATTCAAAGTTTGACAGCGCTGAAAGCTAAAAATTGGTCACAGCAGGAAGGGGATGAAAGGCCCTGTATTAAAGTGGTTAAAAAATACAATAAAAATATATTGAAAGTGTATAAAGGGGTATTTGCACACACTTCTATTTTTCATTTTTGTATTCCACATTGCTGTAAGGTACGACTTTTTGCCACTTTTGCTTTTTTAGGCCTGCAGCCACCAAAAAGCATTTGAAGCTTGGATGAAACAACATCCAAATGACATAAATGCAGGATGCTCTACGGCATGCAGCACAAATTAAATGTAAACAAGCTATAAAGTCATGTTTCAGTGTTCTACAAAAAAAAAATTGCCAGTTAAATGTTTATTTTTTATTTTTTGAAGTGTTGGATAGCATATTGAATTAAGTGAGGAAGTGTTAAATGCCCCTGTAAATTTATTTGTGTGTCCACTCTGGGGAGATTCACCCTGACTATTTGTCAGGGGTCATAATTATTCCTTACTCTATGAAAAACAAAAATAAATTTTTTATATAGTTTAACCACTTTACGTCTGCTCACTGTGCTGCTACTGCGGCACAGTGGCTCGTTATCGTCTGGCGACGTAGACCTACGCCACCAGACATTCCCCACTCTCGGCGGCGCGCGCGCTCCGCCGGAGGCTCGCTCCCGCTGTATTCAGTTACAGCTGGAGTCAGGCCAGGGGAGGAGCGGCGGTGATTACCGCCGCTCTTCCCCGATCGTCGGGGATCTAGTGTGGAAATCCGCCCGCTTGTGTAAACAGAGCGGGCGGATCTCCTAAGTGACAGGGAGTGACAGATCTTAGTGTTCAGCATAGCTGAACATCCGATCTGTCCTTGTGTCACTCAGTCACCTCCCCCCACACACGTCAGTAAGCACCAGACATACATTAACCCCTCCCTCTCCAATAAAAATTAACCCCTTCCCTGCCAGTGTCATTTTTACAGTAACAGTGCATATGTATAGCACTGATTACTGTAGTAATGTCACTGGTACCCCCAAAAGTGTCAAAAATGTCAGTCAAGGGTCTGATCTGTCCGACACAGTGTCGCAGTCCCGCAAAAAAAATCGCAGATTGCCGTCATTACTCGTTAAAAAAAAAACACCAAAAATGACAGAAATCTTTCCCTTAGTTAGTAAACGCAATAACTTTTGCGCAAACCAATCAAAATACGCTTATTGCGATTTTTTTTCCCAAAAATATGTAGCAGAAAACAAATTGGCCTAAAATGTTAAAAAATTTTGATTTTTACATATTTTTTTGGGGGAATTTCATAAAAAATGTGAAAAATATTGTTATTTTTTCAAAATTGTCGCTATTTTTTTGTTTATATCGCAAAAAGTAAAAATCGCACAGGTGATCAAATACCACCAAAAGAAAGCTCTATTTGTGGGGAAAAAAAGAACGTCAATTTAATTAGGGTACAGTGTCGCACGACTGCGCAATTGTCCGTTAAATTAACGCAGTGCCGAAGCACAAAATATGGCCTGGTCAGGAATGGGGTAAAATCTTCCGGTCTTAAAGCGGTTAAAAATAAGATCATTGAGAATTTTTTTGTCAAAGACATGTAGCTAAATACATTTTGGCCTAAATATATGACAAAAATTGAATATATTGGATATTTTTTTACTGTCAAAGTAGAAAAATATTGTTATTTTTTCAAAATTGTCGCATTTTTTAATTAATAACGCAAAAAATAAAAATCGCAGAGATGATCAAATACCACCAAAAGAAAGCTCTGTTTGTGGGAAAAAAGGGCATAAATTTTGTTTGGGTACGGCGTTGCATGACCGTGCAATTGTCAGTTAAAGTCACACAGTGCCAAATTGCAAAAAGTGGCCCAGACGTAAGACAGCAAAATCCTCCGGTGGTAAAGTGGTTAACCACTTAAGGATCGGAAAGTTTACCCCCTTAATGACCAGGTCATTTTTTGCAATTTGGCACTGCGTTACTTTAACTGGTGATTGCACAGTCATGCAATGCTGTACCCCCAAAAAATATATGTCCCCCCCCCCCAAATAGAGCTTTCTTTTGGTGGTATTTGATCACCTCTGCAGTGTTTATTTTATGCAATATAAATAAAAAAAAAGACCAAAATCTTTGAGAAAAAATTAAATTTTCTACTTTTTCTTATAAAAATAATCCAATAACCACCATCTGACGGGGGAGAGGGGAACCCCCTCCCTTTTTTTCTTTCTTCCTTCTCACCCCCTCCCCGCTTATACCATATATATCTCTTCTTATTCCTACGATTTCCGTCTTTGTCATACTCCCGTACTCCTCTCTTCTATTGCTACCCAACCGTACGTGACCTGCATTTTCTTTATTGATCCCCATAAAGAAATGGTGGAGGAACCCCCTTGATCACTAGAACATTCAAGGCAAAAGTTATACACCCCTCATCTGACCCCTACACCATTGAGGTGAGCGGGGGCTGTCTCCGCTTCCAGACACAGTATGATCCCATTGGGGTGTCCGTTGGGGAGACAAGTCACCCAAGCACCTTGCAGCACATCACAAGGTACAGAGGGATGTTAATATCAACCATGATACATCCCAACTCAAATGCTACCATGCTGTCTCGCACTGTTTCTGGATCGTCTAAAGACCTTCTAAAGGATGACTTACTGACATTTGTCAATGTTCCACTGAACATTTCCACTTGTTATTCCTGTTAATACCGTGTAACTTTTTTTTTTATGGTTATTACTTATTGTTATATTTTGATATTGACTGTATGCCTATTGAAATCTCAATAAAATATGAAAAAAAAATCTAATAAACCCATTTTTTGTCATAGATTTAGGCCAAAATGTATTTAGCTTCATGTCTTTGATAAAAAAAAATCTAAATAAGCGTATATGTATTGGTTTGCACAAAAGTTAGCGTCTAAAAACTATGGTGCATATACTGGAATTTATGCAGCTTTTACTTTCTGACCACCTATCTCATTTCTTGAAGTGCTAAAATGGCAGGGCAGTACAACCCCCCAATTACCCCTTTTTGAAAAGTAGGAGCCCATTGAATATTACATTTTTTGTCACAGATGTTTGAAAATTACGAAAAATAGAAATTGTTTTACACAAAGTTATCATTGAAATTATATATTGCTCACGCGTGCCATGGATATATGTGGAATTACTTTCTGCTGCTTCTCCTGAGTACGGGGATACCCCATGTGTGAGACTTTTTGCCAGTCTAGCCATGTACAGGACCCCAAAAACCAGGCATTGCCTTCAGGCTTTCTAAGGGTGTAAATGGTTGATTTCACTTCTCACTACCTATCACAGTTTCAGAGGCCTTGAAAGGCCAAGATAGCACAACCCCCCCCCCCTAAATTACCCCTTTTCCGAAAGTAGATACTCTAAGCTATTCGCTGAGTGGGATGTTGAGTATTTTGCAGATCTCACTTTTTGTCATGAAGTTTTGAAATTTGAAATTTGAAAAAAAAAATTCCTTTTATTTTTCCATTTTCAAAAAAAATAAATAAAAATGAAAGCTGTAATATATTTACAATGCCTCTTAGCAAATACCTTGGGGTGTCTTCTTTCTGAAAAGGGGTCATTTGGGGGAAGGGGGTTGTGCTATCTTGGTATTTCATGGCCTCCAAAACTGCGATAGGTAGTGAGGAGTAAAATCAACAATTTACGCCCTTGGAAAGCCTGAAGGCGATGATTGGTTTTCGGGGTCCTGTACCTGGCTGGACTGCTAAAAAGTCTCACACGTGGTATCCCCATACTCAGGAGAAGCAGCAGAGTGTATTTTGTGGTGTAATTTCTTATATAGCCATGGCATGTTTGAGAAATATATCATTTAAGTAACAACTTTGTGTAAAAAAAAAAATTGTAATTTTCCTGAAACTTGTGGCAAAATATAAAATATTCCATGGACTCAACATGCCTCTCAGCTAATAATTTTGGGTGTCTAATTTCCAAAAAGGGGTCTTTTGGTGGTGTTTGACCTTTCCTGACATTTTATGGCCAATATTGGAAGCTTATGCCACATATCACCCACTCTTCTAACCACTTGAAGACCAAGCCTTTTCTAACACTTTTTTGTTTACATGAAAAAATATTTTTTTTTTTACTAGAAATTTACTTTGAACCCGCAAACATTATATATTTTTTTTAAAAGCAGAGGCCCTGTAGAACAAAATGGTGCATGCTCAAATTTTTTTTGTCACACGGTATTTGCGCAGAGATTTTCCAAACACAATTTTTTGGGGGAAAAAAAAAACACTTTTTTTTTAATTTAATGCACAAATACACTATATATTGCCCTATTGTTAGGTAAAATATAAAAGATGATCTTATGCTAAGTACATAGATACCAAACATGACATGCTCTAAAATTGTGCATGCCTGTGCAGCGGTGACAAACTATGTACATTTTTAAAAGCCTTTACAGGATACTACTTTAGATTTACAAAGGAGGTCAACTGCAAGAATTATTGCCCTCAATTTGATATTCGCGGTTATACCTCACCTGCATGGTCCTTTTCTGTTTACAATTGACACCAGACCGATGCTTGCGTTAGCCTTTACGCACAAACACGGGGGGACAGGGGTGCTTGAATTCTATATATATATATATATATATATATATATATATATATATATATATATATATATATATATTTTTTTTTTTTTTTTTAATCACTTTATTGTTATTACAGGGAATTGAAATATCCCCTATGATAGCAATAAGTGGTGGTACTCTTTTTTGAAACAATTAGTTTCTATTTGACTCTAAATGTCTACTCTGCCCTTAAAGCATCTGACCTTACCAAGATTAGTGTGATAAGATTCTTTCCCAATTTTCCAATGGTGCTGTTTATATCTGGCGAAACCAAAGTCATGAAATGCTCGTAGCTTCTGGTATCTTAGGCGAGGCCATAGAGATGATTGGAGCCATTCTGGTATCCAATCGGCTCTATGGTCAGCTGACGAAATCGCCGTCTGCAGTCTCGGGTTACCCAGTGGGACAGGAGAGCCCGAGAAAACTGTGGAAGGTGGCGGGAGGGGGGGCATCCCCTCCTACTGCTTGTAAAAGCAGTCTAGCAGCTAATTAGCCGCTAGGATTGCTTTTACATGAAAGCCAACTGCTGGCTGTAAAAAAAATGATACCAAGGTAATGCCTAAATCTGCAGGCATCATCCTGGTATGACCACTCAAAGTCCAGCGATGTACCAGTACATTGCTGGTCCTTGTTTGGTATATATTGTAAGGTTCTTTTTTTTTTTTTTCATGCAGCCTGTGGGCTGAACAAAAAAATCAATTGATCAATGTGGATGAAGAAATCTCTGCCAGAAAGTGTGTGGTATGCCCACCATCAGACCTCCCAGCATCCACCCACTTCTAATGATGTGCATTCATGCAATGTATGCAGATTCCTGCATTCACATAGATCGATGTTGATGAAGAAATTTCTGCCAAGAAAAGTGTTAAAAAATATATGGTGAAGCATAGGGGAGATCTGCCCTCTGTGTCCACCCCATCCTCCACACTTATATATATATATATATATATATATATGATCATTTTTTTTTAACTGCGATGGTGAAATCACCTCCTACAGCGCTGAAATCATTGATTTACGTATATGCTGAGATCGAACAATGTTGCTGTCAGAATAAACAAATCAGTGCTGCAGCTGATGGGCGTACCTGTGAAGAAAACAATGGTTAACAATAAAAAACAGTAAAAATAATACATTACAATACAATAGTATACAATGCAGTAAAACAGTAGAATGGTAGTATCTGCAAAGTAAACTATGGTTAACAATGAAAAATAGTAACAATAAAACATTACATTATAACAGTATATTATAAAGTACCGTAAAACAGTAAGAACAGAAAATTAAAATGACAACTATTTTTGGCTTTTTTATTTTACTTTTTTTTTATTTAGTTTTTTTCTAACCTTTTTTTTACACTTTTTTTTTGTAACAATTAAAAAAAAAACTTTAAATGTTCCAGGCTAGGGCCTCTCAAAATGCGATAGCCATCTAACATCTTTCGAGACACTGTGTGAAAGTGTGCCCTAAACTGTGCCATGCAGTATCCAATAATAATACTAGTGTGTAGTAGCGACGGAAACAGTCCCTGATGCAGAGACCAGATTGGCCAGGACAGGAGGGGCACCTGTTTTGTACAGACACGACAATTCTTTGGGGTGCTCTTTGGGTAGGGGTACCAGGGAGGACATCTGGAAAATGCCACTCATGCAGTCAGCTCACTGCATCTGAATTGTGTATTTGGGCCACAGCACCATCTGGATACAGAATGGCCGTGATGATCTAATTTTGGAATTTTAGGAAGGATCCACTTCTTCCTGATGCTTTTTATAGCAAATCAGCATTCAGCAGAGCCAATTGGAATAAGTATACAGATACTTTCTTGTACCAGCATCTAGCCTTATGGGCAATTAAGTATGAATCTATCATCTAGTCATTGAAGTCCACCCCTTTTGTACAGACACGACAACTTCTTTGGGGTGATCTTTGGGTAGGGGTACCAGGGAGGACATCCGGAAAATGCCACTCATGCAGCCAGCTCACTGCATCTGAATTGTGTATTTGGGCCACAGCACCATCTGGATACAGAATGGCTGTGATGATCTAATTTTGTAATTTTAGGAAGGATCCACTTCTTCCTGATGCTTTTTATAGCACATCAGCATTCAGCAGAGCCAATTGGAATAAGTATACAGATACTTTCTTGTACCAGCATCTAGCCTTATGGGCAATTAAGTATGGCGCTATCATCTAGTCATTGAAGTCCACCCCTCCCAAGTTAAGGTTGTATTCGTGGACACAGAGGGGTTTCTCAAAAAAAACAGTCGCCATTGCAATTTGGACTGTCGTATCTGAATGAATGGAGGACAGAAGGAAAACATTCCGTGTGTCCCTCCACTTCACTGCAAGCAATTTATAACACTTCAAGCAGGCTCTCTCCCCCTGTCTAAGTCAGGAATCTATAAGATGTTGGGGGAAACCCAGGCAATTAGGTTGCACAGTGCCACATGTGCCAATTCCAAATCAAATCAAATAGGTGACTAGAGTTGCATGCTTGTGTAATAATTGTCCACATATATATGGTACCCCTTTCCAAATAAGGGTGACACAAAGTCCCAAACAATCTTGCCGTTGCTCCCTATGTAGTCTGGGCATTCGGGGGGCTCCACATTGCTATCTTTTCCCTCATAAATCTGGAAAATACATGTATAGCCTGTTGCCCTGTCAGAAAGCTTATACATCTTGACCCCATATCTGGCACGCTTGCTGGGGAGAAACTGTTTGAAAACAAGGAGGCCAGGAAAATATAATCAGAGACTCATTAATGCAGAAAGCGTGTTGGAGCACACGTACACAGCTGCAAAGTTTGGTTGAAGTGATTTACGAGGGGCCGAATTTTGTGGAGCTAGTCATATCCAGGGTCACCCCCGGGGAAAACAGAGTTCATTGTCATTTAAATGCAGTAACTGCAAGATTTGATTGTATCTAGTCCTGGCCATGGCAGCAAAGAACATGGGCATATGATGAATTGGGTCAGTGGACCAATATGAGCAGAACTCTTTTTAGTAATGCACATGATGAGGAATAGGCTCAGAAGGGTTTTAAATTCGGAAACAGTGATACGTTTCCATACAAATTCTCTGGCAAGGGTCAGTTTTGGATTTGTGTCAATAAATTAATCAGCATATAAATTTCTTTGGTCCACAATAGATCTGTACAGATCTTCCATGAAAAACAGCTCATAAAAATCAAGGGGAGTAAAATCTGCTTTTTCCACCTGAATCCTGGGTTGGCCAGTGAATGGGGGAAGTATGGGCGCTGCAGAAGTGGTGGGCTTCCAATCAGGGTTTGCAAGGACACTATGGACTCTACAGGCCTGTCTTTAAATTCTTAGTGGCTGTGGGGCACTACATGTGCTACCCACTGCACCAGCATGAACTGCACTTATAGGACTCGCCACGTCACCAAGTGTTACTGCAGTGCTGGTTTGACTATGACCACAATGTACTAGGCCGCTGGTGCTTGCCAGTTCACCAGAAGGGGGAGGGGCATGAGTCCTGACACTCTGCTGCATACAAGAACCCTGCGATTGTTAAACCTCAGCAACCTGGGAACAGGGTCTGGTACACCTGACCTTAGCAGGGACCACTACTCCATCATCAATTCTATCTGTCAGGGTGCCACTGCTCTCTACAGGTATGAATAATGAGCCAGTTTCTGACAGTGAGGCTTCCCCGTCGCTCTCCTCTGTCATGCTCAGCATCGAGTAGGCCCCTTCACTAGTGTACCTCTGTTTGTACATTTTGGCCAATAAGTTTATAGGTGCCTAGTGTGACTCACAGGTAAAAAATCACCTGGTTGTCAAGGACTGTTTAAACTGCTACCAAAAAATGTAACTGCTAGCAGAGATCAGGCCTGACTATGCTAATGCTGCGGTTTAGTGTGCTGTGTATTGGAAGTGACAGTAATCTGCTGATATTGCACTTCTTGGGGGCTGGGCAGAGGAGCTAAATGCAGGTGCTGGCAGGTGTCAGGGCTGATCCTGCTAACCCTGCGTTTTTGGAACACTACACTAAACTATTGGGGATGCTAGTATAGTTCTGATCAGATCAATGCTATTGATCAGTTCAGACACTATACTAGTAATGGAGGTGTTTAGTGTTTGTGTGTGTCACTGGCAATCAAAGGGTTGAAATGTATTACTAAATATGCGTTGGGCAATCTGATGCTATCCTGGATTGATGCTCACGTTAACGCTAACTGATGTCACCTGTGACACTAATACAGTGATCAGAAAAAAGATCTGTACACTATAATAGTGACACTGTGACAGGGTAATGAAGGGGCTAACTGGGGGTGATCAGGGGGTTAAATCTTTCTTAGGGGATATATGGCGGGTACAATAAACCTCTCTGGGACTGCCGCTAAACTACCACTAACTACCTCTCACACTGACTTGCGTCACAAGTGACACTAATACAGTGATCAGTAAATTGTCTGTATACTGTATATAGTGACACTGTGACAGGGAGTGAAAGGGTTAACTGGAGGGGAGGTGATCAGGGGGTTAAATATGTGCCTATGTGTACTAGTGTCAGTGAAGTGCTTGTGTACTCACAGTAGATGTTCTCTCCTCTCACGCTGGAACTGAAAAGGACTCCAGGAGAGGAGATTGTATCATTTCCTGTGCCTAAGTTTACATTACACAGGCACAGGACATTCTGCAATTGGTCAAAACCGATCACCAAGTCCAGGCCAAAAATCAATGGCCTGAACCTGATGACTGATTGGTTCTGAACTGAATCAGTACATTGCGGGCGACGGCGGGCGTGCACGCCCCTTACCCCTGCGCTCGACCGACTTACAAAAACATCGGTTCGCACAGCCGAGCCACCTTGCCGCAGTAAAACTCGTTAAGCTTACACTTGAATTAGCAAAAAGTCCTTCTTTAACAGCAGATTGTATAGTGCCACCTACAGAGCACCTTTGTATTATAGTCCTCTTTACCTAAACCTAAATCAAATAAAAAATTATTAACAAAGAATAACTTCCATTTTTTTTAATAGACAACTTAACAGGAAGCAAAGGAATAACACTGAGAAATAATTTTTGAATGGATTCAGTATATATATATTTTTTTATATCTGCTGTTTTGGGGATGCCAGAAAGAAAATTTGCATTTGGACATTTCCTCCTTCTGCCTTGATATACAATGATTGGCATTATCTCAGGCCCTGTGGCCAACCAGACATTTTTGCTTTTCATATTCCTTTGGAGCATCTACTGTGAGGTTTATAACAATTTTAATTTTTCTTGGTAGCATTTGGTACTACTCTCAAAAAGATGTAACCCATCAGTATCTACCTAAAAACAGAAAATGGTTAGTAAAAGTTGTAACATACTGTTATTTATTAAAGTAAAAATACATGCTGCTTTAGAATGTGGGCTCATTTGTCTACATGGATATTCTGCTTAATTTCCGCTCTTCAAAACACCATCACTCAAACTTCTCTTACTCAGATCTTCAATATATTTAATGTATTATTTAGCAAAGTATCAAGTGTTCAACCAAACTGTAAAAGTGAAAACCTTTAAATACCACACATGTCACAAATCGTAGGTAAGTGAATTGAAGTTTAGTCTGTGTTTTTATTACATTATGTGTTTGGCATCACGACTTTCTTTTCCATTTGAAAGAAAGATTGCCAGACAGCTCGAGCAAACTTTCAAGCATCATATGAAATATTTATACATATCTCAATATTGCATTTTGTCAGCAGTTTTGAAATGCCTCCTTAATTGGGAGGCTTTTCCCCCCACTGGGAAAGCGCAGACTTGCGAGGCTGTGAGGTGGCTCCCTGAAGAGGTGGGAGAGGTTTCAAAGTTAAATCTGAAGTGCCATTAATTCAGCCTAGGTAAAATCGTGAACACATTCAGAATGGTGTTTTTCATTTGAATTCCAGCAGCAGAAGCCAGCAGAGTGCGTGGGCCTATTTATAAAATTAGAGGGCTGCACCTGGTAAGAAGTCCTGTTTTGAAACTTAGCCACATTATAATCAAAAACTGTTCTTTTCCAGTTCCCCCACAGCTCTGATTATCATCATACCCTGGGCCAGAAGTTTATTTTAGTGCAGTGACATGCATTAAATCTTTTCTATAGCTATAAGGACAATCCATTTCAGGAAAGAGCAGAGCATAATTAAAGGACCTGTAAAGATGTATTCCGTAACTTCTATAAATTGGTTTGCATAGGATATTTTAATAATATTGATACATAAATATGTGAAAGCTTCAGTGGATAATCAGAACAAAACCCCAATGGCATACCAGGGATATTACTTTTGAGCACATAGATGCGGATTTCCTAATTTTTTTTTTACCTGGCAGCTAACAAAGAGCATTCATTTTAACTTAAGCAGACAACAAGGTGGCTGATTAGTACCCTTGCCTTTGTAGCGTTTGAGTCCAGGAAGGACATCAGGTGCATACAGTTTATATAAAAAAAATTATTGTGAGAAACCCATGCTTACCACTTAAACTATGTGTAAATACCCTATTAGTCAAATAAAATAATCTAGACCAGTTGCTGCAAACATAAATTTGTGTTTCCATAAATACTGATAAAATAAATTGATATGTGTGTAGCCTATTCACACACATATATATATATATATATATATATATATATATATATATATATATATGTGTGTGTGTGTGTGTGTATAAATGCTATGCTCCCCCACACCTCTAATAAATAAATTGTATATTTAAATGGAACAAATAAATCAAATCAAATCAATCATAAAAATCAATTAACTTTCCACAAAATTAACAATAAACAAATACATAAAATGTGTATATTTCAGTCAACTACACCAAAGAATCAAACATGTATAAACAGTGTGCTCCACAGTCAATATATATCACTGTATATTATATCAGTAACCACCTATGGTTAAATATTTCAATTTGTAAATAAATCTTGAATACATTTCTTGTGCCACGTGACAACATTTGTTTTTATATAGGATTATTACTTTTGAGCACATAGATGTGGTTTTCCTAACTTTTTTTGCCAGTAATGGCAGCTGACATTGGACATTAATTTCAGTTTTAGAGGACAACAAGGTGGCTGACTAGTCCCCCTGCCTTTGTAGTGTTTGAGTCCAGAAAGGACAGGAAGTGCATGCAGTTTGTATGTTCTTGACATTTGTACAGGTTCAAATATGCAAAAAGAGAGGATGCGGCACTTCCAAATGCAGGAAAATCGTGGAGTTTATTGCACATAAAATCATCCGACATAGACCATAGGACAACACACCATTCAGCAAACGCGTTTCACACAATAGTGCTCAATCATTGCACAGGTTCCACAGCCCAGAAAGATACTGGTGTGTTAGTTGGATTCTATTCTAAATTTGTCATAGTTTGTGTACATCTGTGTTTGACTGGGTAGGAATATCAGGGTGTAGGGCATTGGTGAACAAACTGCAAAGGATGGTTTAGTGCTTTCAGTAAAATGCTGAGCAGTTTGTTAATTTATTTCTAATGTAAAATAAATAATTGTACTTGAAGAATAACTATTAATTTCATAAACCTGTCCATGCTGCACCGCTCCGTGATAGTCACATAGCCACTTCTGAAAATGCTCTAGGCTGGACCTAAAGTATGCAGTGCATGCAAGGACAATATCCTATTCATTCCTATAAGGGGGCCAATTGACAGACATTGGCTGCATTAGAATGAAAGGGATCGGTCCACACATAAGCAAAATATTTCAGAACAGGCTGGAAAGGTTTCCAGTTGTTCCCTCTGAGCTTGGTTATGCTAAGGGTGTAGACATGAAATTGTAAGACATTAGGGATCATTTAAATTGAATTTCTTATTCTTAGCCACTTCAGCTGCGGAATGTTTTACCCCCTTCCTGACCAGACCATTTTTTGCGATATGGCACTGCCTTGCTTTAACTTACAAATTGCACTGTCATGCGATGCTGTACCCAAATAAAATTGATCTCCTTTTTTCCAACAAATAGAGCTTTCTTTTGGTTGTATTTGATCACCTCTGCGGTTTTTATTTTTTGCGCTATAAACAAAAAAGATCGACAATTTAAAAAACAAAACAAAAAACATTGTTTACTTTCTGCTATAAAACACATCCAATAAAAAAAAAAAAATCAAATTTCTTCATAAATTAAGGCCAATTTGTATTTTGTTATGTATTTTTGGTAAAATAGATTCACAAAAACCGTATATTGATTGGTTTGTGCAAAAGTTATAGTGTCTACAAACTATGGGACAGATTTATGGACTTTTTATTTAATTGTTTTTGCTAGTAATGGCGGCAATCAGCGATTTGTTGTGGAACTGTGACATTGCAGTGGAAAAATCTTACACTAAGCAACACTTTTTGTGGACCAGTGACAACAATACAGTGATCAGTGCTAAAAGAAAAAATGCACTTTCACTGTATAAATGGCACTGGCAGGATAGGGGTTTACATCAGCGGCAATCAAACGGTTAACTTTGTTCCCTGGGTGTGCTTTCTTACTGTGTGGGGTATGGACTAACTGGAGGAAGAGAGACATCTGTTTTTCTGATTAACAGGGAAACACAGGATCTCTCTTTCTATGTGAAAGAACAGCGGTCTACCTTGTTTACATAGGCAGACTGGCATCCGCCGATCATTCATCTCTCCTACGAATGATCGGCGGATCCCAGTGGTCATCATGCTGTCCAATAAGAGCGGAAGTGCGGCTCCGGTGCATGCGTGCGCCCCAGAGCCAACAATGAGAATCCTGTACAGGTACGTGATTTTGCGCTTAAGGGCCGTCCTGCCACAGTAAATGTACATGGGGCGGTGCTTAAGTTGTTAAACCAGGGAACACTAAAGCATTTTTTTGTTTCTAAGATGCCTATGCAGTGTTATCTTGATATATAATTTTGGAAAAAAATGCATTAGTAAAGTCTTGCTTTTATTTCCTAAGCTATTTAGGTTCTACAACTATTGAATCTTTTTGTGTTTTCCTAATTTTATTTCCAAATTAAATATTTATTGACCTTCAAGCTCTTAAAACTGATTCAAACACAGATTATTTTCTTTCCTCCGGCAAAGTTTTGATAAGAAATTAGCATGTTTTATTTAACATAACATTAAATCATGTTAGTTTCATGGGGTTTGAAAGAAATTTGGCAAAGTCAGGTCATATGACTAAATTCTCTTACTCCATGAGATTAAGTTGTTAAGACTGACTCCAAATGTACAAATAGTGTCTAATAAGAAAAACGACTATTTATAGCAAAAATATTGATGTAGTGGATGTACCTCTTAACCACAAGGGTTAAAGCGTAACTCCACTTTTGTTGAGATAAAAAAATATTCCCCTCTGGGTGATCTCTGTACATTATAAAGATTTTAACAAACTTTGTTGCAGACATGGACCTTTGGTTATTCTGAAGAAATCATTGTTTGTTCCTCTGTGCTGAGTGGGTCAAATAGGAGTGGTTTCATAATTATCAATCAGCTGTGGCCGCTGCAGAGCTCTAATGAGGGAAGCTGCTGGGCCTGCATTCCTTTAGATGTGTTCCTTTTGGGAGTATCTCACCAAAAATGACATTCTTGTTGCAGGGGATGCCAGAAATCTGACTTGTATCTTAGACAGACTTCTGGGAATAACAGTGAGCTAATCACGCAAGCAGGAAATTATGTTTCTGGGGTGTGGTCAGTACACATTCTGTGTACAGAACAGCTATAGGTAGCCATATTGCTTTGCATTTTCAGAAAATTACAACAGCTACAGATTACAAAGGAAAGATCATTTTTTATAACAATCAATTACAATATGATTTGTGTTGCAATTGTCGCTATATTGTTTTTCCTTTATTTGCTATTTTTTTCCCCACCAAAGTGGAGTTACCCTTTAAATTCCATAAACTGGAAGAGAGAAAAAAGGGAGAACCAAAAGAAAGGCAATTATCCATAGAGAAATGATCTGTTAATACATTGAATTAAACCTGATGCGTTGCTAATACTATTACTACTACTACTATTCCACTTTCAAGGTGTCAGGTAAGCCCAGAATTTGGTCTGGAGTTTGGGGACTGCTGTAGGTAAAACTTATTTATACCAGCAGTTTTTTTTTGTAATCTTTTTTAAAAATAGTTAGGTGCATATCAGCTACATGAAAATATTATGCACCTCAACTGGCCAATTATTGATATTTGGTAATTTTGTAATTCTGATATGAATCAATTGTCATGCCATATTAGCCTTTTTTTGCCAGTGAACAAGATTGCATTTTTGTTAGAAAATATTCACTTTATTTCAGTTTACTATGTGTTGCACATTTTGTTTATTTGATAAATTATATGACACTACTTGTAAACAAAACTTTGTGCTGCAGCAACTTATTTTATTTATAGAATAGTAGTTAACATCTGACATCTGAACAATACAAAAAAAGGTGCGCTCAGCTACAAGTGCGTGAAATAAAAAAAACGACTGCAGTCAAACACTCCTTAAATAGTGAGGAGAAAAAGACGTAAAATAAATAAGATGCACTGTTTTTGAGATATTATCCTAAAAATGATTAGGTAACACATGCAATAAACAATGTGCAATAATCAAAGTCAAACAATAGTGAATATTCAAATGGAAAAGTGTCTTTTAATAAGTGAAACTCTTGTTGCCTGAAACGGTGTATCACGTGATTTACATCAAAAATATTTTTTTTTGCAAATAGCAAAGATCTATTCACAAAAATGACAAATAATAAATGGTGCAAAAAGTTCATAAATAGTCCAGTGCTCCACAATTCAATGTGTTTAGTGAGGAGATGATGCTCCAACTTTCCCACATGCAAATACAACAAACTATTTGTAGTGCAGCTGAAAAAATCCACAATGGAAAGTGTGTCACCGCTGTGCTCTATATGTGAAAATTGGCCGCTTACCAAATCAAATGATCCCACCAAGAGGTCATATGCATGTAAGTGGAAGCACCTCTGAAGACAAGTGGTCAGCCAGCTCCAGGGAATGTATCCAAGTTTATGGTGCTCCTTAATCTCGTTAATCACATCATGTGGTTATAAAAGATAATGGAAGACGCTCATAGTGCATTAATGCATAAAAAGCTGGTTTATTAAATAAAAATTGCACTTACATAGATGAAAATGAATTTGAGCAATATAGGATAAAATCTTGCATGGCCGCCTGCAGTGTGGTCTGTGCTTGTTAACGTCACGTTGCTAGCTCCCATCCAACGCGTTTCCTCTTAGAAGGCATCGACTGGGATGAAGGCATGTTTATGCTTGTCAGAGGTGACTCCTGCTACTGTTCAGAAAATAAGAACATTTGCTGCAGCCTGGAGTTTGATGATGGCACTCTCAGCCTCACGCTCTACATAGATTTTTCAGCTGGATAACACTCTATGAGCCACAGGAGACTGAAACTGATCATCACTGGGGTCAGTTAACTCCTCAGTTAACCCTTTTTACAAACATTAGCACCCCATGTTATAGCAGAAATGCACTGTTCACAAAATCTGTAGAAATTAAGAATGGTCTGTGACACCCATTGCCACACCAGACAGAGACAAAACTGAGTTTATCAAAATGGTAGCTTTCTTCAGGAATAAAAAATGATTTTGTTTTCATTAGATCAGTTGGAGAATCAGCTTAATTTTTTTTAAATATAGTTTTAATGAAGAGATTTACCTGCAGCAGCACTCCAAACTCCTGACCAAATGCTGGGATGATCTGACAGTTTGACACTTTTGGGAAGACAAAAGTGGAACAGTAGTATTAGCAACCTATCTGGTGTCATTTTATATTATTAGGCTTGAAATAAAAGACATCCTGCTAACGTATAAAAAGATAGATTAGTGTGCAGCTATATTGAACAAAATATGAGTGTTTTGTAATTAAATTAAATAAATGAATAAGTTAATGAAATAAATGAATAAACCAATGAAGATGTGTTGATGTGAGACTGCTACAAACCACTAAACAGTTTACTCACACGCTTATAAAACCGAAAATATCTATAAACATGATGCACTGTACCTTTAAAAATTGTTTTCTTTAAATTAAATCAAATATACCTCCTAATGAATAAATATGTGAATATTATATCTTATAATGTGAAATCATAGAGCAATAAGTACAATCATGAAAAGGCAATCATTACTTTTCACAAAGTCCCAATACATGTGAATATTGACTCTATATATTATAGTGCCAAGGATTACTTGCCACCCATGACAAAAGTTCTTGAAATATCACATGCAATGTCCAAACTCAATAGTGTTCTTTCCATAAACATAATAAACATAACTTCCAAAGGTGTTAAAAGACTATGCTTCAGTCCCCAAACTATGCTTCAGTCACCAAAAATCATTACTTTGCACAGCAGCAAAGTGTCACTGGAAAATATTTAAAAATGTGGGAAGCTACAAAAACAAAAAATGGAAAAAAATTTGGAAACACTATATGATTTGCACGTGTAAATCTGACGACATATTTCCTGTTGAAAGCCGAAGTGATGTAGCATGGGATGGTAGGCGGCATAAAATCCAAACAAAGAACACTAGACACACCAAACTGGGTTTATAATGGCCATGGCCTTGTTATTGGTTTCCAGAAATATAAAAAAATAATTCATATTAACATTTAACAATTAACATTTGTATGAATAAAATTGAATATTTTTATATACTACTGTTTTGGTTTCTTTGGCACCTTAAAAATCCTATTATTTGGTGCACTTTTCTTTCAACAAATAACAATTCACATTCTTTAAAACTATAAATAATTTAAAACTGTAAACAAAATCAGCCAAAATCAGTTGAGCGCTCTTCAAATATCCTTTCGGCAACTGGCAACCTCCCCCCCATCAGCCTCCTGCTTAAATAGGGGTCCTGGGAATTTCTGGAATTTTTGGGGGGATCATGTGACTTTAAATGACCTATTCTAGAGGACCCCCCAAAACTTCCAGAACATTTTCAATCAGCTGACTTTTTTTGACCTATTACAAAACCCCCCTCTGAAATCAATTTACATAGTTACATAGTAGTTGAGGTTGAGTAAAGATAATAGTCCTTCCGTTCAACTTGTGTAGGTGTGTGTGGACGTATTCATTTTCCATAACCCTGAATGTTTCAATCCTTGAGATGTATGTTCAAGAGTCTTTTAAAAGTAGCCATACTCCCCGCAGTTGCTACCATTTGTGGCAGGGAATTCCACAGTCTTGTAGCCCTTAGTATTTAGTGCTAGTATTTTGGAGTCCTGTCAGACCTTACCTTGGTAGACTGTTGATGCCCACTTAGCTGGTGCCTCTGTGACTGAAGTTGCCAACTTATTTGCGGTGTCACGAGGTACAGTATCAAAGGTTATGATGGCATGTACAGTTTCCCAAAAAACATCATCTGATAAGCATAAGTGCAGTCGACTTAGTCAACTGGTATCAGATTCCATTGTCCATCATCCAAGACTTATATTTGTCAATTCCCAGGAGAATTCAGCCCGTCTTGGATGCCAAAGGTGGTCCAACACTGTATAAGATAATTATTTTGTTATTTTACCTGGTGTTTACAAATTTTTGTCCAAGCCCTGTATAGACAGCTTCTTTTAAGTGGTAAGTTGAGGCAGCACGGATCGAGCCCCTAAGGGGACAGTATGGATGAAGTTGCAGCTGACAGCTGGAGAAGGAGTTGCATAGATAGTTAAGTGCAAGTAACCTGTTTCATAGGTCTAAAACTAAGGTGAGGGGGCACTACACTTATTTGGTGGAATGGCGAGTTTGGGCACTGAAGCATGGTTGCTTGAGCACCTTTGACAGATATGTTTATTATTTTCATGGAATGAACACACAGTTTGGACATTGAAAATGCTTTTGCATATTCTGTTAATTTCTTTGTAACTTTTAAATTATGATAGTGTTCCTTCATTTTTCTATTTTTAAATGCGATTTTCTTGTTATGTATAGCTATTTTAACTTTGGGCATGAGCCACATAGACTTTATTTTTAGCCTTTATCTTTGAGTTTAGCTTGAGAAGCTGTTAATCTTGACACAGCATCCTAAGGTGAGGTGAGAATGTTAATTAGTACTTTACACTTTATTTTTATCAGTTACTCAGCTGAGGACTTGCATATAATTTTTTACTGTCTTGTTACGTAATCTAGCTGTCCCCAGATTTAACTTAGTGATTAATGACCTGATAGCCTTCTTCTCTCTTTTTTGATGCAAAGTAAAATAAATAAATTCTTCCATAAAAGTAATGCAACAAGGCTTAGTAGTTATAAAGCATTTCAAGATCTTCACACAGAAACCATAAAGCTTGGCTTTACTATTTCAAAGTGAACTGCTGTATTATGTTTTTTTACTAGAAACAGTTTGACGTTTTTTGTTCAAAAAGATTTACTTATGATTATAAGTGGGCAGAACACTCTCTTCTGGAAGTCTTGAAAGACAAGCTTTTTGGCATTTTTTTTTTTTTTTTAGTAAACAGTCTGCAGTTCTCTGAATAGTGTTTTGAATTTTATTCCACATTACTGATTTTACACCTTCTTGAAAAGGTTTTGGAAATATTTGCCAAATCCATCACTTTTCTAAACTTTTCCTGTTTGTTAAATGTTAAACTAGCCATGCATAGATCAAACTTTGGAGTCTTAGATTAGGCTATGTTACCACAGAAGGAGCTGTTCCCCTGCATTAAACCATTTTAAGACATTTACTTTGAGTGCAACATGAGGTCTGATGTTGCCTACAGCAACCTAATTTGATTATGGCCTAATGCACCATTCTGTTTTACCAAATTGACATTTGTTGGCAAGAGCATAAACAACAAACATCCATAGTAGGAAGAACTTTTCAGGCACACATAAAAATGTACTCGCATCCACACAAAAAAAAATATATTTTATATATAAAAAATCATCAAAGTTTATTTAAGTCCTCAATAAAACATATTCACATAAAAGGATGTCAAAAGGTACTAAACCCTCATATGGTTGTATTCATTTCACCACATGGCTTAAAACGTATATAACAGCAGATCCTGCACAACCCATTACAGCAGCTGTGCGGATAACCAAAGTTGTTTCAAAATAAGCTCTTCTTCTGGGAATAGAGTGGTAAATATATAGAGGATATAAGATCTGTACATGGTCAGCCATCTTTAATATAAAACCAAATGGTTTATACATTGGGAGTCTCTCCATAAAGCGCCACCCCAACCCATAAGGAACAAGGACCAAGAATACCCAAAGGAACTCCCTACCATGCACTATGTGTTGCTGGTCATACAGGAGGTAAAATGCTAAATCCTGATGTATAAGAGCAAAGTGATAAGCATATATAGTTCCAAGCAGAGCCTATAAGTGCCTTTACATGGGCAAGGAAGACCAATATCAAAAAGATGATGGTCCCCTCTTTGCTGTATGGAACCTGACAGATAGCAATTATGAGCTTAAATAGTCAAAACAGGCAAAGCTAGACCAGCCAGGTCCCAATTCATCCTGATTACATTCATACAAATCCTAGGATGAGGGAGAGAGAGAGAGTTACAGTATATACAAAGTATTTTATATGATATTTAATACTATTTGAAGTTGAATAACTAGGGATGGGGCTTAATCTAGACTTGGGTAGAAGTTGAGGTTTTGTGTACTGTATAGTCTGGGCTTAAGAACCATCTTAACATAGATGTATTTGAGAACCAACACATGTTCTTCCAGGCACCTCATTGTTGTACACTGCGGTTATTGCTGTCTGACAAATATTTTAAGTATAGCAAAAACCACAATTTTTTTTCATTCTCACCTTTAATCATCTCACTTTGTGCTGCACTGGCTACCACTCATCTTCCTGTTGATTGTCAAAAACCTGTGTAGTTCCCAGGCATTGACGTTGTAGTCAGGGACAGACCATTAGTCCTCTTATAGATAACTGACAGCAGAAAAAGACCAAGTGCCCCATTAAGTCTGCCCCGTTTTTATTTATTCATTTCATTTTATTTTATTTATTTTTTGTCTGAGTATAGATATATTTTTCCCCCAAGCATGGTAAATCTACTTCTTGTTGACTGACTCACTGCCTCTTCTGGAAGTCTATTCCAATCATCAACTAGTCTTCGTTTTGAACTTTCCTCCTGCTAGTTTTGGATCTTGTTCCTTTGTTTTTTGACCTTTGCTTCATATTAAAAATACCGCTGTCTTGAACCTTATAAACTGCCAGGATGTATTTAAAGGTTTCAACCATGTCTTCCCTGCCCCTTCTTTATTCCCTACTGTACATATTATGTTTCTGAAGTCTCTCCTGATATGTTTTATCCCTTAGACCTTTCACCATTTTTGTTGCCCGTGCCTGCACTCGTTCTATCTTTTCAATATCTTTTTGTATGTGAGGTCTCCAAAACTGGACACTGTATTATAAATGAGGTCTCACTAAAGATTTATAAAGGGGAATCGGTACCTCCTTCCTACTGCTGGAAATCCCTCTAGTGATTCATCCTAGAATTCTATTCACTTTTCCCCACTGCTTGGCCACACTGTTTGCACATTTTGCAATCATCTGAAATAAACACTTACAAATCCTTTTTCCTTTGTATTGCTGGCCAACACTGTACCCCCAATACTGTACTCTAGCAAGGGATCCTTTTATTTCTATTATTTTATAGAAACACTGAACTGAAGTTTTCATTGCTTTGACCAGTCTTCCAGAAATTCCAAATCATGTCCCATGCTACAGACAAGGAGTGATGGCAGTCGTAATACTGGAGCTGCTTGTTGTATTGCTGTTATGTTGCTGTATCACAGCCATTTTATCCTTAACTATCTACAGTTTGGCATACCATGTTAACCTGACTTTATCCAAAAAATAGGGGCACTGCTCTATGAAAAATATACTAAAAAAAAAACACTTGGCCAGGAGCAGTGATTTTTTTTTTCCTTGTTTAATGATTAAAGTGTAACATTGGAAATGTCAAATTCCTTTACATAACATGGCTTGCTGGTGTCGTAATCCTGCTTGCGAAGAGGCAAATCTCTGTGATGTACAGCAGCAGTACTGACAAGGAAACATTTTTAAATTTGCCAGCAAATAACTGAGTGGTCTTTGACGGCTTTGTTAAAAAAAAAAAAAAAAACAGCTGGCAGGCCCCTGCAAGAGTCTTTTATGTAATTTGGGGGCATATGGAGGGGTTTGTATGCTGTATTTTTTTTTCAAGGAAACCATCAATGAATGTAATTTGCTGGCAATTCAACATGTTTATTATTATTTATTTATTTTTTTGTAAATGTGCTGTGCCATATCCTTGTATTGGTTTTAACCACTTGCCGACCGCCGCACGACTATTTACATCGGCGGTCAGCCCCTCACAGGCTGAGCGACGTAGGGATACGTCTCTAGCCTGTGAGGGTCTAGGGAGCGAGTGCGCGCTGCCGAAAGGCACGCTCCCGCTCCCGCGTGGTCACGGACCCTCCCCCCCGCACGTGTGATCGGCGGACCCGATGTCCGCCGGTCACTCGAGATCGTCAGGTGGAGAGGGAGAAAGGCAGGCGGCTGATGTAAACAAGCCTTTTGTCATTCTCTCCTGTGTAGAAACAATGATCATACGGTTCTACTATGTAGTACCGTTGATCACTGTTCCTACACCTCAAGCCACAGCCAATCACAGTTAGAATCACGCTCCTAGGGATACACATAACCCCTCCCTCTCAAAAAAGTTAACCCCTTCACTGCCAGTGTAATTTTACAGTAACAGTGCATATGTATAGCACTGATTACTGTAGAAATGTCACTGGTAACCCCAAAAGTGTCAAAAATGTCAGTCAAGGGTCCGATCTGTCCACAGCAATGTCGCAGTCCCGCAAAAAAAATTGCAGATCGCCGCCATTACGCGTTAAAAAAAAACAACAAAAATGAGAAAAATCTTTCCCTTTGTTAGTAAACGCAATAACTTTATCGCAAACCAATCAAAATACGCTTTTTGCGATTTTTTTTTTTACCAAACGTGGTAAAAAAAAAAATTGGCCCAAAATGTTAAAAAAAAATTTTTGGGGGGCAATTTCATATAAAAAAATGTGAAAAATATTGTTTTTGCAAAATTTACGCTGTTTTTTTGTTTATAGCGCAAAAAGTAAAAATCGCACAGGTGATCAAATACCACCAAAAGAAAGCTCTGTTTGTGGAAAAAAAAAAAGGACGTCAAATTCGTTTAGGTACAGCATCGCACGACCGCGCAATTGTCCGTTAAATTCACGCATTGCCGAATCGCAAAGTAGGCCCTGGTCAGGAAGGGGGTAACATCTTCCGGGGCTTAAGTGTTTAAAGGGGTAACTCATGCAAAACTAATGCATGAGGTCCTCCTAAAAATCTATACCAGATCCTTAATCCGAAGAGGATAATAGCCTTTTCTCTGCAATACTTACTCACTGCGATTGGGAGGCTTATTCACATTCACAAAAAATAATAATAATTTACCCTAGAAATAAAGACACCGAAACAATTACAAAGTCCTTTATTAAATAAAAATACTACTAAAATGTCCCTCATTGTAAATCTATTGTCATACATGATGAATGCCACCTGACAACATACCGATCAAAAAAATAACGATGCATGCGGCTGATCCTGACAGTGACACTAGCTCCCGAGCTGTTATCAGCTATATAAAAAAAGGGGAGAGGATAGTAGCGACATCACTGCCCAAATTTGGGCTGTGATGTCACTGCCTTCCCTGGCCCTTTACTTCAAATAGCTGGAATTCCTTGGGATGTCAGTGGTTTCTAAGAACATCTTCGTTAGAAACCAGTGACAGTGGAAAGCTGTCATATGTAGAAACAGTAGAGACACCACTCCTATATATATGATGCACAGTTCCCGCCAAACGGGGTCAGATGGGCCAAACTGATAAAATTCGATCTGACCCTAGGTTTGGACTGAACCATTGGCTCATCTCTATTGCTAAGATGAAAGGTTTATTGCATATCAAACTTTCTAAGATTAGTAGGTATACAAGAGGTCCTGCATGCTGCATATAGTCCTCTTTATAGTACCCTAAATCACGGGGGTAATCACAACTCCTCAAAGTCTGATACTCCTAGGACCATTAGTATATCCGCATGTGCTGTTTTAGCCCTTAATGCCAGTAAATACATCCTATTTACAAAGAAAGTGAGGGATGGGGCTTCCCAAGAAACTTTCCAAATACACCTCTAAAATGTCAAACGCTTCTGCTGAGCATTTTAAAAATATGAAATAAAAAAAAAAGATTGGTAGTACGATGCAGTTTTTTCTTCACTTTATATTAAATCAACATGAAAACCTCTTTTGGGACCATTTTTACAGCTCACTGCTTTTCCTGCTTAAACAAAGAAAAACAAATTAGACTTACAGACGTCAACTTTGGCTCACTCTCATCAAAATAATTTTCCTTTTACATATTAGGTTTGTAACAAGCAATGTCATTTCTTTCCAGAAAATTCTTGGAATCTCCAGCTTGTCATCAAAATGAGGGTTACCTTTTAAGAGGATGAAAGCCCCAAGTACAAATTAATTAAATCTTAGTATCTTCAACACCTGATTGGCAGACCTGCAATTACCTCTCTGTCTCATCAGTTGATTTTTAACATTACAGGTTGCCGCTGCAGCAGCAAAATTATATATAATTTTCTAAGTAAGAAGCAGCATCATTTAAGTTAGTAGATAATTTTGTTCGTATTACTGCTGCACAGACATACAGTCCTTGTAACACTTGATGGGTTATATTCCACTGAACAAATTATCATAGTTCATGAAAGACTTAACTGATTTGTCCCAGTTTTCTAAAAAGTAAGTTTGAGAACATATTCATTAAAATAGGAAGCTTGAGACTATGTGCAAATGGCTGTTATTTTTAAGGCCAACCTCCAAAGGGCAGGTGATCAAATCAAATGAGAATCAGTGATTTTATATTTTAAATGTTATATTCTATAAGAGAAATCTGCATACATTTGCTTGGTTTGAACAGTACAGAGAGGTATTCTTATTGGCCATAACCCCTCTGAATTATTTCATTATACAGGCAGGCCCGGGTTACAAACAATATCAGTTCTGTTGGTTTTTTCTTAAGTTGAATTTATCTGTAAGTTGGAACAGTTCCATTTTTTAAGTATAACTCCAGCCAAAAAAAAATATTTTTACGTTTTTTTGGATAGCAATGACAAGGTTTAACACCACTGTAACATTTGTTTTGCTGTCTGTACCCCTGTTCAGAAGATTTTGCCTCACTTTATGTCTCTGTGACAATTGGATTTGAAAAATTGTGGGTTTTTGTGGAAACAAGCATTGGTAATAAATCTTCAGCTGAGACACCATTTTCCCATGATAACTCTTACATGAGTGAATTTTATTTCCTATGGGAAGATTTCCTCTCCCTCCATTTGTAAGTATGAGTCGCATGTAAGTTGGATGTTTATAACTCGGGGACTGCTTGTATCTGTAATAAAAACTGTGGCAGGTGACCGGCTCTTTCATTCCCATGCCCGGGAGGTAATAAACATTTATGAAGTGTTTTTATGCAAGTGTTCCAAATTCCTGATAACTGGCTTATTTGTTCATGCAAAATGGTAGAGGTAAATTTAACATTAAATGGTTTCTTTGTTGAAGATACCCTAAACACCAATAGATGCACTTTAGGCATTTATTATTCACTCATTTTAATATAAATTATAAACTTTTAGCATAGACGCATCAGTATGAGGAAGGGAATGCAAAACTATAAGAAAAAAAAAAAGATATATAACCTCACACTACTGTGCAAACATTGTAGGCAGGTGTGAAAAATGCTGTAAATAAAGAATGCTTTTGGAAATAGAAGTGTCAATAGTTTATTTTTTATCAATTAACAAAATGGAAAGTAAATGAACTGAAGAGAAATGCAAATCCAATCAATATTCGGTGTGACTACCCTTTGCCTTCGAAACAGCATCAGTTCCTTTAGGTACACTTGCACACTGTTTTTGAAGGAACTTGGCAGCTCCAAACATCTTGGAGAACTAACTACAGATCTTCTGTGGCTGCCTCAAGTCCTTCTGTCTGTTGATGTAATACCAGACAGACTCAATATTGAGATCTTTGCTCTGTGGGGGCTGAATATAGTTCTGAATATAGTTGAATATAGTTCTTAATAACATTGGCTATATGTTAAGGGTCATTGTCCTGCTGCAGTATTAAGTTTTTGGGCCTATCAAACCCTTTCCTGATGTTATGGCATGAGGGATAAAATCAGCCCCATTTTTCCCCAAGCTTATGATTTGACACTTACTACTTCAGAAATAAGCTCAGCAACTTGTTTTGTTTTATAAAAATTTCAGCATGTTTTCCTTTTTGTGGGTTAGTACACAAAATGTTGCATGTCAATTTTTTAATGTGCTGAGCTGCATAGATACAAAATACCATAAAGGAATAAACAGAATACTTACTGGTAATTAGTTTCCCTGCAGTGATTTAATGACCTGTTAAACATTTCAAGCACTTTTTGGGTAAGAGAATGCCTTTAAAGTGGACGTGAACATAAAAAGTGTAGAACTATCCCATGCGCCTTAGAAGGACCCTGAAAATGTACCCTCTGTCTTGAATTGTTCCTGAAAAATAGCTGTCCTCTTCCTGTGTTTTAAACCTCATAGCTGTATATTCACTCTGTCATCCAAGGCACTTCTGCCTCTGACTGCAAGATGTTTAAAATTTGGAGTAAGGTTTGGTGAAATAACTGTTGGTGCGGCTCACTGTCCTCCTTTCTGGAGAGAAAGATATACCTGAGGACCTGCAGTGCAAGACTCCCTCTGCTTCTACTTCACTCTGTGTTCTTTCTCCATCTATCCTGATCAGTACCATGCCATTCATGAGCTAAGCCTTGGTCTTCTTCCCATATAGTATAGTATATAGTATAGTAGTGGTGGAAATATCATCTGTAGGAACCAGAGCTAGTAACTTTAAGACGTGTAACCTGATCTTCTTGATTCTGCGCATACACTTTGGATATGTGGAGTTGTACATCTATCAGCTGAGTGACTGGGCCACTAAACCTCTAGGATATTCTATGGTGAAAATGGGCAGCATTGTATAATTCTGAGCAGAAGAATTGGGTATGGGTTTAGGCAAAACTACATTTGTTTTCAGTGATTTGCCAGTTTAAAAAAATCTTTCTGCTAGGTATCCTTCCACAAGGATCTCTCATCATTATGGCAATAAGAGGAATTGTATAATATTGCTGTCCAGACAGAAAAAATCCTCTGTCGAAATATCCAGAGTACCTGGGGTCAGTTTTGCTGAAGTTCTGCAAATTATTCTGAACCGTATTTAGGTCAGTAGAGGGCAAATCTTTAAAATCAGTTCTGGCCATTTTTAAGACTAAAAGGTACTACCATATAGGACATGTACAAATGCAAAAAAAGTTTCTTAAAATTATTGTTTTGCAGGGAGCAGGCCTTTTAATAATACTAAGTAAACTGTTAAACATGTGCAGTTTCTTTCAAACAACTGCCTAGGGGGGTGTCCTTAACATGCCTGTGGAGTGGTGTACCTGTACAATATACTACAGCAAAAGCGACATTTAAAGTGCCTGTAAATAACACTAGCATTAAAAAAAAAAAAAGTATGGGGATCCCTATGAAGGTCTGGTATTTTTGCCCCCCCCCCTCCCCCTCACCCCTGGTAATGTTTACATAAAATAAATGAAGCTAACAGGGAAATGTCATTAAGTGGCAAAAGCTGGCAGTATAATTTTTTTTTAGTAAATGTCACTTTGCTGTAGTCCAACCTACGGGGACCCGATCGATCCGGTGAAGGGAAAAAGGCGGATCGGCTTATGTAAACAAGCCACCCGTCATTCTCCCTGGTTTAAAAATGAAGATCAGACGGTTCTACTATGTAGGACCGTTGATCTTTGTTTTTACACCAATAGCCATGTCCTTATACAGTTAGAATCACCCCCTAGGACACACTTAACCCCTCCCTCTCCAATACAGTTAACCCCTTCCCTGCCAGTGTCATTTTTGCAGTAACAGTGCATATATATAGCACTGATTACTGCAGTAATGTCACTGGTAACCCCAAAAGTGTCAAAAATGTCAGTCAAGGGTCCGATCTGTCCGCCGCAATGTCGCAGTACCGAAAAAAAATCGCAGATCGCCGCCATTACGCGTTAAAAAAAAAACACCAAAAGTGACAAAAATCTTTCCCTTTGTTAGTAAACGCGATAACTTTTGCGCAAACCAATCAAAATACGCTTTTTGCGATTTTTTTTACCAAACATATGTAGCATAAAACAAATTGGCCGAAAATGTTAAAAAAATTTGATTTTTACATTTTTTTGGGGGGGAATTTTATATAAAAAAATTTGAAAAATATTGTTATTTTTGCAAAATTGACGCTCTTTTTTTGTTTATAGCGCATGATCAAAAAATCGCACAGGTGATCAAATACCACCAAAAGAAAGCTCTGTTTGTGGGAAAAAAAGGACGTCAAATTTGTTTAGGTACAGCGTCGCACGACCGCGCAATTGTCCGTTAAAGTCACGCAGTAAAAAATCGCAAAAAACCCCCTGATCTTTTAGCAGCCAAATCCTCCGGGGCTTAAGTGGTTAATAGAATGCAAATAGAAGAAGTAATGGAGAAAGGTCTGGGGAATAAAATCAGGAGAACCGAATATGTACAGTCTTGCGGAAAGAAAGAAAACAGAGGGAAATGACTGAAAACTTTAAAGAGGAAGTAAACTTCCATCTTTAAGTTTTACCTATAGGTAGTGTAAATATCTCCTAAAAATTCACTGTTTAGGAGATATTTACTGAGCTAGCAGCCAGTTACATTACTGGTGCATGCGCTCTGTGCCATTTCTTCAGAGCAGTGTGCCGTGACTGGCAGCTCCCGCGCTCATGTCACTCACAGAGCCGGAGCTGCAAACTTGGAAGGAAGATTGGGTAGAGGTGGACACTGCCTTCGGTGAGGGCATTGCATCGCTGGAAGGCTTCACTTTCAGGTAAGTTTAACATAATGTGCTAGTATGCGACGCATACTAGAACATTGTGCTTTTGCCTTGCAGGTAAGAGAAAAAAAAGTGCAGTGGTTTACAGCCGCTTTAAATACATTAAAGTAATCCTAAACATACAATGTTTAGTTGCCATTATCTCTTCTAGTTATGTATAAAGATCATGTCACTGTATTTAATTTAAGAAAATCATCAAAGTAACTTATTTAATCATTGCTGTTCAGTGGTCACATGACATTTCGCAGGTCTTTCCTGTGCTGCGGGAAAGATATGAAGGAGAAAGTTCTAGTACTATGCTGATGTATGGTCTATAGTAGCAGATGTCTGGAATATAAATCTGTGTGTACACAGAGCTGATTGGTGCTGTGCTGGACACATGACATAAAAAAAACTTTTAGAATAGAGATTTTAAAATAAATCATTTATAGCAACAAAGTGTTTTAAAGCTTCATACAAAACTATATTTCAAAGCAAATGCTTATTTTTTGCAATAACATTGTATAAGCGGTGTTTAGGTTGACGGGCAATACCTTTCACTTTATTCACACTATAAGCTACAAGCTGTGTCACACCCCTCCAACCTGTGTCTATAGTTTGTATGTGCGGGGACTAACAGGGAGGTGACGCCTCCCATCATTCACCATCTGATATTCCACCCACATAGTGTTTAGCAACATGAGAATACGGTAATTTACCACTGTGAATACACCCACATGCTATAGTCAGGTGAGCCACAAAGATAAGAAAAAAAAAAAGAAAATGTACAGCTTAGAAGGGAACTGAAACTGGAGCATGCTCAGTAAATGTCAAGATCTGGTCTACGCACTCTCAGTCTGCAGTGGGGGTACAGACAACAAGGGAGGGAAAGTGAACAGCAGAATCAACCTGGAGTTTTGCAGTCTACAGAAAACAAATGCTCTAGTCTAGAGGATGAATGAGTATGAACACAATGTTATTATATAGCAATGCTTTTGCTATATTTAGCATGTATTGACAGTTTTTGATGATTTGGGTTTAATTACATTTTAGGCATGTGAATAATGCTGAAGAGGGCAGCATTTTCAACATGAATCTAAGGTCAACACACCGAAAAACTTTAGGAAACATTTTACTAAAAGAGTAGTTAATGCTTGGAATAGGCTGCCAGCAGAGTTAGTGAGTCATATAACACTAAGTGAATTTAAGCATGCTCAGGAGAAACTCGATCCATACTTAGACAAAAAGGTTAAAGCATAACTCCACTTTTAGACATGTTCCTATTGGGAGTATCTCACCAAAAATGACATTTTTATTCCAGGGGATGCCAGAAATCTGACTTGTATCTTGGACAGACTTTTGGGAAAATCAGTGAGCCAATCACATAATCAGGAAATGATGTTTCTGGGGGTGTGGTCTATACACATTCTGTGTACAGAACAACTCCAGATAGCCATATTGCATTGCATTTTCAGGAAATTAGAGCGGCTGCATATTGAAAAGAAAAGGTCATGTTTAATAACTTTCAATTACAATATGACTTGTGTTGCAATTGTATACACTATGCTATTTTTTCTTTGCTGTTTATTTACTATTTTTTTCCACACAAAAGTGGAGTTACCCTTTAAAAATAGGAAAAAAATTAAGGGGCAGAATCTAGACTACATGATCTTTTTCTGTTGTCATTCTAAATGCAGTTATAATTTACAAAGTTCAGCTACTCAGTACAACCAATGGGATTCCATTCTACCGAACAAAAAGCAAGGTAATCATCTAACCAAATACAATAATGTCCTGCATGCCAGCAGTGGTTGATTTATTGCTACACTCCTTCGTAGTTATCTGTAAAGTCAAAGCTTTCTCTATATGCATACAATACAAATACTATATTGCTATATTGCTCACATAGCAGAATAAAAAGTAAAATCCACGCTTATGCATTTAGGCCAAACTTGGCCTTAGTCAGACCAGTACAAGATGAATTCCTGAAACATCTAAAATAACAGGTTTTTGCAACTTCTTTGTATCCCTACAACTTTGTAAATTCCTAACCTACCCCAATGTTCTGTTCATAGGACTGCGATCACATGAAGCATTATCAGATATACATTTACTTTTATCAGAGATTCTTTTTTTTCCCATTGATGCCTGCCATCTTTAGGTGGGTAATTTTATGATGATGAGCTCTATCAAGCAGATTTATCATCCCATTTTACTTCCTCTCCAAATGTGTTTTTTTTTTTTTTTTTTGCTTGTTTTTATATTCTTTCTTTTCTGTTTAAGACAGGTCTTTTCTTCTCATTTTACCCGCCCACAATTGTCTAATAATGTCAAACTGTTGTCAAGAAAACAGTGTCAAACTGGCTGAATTTTTAATTTCTTCTATTCATCTTTGTTGATATTTCAGTTCAGAGTCAAATTAGAGCTCCAGCAGTCAGCGCTATGACAGAAAGTCTAATCAAGCGCAGGTTTTTCTTTGCCTTTTCCTACATACAGGACAGCTGTTTGCTGTTCATTCTGTATGTCAAGATGACAAGACCATCTCATGATGACATTATGTGATATACTTTGAGGGGAGGTGGCTTTGTCTTCTTCTTTTTGCATCAGAGCCTTATTACCATCTTCTAAAGGCATAAAATGGAAAACATCAAATAATCGAAGATTTGTAAAGAACTTTGGCAGATGATTGTGTGTGTGTTTTTTTTTTTTGTGTGTGTATGTAATTTACGTAATATTCTCTTTCCATGTGCAGGTTATTAAAAAAAATATGTTTTTCTGTAAGGAAAAAATTAACCTCATCCATATGTCCATCTCAGCAGTAATGTTGAGTAGAGACGTTACAGCAGGCAGTGGTTATGGAAAGTGGTAATTTTTGTAGGCGATTGAAATTGATATTCTTATTTTACTCAGTCGTTTAATAGAATATTGGTTAGATGGACGTTCATATCTTATTACACCAATTCCATATGGTTAAACAGGATCCATGCTAGCATGGCTAGAGCTATAGTACAGCAAAAATGGAGAACCTGCATTACTGTTTTTGAAATGTATGTTCTTCATAAATTTTGCTGAAATTAGTGCTTTTGAAGCAAAACTGCAGGCAAACCACTAAATTAAAAATTGTGATATACTTTATATGCATACACTTTTAGAATTTATGCACACGGCAGTAAGCGGGCCATATAGCATACATTCAGTCATCATTTTCTGCCCAGGATTTACAGGTGCAGCATACAGCTCACTGCCAGCAGCCTCTCAAAATCAATGGCAGCCTGAAATACATAGTGGCTGTACACAGATATATACAGATTAGAGCAGTACATACATACAGGGATATATGTAGTGCTCTAAATGTAGTGTGTACAACTACTGCTTATTTCAGCCTGTCATTGATTTTTGACAGGTTGCTGGCAGCAGGCTGGGATCTACATATATTTTCCACTCTGCAAAGACAGACAGGTCACAGACATAGCTCCTAATTTAGCAATTCATTTTTCTGGCTTGGAAAAATTAGTTTTCAGTCTCCTTAATGGACATTGGATCAACATCTTTACCTCTGTCCATTAAACTAAAAACCCCTCCAGGTGATTATTATACAGTGCAAGGATTTTAACAAGCTTTGTTGCATATTTCTACCTGTTTCTACTCTGAAGAAATAGCGATTTGCTTGATTCTGATGCAGTGTCTGCATTTCTTTATACGTAGTTAACTCTTAGGGGGTGTTTCACTAAAAATGACATTTTTGTTGCAGAGGATGCCTAAAGTCTGACAAGTGCAGACTTCTGGGAAAATCAGTGAACCAATCACCCAAGCAGGAAATTACATTCTTGTCAACTGTGTACAGATAGCTTCCTGGATGCCATATTGCATTGAATTTTACAGAGAATTACAGTGCTACAGATTGAAAAGGAAAGACATTCTTTCAATTAATTACATGAAATAACAATATTACCTGTGTAGCAATTGTATATGCCAAATGACATTTTTTTTATGATATTTTCTTTTCCCTATGAAAGTGGTTACCCTTTAACTGCTTCCCCTCCAGCAACGTACCAGTACAGCTGAAGCGATGACCAAGATAACATTTTTTAGAGTGAAGGATTCCCTTCACTGATAAAGTAATTCTAGCAGCACACCCCCCTCCCACCTATGCCGCTGTAGTAGTAAATTAGAAGAAAAGCGCTTTAACCCTAAACTACGTAAAGGGTTCTATACCGTCAGAGCGGTAAGGATGTGGTATTCTCTTCCACAAGCAGTGGTGTCAGCGGGGAGCAGGGTTTCAAAAAACTATTAGATGGGCACCTTAATGACCATAACATACAGGGGTATACAATGTACTATTGACATAAACACTTATTATACACACACTCATCATAGGTTCAACTGGATGGACTGGTGTCTTTTTTTCAACCTCACCAACTATGTAACTATGTAAGTAGTAGTGCAATTTCAAAGCCACACCGATGTGAATCAGGGCTTGATGTAAATCCTTTTTTATGTCACAATTTGAATAATATTGCCAAGCTGCACTGTTTTTGTTTTTAAAAAGAGAGTTGTAACCTTGTGGTGCCTCAAAAGTCCTGCCTTCAAAAAAACTTTGGTTTATACTTGTTTGGAAGGTTTAGCCTGCGGTCACCTCGGGTACGATTTAAAGTAGTGCAATTTAAAGTCTTACTTCAATACTACCTAAGTGGGATTTGTAATGATTTGATAAGACTTCAGTGCTACTTCAGTGAGAGGGGCTGTCCATGTCACAATGAGCCCTTGGTCACACCAGTACGACTTCAGGCATGACAAAAGACTTACAAATCGTACCTGAAGTAGCATCTAATGTAGTTCTATGACAGTGTCTTAATAGACACAATTTTAAATAGTACAATTTGAGAAGTAGTTCAAGTATTACTTTTTCAGGACTTAAGCATGTTTTCACTGCCATAGACTATAATGTAAATCATGTTGCAAATCGTGCCTGTGTCCTTATCAGCACTACTTGAGCCTGAAAGAAGTAAAAGATTAACCCTCTGCTAGTTAAACTTTTGTATATAACATCACTGTTTCTCCCTGTGACATGTACAGCCCCTCTCATAAAGTAGCACTGAATTGTACAAATCTCACAGAAGTAGTGTTGAAGACGGACTTTACATCGCACTACTTTAAATCATACCATGTGTTCCCCAGGCTGAGGAACAGTGATAATATGAGCAAAAGCTTAACTAGCAAAGGGTTAATATTTTACTTTTTCAGTGCTCAAGTAGTGCTGATCTTATAGACACCGGTACGATTTGCATTCTAGTCTATGGCAGTGAAATCCTGCAAAGTCCTGAAAAAGTAATACATTAACTACTTCTCAAATCGCACTACATGAAATCGTACCTATTAAGACACTGCCGTAGAAACACATTAGATGCTATTTCAGGTACGATTTGTAAATCCTATTTCGTGCCTGAAGTCGTACTGGTGTGAGCGGGGACTTAGGGATGTGGCACAGATAACACAGCCATATTATCTAGAGAATTGCAGTGCAAAGATGTGTACCTGCCCCATAAGAAAGAATAGAATTTCCTCTTGAAATGCATTTACAGGGAACAAAAACACATGAGTTTTGCTGTATCTAAATAGCCAAGTGTGAATTGGCTCTTAATGATTTTTGATCAATATTGCTTTGAGTTTAGGTTGTTTTTGGTTTTCAGCAATAAGCCTTTTGGTAGTCATCAAACTACCTGCTGGCCCGTCTTCACAGCTCTCCTAGCGAGAACATGAATTAGCTTAAAGGAAACCCATGCTGAGACAAATATGTAGGCTGCCATTGCTAAAGTTTTCTATAACTGCTAGTTGCCTGGCTGTTAACAGATGTAATGATTTATTTGTCACTGACCCAGAAGTATGCAGTGCTGTGAGTTCATTGATTACATGTTACTTGTTTTTGATCAGTATCCCTGAAAATATTAAAATGAAGCAATCCACATGAAAGCTGGGCAGCTAACCTGGAACAATATGCAGCTAGTGGAGTCAGTGTGAACTTTTGATATGCATAGTTGTTCTGGGGCAGTGACTAATGGCTGGAATACACGATAAGAAAATCGGCCGAAAATTTTCGTTCAGCGAGCGATCAGCCAATATTCTACCCGTTAATGCCCAGCCATCAATGAGCGATATCGATATTGTGAACGAAAAATACCGTTTGAAAAACACTAAAAATTCTGTCGTCTCGTTTGCGTATGAATGATATTCTGTACGTTGGTGTTGAGTTCCTTCAGTTTAAATCTGTATAACCTCATCAAGCATGCCCGAAAATATTTTCCCGGAAATGTCTGTTGACCCGGAAGCATTGTACAAGTTCAAGAAGTTTCGTAAACACGAATGAAAAAAGCTAAAGAAGGCAAAATATATAATGGAATGTCTCTGCTCAGTAGTGATGGAGTCCCTCATAACTGTGTCTTGTTTTCTGATATGGGGACCAATCAAAGATAATAATTGTTGGAAACAAGCATCAGACATCCTGAGGTAGTTCCTGTAGTCATCAGGATTTTTCTCCTTTAGCTCTCTAATCAATTATATGAGAATATTGATCATGGTTCTGCAGCCATTTTTTGGTCCAAATTCTTTGCTTTCTTGTGCTCTTTTTTTGGTGTTTATGGATGGCTAAAACACCAAGTGCAGTGATGCAAATTTTGGCATTCTGGGCCTCATCCATATTCAATATCGATCGCCCGTTCGTGAACACGAACACTACCCGACTAATGCACGTTGGTGATATATATATATATATATACACACGGCTGTATTGACGGTCCCACGCTCGTTCGTGCTAGGCGGTTGTTGGTGCTAGGAGGATGGGCGTGGCTTTAAGGTTACACACACATTACATCACCTCCGCTTAAACGTGAAACGTGAGGACTACGTATGTGATCGATTGGTCTGTAACATTTTTTTTTTTGCATCGTTAATGTTGGCAATGTTTTCGACCGACGAACACTGTTTCGATGGTCAGCGGGCAATGGTTGGGCGATATTCGGACCGTGTATGTTGGCAACGTTTTCGACCAACAAATACTTTTTCAAAAGTCGGTGGTCGAATGATCGGGTGATATGCTAATCGTGTATTCACACCATTAGTCTTGCTCCTTCAACAATTTCTATCTGGCAAACAACATTTTCAGAAGGAGTTTAGTGATATTTCTACATATTTTGAATTTAAAGTGTATCTAAAGACATTTGTTTAGCTTTGGAAAGAATGGAGACAAATTAAAATTTCAGGTTTTTATTGCTACCTGTAATGAAAGAAAAGAAAATGGGGCTTTTTCACGGTTGGCTACCCCATTCAGCAAATATACATAAATCTTAAAAACTTTGCTTTATTTATATCCAAAGAGGTTAAAATTCATTACTCATATCAACCATAGCAGATAGAGTCAATATACAATGGTGCATACATTCATTGGACAATACAATCCATAAAAACAAAAAAAAAAAAAAATTATAAATAAATAAAGCAAAGTTTTTTTTAAGATATATGTATATTTTTTTGCTAAATGGGGTAGCCAACACCGAAAAAGCCCCATTCTCTTTTCTTTCTGTTGCATTATACACATTTCTGTGGTGTGGTGTCCGCATGACTGGCTAGGTCGATACAATACTATTTATTGCTACCTCTGCCCCTGTTAGGGAGATTCACCCTCTCTATTTGTTCCATTTACTATTATTATTAAAAGTGAAAGAAGTTCCCACATTTTGGGTTGTCCCTAGAACAGTAATGGTGACATTTTCCAGTGGGGACATTACTTCTGGTGACCTGGGGTCCCCAAGAGTTTTGACTGTTTTGACAGGAAATAAAGGGAAATCTCTCCAGTGGAACACAGATTATAGAAAAAACTGACAGGAGTTATAACCCTCACTTACTCTGTCCAAAATGAAAAAAAGTTTTGCCTTTAGTTCTTATTTAATGGTTGGCTGATGAATTTATGTCTAGCCTTATAATAATTGGTCAAAACATCCTTTTTTAATTCATTTTCAATCTTGTGGTTAGAATACAAGCTTTCCATAGGCCATGTAACTTTTTCTAATGTTTCTGAAAACATGTGTTCATGTGTTTCTACATTACTGTAGAAATTATGCTAAAAACATTCTATAATTATATTTGTAAGCTTATAAAATAACATGGCAAAGAACATACAAGGCCTTCATAAAGCAGAAGGTATTCACATGCCAACACATCAGAAATATAGAAAAAACCTCATCTTCTAGGTATGGGTGAGGGCCATGCATATTATTCTTCATTTATGGCAATTTTTTTTATCACAGTTATAACTTAAAATGTAGAGCTTTTTATACAATCATCCAATAACATAGATATGATTTAGACTTGGTTTCCACATTGCAAGATATGGGCACTATGGAGTAGGGACTTTGAATTCTATAGAGCAGGTTTTGGATTGCATTTTTATCACATACTGGTTAGGTTCTGGTGAGGTATATCTTATTTAGATTCACTAACAACAATATATCCTACATGGCTGAGTATAAATCCAATGCATTTGTTAGGCATGTTTAAAAAAATATCTACTAATTGTTATTGAGATTGTACAGATATTACATGATGAGATTGTATTGTGTGGACAGCTTTAAAGTGACCCTGTGGTTTTGGAACAAATTATTTTAAAGATGGAGTAGAGCAAAGGTACATAATTAAAAATCTATCCTTAAGGCCCCTTTCACACTGGTGTGACTTGTCCTGCGATTTGGGACTGCTAAGTTGCATGACGAGTCGTACTGCATGATTTCCAATGAGTACCGTTCATATCCATACGACTTCAAGTTGCAACAATGCCAAAGTAGTCCCTGCACTGCTTTGGGCTGATTTTAATGCGTTTTGAGGTCCATAGACGTAGGCATTGCTTCAAGTTCAAATCTTGCTTTTTAGTGCAAGGTTTGCTCATTACTTCATGGTCCCCATCCCCTTTATAAATTGCCATATAATGTATGCCCAAAAACAAACCTGTGGGGGTAAAAAGCAAGTATACTTACCTTACCTCTGGCATTGAAGCGGTGATGGCACTATGCTTCTGGAGAGATCTGGAGGAATGATTAGTATCCCAAATCCCAAAGAGATAGTGCTCTAGCACAGTGTAATTATCCTGCTTCCCAGAAAGATAGGGATGTTATCCTCTCTTAGGCATCACAGATTGAAGTGGAGGTAAGATATATTCTATTTTTTTTCCTTCAGGGGATTTTTCCACTTCCATCACACAATGACTTATAAAGGGAGAGGGGGCCCCAATGTATGGAGAAAACCTTGCCTTTTAGCTCCCGGTCAATTTTAAGGACTAGGTTTAGTAGTAGGTCTGGTTTATGGGGGAATCAAAATTTTCAGATTAAGGTAGACGACAGCTTTGATTACAGGTTTAGGGGTATGCTTAGAGTGAATATAATATTTAGTGTTATCCCTAGAGAGGTTTAGCAGTTGCATTAGATTAAAGCTCGGCTATAGCCAGGCTATAAATGTTAGAGTAAATACAAGAGTACATAAATAAAAAGTTTTGAAACACAAACAAGCTGACTTTTTACTTTCAGCAGCTCATCTCACCCTGCTTCTTCCTTTTCAGCATTGACTTGGGAAGCTGACACTTTTTTTTTTGTATATTAACATTGTATTCAATTTTTCTTTGGCAAATAAACACAATAGTCATCATTATACAGAAAGCAAGCATTCTTATATAACTATTACATGTGAGCTTCTATGCTAATGTCCCTCCCCCACCCCACCCCCTCTCCCCATCGTAAAAAAGAATCGGTAATATCCCCTTTTTAATTCTACCCTTATTCTCTATCATGCACTTCTCTCTTTTGCATCATTGTTCCCAACCTTTATGCTGACTTCTTAGGCCCAGATTTATCTGTTCCCTAAGCTGTCTCCAATATCAGTCTCCTATCCCCAGCATTTTAATGTAGTCCTCAGTTTTTTAAACTCCAGCCAGTCTCCCCATATATCTAGATATTTTGTGTGAGAGTCCTCAACTGTATACATCGTTTCCCCCATAGACCTTACTCAATCCACCCTTATGACCCAGTCCCTCATACTCTGGGCTTCTAGCCAATGCCAAAATAACAGTATCAAACTTTTAGCTGCGTTCAGTTAGTGAGGCACAAGCATATTCTTATATACGATTGCCTTTTTCTTTGTGTTGTGCAACAGGCAACTCCAAGGTTCCGCCTGGATACCATCTCCTGTAGTCTGGCTGATTGACCTAATAATCCCTTCCCAAAAAAAGTGTATCTTCAGACACTTCCACCACAGATGTGCAAAGGTCCCGGGAGCCCCACCACCCCATCAACAAATTGGGGATAACACTGCACTGAACCTCTGATCCCACTGCAGGGTGAGATACTATCTGACAAGAAGCTTGTAACACATCTCTGTTGTCCTTAAATCATCTGATGAGTAACAAGCTCATTTTAAAACTTTCTTTCTTCCTCGTCCCGGAGGGGTCCTAATTCCTAATTCCTTTTCCCATTTTCCTAGGTATGGTGAATATGAAAGGGTCTGTTTCTCAAAGTCAAATCATATATATTTTTGATATGCTATGCTTAATACATGCAGGCGAGCCAAACAGTCTCTCCATTGGTCTCATGTTATCCCTTCCCCGCAGAGGCTGTGGGAGAGAGTGTACAAAGTGTTGCAACTATGTATATCTCCATTTATCAAGCGGCATATCACCCATTTCTGTGTTAACTCAAAAAAGGGCACATTATATTTTCTACCATTACATTTTTTAACTGTATCAACTAATTTTTTGCCCATCTAACAAAATTTAAACAATCCTCTTTCCCTGGTTTTAAAATAATTTGTGTCTATTAACCACTTAAGCCCCGGAAGATTTTACCCCCATTCCGACCAGGGGGTATTTTGCGATTCGGCACTGTGTGACTTTAACGGACAATTGCGCGGTCGTGCGACGCTGTACCTAAACGAATTTGGCGTCCTTTTTTTCCCACAAACAGAGCTTTCTTTTGGTGGTATTTTATCACCTGTGCGATTTTTTGATCACGCGCTATAAACAAAAAAAGAGCGTCAATTTTGCAAAAATAACAATATTTTTCACATTTTTTTATATGAAATTCCCCCCAAAAAAAATGTAAAAATCAAAATTTTTTAACATTTTCGGCCAATTTGTTTTATGCTACCTATGTTTGGTAAAAAAAATCGCAAAAAGCATATTTTGATTGGTTTGCGCAAAAGTTATCACGTTTACTAACAAAGGGAAAGATTTTTGTCATTTTTGTTGTTTTTTTTTTAACGCGTAATGGCGGCGATCTGCGATTTTTTTGCGGTACTGCGACATTGCGGCGGACAGATCGGACCCTTGACTGACATTTTTGACACTTTTGGGGTTGCCAGTGACATTTCTACAGTAATCAGTGCTATATATATGCACTGTTACTGTAAAAATACACTGGTAGTGAAGGGGTTAACTTTATTTAGGAGGGAGGGGCTGTGTGTGTCCCTAGGGGCGTGCTTTCTACTGTGATTGGCTGTGGCTTCAGCTGTAAGGACACTGATCAACGGATCTACATAGTAGATCCATGTGATCAGTGTCTTTGCAGCGAGGAGAATGACAGGCAGCTTGTTTACACAAGCTGCCTGACATTCTCCCTCTCCCCCGCCGATCACCGAGTGGCCGGCGGACATCGGGTCCGCTGGTCACACGCGCGGGGGGTCCGTGACCACGCGGGAGCGGGAGCGCGCCTCCGGGGGCGCGCGCTCGCTCCCTAGACCCTCACAAGCAAGCAACGTAGCCCTACGTTAGTTTGCCTGTGAGGGGCTGACCGCCGACGTAGATTGTCGTGCGGCGGTCGGCAAGTGGTTAAAGAGATGCATTATATTCCCAGTGAAGAGATCCTAATAACCTGTCCCAAATTCTTAACATGTTCCTAGTCAATATGTTCTTATTATTAGCTAGGTCTATACTTGTGGCACCCAAAACCATCTTTCACAAATCTACCCCACTTTTGCACACTCAGTTTCCACCCAGCTCTTAATCTTTCTTATTGTGTATCCAATCTGCTATTCGTGCAATAGAATTGCCTGGTAATATTTTTTTTTAAATCGGGCGCGGCCACTTTGTACTCCTTACTCGCCACTTTCACCCCTCTGTTGTCTGGGTTTTTATGAATTGCTGCCAGCAGGGGTTCTACAGCTAGGACAAACAACATTGAGGAGAGGGGACACCCTTGTCTAGTCCCGTTGTGTAGTTTGAGGGTGGAGGACAAGACACCATTCACTATTATTCTTGCCATTGGATGGAAATAAAAGGTAATGATCCACCGCAACATCCTTTCTCCAATACCTAACTACCTAAATCTCAGAGTTTCTAACATGAAACTTCATTCGACCCCGTCAAAGGTCTTTTTGGCATCTATAGACAATAATATTGCCGGGATTTCCTTCTTTTTTGCTTCATGGACCAAAAATAGTGATTTAAGTCAGTTGTCCCCTCCCTCTCGACCAGACACAAAGCCCACCTGATCATTATGTATCCATCTCGGCAGGAGAGGTTTTAGTCTTTCTGCGATTATTTTAGTAAAAATGTTTATATCAGTATTTAAGAGGGACATTGGTCTATAGCTCGTCGGTGTCGCAGGATCCTTCCCCTCCTTCAAAATAAGAGTTATATAGGTGAGCAGAGACTCCTGTCTTAAATTCTCCCCTTCCCCCACTGTATTAAAATATTTGCATAATTTGGGGATTAGGATTTTTCGGAACCTTTTATAATACAGGATCGAGTAGCCATCAGGACCTGGGCTCTTCCCCATGGCCATATTTTTTATTACCCACCCCACCTCTTCACATGTGATCAGCGCCTCTAGATCCCTAGTTCCTATCTGGATAGCCTTGGAAGATCCAGCTCTTGTAGGTATTCCCTCACAGCAGGGTCTTCTTTACCTTTATCCCTGCCTTCCTCTTTCTGGGTAACATTATAAACTTGACTATAATAGGAGTTGAACACCTGAGCGATATCTGGGGACGCATACACTATTTCCCCAATCGCCTTTTTAATTTTGGGAATATGGGTTGCGTTTTTTTTCTCCCTCACTGCTTTTGCTAGCCATTTTCCAGGTTTATTTCTTTTATGACTATGTGAAATGCGCTTTTTGTTTCCTGCTCCATAAATACCCCCAATTCTCCTCTCTTCTCATTTAACACCTGCTGCTCTGGGGTACCTTTGGGTCTAGTCTGTTGTTCCAATGTGTGGATTTCCCCAAATAGCTGGTTCATTCTCTCCTTTTCTTTTTTCCTTTGTGACCTGATGCCTATTAGTATCCCCCTTATATAAGCCTTGTACAATTCCCACAGATCGTAAAATCTCTGGTGAATGATTGATCGCAAAGAAATTCTCCAATTCTTCTTCTACTCTCTCCACTATATTAGGATCCTGGATGAGCGAGTCGTTCAATTCCACATCCATTCTATAGGTACTGTAGCAAGCACATCCCACTGAACTATCACCAGGGCATGGTCAGAGAGTGTGATTGGCTTAATTGTCACGTCCTTAAGGGAGACTAGAAGTTGGTGCTCTATTAAAATGTAGTCAATCCATGAATGAGACCCATGTACTGAGAAATAACAAGTGTAGTCTCTGAAGTGTAACCCTCCAAGTCTCTACAAGCTGATACTCTCCCAATAGTCTCCTTGTTTCATTCTGCCTTTGCAGTGGGAGACGAGAAGTCCCCGCTGATTAATCCGAACGCGGTCCAACCCCATATTTAAGTCTCCCACCACAATAAGCCTCCCCTCTTTGAATGTCATCAATCTTTTCAGAACTCTCCTCAGAAACTTGTTTGGAGCCCTACTCAGGGAGTAAATATTTACCACAGTACACTTCATAATGAATAGTCTTCCCTTAATAAACATGTACCTCCCCTCAGAGTCTGCCAACTCCTCCTTTAGCGTAAGCACAGTGCTCCTACTAAATCCAATTGCTACTTCCCGTGAGTGACCCGAAGTCGAGTCATCGTAAAAACCACGTAGGGAAAAGCTGAGAGGACAATTTAATCCCTGAAGCATGTGTAAGATGTGTTTCTTGTAAGCAGGCAACTCCAGCTCCATAGTGATGCAACTCTTTAATTACCTTATTTCTTTTGCTAGGTGTGTTCAAGCCTTTACCGTTGTATGAAACTAAATTTACCAAGCCATGGGCAGCCAAAGGAGTAGCTAGCACATATTTTCGTGAAGAGAAATCCTGAAAGAGAAGAGAAAAGGAGAGAAAAAAAAAAGGAATAGGAGAACGGAAACCCCCTCCCCTCCCCCACCCCATCATCTTTCCCCCAAAGGTTATCGCCTTGGAGGGTTGAACAAATATCCAGGTCTTGTTCAATGTACGGAACTGGTGGCTCACAGCCATGCGCCACCTCCTGTCCCCTGTGGCAACTCGGTGCTTCTTCTTAAAAGATGCTTCATTGATGCACAACAGCAAATACATTGTCCATAGATACTAATGCGTTTCACCCTGGTAGGAAAACGTGTGGTAGATAAAGGTGTGCAAGCAACAGGGATAACTGCAGCCTTGAGAGTATGGCAAAGGTGAGGCAAAGGCATTAAAGAATTTTGGGGAGATTCACAAGGAGTGGACTATGGCTGGTGTCAGTGCTTCAAGAGATACCACACAGAGATTTATCCAGGACATGGGCTACAATTGGTGCATTCCTTGTGTCAAGCCCCTCCTGAACTAGAGACAATGTCAGACCTGGGCTAAGCAGAAAAAGGACTAGATTGTTTCTCAGTGGTCCAAAGTCATCTTTTCGGATGAAAGTAAATTTTGCATTTAATTTGGAATTCAAGATCCCAGAGTCTGGAGGGAAAGTGGAGAGGCACATAATCCAAGTTGCATTAGGTCCAATGTGAATTTTACACAGTCAGTGATGTCATCTACTGATGTTGGTCCACTGTGTTTTATCAAATCCAAAGTCAGCACAACCCTCTACCAGGAAATTCTAGAGCACTTCATACTTCCCTCTGCTGACCAGCTTTATGGAGATGCTGATTTCAATTTCCAACAAGAATTGGCACCTGCCCACACTGCCAAAATTACCAATACCTGATTTAATGACCCATGGTATCACTGTGCTTCATTGGACAACAAACTCGCCTGTCCTCAACACCATACAGAATCTATGAGGTATTGTCAAGAGGAAGATGAGAGGCACCAGACCCAACAATGCAGATGAGCTAAAGACCACTATCAAAGAAACCTGGGCTTCCATAACACCTTAGCAGTGCCACAGGGTGATCACCTCCATGCCACGCTGCATTGATGCAGTATTTAATGCAAAAGGACCCCTGACCAAGTATTGAGTACATACTATACTGTACATGGACATACTTTTCAGTAAACCAACATTTCTGTATTCAAAATCTTTTTTTATTTGGTCTTATGAAATAATATAATTTTCTGAGAATTAATTTTAGGTTTTCCCTAGCTGTAAGCTATAATCATCAAAATTAAAAGGAATGTGTAATAAATCTATATTATATATAAGTTTCATTTTTTTTTTAATTTACTGAAACAAATAAATTTTTTGATGATATTTAAATTTTTTGAGATGCACCTGTTCTGTATATTTATATTTACCAAACCCTTATCTTAGATGAGGCTCTGGTATAGATGTTAATGGGGGACTCCATGCAAAGAAAACCTGCATGGGGTTTCCCCTAAAGATACATAATAGACCTATATACCTGATAAAAATAAAATGCATATGGCCCCCTTAAATTTCTAAACAGATCCTTATCCATGCAGCCTGGCCAGGAAAGAGGAACCATACCAGGCCACATGCCCACAATATGGGGAGGTTGACAGTTGTTTGGGAGCTGGCTGGAGTCGTCTAATTGTAATAATTATATGGATTTTTAGATTAGATTTAGTAAATCTGAGGGAGGTTGTACTAAGTTTGTGCATTTAGAATTTTATCGTATACAATATACAGTCTTTTAAATGCCATAAGCAAATCAATACCCAGGTGTTTGGTCATGTAATCACCTACCATGGGGTATTGGAGCATCTCCTAATCCAACAAGGTAAGTATTCTGTGCTGTTTTTAAGTTTTGTAAGGGAGCATTGGATCATATTTTAAAAAGTCTGCTGTCTCTTAATTAGCCATACCCCCTAATTAATCGCTGATTCCCTTTATTCAGTATATAAACATATTGTTTTTCTTATCTAACTCTGAAACAGGCTTGCCAATGAAAACTTAGGTGAGAAAATCCGTGAACAAAATCAACTCTTGGCTCACCTCACAGAGGAAAGAGAGTAAGTCTTGTTTTTTTTTTTTACTCCTGCTTTTTCTACTACATCGTCAAGCATATTTGCTTTGGAGTTCCTCCTAAATTACTGTAATCTCTTCAACTGCCCATGTAATACATTTCATATGTTTCTATTAAAGGTCAGCTCATTGTGTGCTCAAAACAGAACTTTCATTACAGTGATGCACAGTTCCAAATGTGAATTTCTTTGGTCAGATGTCTGTTTCAAGCTGGAGCTGTAACACACTATAAACATTGTCAAAATTGTTCTTTTGATTCCATCTCATTTAAAACGGATCAATTATCAAACCCTGATGAAACACATTCTTATGATTTTTATAATATGTACCTTGATGTATAAGGTTACACAATCTTTCAGGGGATTGAAACATAATTCTAAAATGAAACCTTGTTTTGTTGTCATTTATGCATTTTTGGATCATCCGTTATTTATTCAGATTTTGTAACTGCCCAGTTTCTAGGCCAGTTCTTTTAGATGAGCTCAAAGCCTCTGCCTTTAAAAGGTTAACAACTGCAGTTTAAGAAGTTTCTAAACCTTCTGATCCTTAAGGGTCTACTTTACTGCACCCTTTACCAATGGGACCAGGGGTTCACTTACAGATCTATGTTTTTAAAATAGTCACAATACATTCTGTGAACCTTTTTGTAATTTTAGATAAACTGTAAGCAGTAATGCAAAAACAAATTTTATTTTATGGTGCATTTTTTATGACTTACCATATATACTCATGCTTGAAACTTTGGAATCATTTTTAGCCATTTCTGAATTGGGAAAAGAAAAGCTGCACTCTTATAATACTATATGAGCTTTCTCTTTTTTTGGTGTATGCAGGCTGTGCAAGTCAGCATTAGACATTGATAACTCAGACAAGAATAGGACACACTGCTTGGCTAACACTTGTCTTTACATTAATAAATAAAACATGTCTTAGAAATAAATTAATGAATTATCGGATTAAATTAATTACTACAAATATTATAACACTGATTGACAGCCTCGTCTTCAGTCTTGCACAGTTGTACAGGCCCCTCTTCTATGCATACATGAATTACTCAGATTTCACTGCACACAGTAAGCTTCTGACAGTGTGCAGTCAGATAGAGCCTGCATAATTTCCTGGCTAATGAATGTCTAGCAATATGTAGCCCTTTCCTCCCCCAGCCTGACTCTTCTCAGGCCCTGTGCTCAATTTTTAAACGCAAACCATTTTTGCAATATTTCCCTTGTCTTTTTTTTCTTTTCACTTATAATTTCCAGAGTTAAAGACCCCCCCCCCCCATTATACATTAAAAAAAAACCATAGGACCTGTAGAATAAAAGGAAGGTGCTTGTCACAGTTAGGGGTCGGGCTCAGAGACCAGTAGCTATAGCAGTAGGGAGGCTCCCCCTGACCAGCAGAAATATATACAAGCAGGTCACTCTGGCAGGTGATACAGAGTCACTCGAGTTGCAGGGTCCAAGCACCAATCGGTAATCACCATCACTCCTGATGGTGGAGATGGGTTTTGCTGAGTGTTTGTAACAGGTCTAGGAGGTGAGCAAGCTGGGATCCAGTGGCAGATATAGCAGGTAGGGTCCAAGCAGAACCATAGACAGTTAACAAGCTACAGATTGGTAAGAAATGGTTGCAGGTTGGAATCAAGCGGAAGTGCAGTCAAACAACAAGCCAAAGGTTGATAACAAGCAAAAGAGCAAGATATCGTCGGGAGAGAGTACAATAAACTGGTATATAGGAAATGCAGAGACATGGCTTAAATCAGGAAGGTCATGGAGGAGCAAAGAGTTCAAACTTTACCACAAACAAGAGACAAGGCAAGATTATCCAATAAATCAGGCAGGGCATTGTCCAGCATCTCAGGTGGCACAGCGAGAAGAGCTATAGACAGGCACCGCAGAGGTTGCAGATTCAAATCCAGATCCAGAAAGTGTTTATGATTTTTTTAGGTCCTACGATATTTGCGCAAATGTTTATGAAAAATGCTTTGTTGCTAAAAATACACTTCAAATTATTGTTAGCTGACACAAACACAATATAACTTACACAATTCCTGCTAAAATCCTACTAAATCTAAAATCTAAACTACGTTGAGTTAATATATAGATATTGTACATTTTAAACTCTGCCTTTTTGCGAAATGGCGAAAATCAAATGTTTGCAAAACTGTAACTAAGCAGCTTATCTGGAGTTTATCATTTTTCACTTACAGGTTCACTACAGTTTGTAAAGACCCCCCAAATGATAATTTTTCTGAAATCCATAGGATCGGAAGAATAAACAAAAGGTGTTACAGATTTTTTTAGGCCACGCAATAGTTGCGCAAATGTTTATTTAAATGGTATTTTCACTAAAAATTCACCAAAATCATTATTGGCAGACACACACCACATGACTTACAATATACCTTCTCAATTTCTACTAAATAAGATCAAATTGTATTGAGGTAATAAAAAACTCTGTGTGTGAATAATGTCTTGGGGCTCTTCCACATGGGCACTGTGGCCTATACAGTGTAAATTAGCAGTTTGTTCATGCAACTGGAGTCACCCAGAGCTGTGTGCAGGCAGCCTATGCTACACTACACAATGGGGACACAGCAGCTGTACGAATACAGCTGCAAGTCCTAAACTGACCGGTGTGCGACCCTGAGATAGGGCTGATCAGCAGGTTGGAGGGGGGTGGAATAGCTGTGATCAGTGGCTATATCACAGCTATTATTTTATTCTCTTGAGTCTGCTGAATAGTTTTAAGTTACTGACCTAGCCAGCTAGAAGGGTGCTGCTCAGCCAGAACCCCCAAAGCAGTGGCAGTAAACGGCTTAAGGTATATCTAAAGCCAATTTTTTTTTTAACTTTGGTAGACAAAGGTTCAAGTTACTGTCACGTTTTTTTTTTTTTTATTCTCTCTCATTAGTGAGATTTCCCTTCACTTCCTGTCCTGTAGACTTAACCAGATGTGAGAGGATATCTTTCCAATGTGAGTAAAATCTCCTCTTAGACAGTTGTCACAAGACTGAGTGTCCCCATTTGAAGATATTCTCTTTATCCCTGCTACAGTAGCAGCTTAGAATTTGTAATTAACCCTGCGATTTATTCCCAGCCACACTGTTGATCAGTATAATTAGAGTGTGTTAATGTCTGTAATGGACACCCACACACCAATACAAACCTGACAGCGATTCTGTCCCCTCTATTCAATCCAAAAAAAAAATGTTTTATTTAGCGTTTAAATGGTTTGTTCTTTATTCTTTATTATAACATTTTTGAGTATAGGAGATATATAGGGCACCAGCTAAAAGAGATACTGGACCCAGTATTTAATAAGATGAAGAACAACTGGCTGTGGTTTGTAAGCATAATGTACGCAAGGTTTGAGTTGAGTAGAAAACGCACCATTTCTGGGAAGTTGGGTCTATAATTACCTATTCTATCATTGAAACAAGAAAGGTAAAATTAGATGTTTTTATACAGTGATTTTAAAACCATACCCTGCTTGTCGTTTAGACCAATATTCTTCTTCAGTAAGGAAAAGTTCATTGTAACGCTAACACTCAAAGCTGGGCTTCTGTGTTTGCAAGTGACAGTAGATAGCAGTGAACGATGCCCAGTGAACGAGTGCCGAGCTATGGCTCGGCCCAGGTGCCCCGATCGCTGCTTGCTGTTGGGGCACGCAACAGGAGAGAGGGGCCAGCCAGGGACATGAGGAGAGGAGCATTGGGGCTGTTCTGTGCAAAACCACTACACAGGGCAGGTAAGTGTGCCATGTTTGTTATAAAAAAAAAACTAAAAAAAAAAACGAGACTTTACAATAACTTCAAGTTAGTTTGACAAGGGCTAAATTGTAATGGCTAGATGACTGGGTTAGAACAACTCCAAAACTGCAGCTCTTGTAGGATCTTCTCAGTATGCAGCGATTAGGGCCTGCCAAAAGTGGTCCAAGTAAGAAAATGCTGCAAACTGGTGGCATTGATGCACGTGGGGAACACAAGTTGGTCTTTGTAATTTGATCCAATAGAAGAGTTACTGTAGTTCAAATTGCTGAAAAAAGTTAATGTTGGTTCTGATAGAAAGGTGTCAGAACAAACAGTGCAGTGCAATTTGTTGTGTATGGGGCTGTGTAGCTGCAAACCAGTCAGGGTGCCCATGCTGACCCATTTCCACAACCAAAAGCAACTACAATGAGCATGTGAGCATCAAAACTGGACCATGGAGCAATTGCAGTAAGTATCTTGATCTGATGAATCGTGTTTTCTTTTATATCATGTGGATGGCTGTGTTCACCAAGGAAAAGGCAAGTATCACAGTGAAAGCTGCAATTTTTATTTTCAATGGGGTCTGGGAAATTAAAATGTATTTAGATTAGAAGCTGGCGTTTGGCTTTATTGGAAAACCGGTTCCTTTTTTGTAGTTTGTTCATTCTGTTAATAATTTGTTAACATGTTGGTTGAATCGCTATCTGTACAAAGAGGAAGTTGAAATGTAATTGAAATGCTAGTTTTGTATTTTACAGGTTGGTATAGCAACCATGAAAAGCAAATGCTAGTTTAAATACAGTGTTTTGTTACTGTATATATACTGCATATAATTATACATACTGTTTTTTTAATTGAAACACATCTATCTAATTAAAGTATCATACAATATGATGTACATAAGGTATAGAACATGCCTTGGGAGCCAAGAGAGAACCGATAGTGGATTGAGAGTGTAAAATATTAATAATTACTGCTTATATTATTTTATTGCAATGTGCCGCTGTTTGGGATATGGCTAAAGTTCCCCGCTTATAATGCCACTTTAATATGATTTCTTTTAATAATAGACTTTTTTTTTTGTGGTGTGTAATATTATATGAGCGCATGCATGATCCTTATCTTTCATAAAGCAGTACAAGTAATACAATTATAGAACCAAATGCTACTTTCATTCTGTTTCTTGTATTTCAATATTAAATTGAAAAAGAAAAAAGGTAAATTTACCAGCTAATGAAAAATTGAGACACATGTAATACAATCTCCATAGTTCCTATGCAGCCAAAATTTTTTGTGAACACAGCGTGTGTTTGCTAAAATTATGTCATAGGCAAGCATTGCTGTGACTTCTTTTCCTGTGCTGAAAGTAAGCATATGTCAAAGACACAACATTGATAGCAGTACCTACATTTCTAGGGGTTATCTTTTCTGCGAATACCTTTCCATTAGTCACTATTATTATGTAAAGGAAACCTTTACCAAGAGATTAATATAGGCTGCCATTGCTGGCGTCACCTTCTGAAAAGGCTTGTAACCTGGCTGCTTTTCAGGTAACCAGTCGAGAACATGTATGCAGATCAAGAAGTAACTTGCTTCATACTTGTTGCAGGTAGGTGAATTATAGCCATTGAATCAGCATGACAGTCATGTGCCTAATTGAAAAGGTGGCCATCAATCCCATTTATGTCTTTCAAGACAGGCTTCCTTTAAATATACCCTCCTCTTTCAACCCTGTTTTCCATAATGCACCTACAGTATGGGAACAGGTTAATTGGCCTTTTTAGAATATTGTTCATTGCCTTATATCCTGATAACTAACATATCATCTTTTTATATTTGCTTGGTAATTATGATTGCTATCTCAAGGTTAAAATGCATTACACCCCACCACTGATTCCATCATTTTGTGTATATATATATATATATATATATATATATATATACAGTATTTCACAAAAGTGAGTACACTCTTTGTAAATATTTGATTCTGTCTTTTCATGTGACAACACTGAAGAAATGACACTTTGCTACAATGTGAATTAGTGAGTGTACAGCTTGTATAACAGTGTAAATTTGCTGTCCCCTCAACATAACTCAACACACTGGCAACAAAGGTGAATACATACCTAAGTGAAAACATCCAAATCGAGTCCAAAGTGTCAATATTTTGTGTGGCCACCATTATTTTCCAGCACTGCCTTAACCCTCTTGGGCATGGAGCTCACCAGAGCTTCACAGGTTGCCACTGGAGTCCTCTTCCACTCCTCCATGGCGACATCACGGAGCTGGTGGATGTTAGAGACCTTGCGCTCCTCCACCTTCTGTTTGGGGATGCCCCACAGATGCTCAATAGGGTTTAGGTCTGGAGACATGCTTGGCCAGTCCATCACCTTTACCCTCAGCTTCTTTAGCAGGGCAGTGGTCATCTTGGAGGTGTGTTTTGGGGTCAGAATCATGTTGAAATACTGCCCTGCGGCCCAGTCTCTGAAGGGAGGGGATCATGCTCTGCTTCAGTATGTCTCAGTACATGTTGGCATTCATTTTTCCCACAATGAACTGTAGCTCCCCAGTGCCGGCAGGACTCATGCAGCCCCAGACCATGACAGTCCCACCACTATACTTGACTGCAGACAAGACACACACTTGTCTTTGTACTCCTCACCTGGTTGCCACCACACATGCTTTACACCATCTGAACCAAATATGTCTATATGTATATTAGTCTGCTTGTCTTCAGCAAAATGTTTGCAGGCGTTCTTGAGCATCATCTTTAGAAGAGGCTTCCTTCTGGGATGACAGCCATGCAGACCAATTTGATTCAGTGTGCGGCGTGTGGTCTGAACACTGACAGGCTGACCCCCCACCCCTTCAACCTCTGCAGCAATGCTGGCAGCACTCATACCTCTATTTCCCAAGGACATCCCCTGGATATGACTCTAAGCACATGCACTCAACCTCTTTGGTCGACCATGACGAGGCCTGTTCTGAGTGGAACCTGTCCTGTTAAACCACTGTATGGTCTTGGCCACCATGCTGCAGCTCAGTTTCAGGGTCTTAGCACTCTTCTTATAGCCTAGGCTATATTTATGTAGAGCAACAATTCTTTTTTTTCAAATCCTCAGAGAGTTCTTTGCCATGAGGTGCCATGTTGAACTTCCAGTGACCTGTATGACAAAGTGAGAGCGATAACACCAAATTTAACACACCTGCTCCCCATTCACACCTAAAACCTTGTAACACTAACGAGTCACATGACACCGGAGGGGGTGGATAATTGGGCCTAATTTGGACATTTTCACTTATGGGTGTACTCATTTTTGTTGCCAGCGGTCTAGACATTAACCACCTCAATACTGGGCACTTTCACCCCCTTCCTTCCCAAACCAATTTTCAGATTTCAGTGCTCTAGCATTTTGAATGACAATTACTCAGTCATGCTAAACTTTACCTAAATTAAATTTTTATCATTTTGTTCACACAAATAGAGCTTTCTTTGAGTGGTATTTACTTACCACTGGGTTTTTTATTTTGTGTGATATAAGTAAAAAAAAGGGTGAACATTTTGAAAAAGAAATCCAATAAAATCTAATTTCATCATAAATTTAGACCAGAATGTATTCTGCTACATGTCTTTGGTAAAAAGAAATCCTGATAAGTGTATTAATAGGTTTGTGTGAAAGTTATAGAGTCTACAAGCTAGGCTACATATCATTGAAAATTGATCAATCCTGATGTACTGACTACCCATCTAATTTCTTGAGGCCCTAAAATGTCAGAACAGTACAAATACCCCCCAAACTACCCCTTTTTGTAAAGAAGACAGTCCAAGGTATTTAGTAAGAGGCATAGTGAGTTTTTTGAAGTTGCAATTTTTTGCCTACATTAGTTTGGGTAATGAAGATTTTTTTCCCCCACAAAATTGTCATATTAGCAAGTTATTTCTTGCACATGGCATAGAAAAACCTGCAATTACACCCCAAAATATATTCTGCTACTCCTCCTGAGTATGGTGATTCCACATGTGTAAGATTTTTCCACAGCCTGGCCACATACAGAGGCCCAACATCCAAGTAGCACCGTCAGGCGTTCTAAAGGCATAAATTACACATTTCATTTCCTGAGTACCTATCACATTTTTGAAGGCCCTGGAGCACCAGGGCAATGGAATTACCCACAAAACGACCCAATTTTGGAAATAAAACACCCCAAGGTATATTCTTCGAGGCATAATGAGTCATTTGAACATGTCATTTTTTTCCACAAGTTTTTGGAAAATGTGGAAAGAAAATGAAAACTTTTATTTTTTAAACAAAGTTGTCAATTTATAAGATATTTCTAACACAAGCATGCAAAAATTACACCCCAAAATACATTCTTCTACTCCTCCTGAGTATGGCGTTACCCCATGTGTGACACTTTTCCACAGCCTGGCCACATACAGAGGCCCAACATACAAGTAACACCGTCAGCATAAATTACACATGTCATTTCCTGAGTACCTATCACATTTTTGAAGGCCCTGTGACAGATTTTGATTACTGGGATGTGGCAGATGTTCACTGGGACAGATGTGGCAGATCACGGACAGATGTGGCAGATTATCACGAACAGATGTGGCAGATTATCATGGACAGATGTGGCAGATGATCACGGACAGATGCGCCTGGTGACACAGGCACACCGAGATTGCACAGATGCGCGTGCACGCGGCTGCGTTATTTCCCTCCTTCTGAAGGAGGAAGCTCCCACCTGGTCGTTTATATGCATTGGCCGGGTGGGAGGAGGTTAATGGCTGTGTGTTGAGTTATTTTGAGGGGACAGAAAATATACACTGTTATACAAACTGTACAGGCGTTCTGTTTTACATTGTAGCAAAGTGTCATTTCTTCAGTGTTGTCACATTAAAAGATAGTATAAAATATTTACAAAAATGTGAGAGGTGTACTCACTTTTGTGAGATACTGTATATATACACACATATTTGTTTGCGTGTATGTGTGTTCCATCCTTCTTGTAATTCGTTGAATTATGATTTTCTCCTGATTTTGACATAAACTGACATTTCATGTGGTGTGTATGTTATTTAAAAAAGAGAAGTGTGAGGTTTTGAGTTATTGCCCATTTATACTTACCTAGGTGAATGCAGCATTGGTCCCCAGCGCCTCTGCACTGAGAACTGAGCAATCGGACACCACTGATCACTCAGTTCTGACAGCTCCCTGAGCAGAGAGCTGTTATCTGTCAGTCAGCAGCTCTCTGCTCTGCCTCCTCTTCACTCATTGGAGCGCTGAGCTGTGGAGGGGCAGGGAGTGGCCAGCTCAGGCTCTCGATGGCTTGCTGAGAGACTGAGCCAGGTGTCGGACAGTTACATTCCTGGCACCTGCCGGGAATGTAGCTGTCATATTGGTTGTGCTCTCAACTAGGGTTGAGCGGACACCTAGATGTCCGTGTTCGACGGGTTCGGCCGAACTTTAAAAAAAAGTCCGGGTCCGTGTCCCGGACTTTTACCGAACTTTTCCCGGACACCGAACCCCATTGAAGTCAATGGGGACCCGAACTTTAAGGCACTAAAATGGCTCTAAAACACCAAAGGAAAGGGCTAGAGTGCTGCAAATGGCAGCAAAACGTAATTAAGAGCATGGCAAGTGCTCTGCAAACAAATGTGGATAGGGAAATAACTTAAAACAACAAAAAAAAACAGAAAAATAAAACAATGTTCTTCTTCATCTCTGAAGGACGAGGCCCATATGGAGTAGGAGGGAGGTTGAGGTGGTGGTGGATGTGGCGGTGACATAGGCGTGCGCACAGGGTGTGCTGGGTGTGCCTGGGCACACCCTAATCACCTAGGGCACATAGCATTGCCAGTGAGGAGATGGGAAAGATCTCCCTGGGACCTGCTCTGCTCTATTTCTCCTTGCCTACAGGTACATGGCCCCGATACATTACTCTCCCTGCTGGCAAACACATGCATGTGTATTTCAACTTTGGGGTGCACACCTTAATGCAATAGGCTGCGCACACCTATGGGCGGTGTAGGTGGAAGCGGCGGTGGAGGAGGACCAGGGCCGGATTAACAGCATCATGGGCTTGGTGCTGAGGATTTTGAAGGGCCTTAGGGCCGTGCCTTGCCATGCACCCAGAGGAGGAAGGGTGCAGCCATGCATGCCTAATTCAACATGGGATGCTGTCTCTGAAGCCCATAAACACATCCATGCATCGCCAACTGTCCCTCCTTGTTCGGCCTTCACGCTGTGTGGGGAGGTTCTGAGGGTGCTGCCTGGGGAAGCGAGCATAGAAGCCAGACTTCTGTGTTTACAAGTGACAGAAGAGCGGTAACAGTGAATATGGCCAACCCGGGGCCTATATAAAAGGTAGGGGCCTGGAGCTGCAGCTCCAATAGCCCCTACATTAATCTGGCCCTGAGGAGGAGGACGAGGTAGCCAACACTGCTTCTTTTCACAAATTTTAAATGAGGGTACACCCCAAAAGAGTGAGAAAGAGCAAAAATGGAACAATGGGTGGGTAAGGTCGGTATCCATTGCTATTCTGCATAAGGTACGGAAAAGTCCCGTGGGATCCATGCCTGGTTCATTTTAATGAACGTGAGCTTGTCCACATTGTCTCTGGACAGGCGGCTGCGCTTGTCTGTTATAACGCCCCCAGCCGTGCTAAATACCCGTTCAGATAATACACTGGCTGCAGGGCACGCCAGCACCTCCAAGGCGTAAAGGGCAAGCTCAGGCCATGTGCCCAATTTGGAGACCCAGAAGTTGAAGGGGGCAGACCCGTCATTCACTACATGTAGGCGTGTGCACACATACTGCTCCACCATGTTGGTAAAATGCTGCCTCCTGCTAAGACGTTCCATCTGAGCTGCTGGTGCTGCTGTTTGTTGTGGCGTGCTGACAAAGCTTTTCCACATTTCGGCCATGCTAACCCTGCCTTCTGAGGTGCTGGCGGTGCCCTGGTTGCGTTGGCGACCTCCTCCTCCTCCTCCTCTGCCTTGTGCTTCCACTGTGGCCCCGCTGTCAGATGGGAATGCCAGCAGCATGGCGTCTACCAGCGTGCGCTTGTACTCGCGCATCTTGCGATCGCGCTCCAGTGAGTGAATTAAGGACGGTACGTTGTCCTTGTAACGGGGATCCAGCAGCGTGGCCACCCAGTAATCAGCACAAGTTAGAATGTGGGCAACTCGGCGGTCGTTGTGGAGACACTGCAGCATGTAATCGCTCATGTGTGCCAGGCTGCCCAGAGGCAACGAAAGGCTGTCCTCTGTGGGAGGTGTATGGTCCGTGTCCTCTGTATCCCCCCAGCCACGCACCAGTGATGGCCATGAGCTGGCCTGGGTGCCACCCTGCTGTGAACATGGTTCCATCTCCTCCTCCAGCTCCTCCTCCTCCTCATCCTCCTCATCCTCCAGAACTGTGCCCCTGCTGGACAATTGCGTCCCTGGCATTTGCGTGTGCAGGAACCCACCCTCGGAGCCCCTTGCGAATGACTGCCCTGAAAGCCTTGGAAATGTTACCTCTTCATCCTCCTCCTCCTCCTCATCCTGTGCCACATCCTCTTCCATCATCGCCCGAATTGTTTTTTCAAGGAGGCATAGAAGTGGGATAGTTAAGCTGAGAACGGCGTCATTGCCACTGGCCATGTTGGTGGAGTACTCAAAACAGCGCAACAAGGCACACAGGTCTCGCATGGAGGCCCAGTTATTGGTGGTGAAGTGGTGCTGTTCCGCAGAGCGACTCACGCGTGCGTGCTGCAGCTGAAACTCCACTATGGCCTGCTGCTGCTCGCACAGTCTTTCCAGCATGTGCAAGGTGGAGTTCCACCTTGTGGGCACGTCACATATGAGGCGGTGAGCGGGAAGGCCGAAGTTACGCTGCAGCGCTGCCAGGCGAGCAGCAGCAGGGTGAGAACGCCGAAAGTGCGCACAAACGGCCCGCACTTTCTGCAGCAGCTCTGACATATCGGGGTAGTTTTTAAGGAACCTCTGCACCACCAAATTCAGCACATGCGCCAGGCAAGGGATGTGCGTCAAACCGGCTAGGCCCAGAGCTGCTATGAGATTTCGCCCGTTATCGCACACCACCAGGCCGGGCTTGAGGCTCGCTGGCAGCAACCACTCATTTGTCTGCTGTTCCATGCTCCTCCACAACTCCTGCGCGGTGTGTGGTTTGTCCCCCAAACAGGCAAGTTGTAAAACTGCCTGCTGTCGTTTACCCCTGGCCGTGCTGAAGTTGGTGGTGAAGGTGTTACGCTGTCCGGATGAGGAGGCGGTAGAGGATGAGGAAGCGGAGTAGGAGGAGTTAGGAACAGGAGGCAAACTGAAGCGCCCTGCAATCCTCGGTGGTGGAAGGACATGCGCCAAATTGCTATCCGCCTCAGGCCCATCCGCCACTGCATTTACCCAGTGTGCCGTTAGGGAGATATAACGCCCCTGACCGTGCTTACTGGTCCACGTATCCGTAGTTAGGTGGACCTTGGCACAGATGGCGTTGCGCAGTGCACACCTGATTTTTTCCCCCACTTGGTTGTGCAGGGAAGGGATGGCTTGCCTGGAAAAGTAGTGGCGGCTGGGCACGACGTACTGTGGGACAGCCACCGACATAAGGTTTTTAAAACTGTGCGTCTCCACCAGACGGAATGACAGCATTTCAAAGGCCAATAATTTTGAAATGCTGGCATTCAGGGCCAGGGATCGCGGGTGGGTAGGGGGGTACTTCCTCTTCCTCTCAAGTGTTTGGGAGATGGAAAGCTGAACGCTTCCACGGGACATTGTGGAGATGGTTGTTGGTGACCCAGGTGGTGGTGTTGCTGACAGATCGTCTGTTTGCGGGGTGGCAGGTGCCGGTATCACTACAGATGTGGCTGGAGCGGCCGAGACTGCAGCAGAAGAGGAAGCAGGATGAGCCAGAGACGTTTCTTGGTTTTGAAGGTGTGTACTCCACTGCAGCTCGTGCTTTGCACTTAGATGCCTGATCATGCAGGTTGTGCTCAGGTTGAGAAGGTTCATGCCTCGCTTCAAGCTCTGATTGCACAGGGTGCAAACCACTCGTGTCCTGTCATCAGCACATTTTCTAAAGAACTTCCACGCTAGAGAACTCCTTTGAGCTGACTTTGGTGCGCTCGTTCCCTTGCTGCGTTGGGCAGTAGCGGGCGTAGTGTCTAGGGCACGGCCGCTCCGCTTCTGCACCCTGCTCCCTCTTCTGCTGTGCTGGTGGCTCTGTGCGACCACCGCCTCTTCCTCCAAACTACTCAGTTCACCTGCATGACGTTCATTCCATGTGGGGTCGAGGACCTCATCGTCCTCCACATCATCTTCCACCCAGTCTTCACCCCTGCCCTCCTTGTCGGTCTCCACAATGCTGAACGCCGCAGCAGTTGGCACCTGCGTTTCGTCATCATCGGAGACGTGCTGCGATGATCCTTGCATGTACTCATCTTGAGAAATAAGTGGTTGGGCATCGCTGCACTCAATCTCTTCCACTTCTGGGGCAGGGCTAGGTGGATGGCCCTGGGAAACCCTGCTGACAGAGTCCTCAAAAAGAATAAGAGACTGCTGTATGGCTTGGGGCTCAGACTGCTGGCCTGATTTGCAAGGGGGTGAGGTGAAAGACGGTTGGACATTGGCTGCAGGTGCCAACTCTGACCTTTCTGCAGTAGACTGGGTGGGAGACAATGTGAAGGAACTGGAGGCACTGTCAGCAGCAAACCAATCTACTATCGCCTCAACTTGTTCTGGCCTCATCACTTCTAGGGGCGTTTGATGCCCTACCAAATACTGATGCAGGTTCTGTCGCCTACTCACACTTGAGGAAGGTGTTTCACTTGTGCGTGTAGCTGGCACAGATCGACCATGTCCTCTCCTTGCAACAGGAGCTCTACCAGCAGCACCACGACCCAGGCCACGGCCCTTATTTGACGGTCTCCTCATATTTCTGTAATTTAAGATCTTGCCCTAGAAAGGTTTTTATTGAATAGCGGAATAGAAAATATGATCCAAAAAAAGTGTATGTATATCACACGTACACAACCACACTAGGCCCCAATTACTATTGTTTGTACCCCTAAAAGGCTAGATGAGGAGTAGGGGGAGTATGGAACAGGCAGCACCCTCAAACCTTCAGAAGTATGAGATGAACCCCAACAACTTGGAAAGGTGGATCTCTCTCACACGTACCGACACAGACTATCCCGCAATTCAATTGATCCTCAAAGGTTTTTATTGAATAGCGGAATAGGAAATATGATCAAAAAAAGTGTATGTATCTCGCACGTACACAACCACACTAGGCCCCAATTACTATTGTTTGTACCCCTAAAAGGCTAGATGAGGAGTAGGGGGGGTATGGAACAGGCAGCACCCTCAAACCTTCAGAAGTATGAGATGAACCCCAACAACTTGGAAAGGTGGATCTCTCTCACACGTACCGACACAGACTATCCCGCAATTCAATTGATCCTCAAAGGTTTTTATTGAATAGCGGAATAGGAAATATGATCAAAAAAAGTGTATGTATCTCGCACGTACACAACCACACTAGGCCCCAATTACTATTGTTTGTACCCCTAAAAGGCTAGATGAGGAGTAGGGGGGGTATGGAACAGGCAGCACCCTCAAACCTTCAGAAGTATGAGATGAACCCCAACAACTTGGAAAGGTGGATCTCTCTCACACGTACCGACACAGACTATCCCGCAATTCAATTGATCCTCAAAGGTTTTTATTGAATAGCGGAATAGGAAATATGATCAAAAAAAGTGTATGTATCTCGCACGTACACAACCACACTAGGCCCCAATTACTATTGTTTGTACCCCTAAAAGGCTAGATGAGGAGTAGGGGGGGTATGGAACAGGCAGCACCCTCAAACCTTCAGAAGTATGAGATGAACCCCAACAACTTGGAAAGGTGGATCTCTCTCACACGTACCGACACAGACTATCCCGCAATTCAATTGATCCTCAAAGGTTTTTATTGAATAGCGGAATAGGAAATATGATCAAAAAAAGTGTATGTATCTCGCACGTACACAACCACACTAGGCCCCAATTACTATTGTTTGTACCCCTAAAAGGCTAGATGAGGAGTAGGGGGGGTATGGAACAGGCAGCACCCTCAAACCTTCAGAAGTATGAGATGAACCCCAACAACTTGGAAAGGTGGATCTCTCTCACACGTACCAACACAGACTATCCCCCAATTTAACTGATCCCCAAAGGTTTTTGATTAAATAGCGGAATAGAAAATATGATCCCAAAAAAGTGTATGTATATCACACGTACACAACCACACTAGGCCCCAATTACTATTGTTTGTACCCCTAAAAGGCTAGGAGTAGGGGGAGTATGGAACAGGCAGCACCCTCAAACCTTCAGAAGTATGAGATGAACCCCAACAACTTGGAAAGGTGGATCTCTCTCACACGTACCAACACAGACTATCCCCCAATTTAACTGATCCCCAAAGGTTTTTGATTAAATAGCGGAATAGAAAATATGATCCCAAAAAAGTGTATGTATATCACACGTACACAACCACACTAGGCCCCAATTACTATTGTTTGTACCCCTAAAAGGCTAGGAGTAGGGGGAGTATGGAACAGGCAGCACCCTCAAACCTTCAGAAGTATGAGATGAACCTCAACAACTTGGAAAGGTGGATCTCTCTCACACGTACCAACACAGACTATCCCCCAATTTAACTGATCCCCAAAGGTTTTTGATTAAATAGCGGAATAGAAAATATGATCCCAAAAAAGTGTATGTATATCACACGTACACAACCACACTAGGCCCCAATTACTATTGTTTGTACCCCTAAAAGGCTAGGAGTAGGGGGAGTATGGAACAGGCAGCACCCTCAAACCTTCAGAAGTATGAGATGAACCCCAACAACTTGGAAAGGTGGATCTCTCTCACACGTACCAACACAGACTATCCCCCAATTTAACTGATCCCCAAAGGTTTTTGATTAAATAGCGGAATAGAAAATATGATCCCAAAAAAGTGTATGTATATCACACGTACACAACCACACTAGGCCCCAATTACTATTGTTTGTACCCCTAAAAGGCTAGGAGTAGGGGGGGGTATGGAACAGGCAGCACCCTCAAACCTTCAGAAGTATGAGATGAACCCCAACAACTTGGAAAGGTGGATCTCTCTCACACGTACCAACACAGACTATCCCCCAATTTAACTGATCCCCAAAGGTTTTTGATTAAATAGCGGAATAGAAAATATGATCCCAAAAAAGTGTATGTATATCACACGTACACAACCACACTAGGCCCCAATTACTATTGTTTGTACCCCTAAAAGGCTAGGAGTAGGGGGAGTATGGAACAGGCAGCACCCTCAAACCTTCAGAAGTATGAGATGAACCCCAACAACTTGGAAAGGTGGATCTCTCTCACACGTACCAACACAGACTATCCCCCAATTTAACTGATCCCCAAAGGTTTTTGATTAAATAGCGGAATAGAAAATATGATCCCAAAAAAGTGTATGTATATCACACGTACACAACCACACTAGGCCCCAATTACTATTGTTTGTACCCCTAAAAGGCTAGGAGTAGGGGGAGTATGGAACAGGCAGCACCCTCAAACCTTCAGAAGTATGAGATGAACCCCAACAACTTGGAAAGGTGGATCTCTCTCACACGTACCAACACAGACTATCCCCCAATTTAACTGATCCCCAAAGGTTTTTGATTAAATAGCGGAATAGAAAATATGATCCCAAAAAAGTGTATGTATATCACACGTACACAACCACACTAGGCCCCAATTACTATTGTTTGTACCCCTAAAAGGCTAGGAGTAGGGGGAGTATGGAACAGGCAGCACCCTCAAACCTTCAGAAGTATGAGATGAACCTCAACAACTTGGAAAGGTGGATCTCTCTCACACGTACCAACACAGACTATCCCCCAATTTAACTGATCCCCAAAGGTTTTTGATTAAATAGCGGAATAGAAAATATGATCCCAAAAAAGTGTATGTATATCACACGTACACAACCACACTAGGCCCCAATTACTATTGTTTGTACCCCTAAAAGGCTAGGAGTAGGGGGGGTATGGAACAGGCAGCACCCTCAAACCTTCAGAAGTATGAGATGAACCCCAACAACTTGGAAAGGTGGATCTCTCTCACACGTACCAACACAGACTATCCCCCAATTTAACTGATCCCCAAAGGTTTTTGATTAAATAGCGGAATAGAAAATATGATCCCAAAAAAGTGTATGTATATCACACGTACACAACCACACTAGGCCCCAATTACTATTGTTTGTACCCCTAAAAGGCTAGGAGTAGGGGGAGTATGGAACAGGCAGCACCCTCAAACCTTCAGAAGTATGAGATGAACCTCAACAACTTGGAAAGGTGGATCTCTCTCACACGTACCAACACAGACTATCCCCCAATTTAACTGATCCCCAAAGGTTTTTGATTAAATAGCGGAATAGAAAATATGATCCCAAAAAAGTGTATGTATATCACACGTACACAACCACACTAGGCCCCAATTACTATTGTTTGTACCCCTAAAAGGCTAGGAGTAGGGGGAGTATGGAACAGGCAGCAGCCTCAAACCTTCAGAAGTATGAGATGAACCCCAACAACTTGGAAAGGTGGATCTCTCTCACACGTACCAACACAGACTATCCCCCAATTTAACTGATCCCCAAAGGTTTTTGATTAAATAGCGGAATAGAAAATATGATCCCAAAAAAGTGTATGTATATCACACGTACACAACCACACTAGGCCCCAATTACTATTGTTTGTACCCCTAAAAGGCTAGGAGTAGGGGGAGTATGGAACAGGCAGCACCCTCAAACCTTCAGAAGTATGAGATGAACCTCAACAACTTGGAAAGGTGGATCTCTCTCACACGTACCAACACAGACTATCCCCCAATTTAACTGATCCCCAAAGGTTTTTGATTAAATAGCGGAATAGAAAATATGATCCCAAAAAAGTGTATGTATATCACACGTACACAACCACACTAGGCCCCAATTACTATTGTTTGTACCCCTAAAAGGCTAGGAGTAGGGGGAGTATGGAACATGCAGCACCCTCAAACCTTCAGAAGTATGAGATGAACCCCAACAACTTGGAAAGGTGGATCTCTCTCACACGTACCAACACAGACTATCCCCCAATTTAACTGATCCCCAAAGGTTTTTGATTAAATAGCGGAATAGAAAATATGATCCCAAAAAAGTGTATGTATATCACACGTACACAACCACACTAGGCCCCAATTACTATTGTTTGTACCCCTAAAAGGCTAGGAGTAGGGGGAGTATGGAACAGGCAGCACCCTCAAACCTTCAGAAGTATGAGATGAACCCCAACAACTTGGAAAGGTGGATCTCTCTCACACGTACCAACACAGACTATCCCCCAATTTAACTGATCCCCAAAGGTTTTTGATTAAATAGCGGAATAGAAAATATGATCCCAAAAAAGTGTATGTATATCACACGTACACAACCACACTAGGCCCCAATTACTATTGTTTGTACCCCTAAAAGGCTAGGAGTAGGGGGAGTATGGAACAGGCAGCACCCTCAAACCTTCAGAAGTATGAGATGAACCTCAACAACTTGGAAAGGTGGATCTCTCTCACACGTACCAACACAGACTATCCCCCAATTTAACTGATCCCCAAAGGTTTTTGATTAAATAGCGGAATAGAAAATATGATCCCAAAAAAGTGTATGTATATCACACGTACACAACCACACTAGGCCCCAATTACTATTGTTTGTACCCCTAAAAGGCTAGGAGTAGGGGGGGTATGGAACAGGCAGCACCCTCAAACCTTCAGAAGTATGAGATGAACCCCAACAACTTGGAAAGGTGGATCTCTCTCACACGTACCAACACAGACTATCCCCCAATTTAACTGATCCCCAAAGGTTTTTGATTAAATAGCGGAATAGAAAATATGATCCCAAAAAAGTGTATGTATATCACACGTACACAACCACACTAGGCCCCAATTACTATTGTTTGTACCCCTAAAAGGCTAGGAGTAGGGGGAGTATGGAACAGGCAGCACCCTCAAACCTTCAGAAGTATGAGATGAACCTCAACAACTTGGAAAGGTGGATCTCTCTCACACGTACCAACACAGACTATCCCCCAATTTAACTGATCCCCAAAGGTTTTTGATTAAATAGCGGAATAGAAAATATGATCCCAAAAAAGTGTATGTATATCACACGTACACAACCACACTAGGCCCCAATTACTATTGTTTGTACCCCTAAAAGGCTAGGAGTAGGGGGAGTATGGAACAGGCAGCACCCTCAAACCTTCAGAAGTATGAGATGAACCCCAACAACTTGGAAAGGTGGATCTCTCTCACACGTACCAACACAGACTATCCCCCAATTTAACTGATCCCCAAAGGTTTTTGATTAAATAGCGGAATAGAAAATATGATCCCAAAAAAGTGTATGTATATCACACGTACACAACCACACTAGGCCCCAATTACTATTGTTTGTACCCCTAAAAGGCTAGGAGTAGGGGGAGTATGGAACAGGCAGCACCCTCAAACCTTCAGAAGTATGAGATGAACCTCAACAACTTGGAAAGGTGGATCTCTCTCACACGTACCAACACAGACTATCCCCCAATTTAACTGATCCCCAAAGGTTTTTGATTAAATAGCGGAATAGAAAATATGATCCCAAAAAAGTGTATGTATATCACACGTACACAACCACACTAGGCCCCAATTACTATTGTTTGTACCCCTAAAAGGCTAGGAGTAGGGGGAGTATGGAACAGGCAGCACCCTCAAACCTTCAGAAGTATGAGATGAACCCCAACAACTTGGAAAGGTGGATCTCTCTCACACGTACCAACACAGACTATCCCCCAATTTAACTGATCCCCAAAGGTTTTTGATTAAATAGCGGAATAGAAAATATGATCCCAAAAAAGTGTATGTATATCACACGTACACAACCACACTAGGCCCCAATTACTATTGTTTGTACCCCTAAAAGGCTAGGAGTAGGGGGAGTATGGAACAGGCAGCACCCTCAAACCTTCAGAAGTATGAGATGAACCCCAACAACTTGGAAAGGTGGATCTCTCTCACACGTACCAACACAGACTATCCCCCAATTTAACTGATCCCCAAAGGTTTTTGATTAAATAGCGGAATAGAAAATATGATCCCAAAAAAGTGTATGTATATCACACGTACACAACCACACTAGGCCCCAATTACTATTGTTTGTACCCCTAAAAGGCTAGATGAGGAGTAGGGGGAGTATGGAACAGGCAGCACCCTCAAACCTTCAGTATGAGATTGTGTTCACTGTACCCCACAAAGATTGAGTTCACTGCACCCCACAATGATTGTGTTCACTGCACCCCACAAAGATTGTGTTCACTGCACCTCACAAAGATTGTGTTCACTGTACCCCCCAAAGATTGTGTTCACTGCACCCCACAAAGATTCTGTTCACTGTACCCCACAAAGATTGTGTTCACTGCACCCCAAAAAGATTGTGTTCACTGCACCCCAAAAAGGATGTTGTTCACTGCACCCCAAAAAGGATGTTGTTCACTCCACCCCAAAAAGATTGTGTTCACTGCACCCCACAAAGATTGTGTTCACTGCACCCCAAAAAGATTGTTTTCACTGCACCCCAAAAATGATTTTGTTCACTGCACCCCAAAAAGGATTTTGTTCACTGCACCCCAAAAAGGATGTTGTTCACTCCACCCCAAAAAGATTGTGTTCACTGCACCCCAAAAAGATTGTGTTCACTGCACCCCACAAAGGATTTTGTTCACTGCACCCCAAAAAGATTGTGTTCACTGCACCCCAAAAAGGATGTTGTTCACTGCACCCCAAAAAGGATTTTGTTCACTGCACCCCAAAAAGATTGTGTTCACTGCACCCCACAAAGGATTTTGTTCACTGCACCCCACAAAGATTGTGTTCACTGCACACCAAAAAGGATTGTGTTCACTGCACCCCAAAAAGATTTTGTTCACTGCACCCCAAAAAGATTGTGTTCACTGCAGCCCAAAAAGATTGTGTTCACTGCAGCCCAAAAAGATTGTGTTCACTGCAGCCCAAAAAGATTGTGTTCACTGCAGCCCAAAAAGATTGTGTTCACTGCAGCCCAAAAAGATTGTGTTCACTGCAGCTCACACACAGAAAAATGGATGTGGATCACTGACACCTGCCTATCTCCAATCCCACACCACACAGCAATATCGATTGTAGTTTGTAGAACACAGTTTCCCTAAAATTCAGCAGACTCTGTCCCTAACAGGATTGAGAAGAGATCGTAGATCAGGATTGAGTGCAGACCCCACCCCCCACACAGCAATATCGATTGTAGTTTGTAGAAGACACTGACCCTATATAATTCAGCAGACTCTATCCCTAAAATGCCTACAACTCGCCCTGCCTAAACACTCCGACCTGTCCCTCAATTCTATCCGGACACAAATGGTTTTTTCCTGCCTATCTTTCCCTAATCAGCAGCCAGCACGTTGATGTGTGCTCTGTCCCTGAATCTAAGCAGCATAATGACGCCGCTGCGGCTGCCTCGAACTTATAAAGACTTGGTCACATGCTTCAGACGGCCAATCACAGCTACTGAGACATTTGCAGGCATGGCTGGGATGGCTTAAGGCACACCAGTTAAACGATTGTTGATTGGCTGTTGAAAGCCCGCCATGAAAAGAGCGCCAAAGCATGCAAAACCCGGAAATAAAACGACCGAACACGGATTTTTACCCGAACATACAGTAAAGTGTCCGTGTCCGTGTTCGGGTACAAAAAATCCAATTATTCGGTACGAACACGAATAATACAGTCCGTGTTCGCTCAACACTACTCTCAACCAAACTGTCAAACCATCCTATGGCTGGTGTCATAACTGATAACATGTGCAGCATCATGGCAGTTGAAGATTAAACAGAGGCCAAGTTGGCAGCTTCCTTTGCTGAAAACGATAGGAGGATTTACTTCCATTTTAACAGCGAATGAGTCTTCAGCTGTCAATGGGCTTCCCTGCTGATAGCTGAATGAAAAAAAAAACATTGCCTGCAATAGAAAAATGTGGAAAAAAACAGCGAGGGGGTTCCCCTAATATCCATTTCAGACCCAAAGGTCACAACAGGGGATCCAAGAGAAATACACAGGAGTTCAGGAACACAGGGAGTCTGTCGACAATCCAGCAATGTAATAGATCCCACAACAGTCTTTTATAGGCCAGTGAGTGGCTGCGTCTGTCATGCATTAAGTGCGCCAATTCGCGCCGTTGTGCATTTGCATATGCCTGTTCGCCGCTCCTGCACCAGGGCGCACAGGGATGCACCCATTTCTACTATTGGCAACATTGCCAGTTCTTCTATGACCATTTCCCTGACATGAAATCTGCGGGAGTCTGTCTGGATTTTGAATTTTCAGAAGTCTGCTCTGGTCCACACAGCTGGACTGTCTGGATCTGGTCCTGACTCTGGACTTGGCCTTAGCCAGAGTGCTCCTTCCTCTGGACAAACTCAGGAAATTGCAGGCTGAAATTCGCCTCCTGCTGTCCAACAAATGGTCATCCCTCCGGACTTGCATGCGGGTGCTGGGCCTGATCTACCTTTGAGACAGTTCCATTTGCACAGTTCCATATGAGGTCCCTGCAAAGGGAAATTCTGACCAAATGTGACAAGACTCTTTTGGACAATCAGATCCGTCTGAGTCGAGGCATGAAGGAGTCCCTGATATGGTGGCTTTGTTCTTTGGCGCTTTGCCTGGGCAAATCCTTCCTTCCCTTATATTGGACAGTGGTCACCATGGATGCCAGCCTGTCTGGCTGGGGAGGCTTCCTCAGCAAGCATTCTTCTCAGGGAATCTGAACGCTGGAGGAGTCCAGACTCCAGATCAATGTCTTTGAACTTCAAGCAAACAGACTGTGTCTGGATCATTGAACAGATCATCTTCAGGGTTGTCCAGTGTGTATTCAATCGGACATTGCTACAGCCATGGCTTATGTCAATCACCAAAGGGGCACAAGAAGTGTCCTGGTGGCTCTGGAGATAGCCAGCATTCTAAGGTTGGCAGAACGGTTAGTTCCAGCCCTCTCCACCGTACACATTCCCAGGGTAGCAAATTGGCAGGCGGATTACCTCATTTGGCAGGTGTTGGACCAATGGGGAGTGGTCCCTTCATCTGGAGGGGTTTCATCAGCTGTGTCTCTGGTGGGGCACCCCTGAGGTGGATCTGTTGGTGTTTTGGCTCAACAGAAAGGTGCAGAGGTTTGTGGCTCGGTCAAGGAATCCTATTGCAGATGCCACAGATGCAATGGTGGCCCCGTGGGTCACTATTGTCTGATTTACGCCTTCCCTCCCCTCAAGCTTCTGCCCAGGATTCTACACAGGATTGAGGCAGAAGGGATTTCAGTTATCTTAGTGGCTCTGGACTGGCCTCACCGGGCTTGGTACGCCGATCTGGTGCTGCTGGTCACCAACGTTCCTTGGCAGCTTCCTCTCAGGGAGGATCTGCTGTCCCAAGGACTGATCTTCCATTCTGCTTTACATTCACTGGCTTTGACAGCTTGGCTGTTTAACGCCATGTGCTGAAGAATAGGGGTTCATCTGAGTCGGTGATTCCTACACTGTTGAAAGCTAGGAAATCTACCTCTTGGAAGATCTACCATCGTACGTGGATGACGTACATTGCCTGGTGTGAGTCTCTTAGGGTTCTTCCTCTCTCCTTCTCAGTGGCTCAGATCTTAACCTTCCTTCAACTGGGGGTTTAACAGAAATTAGCCTTGAGTATCATCAACTGCCAGGTGTCGGCTTTGGCGGTCTTCTTCCAATGATCTTGGGCCACACACTCCCTGGTGCGTACCTTTCTTCAGGGTGTCCAACATTTGGTTCCTCCAGTGTGGGCTCCATTGCTGCCTTGGGACCTCAATCTGGGCATCGCTCAGTGATGATGTTGCACACCTGACTGCATATATCACCTGTTGGCTTGCAGTCCTTTGCCCTTGTGTTTGTGCTCTAAGGTGCATCAGTCTTCTGTTCAGACTTCTAGCAGTCTTCTGTTCTCTGTGTTCCTCTTTGCATGACCTGGCTTGGCTGACAACTTTCCTGGCTCCCGATTTGGTAGATGACCCGGCATCGGCAGGCTACCCGCCTCTGGACTCGACCCCAGCTTGGATGACTACCTGCTTCTAGACTCAATCCTGGCTTGGATGACTACCCACTCTGGACTTGACTCTGGCTGTTCCTGATTTCTTTCCTCACTCTTGCTGTTTGTTTATTGTTGTTGCTCTAATAAACTGCTTTATTTTACTTGCATCTTCATGTGGTCTGATTTTCTGGCACCCTGGCAGCTCCTCCAGAAGCCTCCCTTTGGAAATATTCGGGAGATTCCCCTGCTTATGCTTTCCCAGAAGGCGGCATTTTTAGTGGCTATCACTTCTGTTACATGGTGATTCACTGGGGATAAGCTGGTTCTTCGCCCCTGTCCATCGTTCTTTTCAAAGGTTGCCTATGATTTTCATTTAAATGAAGACATTGTGTTGCCTTCCCGATTTTCCAGGCCTAAAAATCAGAAGGAAATTGTCTTGCATGCCTTGGATGTGGTCCAGGCAATTGTACCTGGCAGCTGCGGAGTCTTTCAGGAAGTCAGACTCTCTTTTTGTGCTCACGGATGGACATTGGAAAGGGGTTGTCCTCTTTCTCTGCGACCATTTCCAGATAGATCAGACATACAGTAGTTCAGACTTATTCCATCAGGGGTCAGGTTCCTGCTTTCCCTGTCAAGGTGCACTCTACTAGGGCACTTAGTGCCTCCTGGGCTTTCCGTAATCAGGCATCAGTGATGCAGGTTTGAAAGGTGGCCACCTGGTCATCGGTGCACACTTTTGCAAAGTTTTATAAAGTGGATGTGTTGACATCTGCGGATGCTTCTTTTGGCTGCAAGGTTTTGCAGGCTGCTGTTTAAGAGGACCTGATCCTCTTTGAGGGTGTGTTGTTATTTCAGGTGGGCTCCAGTTGTTTGGTTGAGCTCCTGTTGCCTGGTTGACTAATGTTTAGCCTTGGGAATTTTTTTGTTGTTCCCACCACCCAATGGTTATAAATATCATGAAAGAGAAAATGGGATTATTGACTTACCGTAAAATATATTTCCCTGATGTTTATTGACTGACACAGCACCCACCCCTCTGCTGAGTTATAATTCTCCTGACACTGCTTACAACAAAACTGAGTAGCTATAGTGTCCTACTCCTGTAGGGGGCAGTATAACCCAATGGTTATGAATATCAGGAGCTGTGTCCATCAATGAACATCAGAGAAATGGATTTTACAGTAAGTCAAAAATCACCACATTTTTCCCCTCACTGTATTTTGATATGAGCTTAAGCAGAGTTCCGACCCTCCCCCCCCCAAAAAAAAACAAAATTAAAAGTAAGCAGCTACACATACTGTAGCTGCTGACTTTTCTTTTTAGGACACTTACCTGTCCTAGAGTCCAGCGACGTCAGCCATGCAGCCGATGGAAACATCGGCTGTCGGGTGCTGCCGCCGCCATTGCCGGTAAGGGAACCCAGGCTGTGAAGCCGCAAGGTGCTAATCATGGCACCGGAGGGGGGGAGGAGACAGATAAGCGGAAGTTCCACTTTTGAGATGAACTCCGCTTTATTTCAAATTCTAACTTTGCGTTGCAGGGGGTGTGTCCTATGCCTATTTTGCAGATAGGTGTCCCTTGTTCCCATTGTTGGTACGTTATGCGTATGGAGTGTAAAGTATATAGAACTTACCTGTTTCCTTACCTTGATTATACAAGACCACTAAAGCTTTTCAAATAACCTATAATAATTAACAAGGCATATAAGCAAACCTGGGGAGTTCGATAAATCCATAGTATAAAAAAAAAAAATGTGCCAGTTATTTTGAAGTAATATACGTGCAACTATTTTGCGCAGTTATATTGTTCAATTTAAATCTGTATGCATTTACATTCTGTTTAGTGACATCTGAAATACTACTGTATGTAGAATCCATCGATAAGCTTGGAAAGTGCACTCCTCGCAGTTTTATGGAAAATGATAGTTGTTTTCTTACTTAGGTGCAGTTTAGATCTTCCACTCAAGCATCCCATATAGGTAAATAGCTTCAGAGACAATTGAATAATGTGACTGCGTCGCTTGTGTAATTTTGCATTTCTGAGGTAGCTGAAATGAAGAAAATGGCTTGCAGATTTCCCCCTATACAGAGTTTGAAAGTAACAACTGAAAAATGATGTTCATAATCTGAATTGCAATGAAACCAATTATCTGTGCCGTGGCTGCTCGCGGGGGAATTCTCCTAAAGGTTTAGTGTTTCTTAAAAGAAATTAAAAACAGCTGTAAAAATACCATAAAACAAAAATAGCAGCTGCAAGAGAGATTAACATTTCTAAATTTCATTTGAACCTGATATGTTATTTTTCCAACAGCAAACATGTATGTATTTACTAGTACATATATTATTTATGCATTTATATACCGCATAAACTGAATCAAAAGCAGAGGAAGACATTTTTTAGAAACTGTTAATCTACCATGGTAAATTCACTTAAACGACCAGTAACTCTTAAATACAAGTTAACCCCTGTCTTGCAAGGTGAAGCCATCTGCTTTTTGGAGAGGCTTTTAAATAGGCCTTTAGACCTAAATCAGTTGAGCTGTCATATGCACCTCTGTTCTTGTGACTGCAAACTGTCACTTTACAGCTGTGATCACAGGAAAGAGACTTCTGCCTAGTGATATCCAAACACTGCTTTTACATTAGGTTACATAGGTTTAGTTCTGGTCCCCACAAAGGATACACACACTAAATAATGTCATCAGTGTAGAGAAGAAAGGCTGGTGACTTATTCTTGGGGCTAGATGCAGTAATTCTAATAAAATTATGCCAGAGAAAGTAATACAATTTGCTTTATATTTGGAATTTTTGTTCAGTGCTTCATTTATTATTTTTTTGATTGTGCTACTGGTAAAAAAAAAAAAAAAACATTTTGTTTTGATGGGTTGTGACTGTCAGTAATGTTTAACCCCTAAATGAAAAGGTTGAAACAAACTTTAATGCTTGGACACAGTTTTGCAACTTTGGCATGTTTTATTAAAACTGTACATATCTTTGCATATCTTTGGTGTAGTTGGTCCAGATGAAGTATACTATGTTTTGTTCAGAAATAGAGCTTTTATTTGATGGTAAATGGATAATGTTAATGGATATCTTCCATTTTTATATTTTTGATAAAAAAAACTGCCAAAAAACATAAAAAAAAAAAAAAATTAGCTTTATATTTTTATGCCATTGCCATGACCCACCACCAAAAAAGCCCAAACAAATTTCTCTTGCTCTTGATGATTGTAAGGATACCACATATGTGTGTACCCATAGTAGTGCCAAAAAACAATAGTGCGTGTTTAGCTATTTTTGTATCCTTCCTAAACACACTGACTCTGACATTTGCACTGTCACTAAATCAAGAAAGAGTTGGAGGTGTTGACACGTCCTCCAAGTTCTCCATATCTCAATCCATTGAGCATCTGTGGGATGTGCTAGAAAAACAAGTCTGATATATGGTGACCACACCTTGCAACTTACAGGACCTAAAGGATCTGCTACTGGCAGCTTGTTGCCCACAGCATTCCTTCAGGTCTAGTTGGGTCCATGTCTCGATTGGTCAGGATAGTTTGATGGCAGAAGGGGCCGTTTTGGGGGAAAAAGGGGGACCTACTCAATATTACGTGGGACGCCATAATGCTGTGACTGATCAGTGTATGTCCTCCTGTAAATCCACCTTTGTACATGACCCTCTTGCTGGTTAGTTTATAGAGTGGGATTTCTATAAACTAGTGACTGATCGCAGTTGTCAGCTGGTGTGTGGCGAATTAGCAGAAAGACAAATATGAAGTAACTGTTCAATTGTGTGGAGCAAAGTGTTTTCAAACTTGTGCCTAGGGTTGTTTCTTAAAGTTAATTCAACAGTCTGCTTTTTATATAAAGCAGCCTTAGCTGAGGATAAAAGGCTGTGCCCAGCCAGTATGCTTTAGAGGAGGACCCTTGCTCTCTCTGTAGAAGCAATGGTGTCTTAGCAGAGGTCCAATGCACCCCTGCTGAGTGAAACCTATAGCTGTGGAATCAGCAAAGCTTATGCTCCCTGCTAATTGGAAAGATCTAACTCTGATTCAGTATGGGGTGTGTTTGATCGCTGCATAGTGACCACTGCTGCCACATGGAGAGAAAAAGGTCCTACATTATAACATGCTGACAGGTGGCTGCTTATAAAGAAAATAAATTGTGAGACATTGCTCCCCTTTTGTTTTGCATCTGAAATGTGTTTAGTTAATTTAAACTAAAAAGTTCAGTTGGTTTATTTCATCAGATATTTTAGGCAAAAAGGCACAAACCTTTGACTGCCTGATATGTTCTTCTATGAAATAATTCCAGCCCTCCAGTATAGCGATGTAGTAGAGGTATTTAGTCCAACTACAGAAATGAGTTGTGGGAAAAATCCTTACACAAAAAGACTTGGTTTCGGATAAATTCAGTTTAAAGGAACAGCTGAATCATTTACAGATCAATTGTACCTTTGCCCTGCTATGCTAGCAGCAATCAGCCTATGGATCACATACAATCAATCATGGATTTCATCATCTATATACACATATATATATATGTATATAAATTGCTCACAGTAATACAAATGTTTTTAATTAATCATAAATAAAATATTTTTTTTTAGGATGCATGTGACCAAAAATTATCTGTGTTTATTTCTCACTTATATATCTGTAAATGTTATTAATTGCCCCTTTACACTAAAAGAATAACATTGTAATTAAAATTTACTGTCACTTTAATACTGTCACTTTATATTTTAGCCTTCCCTGGCTTGATAAGAAAATAGTTAAAATAATTACTTTTAATGAAAGCCTTTATAGATTTAATAAGTGCAGTAATACGGGCATGTAACAATTACAGCACCTCTTTTATTTGAAGCCGTCAGGAGTTTTCTATTCTAAGCAGTGTACGCTGTTTTAAAGCCTTCCTCTATTTTTTTTTCTCTCTTTTCCTTTCGATCTAGCAGTAGGGCACAAGTGAAACAGCCTCTAATCCATTTCATAAGTCTATTAAAGCTGGTACAATACATAAAACAGAGCTGGAGGTGGTGACAATATAAAACAGTTTGTTTTGTCATGTTGGCCAAAACATATGGCAGCCAGTTTCTGCAGAGCCGATCCAGATGGCGACCACTAATCGATTCTTTATGTTGGGTAAGCGGCTGTTTACTCTCTCTCTTTCAAAGCACTGCTGGGTAGTAAATTTACAAATAATGTAATGACCCATGTATGTTGGGCTAATAGGAGTAAACTTTCAAACAAAAAACAGTTAATGTGGCAGCTGCACAAAAGAAAAGGAAATATAGGAACTGACAAGAAGATTTGATCGTCTTTGGGAAGGGGAAAAAAGAACTTAATTATTGTGTTAGCTGCTCACACCAGAGCACATTTCTCAGTAAAGGAGATTCCAGGGCTTCCATGAACTCCATGGTCTCATGACTTGAGTTATTTTCTGTGCAGATATTATTGACTAAAGGTACCTTAGCAACAAAGTATTTAGTGGTTTGTTTTATTTTGATGAAAAAAAAAAAACAGCAAGTGGTTATTTTCTACTTAAGGAGCCACAGTAACTGGAAAAACTATAAGCCAGACTGCTGGTCATCAAGTGATCTCTGATGCAAACAAACACGTTGAGCTAAACCCATCTAGAAAATCTGGTACTCCTCAGTTGAGAGGGTTATAGCTGTGGTAGTTGAAGTTCTACTTTACTAGCATTGGTCTGTCACAATTGCTTGCACAATATCAAAAGAAGAGCAACAGCAATATGATAGTGCCTTGGAATTAGTTTGGATAGAGTACAGGAGGACCCACGTTTTTTATTGCTGTATCTTTCCTTGCTGGGGAGATTCACCTATTCTATTTGTCCTGGTGACTATTGTCAAGGAGACAAAAAGTGATGGGAAATTGAAAATGATAGAGCAGTTACTAGAGCAAGCATTGTAGTAAAGTTTAGAGTGTTTGCGGGGGGGCGCTAGTTCTGGTCACATGCCACATGTGCAGGTGGAGGGTCTCTCTCATAAAATTGTGTAGTAGGAATCTAAATACCCCTCCAGTAAGCACATTTCGCATTGTTCATATAAACAATATACAAAACGTTATTTGGCCCAGTAAAAACATCTTCAATAAAAAAATATGTTTCCTATATGCATTTGTACATTGATACCCTCAATTAACATCTACCACATAGGCAGAAACCATTGTGGTTTAGATGAGATAAGAAAACGTTTGGGTTGACGCGTTTCATGGAATTACCGCTTCCTCAAGAACTTCTATCTCTTACAATAGCACAAAGTAACCAATTCTGACTTATATATAGTCATTTACTGCTAATGTTTTGCTTTAGTTACCTTAAACTGGAGTTGCCATGAATTTGTGCTGTGGGCAAAAATTAGCTATGTTTAGAGAAAAATGAATAAGTACCTGAACACATTTTTTTTTATTTTTTATATTAACTCATAGTTTTGCATCACGTTTTGGAGCAGACACCTTGAAATGTATGGCTTTAAGTAAGGCAGACCTTTTTGTGTAGTGAGTGATAAGTTTACATGACAATCAAAGAGGAACTTACGATACAAACTTAAACCAGACCAGGTCTCTCATCATTTGCATAGAGTCTAAGTGAATAATGGAGCTGATGAGCCTGGGGTTCAATAAGATTAACCACTTGGCATTTTTTATAGTATTCTTGTACAGACCCTATAGATAATTTGTATTGTATAACTGCTTTAAGTCTGCCCTTTAGCAGTTTTACTGCTACAGGGTGGCAGCTCTATAACATTGTGCCCCAATACAGCACTGCAAACATTACTAGTGCTGATTTTTTTTTTTTATTAGTTAGAAAAAAGACCATGCAGACCATGTTTAGGCATCAGGAGTAGGATGCCTTTCAAGATTACCACATTACCAACAGAAGAGAGTAGTGTAGGCTGGTTCGTTGAAGTAATGTCAGAAAGAGAAATCTACCTGGTACGCTGTGCTCCCTTTGCAATTCAACATTTTAAAGACCGGTTCACTATAACATGAAAACTACCAGGGCTTCCGGCTATTGCGCTGCATGGTCAGGAGATGAGACATCGAAGCTCCTACTGAGCTAGCCAGAAATCTGTTTAAAAAACTGACAATTGCATGGTGGGAGCCAGTGCAATGGAGGATCTCGCAGAGGGGAACTCCTCCCTTCCATCCCAGAAACATGTCCCCCCAGCTGCATCTTCTCCCTCTACAGATCCTACTAAGTAGGATCCTGGTGGATCCACATATGCAAGCAGTATATTGGAGAAAAAATGGAAGAAACAGTGTAGCGCTAAAAATAAAAAAACTCTCATATAAATCACATAAAACAGTCCATAATGAAGTTCATAGATCAGGTAAAGTCCAAACAGGTAAAGTCCAAACAGACAGCCCTCAGATGTGCAATGAAATCCTGATATAATAGATCAAATTGAGCCAAGTGCAGATAGAAGGAAATACTTCACACAGCCCTCCACCTTCCAAAGTGGCCTCTCACCTTAGATCAATATATACAGGCAATAAAGTAATCACATTCCTCGGACAGAAGGCAAACGTCTGGGACCAGGACTCATGAGCTAAAAACACTTCCAGGGTTAAATCTCCTCTGTATTGATGGAAAGCATAGGAGACAAAATAGCCCAATAGTGTAAACCTGATAGACTTTTTATTAAATCATAAAGTAAAACAGATTGGCCTCTTACGATGCAAGAAACAGCGGTGTAGAAATGAATAGCACCAGCGGGAGCAACGAGACCGGCTCGGTCCTCGCCGGGATCCTCAGTAACAGCGGGTGACGTCAGACGCTTCCTGCTCCCCCCGCACACGTATCGCCTCCGTGGGTGGAGGCTTCCTCAGCGGTAATGGGGATTGGCTGAACGTCACCACACTACATAGCCACAAGTTTCCAATGATTGGCTAATCAGTGAACAGGTTCCCATAGCAACTCAGATGCCGGAACCTGGAAGTTTTAGGGCTACGGCTGCAGCTAGACTGGGAGAAAGGCTACTACAATGATTATTAAAGAGGCAAACCTCTGATAAAATCATAATGGTGTATAAACACCTATTTAAAAGCGGAATGAATCCTGCTGCAATTAAAATAAATAAAATGAATGTACATATATAAATAGGAGAAGCGTGAAGACGCTATACACCCGCTGATACTTTGGATCACAAAGTAAAACTACATTGCATAAAACTTACATATAAATAGGTATAAAAAAATACAATAGTGAATGGCTGACAATTATCATAAAATTGAATACATAACAAAATAGAGGACATTCATAAATACATTATAAACATTAAAACAATCAACGATCTGATATGAAGCAATTTAGATCAAAATCGGTGTTTAACCCACGGGGGATGGCAACCTTAGTTTCAAAGATCCAAAAAGATTCTCTTTTACTCAGTTGACGAATAAAATTGCCTCCCCTCCAATGTTTTTTTACCTTTTCAATGCCCCAGAACTTAAGATCTCTAGCGTCTTTATTATGATAATTTTTAAAATGTTGATAAAGGTAAAGGGGTGATTTGCCTTTCTTGATACACCTAACATGCTCTGCTATGCGAATCTGCAATGCTCCTGCCTACATATTGTAACCCGCAGTTACACTCCATCATATACACAACGCCAGTGGTAGAGCATGTGATGAGGTCGCTAATTGTGTATTTCCTCTTTGTGGCCTGAGCCGTAAATTCTTTGCGCCGCTTTAAATTATTCTTAGCAGTGTGGCAAACTATACATTTTCCACATGTGTAAAACCCTGAGAGGAAGGAGAACATTTTATTTTGATTTTTTACTGGTGGGTCTACAACCCCAGGAGCCAATAAATTCCTAAGAGTAGGAGCCTTTTTATAGACAAATCGAGGTCTCTCAGGCAAATTCTTGCCCAGGATCTTATCCTGCAGCAAAATTGGCCAATGCTTATTGATGATCCTCTCTATCTTTTTGTGTTGGATGTTGTAATCCAATATGATTCTAACTTCCCCATTGGGGGCTTCACGTTTTGAACCACTGGGCAACAACATTTTTCTATCAACCATTTGGACAGTTAATATATCTTTCTCTAGTTTACACTTGTTGTAGCCCTTTTGTGCAAAACGTTCAGAAAGTATACTAGCCTGTGTAACACAGTCGGCCTCAAAAGAGCAATTGCGCCTCAGTCTTACAAATTGCCCCTTTGGGATGTTACAAAGCCAAGAGGCGTGATGACAGCTGTCCAGAGGGATGTAAGAGTTCCTATCTGTCGGCTTGGAAAAATTACTAGTGGTAAACTCATTAATGCCTTTTGATATAACGAGGTCGAGGAACACCACACTTTCAGGACTAGTAGTCCACGAGAGGACGATGTTCTTATTATTACCATTAAGCTTATTCATAAATGACATTAGACCATCTGGTTCGCCATTCCACACCAGGAACAGGTCATCTATGTATCTCCTGTAACACACTAGCTCAGGGGGGCGGTCACGAAACACGGTCTCCTCCTCCCAGTGGGCCATAAATAGATTGGCCACACTGGGAGCAAAACGCGCGCCCATGGCCACACCCCTGTTCTGTAAGTAGAAAGTGTTATCATACCAAAAATAGTTTCTTGATAGGCAAAAATACAAGCTGCTCAAAAGAAAACTTCTCAATTTCCTTGGTAAATGAGAGGATAAGAAGGCCCATTTGACTGCCGCCTCTGCCTCATTATGATATATAATAGTATACAGCGAACCTACGTCCGCTGTAACTAAAATAGAATATAATTAGTATATTGGAGAAGCAGCTCTTCTCACCCCCACAATCTCATCAGCACTGGAGACATCAGTTACACAGGGGATTGCCCAGCTCATGAATAAACTTAGTGTACATCTCCAGTATATTCAGGAAATGGAACATTGGCTATCCTTCCTGGAGAATGAGTTACATCAAGCCTCAACTGCTGTACACTCCCATGATGATGCTCTGCGGGCCATTGAGGTTAAACAGGAGGATCTGGAGAAGTAATCCAGGCATAACAAGTTCTGCATCATAGGACTGCCAGAATCCTTCAAAGCTAATGCTCTGGCCACACTTTGTTCCTCCACCATTTCCACAGCACTTGGGATTGACACATTGCACAGTGGAACACTGCCACGGGATTGGTCCTTTTGCACAAAGTAGAGATCTCCCTGGCCGGATATTGTACGCTACTTAAATTATGCAGACCAACAACTAATCTTGCAGCACTTCAAATTGAAGGCCAGAATCTTCTATTATTTGCTGAATATTTGGCAGAGGTATCCCGCAAACACAAGACTTTTTCCCAGGTTTGCTCTGTTCTATTCCAACACCACATCAAATGTACCCTTGCATATCCTGCCACCCTACACCTCACAATGGCAGAAGGTAAGTCGAGGCAAAGTTTATTATTCCATTCACCTTCAAAGGCAGCGCAATATCTGAATTCTTTAAGTTTAAAGCCTGTAGAGGACATCTCTCTAAATGGAAAGGCGACTCTTTCTCTCAGGGCTAAATCCAGCATTACTAAAGAAGCCTCCAAGAAAGTCAAGTATGACTCCTTTGGCAGCAGGAAGGTTTTCTGAGTTTGGCGGGGGGCTCATCCCCTGCCATCTTTGTTCTTGCCACCAACCTCCTGCCAGATTTTGCAGTGCCTAAGCCACCTTACAGAAACACCTTACAAGTGCATATGGGTGAACTATATATCTTTTACCTCTCTTTGATATGTCAGTGCAAAGAACTGTTTGTTATTTGTCCATTGCTTTATCAGTTGCCTATTTTATTTATGTTCCCTTATCCGCTGGGGGGGGGGCTGCTCTACTTGAGCATGAGGTCCTTACAGGGCTTCCGATATTGGACGCATCTGTCAGTGGATATGAGCTCTAGGGTTCTTTATCCTAGTGACCCACTATGTGGAAAAAAGTAAAGCTCGCTATTTTAATGGCTCTGTGGTTAGGTTGTTTATGGCCTTCTACTTGTTTTTTCACTTTTTAATTTCCCTTGTTGGTTTATTCCTTTTCCCTCCCATCCTCCTTTCCATCGCACGTCACATTCTCTATCCCTCTATTCAGGGGCTTGATCCTTTCACCCAACATATTATTCCTGTTAAAAAATGTGAATATATACATATATTCATATATATAAAATTCATGAAGATGTTCTGCCACTTCTTTTGACTTTTATCAATTAAAAATGCTCTGGGTGGTTGAGGTCGTGGTATCCTTGGCACTAGGTCATAAGGCAAGTGTCCTCATTTTGCCCCACAAGAACTTGCCATGTACTGTCAAATCAGTTGTCAGCAATGAGCTCGGCCAAAAAGTCTCTGTGTGCCTACAGTTCCCTTCCCACTCAATCCACATAACCAATATATATGCCTCTAATTCTGAAACAGCCTTTTTTAAAGATACCCCCGCATGGATTATGCAGCACCCACTACCCCTATTCTTAGTGGGTGGTGATTTTATTATAATATTGCACCCTGAGGAAGGCTACAAATCACACACACGCTACAGGGTTTGGAAAGGAGCTGCACCTCCCCAGGCGGATTCTCCACTCTCTCATATGCTGTTAGCAATGATTATGGTAGATCCGTGACATCTTACCCATCCTCTATTCTCCTTCCAATTACTTCTTAGCCAGACTTGACTACCTATTCTATTCTCCTCACCTTCTCCCCACTATCCCCGCAGTTCCAGTATATCCAACATGGCCATTTAAGACCGCTTCCCTGTCTCCCTCACCCTGGATGCTCTTCTATCGAACACTACTCCTAAATTATGGAAGTTTACAGCCTATTTAGCACACAATGAGGATTTCTTACATAATCTATGTACTTACTGGTCACAATATCTTAAAATCTTATTTTGGGAAGCAGGCAAGACCTTTTTTTTTTTTTAAGCAAAACTATTGCTTGTACATCATTTTTCAAGAAGGCTACTTTACGATAGTATAGACAGGCCAGTAGAGCTCTCTGTAGAGCCCAAGATTTTTTTGCCCATTCTGATTCTTTAGAGCACAACAAAGCCTGACATGAGGCAAAACACTGTTTTGATCACTGAGCTGAATAGCACAAACTGATCAAATGGTCATTATTTGATGTGCAGCTTCACAAATTTGGCAACAAGCCTGGTAAACTGCTGACTAGGCTCACCAAAGACCCTTATAAACTGACTGATATTATGGCTCTTAAAGACAGATCAGGCCAACTCACTCATTCTTTACAGTAAATCCCCAAAATTTTAGAGGCCTATTATACCTCACCATATTCTGAGGATCCAATGGATCATGTCACTGTTCAATTCTTTTTGGAAGGATTAACACTTTCTAATCCCAGCCGGTCAGCGACCTCCAACATTCATGAGGTTTAGAATATGCAAAGTCTCACCCATTGGAGGATTTTACAACCATAATGCTAGATGCAGAAAAGGCCTTTGATAATGTCAACCTCAATTGGCTCTTTCTGGCCCTGTTAAAATTTAGCTTTACGGGGCACATAGTAGATTTCTTATACAATATGTAATTGAAACCATCGGCACAGATTATCGCTTTCGGAGGCATTTCAGGTAATATCTCCCTACACAATGGCATCAGACTGGAGTGCCCCCTATCCCCCTTCATTTAAATTTGGCCTTAGAACCTTTTTCAAGATACCTGTTAACATTGGCCCCTCTTCATGGCATCCATACGAGAGAGCTGCGTACGGTGTTGTTTTCCGACAATATGCTAATCTTCAAAGTCATTGTAAAGTCTCGTTTTTTATAACAAACATGTTATACTTACCTCCTCTGTGCAGTTGGTTTTGCACAGAGTAGCCCGGATCCTCCTCTTCTCGGGTGCTTTGTTGCTGCTCCTAGGCCCTCGGGCTATGGGGGCACCCGAGCCGAGCTGCAGCTCCCTGTGTTCATGCAGACATGGAGCTGCCACTCATCCCCACCTCTATCTCTCATGATTGGCTAATGTACTTTGATTGAAAGCCGTGAGAGCCAATGTGTCTCAGACAATAAGGGGGGAGTCCCAAACGGTAAAGGCAAACGTGGACATCTCTGGACAGAGATGGACCTCAGGTAAGTATAGTTTCTACACCCAGAAGGCTTTTTATCTTAACCTTCTAACTTTACAACTACTTTAATTTGGAACCCTTCTCTGATGTAGAGGCTATGCGAACTATCCTGAATATGTTTTGCATTTGTTCCGGTTTACCTGTAAATTACAAGTGCGACGTTCTACACCCCACACACTGGACCGCGCCAAGTTGGACGCATCATCCCCCTTCCTTCTGGCCCACCATTACATTGTGTATTTAGGTATCAAAATAGGGAAGGACCCATCCTCGCTTTATCTTCTTACGTTTTCCCTGCTGTTTACAAATATTAAGACAGAACTGGAGGCCTGAATGACTCTCCCCCTATCACTTTTCAGAAGATGCCATTTTGTTAAAATGTTGAGTTTCCCCTCGCCTGCTATACCCTTTACAAACTATCCCCCTCCTCTTAAAGCACCAAGATGTACGCAGGCTTACTATAGCTATCACCTCTTTCTTGTGGTGTAAGGAAAGGCCATGCATTGCATTGTCTAAGCTGCATTGTCTAAGCTGAGTCTTCCAAAGAGCGAGAGAGGTGCTACTTTACCTGAAACTGTATTAGGCTGTTTGATCTGGCTTGTCTGCTCAGGTATGGCTTGGATTAGCTTTCCCATTCCTCGGCCTATGCTACCTATGTTTTGACATCTAACCTAGTTTCTCCCTTCCACCTGTGAGGTTAGTAAATTGCAATCCCTCCCAAAAGCCTTGCAACAAAATATTTTGATTCAAGACCCAATTATTGCCTGGAGAGAAATCAGGAACAATCTCAATCTATCCCACCACATTTCCAGATTTCCCGATATCTTGAACTTCATGGCAAACCAATGTTTCCACAAGGCATGGAATATAGAGCATACAGCATTTGGCACATGCAAGGCCTGGTAAAGGAGACCTCGCTCTTCCATCTGGAGACTATAAAACTGAAATCTTTTTCCAAGATGATCACTGAGTTTCAACTCTCTTAAACATATCTTATCATGCTACACAAAGTCATGGTGTTCTGATGCTTTGAAAAGATTCCATCTCTCTCTGATTGATCGTTTATGCAATAAACACACTTACACCACTACAGGTGTATAAATCAGTGCAATCGGTTGTCCATACAACCAGGGGCGAAACACTTTTTATGAAATAGCGCAAGGACCTTCCCAAGGATGACCTGGGAGACATGATTCTGGAGAGCTATTTGAAAGCTCGCTGGTGTGTCACAAACAAACTGTGTAGAGAGACGAGTATTATTTGATACACAGGGTATTTATCTTATTTCTTTCTTCAGACATCATTTCCCACCCAGCAACGTGCCCGCAATTGGGGATCTTAAAGTCCTTACTGTTACATCCCTTTTGGCTGTCCTCCCCAGTTTTAATCTTTTGGGACCAAGTTATCACCTTCATTTACAGCATCACTGGGCGGCTCATTCCCAAGATGCCTCTTTTGTTACTGTTTAGGTAAAATGCACCTGGGCACACACATTTAGCAGCCTGCAAGAATCCTGGGATCAATGACGCCGATATCACAGGAGTTCCAAAAACTTGTGGAAAAAAATGATATGTTCAAAATATTCAAATATTAGAATATACGTTTGGGTGTTTGCTTTCTAAAATAGGGTAATTTTGTGGGAATTTCCATTGTCCCGGTGCTCCAGGGCCTTCAAAAATGGGTTAGGTTGTCATGAACCTAGATGTAAAATTTATGCTCCTAGAACGCTTGACAGTGGTCCCTGCATGTTGGGCTTATGTATGTGCCAGGCAGTGTAAAAGTCTCACACATGTGATATCACCATACTCAGGAGGAGTAGCAGAATATGTTTTGGGGTGTAGTTGCAAGTATGCTTATGCCACGTAAAAGAAATAACTTGTTAAAATGACAATTTTGTGCAAAAAAATCTTTATTTTGCAAAGAATTGTGGAAAAAAACTCACCATTCCTCTTACTACTGTCTACTTTGCAAAAAGGGGTCACTTGGGGGGTATTTCTATTGTCCTGGCTTGTTAGTGTCTCAAGAAATGAGATAGGCCGTCAGTATATCAGGGTTGATCAATTTTTAATGATTGGAGCCATAGCTTGTAGACTATATAACCTTCACAAAGACCAAATAATATATACCGATTTGGGTTATTTTACCAAAGAAATGTAGCAGTATACATTTTGGCCAAAATGTATGAATAAAAATGGCTAATTTGCTAGATTTTCTAACAGAAATGAAGAACAATGCATTTTTTTTTACCAAATTTCGGGTCCCCTTAAATTTACAGCGCAATAAATATAAAAAACCCAGTGATGATTAAATACCACCAAAAGAAAGCTCCATTTGTGTGCAAAAAAAAGGACATGAATTTCATATGGGTACAGTGTTGTTTGACTAATTGCACTTTTCCACTGCAAGTCCCGGCTTGGCACTGCTTGGCTTAGCTCGGCTCAGTTTGCTTTTCCACTGCGTGGTATTAGTCGGCACCTTTCAGCACTGTATAGGCTCTACTCGGCTCGGCTTTCTTTTCCACTAAGTAGTAAGTGGGTGGGATTACAAGGATTCTCTGACCAATCAGTGGCTAGTAGTGACAAACAATCAATGCTGCATGCAAAGGATTGTGGGATATGGTATCGGTACGGCCCGCTTGGAACCCCAACTGAGGTGGTGCTGTTTAAGCGAGCCATACCGAGCCGTACCATGTAGTGGAAAAGCGCCGCTGTACCAAACCGTACCGAACTGTTCTAACACGTACCATGCGGTACCATGCAGGGGAAAAGCGTCAAAATGATCAGTTTCATGCAGTGGAAAAGCGCCTTAAGTAATTGTCATACAAAGTGTAAGAGCACTGAAAGCTGAAAATTGGCCTGGTTAGGAAGGGGGTATAAGTGCCCAGTGGGCAAGTAGTTAAAGAAAATAGAAAAACAACAGACTTACTGAAAGGATTATCAGGTGAAAAAACCTAGACAAAGAAAACGAATGCAGCATCGTTGAATAATTAAGAGATTGTTAAAAGGTTCCTGGAATTTATAGTAGGCCTTTCAGGGCCTGTTTTCTTGCTCGCTTTATTCTGCAATGCTCTGGAAACAACAAAAACCATGGTCACTCTAGTATAAAAAAATGTATCAAACATGCATGGTTGCACTTTGTCCTCCCTCTTTGTCCACCAATTGGCTATCAAATGTGGTGTGAAACCTTTTTGATCATCCGGTAGTGAAAAGAAGAGGCAGGCCAAAGTGTATGGCTTTGCAGGGTCCAGTTAGTATTTTTATTAATAGAGGCCCCCCAGGTTTTAAGGTCTCCAGGGAGCTCCGAAAATACATTGAGGATATAAGCATATACCCAAAGATTCCCCTGTGCAGTCCAGGAAGCATACCCTTACCTATTCAGGCCATGAACCTAACAAACCTAAGAAAACTTCCAAACGTGCTGTAGCATGTATATCACTACCATAAAAGTGCTGTAGCATGTACACTCACTGGCCACTTTATCAGATAAGCTACTACCGGGTTGGACCCCTCTTTGCCTTCAGAACTGCCTTAATTCTTTGTGGCATAGATTCTACAAGGTATTGGAAACATTTCTAAGAGATTTTGGTCCATAATGACATGATAGCATCACGCAGTTGCTGCAGATTTGTCGGCTGCACATCGATGATGCGAATTTCCTGTTCCACCACATCTCAAAGGTGCTCTATTGGATTGAGATCTGGTTACTGTGGAGGCCATTGGAGTACAGTGACCTCATTGTCATGTTCAAGAAACCAGTTTGAGATTATTTGAGCTGTGTGACATGGTACACTGTAGTCATAAAGGGAAGGACATGGTCAGCAACAATACTCAGGTAGGCCGTAGCATTTAAATGATGCTCAATTTATACAAAGGGGTCCAAAGTATACCAAGAAAATATCCCCCACACCATTATACCACCACCACCAGCCTGAACCATTGATACAAGGCAAGATGGATCCATGCCTTCATGTTGTTTACACCAAATTCCAATCCTACATCTGAATGTCGCAGTTGAAATTGAGATTTATCAGACCAGGCAACTTTTTTCCAATCTTCTGTTGACCAATTTTAGTGAGCCTGTGCGAATTGTAGCCTCAGTTTCCTGTTCTTAGCTGACTGGAGTGGCATCCAGTGTGGTCTACTGCTGCTGTAGCCCATCTGCTTCAAGGTTTGATGTGTTGTGCATTCAGAGATGGTATTCGGCAGACCTTGATTGTAAAGAGTGGTTATTTGAGTTACTGTTGCCTTTCTATCATCTTGAACCAGTCTGCCCATTCTCCTCTTACCTCTGACATCAACAGGGCATTTTTGTCCACACAACTGGATGTTTTCTCCTTTTCAGACCATTCTCTGTAAACCCTGGAGATGGTTGTGCATGAAAATCCCAGTAGATCAGTAGTTTTTGAAATACTCAGACCACCCTGTCTGGCACCAAGAACCATGCCATGTTCAAAGTCACTTAAATCCCCTTTCTTCCTCATTTTGATGCTCGGTTTGAACTTCAGCAAGTCATCTTTACCACATCTAGATGCCTAAATGCATTGAGCTGCTGCCATGGGATTGGCTGATTAGCAATTTATGTTACCAAGCAATTGAACAGGTGTACCTAATAAAGTGGTCCGTGAGTGTATATCTATAGCACTAATTATTTAAATTTAGCAATCACACGCTGTTCAACAAATGGACACAAGTTTTTCTTAATTTTAAGACAGTCTTTGTTAAGCACAAAAAAAACCTTTAAAATTCCTGCAAGCATAAACCTTTCTGAGTAAAAAGAGAGAAAAAGAACACTAAATGTATTGCTTCTATGAGCCCACTTGTGTCTTAATCAGCATATGAATCCCTGGTCATTTAGTAATCTTCCCCGGTAAAGTGCCCAGGTGGTGGGACAACTATATACTCTACAAGGTTATATCACTGTTGACATTAAGCCACGTGTAATCATTCAGATTACAGCTGTCTTTTGTTTTTCATTTACTGAAGGTTAAAGAAAAAAAAAATGTAAGCTCCTTTTTAACAGCCTTCTTTCATGAGGCTACTTTTCTTTTTATATCCGATGTTAGATGTATTGTAATAAAAAAAACAATAATCACTATAATCATGATATCTAGTTATCATAGTATGCCTGTAAGATTTTTTTTTTTGCACTTTATTGCAAGATCCCCTGAAATAATTATTCTGTAATACTGCCATACGGTGGAGCCGCTATGCAGAGTACTAATAATGATGGGTTGGGTAAAAAAAACCTGACAAGTCCCAATTCAACCTGTCTACATCAAACACATCCCGAAAAGTGGCAGGCTAAATTAAACCGTTGATCCTACATACAGTATGCCTGTCTGTCTTCTCCCAAGATTTATGTACAATCCTAAATAAATAGCTCCCTTAACTACAGGAAAAACCCGGTTTGTTGCCTTAATATTATTTTTTTTTTCTTCGCTGATATTAATCTCATGAATTTCTGGTTTGCCGTTTTCCTTTTGTAGTCATAACTGTGCCTTTTGTTACCCAGGATCAGATTCTGAATTAAAATAAGATGCGTGCATCACAGAGAATCAAATGAAAGGGGCCAGTCTCTGGGGAACTGTGTAATCCCTTTTTTTTTAGAGCCGAGCTCTCCACCAGCCTTTAACATATTCACAGCTTATAACAACATACGAAATGGTGTATGTTGTAACCCAATATCAAGCAGATCTATCCTCCTTAGCATGTTTATTTTATGACTACGTTGCAGTTGAAATATACCAGGAGTATGATAATATGTGCATAGACTAAATAGGTTGTGTTTATCCCTAGCAGTAATTCTGCACAAGTACAAAACAGAAAAGCTGTTTTATTTTTTCCCTTTTTTTTTTTCCTTTTCCCTCCTATAAACCAGCAAGGGCAAATGACAGCCATGCCTGATGGCTGATATCTTTTATGGTACAGCTGTGACATATTTTATGCATCATAACGAATGATCAAAGATGTCTCTAGAGTCATTCTGTCATGGAATTTTACCCTGTCCCCAGTATATTTCTTTAAACCAAGAAGAATATGAAGTGAGGATAGTTAGCTCATTCTGCCTTCTGATAAAACAGAAAGAGCAATATTTGAAGGTTGTGTTTTACTTCTGCTTTCGTTCTCTATATTGCTTTATTTTGTTTTGTTGTTTCCTTGCTAATCCAGAACCTTTGTTCGCTGGTTCTCAATGCATAGTATAGCGTTCCAGTATATAGTTGTTTGCCACGCGTGTATTGTTTTTCATTCATATACAGTTGTAGCTGGGAACTTTGCATACATCTTGGCTTCTTCAAAGGCTCAGCAATATCAAAATTGATATTAGGGTTTTGGGTGGCCTGATGCTGCTGCAGTTATCTCCTCTTTTATATGGTCCCATGGCACCTGCTTGTAGTCTGATTTCTGTAGATGCAGCTAGAGAAGCCTCAATGAACATACAAAAATAGATAAATAGTATAGACGAGGGTGGGCAAAGCATAGACGAGGGTGGGCAAAGCTAACAATTTAAATGCTCAGAACTTTAATGCAAATTTTACAGTTGTAGCACTACTCCCATGAGAGCTGCTGAGTGTGGGTTCCCCTGGGTTACCATTAGCAACTGTAAAACATTTAGGCATATTTCCAAGTGTGTTTACCTCAGACAAGGACCAGTCCAGTTTCTTTGGTTTTTTAGTTTTTTTTTGAGAACTTGGGTAGGAGAAGGGATGAGTGGGATACTCCAACCAAACTGAACTATGCACAATAGGCAGGGGCGATGCAAAAAGTGCTGTCTGATGCCTGTTAACGCTGACTGATGCTGTTTAACGCTGATTGAGCTGGTCACGGCTAGGCCGCTTACTTTACTTTGCTTTTTGAATGTGAAATAGGATGATAAGCTTCCTGAGGTAATCTGTCTCCTGAGGCAAGCTGTATCCTGACATAAACTGTATTGCTGAACATTTCAGGGCCCTTCCTGGTGCAGCCTTTACTCCCTAATCTTCAGGGCTTGAACATTCGCACCCCCTTTACTGTATCAGTCTGAGTTAGCTGGCTCATTGATCCCCTTGACCACTCTGGAGTGGCCCCCTCTCTTAGGCAGACCCCTGGGCAGATCTTGAGTACTCACAATACTGTTTTTCCAGAAGAACTCTGCCCAGCAGCTCCACTCGGTCAGCACACACACTGGATTCTCTGCAGCCCAGCTCAACCCTGGTCCCTAGGCTGACTGCCTGGACCACCTTCCTCACTTCAGCAGGAGGAGAGACAGCCGTCACCTCCTCCTGGGACTTTGCTCCCGCCAAAAGACCCCCTGCCTCAGGTGCTCTCTGCTTTTATTTCCAATCCCATCATGCACCTCTCCAGGTGCCAACCCACTGGGACGGTTACAAAAGCCTGTGTATCATTGGCCAGATTTCCCCACTGTTCAACAGGCCTCCCTATTGGACGCAGTGGGGACACTCCCTCAGACCAAATGAATACACACTGAGCAGACTTAACTAAAGATCAAGCTCCTCTGATAAGCAGAAGAAGTAATTATGGTTTTTCCTGCTGCTTCCTTGTTAAGCTGAAAATGCCAACTATAGCTTCTATTTAGCACCTGACTAGGAGGATGCTACACAATAATAGTTTATTGTGAGTATTTATTGATAAAAGGGTGATTTCCTTTTTAACTACATATTAAACCATCAAAGCAAAGGCTGTAAACGGGTAATACGTTATAACACCTTTGAAAAAATAGAAATATGGAAAGCCAAGCTGATGATTCTGAGGTTTGTGGATTAAATTGTATTAGACAATGAGATGCACAAAAAGATTTTAAAATGTAGGGTCAAATCCAGATTACTCTCACATGCAGGATCAATGAAGCTGCTGAGGGACTACCATATACCCAAAATGCTTTCTTCCTTATGTTAAAAGTTAGCAGTGAGCAGGCTGCTTGGTAAGATAGGCCATCCATCCATCTTATGCTATGTGTGATTTACCTAGTATGCTTTGGTTTCTTTTAGGTTAATTTCAAGATAATCAATATAATATAAGCATATAGGGTATATTTACAAGGCAGTAGATGTTAACAAAAAATAAATAAAGGTTAATTTTTTGACTGGTTGAGGATGACCTTATCAACTATATACCACCTCAGTTAGTGCATTGTGGTCTGATTTGGGCCTGTGTCAAGTTAGGTTCCTTTCACGGGTCTTTGCACCCGGCAGATTCCATTTTGCTCAGCGGGGATCAATCCGCCGATGAGCAGGCGAATGACAGCTCCATCTCCACTTACTTTGCAGAGACGGAGCTGTCAGATCCCCGCACTCCTCTATGGGAGATCGGATGAAAACGGTCCACCTGTCTGTTTTCATCTGATCCTATCCTCCAGATGGATGGGAAAAAAAGGTTTCCATCTGTCTGGATTTCATGGACCACATCGGATTGGATAGCAGCGGGTGTCAGCGGAGATGTCACCGCTGACATCCGCCGCTGCATAATGATGCATGGAGCATCCGATCAGGTCCGCCTGAAAAAACTGACAGGCGAACCTGATCGGAAAGCCCATGTGAAAGGGGCCTAACTTTTCTCACATCAGAGTTGCATCCCTCATGACACAAGTCTATGGAAAACAAAAATCAGCTGAAGCAGCTTACCAATTTAAGGACCAGTCCTATTTCTGACACTTGCTACTTACAAGTTAAAAATCAGTATTTTTGTGCTAGAAAATTACTTGGAACCCCCAAAGATTATATATTTTTTTCAGCAGAGACCCTAGAGAATAAAATGGAGATCCTTGCAATACTTTGTCACACCATATTTGCACAGCGGTCTTACAATTTTTTTGGGAAAAAATACACTTTTTTGAATTAAAAATAAGAAAACAGTAAAGTTTTTTTATAATGTGAAAGATAATGTTACACCGATTAAATTGATACCTAACATGTCATGCTTCAAAATTGCGCACGCTTGTGGAATGGCGACAAACACATACTTTAATCTCTAACGATCGTGGCAATATCTTACATGTGGGGTTTGAACACCATTTACATATGTGGGCGTGACTTGGAGGAACGGGACACTTTCATTTTTTTTTCTTATTTATTTTACCTTTTATTTTTTATTTTTACACTGTCCCTTTAAAAAAATATTTTTGATCACTTTTATTCCTATTACAAGGAATGTAAACATCCCTTGTAATAGAACTAGGCAGGACAGGTCCTCTTTAATGTGAGATCTGAGGTCAAAAAGACCTCACATCTCTCATCTACCCTTAAAAGCAAAACAAAAAAAAATGGCATTTTTTTAGCAAGAAAAAAAATAAGCGCTTTAAGGCCTTTGGGAGGAAGCAACGCATGACATTGCTCCGGTCCTCCAAGGCCATAGAGTCGAGTGGGGGCCATCTTGCCTTTACGCAACTTCCTGCCTGGTACATGATCGGAACGGATCGTTTTCCCCACTACCGACGGCACCAGTAAGTAGGGAAAACGACCAGGAAGCGGCGGGAGGGGGGCACCTCTCCCGCCACCCAATAAAAGTCATCCCACAGCAAATGCACCACTGGGATCACTTTTATGTCAAAGAGGACCGCCCACACTGTAAGAAAATACTGGGGTTATGTCAGCTATCTGCTGCCATAATACAGGTATATAACGTCAAAGTACCAACGTAAAACTGCAGCAGGCGGTCTGGAAGTGGTAAAGAACAAGTTCACCTTTTGGAACATGTAACATGTTCCAGCAGCTGCAGCCTCCCCCCCCCCCCGTATCCCTAGTGACAGTAAGTGGGCACCTTCTCCTGTAGGTTGCTGTCAATGTTTGAAAATAACATGTAGGGCTCCCCCCACCTGGCCATGTCATTTATTCACAATTCTCTGTGAATGGGAAGCCACAAGCCTTTGCAGCTCTTGGCTTGTAGTTTAACCCCTTCACGCCGATGTAATGCAAGAATGCGGTCTTCTTCTTCAAGGGGTTGTACCAGGGTAATGCCTCCGGTACCCTTTTTTAGAGCTGATGGTCGGCTTTAACAACTGATGCGACTAATCAGCTGCTCGGCTTTTATCACAAGCAGCAAGAGGGGAGATCTCTCCCCTCCTGCCACCTTCTGCAATTCCACCCAGGTCTCCCGTCCAGAATCAGCTTTGTTCGGGTTTCTCAGATTTAGTAACCCGGATGCGATGTCACAAAATTACTTCTAGTTTACTGGAGTCTTAAAGGTGCCAGTTTTAAAAAAAATAGAAAGTACTCAAAACTTGCAGATTTTGGCATTTTGAATACTTTCAAGTGCAGATGAGGGGTTTGGGGTCTTATAGACCCCAGATCTCTCCATAAGGAGTATCTGTCACTGCTTATAACTGTCACAAGGGATGTTTATACTCCTTGTGACAGCAATAAAAGTGATAAAAAAAAAAATTAAAAGGACAGTGTAAAAATAAATGAATAAAGTAAAATAACATTTAAAAAAACGAAAGCATCCCATCCCTCCGTGCTCGCGCACAGAAGTGAACGCATACGTAAGTCACACCCACAAATGTAAACAGTGTTCAAACCACACACGAGAGTTATCGCCACGATAGTTAGAGCAAGAACAATACTTCTAGCACTATACCTCCTCTGTGATTTAAATTGGTAACCGTTCAAAATTTTTAAAGCGTTGCCTATGGAGATTTTTAAGTATTGTAGTTTGTTGCCATTCCACGAGTGTGCGCAATTTTAAAGCATGACATGTTAGGTATCTATTTACTCGGCGTAATATCATCTTTCACACTATAGAAAAATATTGGGCTAACTTTACTGTTCCTAATTCATGAAAGTGTATTTTTCCCAAAAAATTGTGCTTGAAAGACTGCTGCGCAAATACTATGTGACATAAAATATTGCAATGACCGCCATTTTATTTTCTAGGGTCTCTGCTGAAAAAAATATATATAATGTTTGGGGGTTCTAAGTAATTTTCTAGCAGAAAATACTGATTTTAACGTGTCACAAAAAGGCTTAGGGGGCGATTTACTAAAGCTGGTGCACATGGAATCTGGTGCAGCTGCTCATAGCAACCAATCAGCTTCCAGGTTTTATTGTCAAAGCATAGTTGAACAAGCTGAAATTTGAAGCTGATTGGTTACTATGCACAGCAGCACCAGATTCTGTGTGCACCAGTTTTAGTAAATATCCCCCTTAGTCTCCAAGGGGTTAAATGAACTACCATGGCACTATTGAGTGCTTTGGCAGTTCATTTTCTCTTCCTGCCAGTGTATATCTGCCTGCCCAAATGAAGTACGAGCAGACAGATACACAAACAAGTCTGCAGGAGTCCTAAATGGCACCAGCGATCTGCTAATCATGGGTGCAATGCTTTACAGGCTCCAAGTTAAAAAAAATAAGAAATGCACATTTTTTTTACCTGCAAAAAGATGTATATTTGTTTATTTTTTAAAAAAGTGAACTTATCCCTAGCGGTATTCCCGAGTGTGGCTCGGGGGTTAAATTTCAGTACCAAAAGTGGTAACCCCAGGCCACACTCTGGGTACCGCTGGGGAGATCGCTGGATCCTGTAAGAGAGGTTACTCACCTTGTCCCCGGGATCCAGCGATGTATCCCGGCAGTGTGCGGCGGCCAGATCTTCCGTCTGATGCTCTGTGCGCCGGCTTCCGTCTCCTGCGATGTGACGCTCGCAGGGGGGTGGAACCGGCGGCAAATTCAAACAGTAAAACACACAAAACACACTGATACATTACAAAGTAAAATAAATTCACATTAGTTTGCCCCCCAGTGCCCTTTCCTGCAGTTTTACTGTACTTTTTATGTATATATATACAGGTCCCTCTCAAAAAATTAGCATATTGTGATAAAGTTCATTATTTTCTGTAATGTACTGATAAACATTAGACTTTCATATATTTTAGATTCATTACACACAACTGAAGTAGTGCAAGCCTTTTATTGTTTTAATATTGATGATTTTGGCATACAGCTCATGAAAACCCCAAATTCCTATCTCAAAAAATTAGCATATCATGAAAAGGTTCTCTAAACGAGCTATTAACCTAATCATCTGAATCAACTAATTAACTCTAAACACCTGCAAAAGATTCCTGAGGCTTTTAAAAACTCCCAGCCTGGTTCATTACTCAAAACTGCAATCATGGGTAAGACTGCCGACCTGACTGCTGTCCAGAAGGCCATCATTGACACCCTCAAGCAAGAGGGTAAGACACAGAAAGAAATTTCTGAACGAATAGGCTGTTCCCAGAGTGCTGTATCAAGGCACCTCAGTGGGAAGTCTGTGGGAAGGAAAAAGTGTGGCAGAAAATGCTGCACAACGAGAAGAGGTGACCGGACCCTGAGGAAGACTGGGGAGAGGGAAATACCAAAATGCCTGAAGTCCAGTGTCAAGTCAGTGATGGTCTGGGGTGCCATGTCAGCTGCTGGTGTTGGTCCACTGTGTTTTATCAGGGGCAGGGTCAATGCAGCTAGCTATCAGGAGATTTTGGAGCACTTCATTCTTCCATCTGCTGAAAAGCTTTATGGAGATGAAGATTTCATTTTTCAGCACAACCTGGCACCTGCTCACAGTGCCAAAACCACTGGTAAATGGTTTACTGACCATGGTATTACTGTGCTCAATTGGCCTGCCAACTCTCCTGACCTGAACCCCATAGAGAATCTGTGGGATGTTGTGAAGAGAAAGTTGAGAGACGCAAGACCCAACACTCTGGATGAGCTCAAGGCCGCTATCGAAGCATCCTGGGCCTCCATAACACCTCAGCAGTGCCACAGGCTGATTGCCTCCATGCCACGCCGCATTGAAGCAGTCATTTCTGCAAAAGGATTCCCGACCAAGTATTGAGTGCATAACTGAACATAATTTTTTGAAGGTTGACTTTTTTGTATTAAAAACACTTTTCTTTTATTGGTCGGATGAAATATGCTAATTTTTTGAGATAAGAATTTTGGGTTTTCATGAGCTGTATGCCAAAATCATCAATATTAAAACAATAAAAGGCTTGCACTACTTCAGTTGTGTGTAATGTATCTAAAATATATGAAAGTCTAATGTTTATCAGTACATTACAGAAAATAATGAACTTTATCCCAATATGCAAATTTTTTGAGAGGGACCCGTATATATATATATATATATATATATATATATATATATATATATAAATATATACGTGTGTATATATATATATATATATATATATATATATAATATATAAATATAAATATATACGTGTGTATATATATATATATATATATATATATATATATATATATATATATATACAGTATATATACATACATACTTTAACTTATTTATAGTTATTTATTATATTATAATTTATGATTTTGAATTTCAAACTTTATCATACTTGAGATGTTATAAAGAAGAATGCACAGTAAAAAAAAAAATCATATGTAAATAGGTGGTTTGGGCTGCTCATTCTTAAGAATTACATGCAAAATATTTGTACCGCTTTCAGCACCTAAAATCGGAAAGAATCATACCGCCAGGGAGGTTAAATGCAGATCAACTGCACCTTCAATGAACAGTCTTAGGCTCAATTTGCACCTATGCATGTTGCTTTTGAGTATTTCTGTAATGTTTTTTGCTGTGCTTTCCACTTCTTTTTTTTTTTGCTGTGATTTTGGTGCAATCTTACTGCAAATTGCATTTTGCGTCTTTTATTTATTTTTATTTTTTTGGGAAAGTTTGTTGTTGGGCAGATTTAAAAATACAAATCATGGCAAACTTGCGGTAAAAACGTAGTCTATTACATGCAAAATGCTGCATTTTGCACAAAAAAAGTCCCTGACCCTTTCCAAAAATGCAGAGGCGCAAAAATGCATAGATGTGAACGTGTTCCATAGGCTCCCATGTTAAAAAAAATGAAATGCATTTCTGCAAAAGGCATTAAAAAGTGCATTCGTGTGAATCCAGCCTTAGGGCTCTTTCACACGGGCGGTCCGATCAGATCCACCTGTCAGTTTTTTAGGCGGATGTGATCGGATGCCCCATTCAGCCCTATGGAGCAGCGGATGTCAGTGGAGAAATGTCCGCTGACACCCGCTGCCATCCGCATCCGATCCTGTCCGTGAAATCCGGACGGATGGAAACCCTATTTTCCATCCGTCCTGGGGATCGGATCGGATGGGATCGGATGAGAGCGGACAGGCGGTCCGCTCTCATCCGATTCCCCATAGAGAGCAGCGGGGGCTGTGACACCTCCCTCTCTGCACTGCAAGCGGAGACGGAGCTGTCATCCGCCGGCTCAGCGGGGATCGCGGATCGATCCCCGCTGAGCAGCACGGATCCGCCTACGGAGGCGGACCGTGTGAAAGAGCCCTTAGGAGCATCTCATACTGATGTCAAAAGCAACCTACATTTGCCCATCAAAGACATTCTTTCTATGATAAAAACCAAGTAACACTGATGGGGACACTAGGTGAAGCATATACAAACATGTTACGCTTACCTGTTCTGCAATGGAATTGTACAGAGCGGCCGCAAACCTCCTCTTCTGGGGTCCCCCGCTGACAATTTTTACTCCTTCTCTTCTGTGTCTGTCACCATGGCAAGCCGCTTGCTATGGGGGCAGATGTGCAGGCTCACACCCAAGCTGGGCTGGGTTCATCCATGAAAACACACAGGGAGGTTTGGCCCTGCCCCTCCATCTCTGCTCATGGGATTTAACTAACAGGAGCAGGGGCCAATGGCTTCCCCTGTTGCCTCCCTGTCCTGTGAATTCAGGGATAAAAAAGTCACTACATGCGGGCACAGTGCTGGATCGAGTGAGGAGTGAGGTAAGTATTTAGGAGGGGGAGGGGGGCAATACTACTACTGGGACATTTTTTTACCTTAATGCAGGGAATGCATTAGGGTAAAAAATATCTTGGCTTTAGGACCACTTTGATATATGCACAGGGCAGTGTGAGTACAGACTACACTGTGAATGAAAGTTGTGATTGTTTTGCTGTGGAAACTGCATTGATACAGGTTTTCAAGAGGACACTTGCAGTTCAACTTTAATAAATGAAGTACATATTTGTATTAGACATTATTACCCCTGTTTCCTTTTCTATATTCTAATGCTGTATAAACATCTTCCAAAAATCTCTTATGTTTATAAGTAAATTAAACATGAGCTTAGGTTTGTTTCAAATGTGATTTATTATTTGCTTCAGTTTTAATCAGTAATTCTGTATTTATTTTAGCAGCACAAAATCTCCCCTGAAGCTGTCAAATGTACCCTTAGGGATACACGTAGCTTTGGTTACAAAACCCTGCTGTAAACAAAGAATGCAGAAATTAGAATAATGAATCAAATAATTGTCATAGTAAACATTTGTATAAAAAAGAAGAATAGCTTTAAAGAAGTGATATCTTGGTGGTTAAGATGCAGAATACACATTACCAGTTTTCTGTGTGCTAAACTCTTTAAGCATCACGGTTTTGGCTTTACTTACTCTGTGATATTTGCAAGCGATAATGCACATAATTTATGCATAATAATTCTAGGTGGGGTTATACTTCCTAACTTTTCACTGGCAAAAATATCACAGGTTCAGGGCTGTAATCACTCCCAGACCTGCACAGTTTCCTTAATGGAGATCATCAATGAAGGATCTCAAAGACGGTTACATCATATAAAGTAACTTGATTTCTAACATTGTGCACTTTTATCTGTGATGGCTGGACAGAAAAATTGTGGATTTTTTTAAAAGAAAACATTGAGGGGTATGACAGATTTAGCAGAATGTGGAAAACATTAACCACTTTAAGACCGGAAAGAATTTGCCCCCTTCCTGACCAGGCCCTATTTTGCGATTCGGCACTGGGTTACTTTAATGGACAATTGCACGGTCGTGCTACGCTGTACCCAAATAAAATTGATCTCCTTTTTTTTCCACAAATAGAGCTCTTTTGGTGGTATTTGATCACCTGTGCGATTTTTTATTTTTTGCGCTATAAACAAAAAAAGAGCGACAATTTAAAAAAAATAACAATATTTTTCACATTCTGCTATATGACATTCTCCAAAAAAATAAATTGAAAATCAACATTTTTTAACATTTTAGGCCAATTTTTGGTAAAAAAAAATTGCAATAAGCGTATTTTGATTGGTTTGCACAAAAGTTATTGCATCTACTAACTATGGGAAAGATTTATGTCATTTTTACTGTTTTTTTTTTCTAGTAATGGCAGTGATCTGCGATTTTTTTTGGGACTGCGACATTGCAGGGACAGATCGGACCCCTAATTGACTTTTTTGACACTTTTGGGGGTACCAATTGACATTGTTGACATTGCTACAGTAATCAGTGCTAAAAATATGCACTGTTATTGTAATAATGCCATTGGCAGGGAAGGGGTTAACTCTGTGGGTGATGAAGGGGTTAAATGTGAGCCTAGGGGAGTGAGTCTAACTGTGGCGGGGCGTGGCTTCTGAAATGACCATAGAGACATGTGATCCTATATAGAAGGAGCACATGGGCTTTATAACCATTTCAGGGAGAAGAACGGTCAGCTGTGTTTACGACAGCTGACTGCTCTTCTCTCTCAGCGGGGAGCAATCACGGGTGTCAGGCGTAAATCAGAGCCACCTGACCAGTGCATCGGCTTCCCCGCTGCCGAGTGGGGGCGGGAGCGCGCCGCAGGTGGTGCGTGCTCGCCCCCTAGCTTCCTGCATGCGACCGACGTAGGTCTACGTCGGTTTGGGCAGAAGAGCCACCCTGCTGCAGTAAAAATGCGGCGGGTGGTCGGGAAGTGGTTAAGGTTTGTTTACCATTTTGCAGTGCAGTTGCACTTTGCAAGGGAATTTGCTCCAGAGCTTAGTAGATGTGGTGGTGAAACTTCACTTTGCAAAAAAATACCCAATCACCTGCAAGAAAAATAAAGAAAAAGAAAAAAATAGCATTCTCGCTTGTACGTGATTGGATGATGTAAGTCAGCAGAGCTTCACTTCATTACCTAAGCTATGGAGCAAATTCTCTTACAGAGTGCACAGTCTGTTTGCTTACATCTATATGGTAACCCTTCAGTGGCAAGAGTATGAGCAAGGTATTCACAAATATTCCGTTTCTTATGGGCTAAGACATGCACCAACCAAAATATCTACCATTATGTTTTTTTAGATGTTTACCTTAAAGTAGAACTATAGCCAAAATGCTTTAGGATAGAGTAGGTAGGGTGTAAAATCCTGTCAAGTTTTTTTTTTTTTTTTGCCATCTGTGTCCCATTGGGGAGATTTCTCTGTCCCATAGCCAAAACAGGAAGTGAGAGGAAATCCTTGCAAATTAAGGGTATCTCATGGGGACCCCCAGGTCCCCAGAACTATTGTCCTCATTGGAAGATTTTTCTCTCTATTACTGTTCCAAGAACAACCCAAAATTTTAGATTTTCTTTTACTTTTAGTAAAAATAGAGAGGGCGAATCTCCTTTATGGGGATGCAGACAGCAATAAAAACTTGTGTTATATTCTCTCCACTCTATGCAAAATAAAAAAAATAAAATTGTAGAAAAAAATTTATTTTTTTTAATTTATTTTTTTTCCAAAAAATTGTGCCAAAAGTTACAACCTCCAAAAACTCACTATGCCTCTTACTAAATACCTTGGACTGTCATTTGGGGTGTATTTATTATGTCCTGCCATTTTCGTCCTCAAGAAATGAGAGGGGCTGTCATTACATCACGATTGATAAATTTTCAGATATACAGTATCTAAAAGTGAGTACACTCCTTGCATTTTTGTAAATATTTTATTATATCTTTTCATGTGACAACACTGAAGAAATGACACTTTGCTACAATGTAAAGTAGTGAGTGTATAGCTTGTGTAAATTTCCTGTCCCCCAAAATAACTCAACAGTGTAAATTTCCCGTCCTCCCCAAAATAACTCAACACACAGCCATTAATGTCTAATCTGCCGGCAACAAAAGTGAGTACACCCCTAAGTTAAAATGTCCAAATTGGGCCCAAAGTGTCAATATTTTGTGTGGCCACCATTATTTTCCAGCACTGCCTTAACCCTCTTGGGCATGGAGTTCACCAGAGCTTCACAGGTTGCCACTGGAGTCCTCTTCCACTCCTCCATGACGACATCACTGAGCTGGTGGATGTTAGAGACCTTGCACTCCTCCACCTTCCATTTGAGGATGGCCAACAGATGCTCAGTAGGGTTTAGGTCTGGAAACATGCTTGGCCAGTCCAACACCTTTACCCTCAGCTTCTTTAGCAAGACAGTGGTCATCTTGGAGGTGTGTTTGGGGTCGTTATCATGTTGGAATACTGTTCTGGGGCCCAGTATCTGAAGGGAGTGGATCATACTCTTCTTCAGTATATCACAGTACATGTTGACATTCATGGTCCCTTCAATGAACTGTAGCTCCCCAGTGCCGGCAGCACTCATGCAGCCCCAGACCATGATACTTCCACCACCATGCTTGACTGTAGCCAAGACATACTTGTCTTTGTACTCTTCACCTGGTTGCTGCCACACACTCTTGACACCATCTGAACCAAATACATTTATCTTGGTCTCATCAGACCACAGGACATAGTTCCAGTAATCCATGTCCTTAGTCTGCTTGTCTTCAGCAAACTGTTTACGGGCTTTCTTGTGCATCATCTTTAGATGAGGCTTCCTTCTGGGACGACAGTCAAGCAGACCAATTTGATGCAGTGTTGCGGCGTATGGTCTGAGCACTGACAGGCTGACCCCCGCCCCCCCCCCACCCTTCAACCTCTGCAGCAATGATGGCAGCACTCATACATCTATTTGCCAAAAACAGCCTCTGGATATGACATTGAGCTTGTGCATTAAACTTCTTTGGGTGACCATGGCGAGCGTGAGACATGTTCTGAGTGGAACCTGTCCTGTTAAATCGCTGTATGGTCTTGGCCACTGTGCTGCACCTGAGACCTTGTAACACTAACGAGTCACAACACGGGGAGGGAAAATGGCTAATTGGGCCCAATTTGGACATTTGCACTTCGGGGTGTATTTGCTTTTGTTGCCAGCGGTTTAGACATTAATGGCTGTGTGTTGAGTTATTTTGAGGGGACAGCAAATTTACACAGTTATACAAGCTGTACACTCACTAATTTACATTGTAGCAAAGTGTAAATTCTTCAGTGTTGTCACATGAAAAGATATAATAAAATATTTACAAAAATGTGAGGGGTGTACTCACTTTTAAGAAATACTGTATATACCATATACAGTATATACACTGAACAAAATTATAAACGCAACACTTTTGTTTTTGCCCCCATTTTTCATGAACTGAACTCAAAGATCTAAGGCTTTTTCTATGTACACAAAAGGCCTATTTCTCTCAAATATTGTTCACAAAGTCTGTGTTAGTGAGCACTTCTCCTTTGCTGAGATAATCCATCCACCTTACAGGTTTGGCATATCAGGATGCTGATTAGACAGCATGATTATTGCACAGGTGTGCCTTAGGCTGGCCACAATAAAAGGCCACTCTAAAATGTGCAGTTTTTTCACTAGCACAATGCCACAGATGTCACAGGTTTTGAGGGAGCGTGCAATTGGACAGCTGCCACAACAATCGGTTTGCATAACCAAAGAATTTCTGCACAAACTGTCAAAAAGGGTCTCAGGGAAGCTCATCTGCATGGTTGTCGTCCGTATCGGGGCCTCGACCTGACTGAAGTTCGTCGTCGTAATTGACTTGAGTGGGCAAATGCTCACATTCAATGGCGCCTGACACTTTGGAGATGTGTTCTCTTCACGGATGAATCCCAGTTTTCACTGTATACAGCAGATGGCAGACAGCGTGTATGGCATTGTGTGGGGGAGCGGTTTGCTGATGTCAACAATGTGGATCGAGTGGCCCATGGTGGCGGTGGGGTTATGGTATGGGCAGGCATATGTTATGGACAACGAACACAGGTGCATTTTATTGATGGCATTTTGAATGCACAGGGATACCGTGACGAGATCCTGAGGCCCATTGTTGTGCCATTCATCCACTACCATCAGCTCATGTTGCAGCATGATAATGCATGGCCCCATGTTGCAAGGATATGTATACAATTCCTGGAAGCTGAAAACATCCTAGTTCTCACATGGCCAGCATACTCACCGGATGTTACTCATTGAGCATGTCTTGGATGCTCTGGATCGGCGTATAGGACAGCGTGTTCCAGGTCTGCCAATATCCAGCAACTTCACACAGCCATTGAAGACAAGTGGACCAACATTCCACAGGTCACAATCAACAACTTGATCAACTCTATGTGAAGGAGATGTGTTGCACTGCTTAAGGCAAATGGTGGTCACACCGGGTACTGACTGTTTTTTTTTTTTTACCCCCCCCCCCCCCCAGACCCGCCAAAATACAGTAAAACTGCAAATATTAGAGTGGCCCTTATCGCCGCCAGCCAAAGGCACACCTGTGCAATAATCATGCTGTCTAATCAGCATCTTGATATGCCACACCTGTGAGGTGGATGGATTATCTCAGCAAAGGAGAAGTGCTCACTAACACAGATTTAGCCAGATTTGTGAAAAATTATTGAGAGAAATAGGCCTTTTGTGTACATAGAAAAAGTCTTAGCTCTTTGAGTTCAGTTTATGAAAAATGGGGGCAAAAACAATAATATTGCGTTTATAATTTTGGTTCAGTGTATTTATCTATATTTTTTCTCCAGACTAAAAATTAAATTTCCATCAAATAAATGTAGCAGAATACAGTTTGGCCTAAATTTATGAAGAAAGATTATTTATATGCAAATTTTTATAAGAGAAACAAAAAAAAAATCAAGTCTTTTTTAATTTATTTAGCAAAAAAATAAAAATCCAGTGGTGATTAAATACCACCAAAAGAAAGCTCTATGCATGTGCAAAGTAAAAATTATAAGAATGTCATATGGGTACAGTGTTGCATTACCGCAGTTGTCTGGGCAGGAAGGGGGTGAATGTGCCCGATATTGAAGTGGTTAATCAAGATATATCAGAATTTTTCTGAAGAGCATTTTTATATCTTTTATTGCAGCTGCCTATTTTTCTGGCAGCTAACAGTGCCTTGGGGTGCTAGTACATTAGGGCAGCAAAAAAATATATTTTTTCACTGATTGCACTTTGTCCATAGACAACAGTGTTCTGCGGGCATATTTACTGAGCTCAGTAAAGTTTCTTAACTAAGTCAAAAGAGTAACTTTCACTCACAGCTTTAAATTGGGGTTATTTTCTCATTAAAATGTTATTTTAACAAAAATAAATATTGCAAAAGTGTAGATATTTTTTTTTAAATGATAAAATAATTGTTAAATTGTTGAAAACCTTTATTTCTCCTAAATCAGAATTTTTTATCTCTTAAGTCAGAATTTAATCTCTGCCTCAGATCCTTTTCCTGCTCTGCTTGACAGACACCTCTTCACAGCTATTACCAGTGAGAAACTAGTGGCAATTTTCCACAGTGATAACCTGTTCTCTTTATGATTGGACTGTTAAAGGATAAGTCACCTTTTTGAACATATTACATGTTCTACCTGTATTCACAGGTAGAGTGGAACATTTATCATGTTTCAGCTTCTGCCGCCTATTCTGCCGATCTCCCCAGATCTGTGACACTGGGCGAGGGATCTTCTCCCCCCACCCACTGTCACTTTTTGAAAAGAACACGCCCACATGACTGAATCATTCATTCACAATTGTGAATGAATGAACTAAAACTACTGTCCTCCATTGCGGCTGATGGCTTGTAGTTCTCAATGAACTGCGAGGGTGCTGGTGAACACCGTCATTGTTTATTGATTCTTCTTGCTCTCAAGAAACTGCCTGCCTGTAGGAGATACGGGCAGACAGATATATTGAGAGTCTGCATTGCACCCATGATCTGCTGATTGTGAGTGCAATGCTCTGTAGGCTCCCCAGAAAAAAAATGCATATTTTTTTTAACTGCAAAAAAATGTGCATTTATTATTATCATTATTTATTTATTTATTTTTTTTAAGAAGCGGCAAACTTATGCTTCAAATAACATTTTATGTTAACAAATATTAAAGTTAATAAAATACCACAAGATATGCCCCATACAATATTTACATTGATAATACAAGATAATCGCTTTTGTGAATATACCAATGAGATACGTTTATACAGACAATAAAACTACAACGCAAAACGTGCTCTAAAGCTTTGTGACTCTCGAGGTGCTGCAGTTTGTCTTCTGCTGAATGGGAGAAAGTAGTGAACATTTCTGCCAAAATTTCTATGCAACTTACTTTACAGATGTTACGGCCACATACAAGATACTCATCTTCCCTTATATACACTACATATATCATGCCAGCCCTGTCAAGTGCACATTCTTCCCTTCCCTATGATTGGCAGCAAGGAGCAAAGAGACTAAAGGCTCGTACACACTTGACGAAAATCGGACAAAATATCCTCAGATTTTTCTCTCTCTTGCTCAGCCTTCATTACTGTTTTTAGTTGACAGTGCATAATGTTCACAAAATTTCTCGTCTGATTTTTTTTTTTTTTTTTGGGACGTTTGTTCCTAGACTTCCGGGTCGTCAGCAACATGCCCGGTCTTTCGTATCCGATTTTTCACAGACGTACTGCATATACATTAAACGAAAATTGGTCGTCTGGGGTGACGGACGAGAAAAATTTTGGTGTTTGTCCCTCCATTTTTTTTCGTTGAAAATGTCGGCATCGGCTGCTGAAAGTTGTGTACACACTAGCTGAAAATCGTACAATTTTACCTCGGACAGGAATTTTCATCAGATTTTCTACTAGAGTGTACCCCACTTAAGTCCTATGTTTGTTACGACTTAAAGCTTACGCAGGGCTGAGGACTTCCTTCCCATTCCCATGTGACAGCTCTGGGTGTTTTTAGTGGCCTATTAACCCTCCTAGCGGTATCCCTGAGCTTGACTCGGAGTGGATTTTCTGTGCTAGGATCGGTATCCCCGAGTCACGCTCGGGGTGGATGGGCAGAGCGCGCAGCGGTGTCTTACCTTCTCCTGGCGATCCAGCGATGATCTCCCATTGCTGTGATCGCCAGCCGTCTGAGATCCCCGCCGCTCGTCCGTCCTCTGTCGGTGTGATGACTTCCTAGTTCTGTTCCCTGCAGCAGCAATGCTGCATGGGAGCAGAACTAGGGAGGGAAATTCAAACATTGAACTTTGCACAAAACACAAACACACACATAACATTTATATTATATATATATATATATATATATATATATATATATATATATATATGTATATATATGTATATATATATATATATGTATATATATATATATATATATATACACATATACATGTATGTGTGTGTGTGTGTATATATATATATATATATACAGTGGGTACGGAAAGTATTCAGACCCCCTTAAATTTTTCACTCTTTGTTATATTGCAGCCATTTGCTAAAATCATTTAAGTTCATTCTTCTTCCTCATGAATGTACACATAGCACCCCATACTGACAGAAAAACACAGAATTGTTGACATTGTTGCAGATTTATTAAAAAAGAAAAACTGAAATATCACATGGTCCTAAGTATTCAGACCCTTTGCTCAGTATTTAGTAGAAGCCCCCTTTTGATCTAATACAGCCAGGAGTCTTTTTGGGAAAGATGCAACAAGTCTTGGATTTGGGGATCCTCTGCCATTCCTCCTTGCAGATCCTCTCCAGTTCTGTCAGGTTGGATGGTAAACGTTGGTGGACAGCCATTTTTAGGTCTCTCCAGAGATGCTCAATTCGGTTTAAGTCAGGGCTCTGGCTGGGCCATTCAAGAACAGTCACGGAGTTGTTGTGAAGCCACTCCTTCGTTATTTTAGCTGTGTGCTTAGGGTCATTGTCTTGTTGGAAGGTAAACCTTCGGCCCAGTCTGAGGTCCAGAGCACTCTGGAGAAGGTTTTTGTCCAGGATATCCCTGTACTTGGCCGCATTCATCTTTCCCTCGATTGCAACCAGTCGTCCTGTCCCTGCAGCTGAAAAACACCCCCACAGCATGATGCTGCCACCACCATGCTTCACTGTTGGGACTGTATTGGACAGGTGATGAGCAGTGCCTGGTTTTCTCCACACATACCGCTTAGAATTAAGGCCAAAAAGTTCTATTTTGGTCTCATCAGACCAGAGAATCTTATTCCTCACCATCTTGGAGTCCTTCAGGTGTTTTTTTAGCAAACTCCATGCGGGCTTTCATGTGTCTTACACTGAGGAGAGGCTTCCGTCGGGCCACTCTGCCATAAAGCCCCGACTGGTGGAGGGCTGCAGTGATGGTTGACTTTCTACAACTTTCTCCCATCTCCTGACTGCATCTCTGGAGCTCAGCCACAGTGATCTTTGGGTTCTTCTTTACCTCTCTCACCAAGGCTCTTCTCCCCCGATAGCTCAGTTTGGCCTGACGGCCAGCTCTAGGAAGGGTTCTGGTCATCCCAAACGTCTTCCATTTGAGGATTATGGAGGCCACTGTGCTCTTAGGAACCTTAAGTGCAGCAGAAATCTTTTAACCTTGGCCAGATCTGTGCCTTGCCACAATTCTGTCTCTGAGCTCTTCAGGCAGTTCCTTTGACCTCATGATTCTCATTTGCTCTGACATGCATTGTGATCTGGAAGGTCTTATATAGACAGGTGTGTGGCTTTCCTAATCAAGTCCAATCAGTATAATCAAACACAGCTGGACTCAAATGAAGGTGTAGAACCATCTCAAGGATGATCAGAAGAAATGGAAAGCACCTGAGTTAAATATATGAGTGTCACAGCAAAGGGTCTGAATACTTAGGACCATGTGATATTTCAGTTTTTCTTTTTTAATAAATCTGCAACAATGTCAACAATTCTGTGTTTTTCTGTCAGTATGGGGTGCTATGCGTACATTCATGAGGAAGAAGAATGAACTTAAATGATTTTAGCAAATGGCTGCAATATAACAAAGAGTGAAAAATTTAAGGGGGTCTGAATACTTTCCGTACCCACTGTATATATATATATATATACATATACATACACACACGTATATATATATATATATATATATATATATATATATATATATATATATATATATAAAACGCATGAATTATAATCTAATCAATAATATAATTTTATTATATAATATAATATATATATATATATATATATATATATATATATATATATAATATTATATAGTAAAATTATATTATTGATTAGATTATAATTCATGCGTTTGTGTTTCAAATTTATCACATCTGGGATGTCTACTAGAGTCTTGTTTTGGTCAGGTTTAAGTCAGTAATTACTAAGAATTGTAGGCCTATAATACATAACGCCAAATTTCCATGAAAAAAATTGTACCGCTTTTGGTACAGAATTCCTGACAGAATCATACCGCCAGGGAGGTTAACAGGCACTTGCTTTGTCTGAAAAAAGGGGAATGACACACAGGCTTCTCAAACAGAAAAGAACTCAAATGAAGTGGCAGAGGAGGAAAAAGAAGGTAAGGTGTGTCAGTGGTGGAACCCTTATTAAAGTGAACCTGTTTGCAATGCATTAGAAAAGCACATATATGCTTTAAAAAACCTCCTAACCCTTTCTCTTCTCTTTCCCTGTTTACTTGATGTTGTCTTATGTCCCAACTCCCCGTTTATTAGGGTGGTGTGCATTCTTTCCTTGACAGTGTTTCCTTTCTACACTTCTTCCTTCTCTGGCCTGCATGTGTATATACCCAAGACAGCAAATCTTGTGCCAGCATTATGTCATAATCCTTGCATCATGCTGTATTGCACACATCTCTGACTTAAAGTAATTGTAAACGATCACCTTGAAAAAAAAACTAATTCAGTTTAAAATAGAAATGAAAGGCAAAACCATTTTGTATAGATATAAAAAATATATATATATATATTTATATATATATATATATAAATACCCGTTTTCTCTGTTTTATAAGTGATCTCATTCCCTCTGTCCTCAGCTGCATAAGCGCTGGGGGGAGGAGAAGCAGCAGAACACTGAGCTTCCCAGTGAGTGGCTGTGCAGCGGGGCGTGTCAGGCTAGTTCCCAACATAGATAGAGAACTGACCACAGCATTCTCTCCTGCGGTCAATTTATAATCAGAAAGCAAGGTGACTGGCAGCAACACCTGGGATTTCACATAAAGTAAGCAATACAAAGCAAACATGATACTTACTCATACATGTACATGGTACAGCAGGCACATATCAGGAATATGAAATGTTGGGATAACAAATGCTTTAAGCACTACTTGTATATGTATGAATTCTGTGTACAACCTCCTACATGTTCCTTTCCTATATTGCCTAACAAGTTGTCTTCAATAATGGAAAATACACTCACTGGCCACTTTATTAGATACACCTGTTCAATTGCTTGGTAACACAAATCACATGGCAGCAAGTCAATGCATTTAGGCATATAGACGTAGTGAAGACAACTTGCTGATATTTAAACCGAGCATCAGAATGGGGAAGAAAGGGGATTTAAGTGACTTTGAACGTTGCATGGTTGTTGGTGCCAGACGGGCTGGGCTAAGTACTACTGATCTACTGCCACAGTTTTATTTTCATGTACAACCATCTCTAGGATTTACAGAGAATGGTCCGAAAAATAAAAAACATTTCCGGTGAGTGGCAGTTGTGTGAACAAAAATGCTTTGTTAATATCAGAGGCAAGAGGAGAAGGGGAAGACTGGTTCAAGATGATAAAAAAGGCAACAGTACCTCAAATAACCACTTCTTACAACCAAGGTATGCAGAATACCATCCCTGAACGCACAACACATCGAACCTTAAAGGTTACAGCAGCAGAAGACCACACCGGGTGCCACTCCTGTCAGCTAAGAACATAAATCTGATTTTACAATATGCACAGGCTCACCAAATTTGCACAATAGAAGATTGGAAAAATGTTGCCTGGTCTTAGGAGTCTCGATTTCAGCTGTGACATTCAGATGGTAGGGTCAGAGTTTGGCATAAAAGACATAAAAGAATGGATCCATACTACCTTGTATCAATGGTTCAGGCTAGTGGTGGTGATGTCATGGTGTGGGGGATATTGTCTTGGCACACTTTGGGCCCTTTAGTACCAATTGAGCATTGTTTAAATGCCATGGCCTACTTGGGTATTATTGCTAACCAAGTCCATCCCTCCATGACTACAGTGTACTTATCTTATGATGGCTCCTTCTAGCAGGATAATGCACCATGTCACAAAGGTCAAATCCTCTCAAACTGGTTTCTTGAACGTGACAATGAGATCACTGTACTCCAATAGCCTCCACAGACACCAGATCCAATCTAGTAGCGCACCTTTGGTATGTGGTGGAACAGGAGATTCACATCATGGATGTGCAGCCAAACAAAACTGCAGCAACTGCATGATCTTCTCATGTCAATGGGGACCAAAATCTCTGAGGAATGTTTCCAACACCTTGTTGAATCTATGCCATGAAGAAAAAAGGCAATTCTGAAGGTAAAAGTGGGTCTAACCCGGTACTAGCAAGGTGTACCTAATAAGGTGGCCAGTGAGTGTAAAATACTACAGCACTTTTATGGTAATGATATACATGCTACAGCATAATTGGAGGTTTTCTTAGGTTTATTAGGCTCTTGGGCTGAACAGGTTAGGTTATGCTTCCTTGGCTGCACAGGGGACTTCTTCGGGTATATAATTATATCCTCAATACCTAATAAAGTGGCCAGTGAGTGTATATTGAAAGAAGTAAGAAGAAAATACAGTTATAATATAATTGAAAGTTTGTAATTGTCATTTAGGAAAACAAGGTGGCATACTTTGGCTAGTCGTGCAGGAGAATGAGCTAAGGCTGACAGATGTTCCAGCCTATTTCATCACAGTGGTTAGAAAAAAAACAAATACTGAGATATTTTATTTGCATACTGTTTTCAGGAAGAGCTTGGAAAGTGTAAATCAACAGGTTTGGTTTATTGCTCCCTCTTCCTCATCCAGCGCAGCATATACAGTGCCTTGCGAAAGTATTCGGCCCCCTTGAACTTTGCAACCTTTTGCCACATTTCAGGCTTCAAACATTAAGATATAAAACTGTAATTTTTTGTGAATAATTAACAACAAGTGGGACACAATCATGAAGTGGAACGAAATTAATTGGATATTTCACAAATAAAAAACTGAAAAATTGGGTGTGCAAAATTATTCAGCCCCCTTAAGTTAATACTTTGTAGCGCCACCTTTTACTGCGATTACAGCTGTAAGTCGCTTGGGGTATGTCTCTATCAGTTTTGCACATCGAGAGACTGAAATTTCTGCCCATTCCTCCTTGCAAAACAGCTCGAGCTCAGTGAGGTTGGATGGAGAGCGTTTGTGAACAGCAGTTTTCAGTTCTTTCCACAGATTCTCAATTGGATTCAGGTCTGGACTTTGGCTTGGCCATTCTAACACCTGGATATGTTTATTTGTGAACCATTCCATTGTAGATTTTGTTTTATGTTTTGGATCATTGTCTTGTTGGAAGACAAATCTCCGTCCCAGTCTCAGGTCTTTTTCAGACTCCATCAGGTTTTCTTCCAGAATGGTCCTGTATTTGGCTCCATCCATCCATCTTCCCATCAATTTTAACCATCTTCCCTGTCCCTGCTGAAAAAAAGCAGGCCCAAACCATGATGCTGCCACCACCATGTTTGACAGTGGGGATGGTGTGTTCAGGGTAATGAGCTGTGTTGCTTTTAAGCCAAACATAACGTTTTGCATTGTTGCCAAAAAGTTTGATTTTGGTTTCATCTGACCAGAGCACCTTCTTCCACATGTTTGGTGTGTCTCCCAGGTGGCTTGTGGCAAACTTTAAATGACACTTTTTATAGATATCTTTAAGAAATGGCTTTCTTCTTGCCACCCTTCCATAAAGACCAGATTTGTGCAGTATACGACTGATTGTTGTCCTATGGACAGAGTCTCCCACCTCAGCTGTAGATCTCTGCAGTTCATCCAGAGTGATCATGGGCCTATTGGCTGCATCTCTGATCAGTCTTCTCCTTGTATGAGCTGAAAGTTTAGAGGGACGGCCAGGTCTTCCTAGATTTGCAGTGGTCTGATACTCCTTCTATTTCAATATTATCACTTGCACAGTGCTCCTTGGGATGTTTAAAGCTTGGGAAATCTTTTTGTATCCAAATCCGGCTTTAAACTTCTCCACAACAGTATTTCGGACCTGCCTGGTGTGTTCCTTGTTCTTCATGATGCTCTCTGCGCTTTAAACGGACCTCTGAGACTATCACAGTGCAGGTGCATTTATACGGAGACTTCATTACACACAGGTGGATTCTATTTATCATCATTAGTCATTTAGGTCAACATTGGATCATTCAGAGATCCTCACTGAACTTTTGGAGAGAGTTTGCTGCACTGAAAGTAAAGGGGCTGAATAATTTTGCACGCCCAATTTTTCAGTTTTTTTTTTGTTAACAAAGTTTGAAATATCCAATAACTTTTGTTCCACTTCATGATTGTGTCCCACTTGTTGTTGATTCTTCACAAAAAAATACAGTTTTATATCTTTATGTTTGAAGCCTGAAATGTGGCAAAAGGTCGCAAAGTTCAAGGGGGCCAAATACTTTCGCAAGGCACTTTAGTTACCTTTCTTTTATTCCCCCCTACTCTAATCAGGGCCAGAAGTAATGTACAAAGCATGAGACCTACCGATGTGACAGCGTGTGGTCAATAGCATAGGCATTGTCACAGGGAAATCTTAACATACCTGGGTTTGGTTCAAGGCAGCTTTATAGAATGACAAAATTTTGGGTGCTGAACCTGAATCCTACTGAGCTGAATGCTAGAAAAACAGTAATGGCCATTTTCTAGGCTAATATGCAAGGGATTGTAAAACAAATTGCATTTGGGGCTGGGTACTGCCCTGAGTAACATGTATCAAAGCAAAAATACATTTTCCAATCCATTTGGTGGGGATCAGTGAATTTAACCGCTGGCCAACCGCCGCAAGTACATATACTGCTGTGGTCAGCCCCGGCCAGGCAAAGTGACGTATGGGTACGTCACTAGCCTGTGAGCCAATAGCGGGAGGGCGTGCGCCCCCGGAGGCGCTCTCCTGCCCCGGCTCGTTCCCTAACAAGTCTGCGCATGTGACCGGCGGACCCGATGTTCGCCGGTCACTCGCGATCGTCCGCCGTGAAGGGAGAAAGGCAGACGGCTAATGTAAACAAAGACACCTGTCATTCTTCCCTGTGTAACAGCAGAGATCTAATGGTCCTGCTATGTAGGACCATTGATCTCTGCTGTTACATGTAAAGCCACATCCCTGCACAGAAAACACGCCCCTAGGGACACACTTAACCCCTCCTTCCCCAATAAAGTTAACCCCATTCCCTGCCAGTGTCATTTTTACAGTAACAGTGCATATGTATAGCACTGATTACTGTAGTAATGTCACTGGTACCCCCAAAAGTGTCAAAAATGTCAGTCAAGGGTCCGATCTGTCCGCCGCAATGTCGCAGTCCCGCAAAAAAAATCGCAGATCGCCGCCATTACTCGTTAAATAAAAAAAAAACAACAAAAATGACAAAAATCTTTCCCTTAGTTAGTAAACGCAATACCAATAAAAATACGCTTTTGGCGATTTTTTTTTTTTTACCAAAAATATGTATCAGAAAACAAATTGGCCAAAAATGTTAAAACATTTTGATTTTTACATTTTTTTGGGGGGAATTTCATAAAAAAATGTGAAAAATATTGTTATTTTTGCAAAATTGTCGCTCTTTTTTTGTTTATAGCGCATGATCAAAAAATGGCACAGGTGATCAAATACCACCAAAAGAAAGCTCTATATGTGGGAAAAAAAGGACGTCAAATTCGTTGAGGTATAGCGTCGCACGGCCGCGCAATTGTCCGTTAAAGTCAAGCAGTGCCAAATCGCAAAATAGGGCCTGGTCAGGAAGGGGGTAAAATCTTCCGGGGCTTAAGTGGTTAATAATGCTTTAAGGGCAACATTCAAAATGCAAAATTAATTTAAATACCATGCCCAAGGTATGACATTTACAACCCACTTCAGAGAAAAAAAAAATGTTGTTTAGAGCAGACTTTAACTGTATCTGAGTACCACAAACTGAAAATGCTATTTAATTCATTTTTATTATTAAGAGCAAACCTACCTATCCATCCACATCTCCATGCTTTATTTTGTTGAGAAATCACTTTGAAAAACCACTCCCTAGCATTTCTAACCACAAGCATCTTGTCTATGGACAGATGATTTATGTAACATTTACTTCCGGGAATCCATCGGCCCTTAGCAAGGCAGGAGGTTGTGCTTAACTGAGAAAGAACCACCTCCTATCCTTCAGATGAAAGAAAAGAAATGTATGATATAATTTTGGTCTAGGCCAGAAACCAGGAAACAACTGCAGAATTGTAAAAACAAATTTTTGAAACATGTAAATATATTCTACTGTACCTTCCAGTTCTTTACTAAGGCGAGTTGAGTTCACCATAAAAATATATACCAGACCCTTTTCTATGATGAGAGTTTGGTGTGGATGTCAAGGGGACTCCAAACAAACAAAAGAAAGGTGTTGGTTCCCCTCATATTTCAACCACATACACAGATTTGACCTTGTCTTTTAATTTTAAAAAGGCCCACGATATAAATGTATTGTCAGTTACATTGGTCAGTGATGCAGATCCAAGTCAATCATCACAAGAAGAAAAAAACCTGCCAACCACCAGCATGTTCAATCCCATTATTTCACTTGCGCGAATGACATATCCCAGTTCCCGGTACTAAAGTAAACATTGTGAGACAATTTATTATTTTTTTTATTAATAAAATGTCATAACAGAAACTGTGTATGTGTTTACTTTTTACTTGCTTGTGTGAATGAGTAGGGCTACTCTTTACTCCTTCACATAGGAGGAATGCTATCTGGGAGTTAAAGGGGGCTTCCAGATTCCAATAACCCCCCCCTTAGACCCCCACAACCACTGGCACAGGGTTGTGGGGAAGAGACCCATGCTGAGGGTATGTTGCCTGGTATGTTTCAGGATGGGGGGGGGCGCTTGCTCATCCTTTCCCCTTTCCTGCATGCTCATGTAAGGGCCTGTTATGGATTATTAGGGGGACCCCACAATTTGTTTTTATTTGCAAGGGGTTCATTTGAGGGAACTCCACACAAAAAAGAGTGAGGGTTCAGTATAAATATGCGGGGACCCCAGGTCTTTTTTTTTTACAATCCCCATCCCTATGTTTATTGTCAGCCATGAATCCCCAGAGGACAGTAGATTTACTTCTGTTTTCCCAACAACTAGCCGGAGGGGAAGCTGTAACATTCTGCTTTGGGAGGTTTGTCTTGGCTGAATTAAATTGCTGTTTGCCAAACCTCCTAACAAGCAATAGATTTTGACTGAACCAGCAGCTCATGCCTACTTATAGCTCTGTTTTTACTCTTAGAAGCAGAATAAAGTGGTGGGTGGAGTAAAGTTAAGGTGAGTATATGTTGCTGTGGAGGTTTGCATTGAACTTGACTTGTTCTTTTGTCCCGCATGAGCAAATTACAGATTTACCTTAAATTTCATGTTACCTGCTGTTTAACTACTTCAATACCGGGCACTTTTCCCCCTTCCCGCCCAGGCCAATTTATAGCTTTTAGCGCTGTTGCATTTTAAATGACAATTGCGCGGTCAGGCAACACTGTACCTAAACCAAATTTATGTCATTTTTTTCCCACAAATAGAGCTTTCTTTTGGTGGTATTTGATCACCGCAAGGTTTTTTCTTTTTTGCTAAACAAATAAAAATAGACCAAAAAGTTTTTTTGTTTGTTATAAAATTTTGTAAATAGATACGTTTTTTCCTGCACTGATGAGGAGGCACTGATGGGGTGGCACTAATATGTGGCACTGATAGGCATCACTGATATGCAGCACTGATGGGCATTGATGTGATAGGTAGCACTGATATGCAGCATTGGTGGGCACTGATAGGCGGCACTGATAGGCAGCACTGATGGGCACTGATAGGTGGCACTGATGGGCACTGATAGGCGGCACTGGTGGGCAATAATGGGCACTGGCAGGCAGCACTGTTGGGGAGGGCACTGGCGGGCTCCCTGAGCCCTGATTGCCATCCCTTGTGGCCATAGTGGGCATCCCTGGGGTCATGGATGGGCATCCCTGGGGTCATGCGTGGGCATCCCTGGTGGTTCTTGTGGCACCCCCCCCCCCAAAGTGTCTGCACTGGTAATCAATGCTCTGATTACCAGTGCAGACCCCCCCTGTCAGGAGAGCCGCAGATCGGCTCTCCTCTACTCGTGCCTGCCAGGCACGAACTGAGGAAAGCCAATCAACGGCACTTCCTATTTACTATGTGACCAGCTGGGATTTGACACAGCTGGTCACATGGTAAAGAGCCTACGTCAGTAGGCTCTTTACCGAGATCAGGGATGCGGTGTTTCAGAGTGACACGCCGCATCACCGATCGCCGCCGGGGGGCGCGCAAAGCACATTATCCTGCCGCCGTCATATGACGTCCGGTCAGGATAATGTAACCACCTTCCCGCCGTCATTTGCCTATAGGGCGGGCGGGAAGTGGTTAAGTAACTTAATTTCATTTATTGACTACAGCCAATGGAGATAGTTTTGTGCATACATAGAATGACTATTTGCCCGGGATGCTTTCAAACATATGGATTGTAAGGATATTAATATAAACAGTATTGTCTCAGTCAACAAGAATGTGCGAACCCATGTGGCTGAAGATCAACATATAAATAATAGAGTACTGAAACAGGATGTTGGGAAAACATAAAACAAATAATGAATACACTGTTAATACTCAAAAGATGAATTTTATAAGTCCTGCTTCATCCATGTCTATAAATGTTTCATATTCTACATTTGACACCGGGGACTGCAAACATTTACAACAGGAAAGATTATGATGTCATCAAAATATATTGAGAAGCTTTGTCTGTCCTAAAGTGTTTTTAGTAAAGTTTATTATATCAAACCTCTTTCTGATGCTTTGGTTCTGTAGGACAATGCTGAAGTTGGACATACAAGATAGTTACTCAAAAAGTTATTTTCTTTTGTAAACAAGGAACACAAAATATGACAGAATACAAGACAAAGAAATGAATATGAAAAGCTGTGAAGGTTATAGTGTGTGGGTCCATAGATTGAAGAAATCACAGTTATATATATTTTGCATTTCATCTTTTGTGTTTCTAATATACAAATTCCTTGGCCTTGCTGTTGATTTATAGTAAGCTTTTAACGTAAGTAGAAAACACAAATAATGCAAAGATGACTTTAGATACAGTACATGTGACATGTGGCCCACATCTCTAGTCAATGCCTTGCATCAAGTGTTCCATAGCAACTACAGAATTGTTGTAGTATGCTTATTGTAGGATTATTCTGATTTATGTTGCTGATGTGGTTAACCTTTCACATCCATGCCTCTTTGAGCAGAGCATTAGCCTATGTTTTACGACTTGGCCTGTGTCTGCTAAACTTTGCACATTTTGTCTTAGCAGATACATTTTTCAGTAGTTTTTTTTTTTTTCAAATTGTGCAAGTTTATTTGTCTAGATGTAAATGTAGTTGGTTTTTATGACCCAAAACCCTACCATCACTTATTTATGAACCTGCTTTCACAAGCAAGTACACAAGACTCTCAATTCAGAGACTTCTGACATGTTATAAGATACTCTAAAAACTGCTGTCATGTTACAAGAGACTATTAGAGACTGATTGTAATGAAAAAAGGAGACTGCTAGGGACTGATGACATGTCACAAAAGACTGTGAGACTGCTAACATGTTTTAACTTAAAGGAGTTGTAAAGTCAGATGATTTGTTATCTTAATGCATTCTATCCCTTAAGATAAAAAAAACCGTCTGTGTGCAGCAGCCCCCCTCAGCCCACTAACACTTAGCTGAGGTCCCTCTCTGTCCAGTGATGTCCACAAGTGTCTCAGCCATCCTAGATTCTCCCTCCTGAGACACCATTGGTGCCATTGGCTGCCGCTGCTGTAAATCAAAGTCAGCTAGCCAATCAGGAGAGAGGGGGTTGGAGCCAGGTTGGGGCTCCATGTCTGAATGGACACAGGGAGCTGTGACTTGGCTCTGGTGCCCCCATAGCAAGCTGCTTGCTGTGGGGTCACTGAACAGGAGAGAGGGGCCAGGATCACAGAAGAGGGACTGAGAAGAGGAGGATCAGGGCTGCTCTTTGCAAAACCAACTGCACAGAGCAGGTAAGTATAATATGTTTGTTATTTTTATAGGGAAAAAAAACAAGACTTTATAATCAATATATATATATATATATATATATATATATATATATATATATATATATATATATATCAAAGTGAAGCTGTGGCAACAAGAAATGTTATACATTAAGATATGTAGTAAAAAGCTTACAACATAAACCATTGCTTGCATACAATGCCTGAAGCCCTTCCAAAGCAGATTTGCAAAGGGAGACTTTTTCTGTTTAATATTTGCATAGCCTAAATCCCAAGGAATAAGGACACTGACCTGATAATAGGTAACTTCCTTGCAGGACATTGTTTTGTGAGTTGTGTGCAAGCAGCAAGTCTAATTCTCCACAAACAGAAAGTGGAGGTAGGACACGAGGCTGCACTCTCAAAGCATGATGTGTGCTGATTGTTTAGTTCTCTATATGTCTATCTCTGATAAGGACTGGCCTACCCTAATCATTAAGATTTATCATTTAAATCTGTTTCTCTCAGCTGGCACTTTTTGTCCCATTTTACCTAGATTTTGTATCTCATTATTGGAGTAGTTTAAAGAACTGCACAATAATATCAGATGTGGCCAGATAGAGATCAGGGTTTGGTAACTAAGGAATGGGGTTTCAGTTTCCTGATTGTCCTTTTTTATTCTTGGAAATACTGTATGTATATCATCCTTAAAAAAGTCTAATCCTACTTGAAATTATGTATACTGGTAAAGTTTTGTTGCATGTTATTGTTGTTCTAATTAATATACATAGTTTATATTTTATTACAGCAATTTTCAGAAAAGAGAAGATGCATTGCTAGCTGTGGTTGATAACCTTAAAGTTGATTTGGAGAAAATGAAAAGGGAAAATGAACAATTGAAGGTAAGGATAAGGTTATATAAAATTTTATCTAGAAAATGACTTAAAATAGGTAATGCACTTTTGGTTGTTGTTACTCTTTCAATTTGGAATAATCTAGCTGTTGTGGGAAACAAGCGGGGCTTTTGGAAAAGATGCAGAGGACAGTGCCTGGGGCAGCAATGTAAAATGGGGCAGAATCAAGACATAAAAGATTTTCCTGTATGTTGAGCCATCCTTCTTTTGAACCTCTTCATATTTAACCCCTTAACATTTACATTCTTGAATTCTTGTTATTGGGCCAGCCATTCCAATTCAACAGCACCTCACTTACAATCATTCCAAAGAGATTAGTATGGGAAAAAAATCAAACACCAGAAAGGAATTATTGTTTCTTTTCCAATGATAATTTCTATATCTTTACAACTGATTGTTTTATCGAATGGCTATGCAAAGGTTATAGAAAAAGCAACACTGGCACAGGACTCACTATTTTAGAATGGCGATTAGGATGGTAAATATGGAGAACTGGCTTCTGGAAAGACCAAAAGACCTGTCAGGTCTCTCCAGTAGATATTCTGAAGCTATAGAAGGAAAAACAAATGTGCTCACTAGCCCTGATAGTTTCTATCAGTGTTGCCAACCCTCAATATTTTTACTGGCAGCCAGTAAAAAGTTGGAACTTTTCTCCTGCCAGTAAATGCCAGTGGCAGGAAAAAGTTGCCAGTAAAAAATATGGCTGTGACGCTCGGCTCTGAACTGCACACGCGTAGTTCTGGTCCGGACCCGACTCAGACCATCTGAGTGCCTGCTACAGTGTAATCGGCAGGGCCGGCAGTGGGTGGGTCTGGCGGAGTCAGTGCCTGAGCGTGTCATGTGATGTCATGGTGCAAGGAAGATTAGCAGAGTGGCCAGAGCCTCGTGTATGGGTCTGCAGCACAGGAGCACGGCAGGCCGGGAGCAGGACTGTCAGTGCTATTTGGACTTGGAGTGGACTGAAGGGACCACCTGGCATGGAGAGAGACTGTTAGATTGACTCAGGAGGGAACATGTCAGTGAGGTGTCATCATCATCATCTGTGCTGCTGCACACTGCTGTCAGTGTCACTGTGAGAGTCAGTTTCATGTGTGTGTGCACCCATTCTAATTTCTTGTCCTGTGAGTTCTGTCCCTGAGCTACCTACTTACTATATCGAAAATAAAATAAGAAATATGTTTTTTGCCTTAATATCTACCCTAAATCACATTGCTAATTGCATATTGTACTTGTTTGTAGCCTAAGTACTGAAATTTGCTCTTAAAACTGTAATTTTGTAACTTTTGGAAATGCCAGGAAAAACTTGGCTGTGCCAGTAAATTTTGGGTCTTGTGTCAGTAAATTTCAGTCTGGTAGGTTGGCAACAGTGGTCTCTATATGGCCCCAAATCAAAAGTAAATATTGCTCAACACTTGTAAATGATTTTAGGTAGTCAGTTGTGATTAAGTCAACTCATTTGGGAGCCATGCTAAAGTCTTGTTTTTTTATATATATATATATAACAAACATATCTGCACTAGTCTTCCCACTGACACTAATGATAGGACACTATTCTTCCCACTGACACCATCTGCAGGGCCCTATACTGATACCAGTAATGGGGCCCTATTTCTTTACCTGAGACCAACAATGGGGCACTATTCCTCACAATGACACCAATGATGGGGTACTATTTGTTCCCCAACTGCGAACAATGGGGCAATATTGTTACCACTAATACCAATGATGGGACATTCTTTACTCCCATTGATGCCAGGTCATTTTCTACTCCCACTGAAGTCTGAAGGACTGTAAACTGACCCTTTATTCAGAAAGTTTGGAGACCCCTGATCTAGAGATTCATATTTATTGGGTTTAGCACTTTCGTGTTTTTTTTTTTTTTTTTAAATCTTCATGCAACGACTTCTTAACAAAATAAACACGTCCTTGGTGAGTAATTCATCTTATATTATAATGTGATTATTTTTCATATTATATGTTACAGACTTGTATTTTGATGCTTTAATGTGTTTTTCAAGCAGCATGGTATAATCTGCTATATACTTTAAAATTTGTGCTTTATTTCTCCATTGTTGAAAGCTATTCCAGCTAAGAAATACAAAGGGGAATGTTACATGGGCCTTTGATTTGTGGACTTTACAGAACAACTATAGCTCTGTGTGAAAAGCACAGAGAATGTTGTCTTTAGTAGTGCCTTTAAGTTTTAAAGCAGAACTTCAAGAAAAAATAAATGTTTTAAAATCTAAAATGTTCATTAACCACTTGCCGACCGCCCACAGTATATTTACTGCGGCAGTCAGCCCCTCACAGGCAAAGCGACGTAGTACTACGTCGCTAGCCTGTGAGGCTCTAGGGGGCGAGCGCGCGCTGCCGGAGGCGCGCTCCCGCTCATTCACGGACCCCCCCCCCCACGCGTGTGACCAGCGGACTCCATGTCCACCGGTCACTCGCGATCGTCCGCTGTGAAGGGAGAAAGGCAAGCGGCTAATGTAAACAAAGCCGCCTGTCATTCTCCCCTGTGTAACAGCAGAGATCATATGGTCCTGCTATGCAGGATCATATTTCTCTGTTGTTACACAACCAACCACATCCCTGCACAGTTAGAAGCACGCCCCTAGGGACACACTTAACCCCTCCTTCTCCAATAAAGTTAACCCCTTCCCTGCCAGTGTGATTTTTACAGTAACAGTGCATATGTATAGCACTGATTACTGTAGTAATGTCACTGGTAACCCCAAAAGTGTAAAAAATGTCAGTCAAGGGTCCGATCTGTCCACCGCAATGTCACAGTCCCGCAAAAAAAATCGCAGATCGCCGCCATTACATGTTAAAAAAAAAACAACAAAAATGACAAAAATCTTTCCCTTAGTAAACGCAATAACTGTTGCACAAACCAATCAAAATACGCTTTTTGCGATTTTTTTTACCAAACATATGTAGCAGAAAACAAATTGGCCTAAAATGTTAAAAAAATTTGATTTTTACATTTTTTTGGGGGAATTTCATATAAAAAATGTGAAAAATATTGTTATTTTTGCAAAATTGTCGCTCTATTTTTGTTTATAGCGCATGATCAAAAAATTGCACAGGTGATCAAATACCACCAAAAGAAAGCTCTGTTTGTGGGAAAAAAAGGACGTCAAATTTGTTTAGGTACAGCGTTGAACGACCGCGCAATTGTCCATTAAAGTCACGCAGTGCCGAATCGCAAAATAGAGCCTGGTCAGGAAGGGGGTAAAATCTTCCGGGGCTTAAGTGGTTAAGATGTGTATGACTCATTAGGTATGGCTGTACTTTCTGTGATATTTACACTTTCATTGAGGTTGGAAGTACAGAGAGAGTGGCTATGCGAGCTGCAGCTCTTACTCACAGAACCCTCTGTGATGTGTGTCTGCCCCTCTCTACTCTTGCCAATTTGAAGAAAACTTTGTTTTCTGTGAATGGTTTACTGAATATAAAGCATTCTGTAAATAGGCAAGGGGAATGAATCAGAATTATATAAATGATAGCAGTACTTCAACTGCATTTACCTCTTCAAAATGAACATTTACACTGCAGATTAAATAAATATTCCTGGAATTCTGATTTAATATTAACAATGATCATTTAATAAGTTAGGGAACAAAAGAGAAGAAGCATGTGGAAAAGGACCAGCATTAAAAGGGAATCATTATTGACATATAGCCATTATGTACTGGTTTGTTTTAATTAAAGTGATTTCTAAATAGTTGTTATGGTTTCTATTTTTTTTTACAATTTGCTCCAAGTACTGTTTATAGCATACTTTATGTAATTAAAAACAATCTGTTCTGTTTTTCAAATGCATATTAAAACTACCCTGTCACCCAGGGGAAAAAAAATCATTCCCCCCTAAATGATAAAGTTTTATACTTACCTCTCCAGTAGGTGTTGTGTTAAATCTTCACTTTCGGGTATGTCTTATAGCATTCTCTTACTAGGTGCAGTGGTTCCTTCCACCAGCTGCTACATCACTGCAGAACATCTTAAAAGAGAAGTATGGACAAAGCACACATTTATACTCACCTAGGTAGATGCAGCATCGATCTGCTGGCTCTGCAGTGAAAACTAAGTGATCAAACACCACTGATTGCTCAATTCTCCCTCTCCACTCTGAGTAGAGAGCTTTGACTGTCAGTCCGGCTTTTTGCTTTGCCCTCCCTCCTCACTGGAGCGCTGGGCTAAGGAGGGGGGGGGAGGGGCTGGCTCAGTCTCTCAGCAGATCACTAACAGGCTGAGCCAGGTCCTGATCCAGAGATCTGGGTGGATCCTGACCATATGGTAGAGATCTTTCCCAAGCCTGGGCTGGCTGAGTGTTGACTAAAGTCAGTTAGTTTTCCACTCCTGTGACCTACTTGAGAAGTATAGCTAAAATAGCTTTAGCTACACTTCTCCTTTGAGCCCTGGAACTATTGATGGCATTAGGGATGATGGAGCAGTATTAGACCTTGTGGTCATGCTACATTTTTCCTCTGGAGATTAAAGGTAACGACTTTACATACTAGCATTACGTTTAAATTACTTATGTGATAAAGCTGTTTCATCCTTTTTTGTTTTTAAAGGAAGATTGTGTTGAACAGCAAGAACTGAATATGAAATTTAGAAGACAGCTGGAGACACAGGAGTAAGTCTTGCATACTTGTATTTCATCAACATTCAGTTTCATACTATGAAAACATCCTGGAGCAAAGCCTTTTGTAGGCATATATGCTAATACAATCTGCTGTTATCTCTTTCTATGAGACAGACAAACCTGGTGAGGAAATAACCATAAATTATTTGACGTGCAGCAAATACATTGTTGTCTGTCATATGGTAGGCCCTGCTGACACTTATCTAATAATGAAATGACAAAATAAAAGTGAGTAAATCTATTTAAGTTGCAACATGTTAGTAGAAAATATAAAACACCCGAAAATTAATGTTCTCTTGAATTTTTCCTAAAGAATTATTTGGTGAATGTATGTAATATCCACAATTTAAACTCTTGCCTCCCATGTAACATATATGTGCTACAGCACAGAGGGTGGACTTTATTGCCCGCCCACCTAGAACACACCTGCGTCCATGGATGGTTGAGGCTTCTGTGCTGAGAGCGTGCTCACTCTACAGTAACTGAGCTGTCATAGTCAATAGCATGGTCACTTGATTGGGCAGTCCTTCCGGCCCCCCAGGAATAAAGACCCAGGTAAAGGGATGCTGGGGCTGGGCAGGAATGGGTTAAAGGTATGTAACCAATGTTTTTATGCTACTCTCATTTTACCATCAAATAAAAATTATTTTTTAGGATGATACTATATAGAATTTATGTTTCTAAATCCACCATATGGTGTCATTCTTAAATCCAATTTAAAATTATTTGTTTAAAGAAATATTTTCCAGTGTAATGTTTTTTCTGTTTATTGCTTCACCTGCACCATGCTGCTGATTGAGTTTGATATTTTGGAAATGCTAAACTGTTAAGGCAGATATTCTGATTATATTACAAAATTATTTTTAACCACTTGGAGCTGCTTTTCTCTAGTCAGTGGTCCAGCTTATAAACTGAATCAACGCTTAGTGTTTCAAAACATTTTAACAACATTTTTTTTCATGTTTTTTTATTTTTTTAAATGTCAAGGATTTTGCACAGAGCAGCCCTTATCCTCCTCTTCTGGGGTTCCCCCGGTGGCCCTCCTGAATCCTCCTATTCATTGGGTGCCCCCACAGAGAGACGCTTTTCATGGGGGCACCCATGCGGGTGCGCTCACAGGTCCCGCTGCTGAGTCCATTAACATAGAAAGCAGGACTTGGCCTAGCCCCAGCTTCTGTGTCTCTGGATTTAAAAGACAGCAACGGGAGCCAATGGATCCTGCTGCTATCAATCTATCCAATGAGGACCCGAGACAGCAACTGGAGCTGTTGGGCTTGTTTTTGGAACGATCGGGTTCAGGTAAGAAAAAAGGGGGGGGGTCTGGGAGCAGCTGAAGCACCGAAGGTTTTTCACCTTAATGTATAGAATGCATTAAGGTGAAAAACCATAAGACTTTGCAACTCCTTTAATGCAGGGAAAGCGTTTAGGTAAAAAATGTTTTCCCTTTAGAAACATTTTAACCATGCCCAGACATTATTACAAGGAGGCAGTTGGATGCACCTACTGTATGTCTATGCATGTACCAATCATTGCGATGTGAATATTTCCATTGCTACTTCAGCAGGAGATTACACTTAGAATTCAAATGCACTTAACTGGAGTGCATTTAGTTTGCTAAAGTTCTGTGGATCTTAAACAACTGCTCTTCTGGTACACCAAACCCACCCACTGCATGTGTCAGCACAGGTGCTTGTAGTTTCCATCAGGGCATGTGACAGGGTGACATTGCAGGAGCAAAACTGGGAGACAGTTGTCACCCATAACAGGAATTGCTTGAACAAGAACCTTTTTGGTAGGATCAGCAAGGGTTTATTTGAAGAAAGATTGAATTTTAAAAGGATTGAAAGGAACTTTTATATTTACAATAACATTTAAGCTTGTTTAAGATTTTAGTGATTGGGTTTAAATCTACTTAAAGCGGTAGTAAACTGCATTTTTTTTCCACCCCTGTAAGAAAATTGCATAATGTGCTAGCATGCATCAGATACTAGCACATTATGAAATACTTACCTTAGAACAAAGCCTTCCAGCAGTGCGCTGTCACCTCTGAAGGAGCTTTCATCTTCACCTGGTCTTCCTTCCAAGTTTGCTTCCTCCAGCCGTCTCATTGACCACGCCGTGATGACATACTCCCGCGCATGTGCATAGGAGTAACGGACTACAGCATGGAGCTCTGAAGGGATGGCACGGGTATACTGTCCCTTCAAGAGGGCATGCACCAGTGACATCACCTGCTGTATGCAGTATAAATCTCTCCTAAACAGTGCAAGTTTAGGAGATATTCAAAGAACCTACAGGTAAGCCTTATTATAGGCTTACCTGTAGGTACAAGTTTACAAAAAGGGCTTACTTCCACTTTAAAGTAAATGGTGTGTGCATACATTAACCTAGTTCTACTTTTTTGTATTTTTATGGTGTTTCCAGGAAAATATAAAAATTTGTAAATGCCTACAAATCATTTCCTTTACTATTGCAATATTTATACAGTAGTTTCTTATATAAGTGGTGTAGTAGTTTCTTATATAAGTGGTGTATGTTGAAACAAATGCAGCCAGTGAGGATTCTACTGCCATATTGCAATTAAGCATGTTCTTATTTTCATCTTTGTATTCGGCTCACTGCTGGAACCCTTAAACGAAGCCAGTAAATCTGACAAAATGCCGAATATTCATTCATCTCTGATAAATCACATCAAAGTTGTGAACTAAGCATAAATCTAGATAAAATTGAGCTTTTGAGAATTGCAAATTTAATACAATTTAATTGCATGATTTTCACATCCCAGGAAAACTGCACTTTAGTAAATTGTGATCTTCATATTAAAGCACGCCAGGCTGAGAGTACAGAGTTTTATTATAAAGATGTCAGTTCGTTTGAAACATAAACATATTTTCAGTTCCAATATTAGCGCTTCCAGTGATCAATGGCAGGGCGAGTGGAGTACATTAGAATTTGTTTCTGATCAGCAGAATGCAATTATTTACAAAAACTCAAAACAGAAAGCAAACTTGTAAGAGAAAGAGGAAGAGTTATAGCTTTCTTACAGCGCAGGTAATTTTAATATAGACGAGATTGGTCCAAGTCCTGCCGTTTGGACTGATAGATCATCTCGCAGAACTATCATTTCAATAATCTCAATGACAGTGCTGCACTGGATACTTGGTACACTATTATAAATTAAATTTACGGCAAATGTCATTGCTGAGAATATGGAGAGAAATCCGTCATTTGTGTTTGTGGAAGTTAAGATAGGGGAAAAAAAATTTAAGATTCTGTGACAAAACATAACAAAAATGATGTATAGGTCGTGGCAATATTACCAGTTGTATGCAATTTCCTTTTTCCATTACAATTTCATTAATATACTGGAGTCACAACTGAGTATGCTATAGCGGCACAGCATGTTCTCAGAAGAAATAAGCACATACCTAGATGCCCAATGATAAGAGGAAATGGTAGGTTTGTTACTTGAAGCGGAAACGGATTCAGCTTTGTATGACAAATTTGCTTTGGCTCAGTGCTGAATGTGCGGATGGGAGCCATGTTTATCCAGGGCTATTCTTAAAGGATTGTGAAATACATTCTGTGAGAGGAGTGAGAGAAAGCACAGCAGGTATGCTATAGAAGATGCTGCTGAAATGTTGCAGCTCTGATTAGAACACGGCTGAGTTAAGCATGGATACACGGAATACACATCAATCAATAGAACTGAGATGTCTCTTCTAGAACTCATTACATGGCACAGAGTTAGATACATTATTACCACATTACTGATTTTAAAGTCTTTGTCCACCTTCATTTGACCGCTCCTCTTTGAGGCTGGGATGGATAGACCCACATAAAATAAACAAAATGTATTTGATGCATAATTGAAACAATTGAAATACAAAGTTATTTTCGTCGATTTGTACAAAGAAAGATATATATTATACTAGTTTCAATAAATTTACTAGGCAGATAGTTTTACAAAGTTAATACAATTAAGTTGCTAATAACGTTTGCGACTTGTTAGAGGGTTGAGTAGCCTCTTTTACACCCAAACAACAAAGTCAAACACCACAATTTACAAATGGAAAGTATTTTGTAAGTGCCTATCAAGCTATTACCTCCAAGAGAGAATACTTGTAATGGAGATGAAGGCCCATGGAACTATAATTCTCTTGCTGACCAATTTCAAGAAAGAAGTTCCTTTAGGTTTAAGCTCATAACTTCCTTCAGCCATGGCCTTTGGCCATGTGGGGAATGAAATTATTTTCCCCTTCACTGTTGCACATATGTCGGTACAACTCCCTGGGAAAACTCCCAAGGGACATCTATATTGGAAGGTCTATCCACCTCAAAACCAAACTTGGCATGCTTTCCCTGAGTTAGAGGGTGTGAATGCAAAGAGCGTCATGTGTATGGTAGAGATCACATGTCGTTGAGGTGAGCTTTGGGAGCATAGTGATTCATATGGGGTGAGCAGTCTGGAGGAAGATTGATCAATATCTTGTAGGAAGTGGCATATTTGGAATTATGACCAGTAAGGGAAGGAGTTGTCTTGTATGTTTGTGGTCAGATTGATAGGATCTAGAAGTGCCCCATCTTGAAAAAACTGGTGTGCTAGGATCTTAGGGTGTGGCTAAATATTTGTCTGAAAGTGTGAGGACATTCCCGTAGTAAAGGCCAGGGGTAAACTGAACGGCGTTAGAGGACCGGGACTGGATGAAAGTTGTAATTTTATGCAAACTTCTCTGAAGCTTTGAAGTGTCGGGCTGATTAAAGGGTGTTCCTGTATGGAAGGAGGGATATGGCAAGGCAATATCCATGGAGTCAAACCCAATGGTATTGGAGAAAAGGAGCATTTATGGCGTACCCAGTCCTTTAGTTTGTCATGTACCATCCAGTCTATTATTCTGGACAGGAGGCTAGCCCAATAGTAATGTTTAAGATCCAGAAGACCTATTCCACCTTTTGTCTTTGGTCTTATTAGCTGGTTATAACTTAACCTTGGGCATTTTTTGTTTCCAGAGAAATTCTATGCACATTAATTTGTAAGTCAGGAAGAAAGTCTAACCAAAATTGTTTGTAGAATATACAGGACTCGGGGGAAGGACGTTCATTTTAAAATAGCCGCTCCTCCTAACCAGGAGAATGATGGTTTATCCCATCTATGTAGATCGCCAGATATGGCTCGTACAATGGGTAAATGTTTTGCATACAAGTCTGGCAGACATGTTGCAAGTTGGATGCCTAAGTATTTAATATTTGCCACTGAAAGGGGAAATAATTTTGGCACTTCCGGTGCGACGCCGCATTCCTTGCTAAACAGCTTCTGGGCATGCCCAGAAGCTGTGGAAGAATGCGGCGCCGCACCAGAAGTGACGAGAGGGGCCGGTGAAGGCGCATTCTGGGAGAAGAAGACGCGGAATAGGACGCAGAAGAGGATCGCGCTGGCTTCAGCTGCCCACAACAGAGATGGCAACGCTGGAGTAGAAAGTTTAAAAGTGAGTATTTCTTCTTGCAGGTAAGTGCGAACTGGGAAAGATCAGAGGCTAGTAATTGTGGAATGTGCTAGCCCTGACTGTACCGGGGGTATGTTTATTGAAAAAATGTTTTTGTGGCCGGAACTCCGCTTTAATGCTGGACCTCTGTGCATGGGTGCAGGAGAATCAGGCAGTCATCTTGCTCTGGCCCCAAACCACGCCCCATTCATAACATAATTATTATTGAGGAATGTATGTTCTTTGCTAAAGAACATTATTTTTTTATCAAGTTGGTATGGGTAAAGTTCCACTTTAAAACTTCCAGTCTGATACTGTAGGTCCAATGTGTTCCCACGGTGTAGAGAGACAGTACAGATGTTTCAGAAATGGTAGAGACTTGCACAAGACCTGGGCTGAGCTCAAGAAAAGTGAATATAAAGTATTTATTAAAAAATGGACATACAGGCGTATTGAAGGAAATTTTTTCACAGTTAATTATTGCAGACACATTCCTATTTGTATGTGTCTATTTACATATAAAACAGTGTTATTGCAGTTACTACAGCCAAATATGTCTGTACGTATGACTTGTTGGAAGGATTCTATTTTTTTTCTGCCTGTGTCACATGGGGGGGGGGGGGGGGTTGTTGCTAAATTAGTGACAACTGTTGGAATTCTGGATTTTTCATCACTTTCTGTCCCTATATAAACAGAACATTATTCCAGTAGCTTTGTAACATGTTTTGATGGACATTTGCAAAATTGAGACCTGCAGCAATGTATTATAGGCACCATTTTTGTTCAGTGGTTCCTTACAGTGGAGACATGTCCTTCAACATTGCACACTGTGGGATTACTGTGTTTTATAAAGTAAAATGATAATTATTTACCATAGCAAACAAATGAAAAATAAAAGTTCACCACTTTTACTAATTTCCCTGCATTGTGCAATTTCCCTTTTAAGGTAAACAGGGTAAACAGCCTGCATGCCTTTAGTAAATCAACCCCTGGTAATATTACTGTGAATAAAAAAAAAAAAACACCTGAATCTTTAGGAACTTTTTTCAGTTAATCTCTACAGTCCTTCTTCCACAGTATTCTGATTATTTCCTTTGTCCAGAGCATGGTTTATATGACCAGACCTTTCTTAAGAAGAACAGATTTTCATAGTAATCAAATTTGTCTGCCTTTTATAGGGTATGGCACCTTCATAGGAAGCAGACCTTTAATCTCTTCCCACTGATTGGAATACTTGCATCCAATAGCCAACTATGCAAGATATCATTATCAAAATAGTACACATACTTTTCCCAGCAAGGATAATGATTAGGTAAACCATTTGTTTAGAAAAGATAGTATAAAAATGTTGTACATGAAGACGTTCAGATCACATTTTGGGAGCCAAGTAACACTAAATGGTTCACAAACTTTTTTCTTGCAATGGTAAATCCCAATAATGAGGTGCATCTAGTTGGGTCTACTTATGGAAAATGTAGATGTTAACAATAGGGGCCCTATTAATGATTTACATGTAGCGTTTAGATATAATTGTACAGTATTTGTATTAGGCGTTGGGTGCTGTTAATAATGCCATGGGATTCTGATGGCATACAAAGAATATTGTAAGATGCTGGGAGTTGTAATTTAGCAGCAGACTGTCTGCTGAATGTTTCCTCCCTGTGGAGTGCTTCTGATAAATCTATCATTGTCCCTTTCTGTGATTGATAGTTTAATAATGTTTCTGGGAACAGCAAAACTGTGACACACACAAGCTGTGGATCCAGTTCTCAATAAGAGAGAGCCATATTTCCAAAGTAAATTGTCTATAGGCACATTTTGGGCACACACTGTGTTTGTTGACAAATGAAGTATTGCGGTGCTTGAAGGGGCACCCGCTGGTAACAGGCAAGCTTTTATAAAAATGCTCAGTGAAAATGGTGCTGCTGTTGTTATGCGCACGTTCAAGCAGAAACCATTTACATACTTAAAAAATAATAATAATTTTGTTATTAATAAGTGCTTCAATTAACAGTAAAAGAGGAAGCATGGTAGAAACATACACTATATTAATTACTGAAATGTGTTGTTCTGTTTGGATGGTTTAAATTATCTGATGGCTTAAATTATTTTGTGCTGGGATAGTAAGATAATGATATCCAATGTCACTGTCTGATCTCTGTGTATGCAGAGTTTTTAAGAAGCAGTCAAAATAGGTAAAATACCCTCAGGCACCTTTAGATACCTTCATACCTCCTTTTAAAGCCCCACAGTTATACTTCAGATAAAGCAAGGAAGAGTTAAAATTGCTGACAGGATTTGATTTCTGTTTTTTTTTTTTTTTGTCTCTATTGCAAAGATTTTAATTCACTTCCTGTCCCAGTGATACTTGTACAAAAATGAGGAGGGCATGTATCAAAGGGGGAAGAAAATATGGATTGTAATAACAACATCATTTGTTTTAACCCTTCCTCAATTCACTAATGTGTTTATGTCTGTGTCCCTATTGAAGAGATTTCTCATCACTTCCTGTACTGACAGGAAACAAGGCTAAATCTCCCCAACAAGGTCACAGACAGTCAATCCATCCACAACTGGCATTTTGTAGATGCTAGAGAAAAACATGATTTATCTTGTAGAATCCAGAGCTAAATAACTCACAATCTAGGCAAGAGCTGAGAGATTGATAGCTACCCAGGGAGCTCGGCCACAGCCAACATACTCCTGTAGTAATCTTGGGTGGCAGTGCAATTAGGTTAAGCTGTACACCTGCCAATCCCTTTATCAGTAAGCATGTTTTGGAGGCAGTTGATGTCTATTGGGGAGGGCTGTGTCAGCAAAGACCATCTTTGTCAATGTTGTAGACCAGATAAGAGGTGGGGCTATGGGGGTACCATATGCACCAAATGCAATAATTTGGCGAGTAACGTCTCAACCCTGCAAAACAAAATAACCACTAGATACTTCTGGTGCTTGTGAAACTACATGAGCTGCTTTGAATGTTGTTCCTGTGAGCTAAACAAGTCTAGCACCTTTTGTGGGGATTGCAGCGAGCACAGCACTCTCTCATAGGTGTATAAGACTAAATAAATTAAATAGTGCCGCACGACATAAAGTGCTCAAGATATGTATATAAATGTGCAATATACAATAAGTATTAAATACAAATGATGGATGAATAATCAATAAATATGTAAAAAATTAAATGACAATAAATTATATGATATTAAAGTGCAAAGCGTGCCAACGTGTTCAAGATATGTATATAAATGTGCAATATACAATGAATATTGTTTTTTACCAATGATGGATGAATAATCAATAAATATGTAAAAAATATTGACAATCAATTATATGATCTTAAAGTGCAAAGCATGCCAATGTGATCAACATATAAATGGGTGGATGAATATATAAAAAAAGTTTCTAAAATTGGTGAATAAATAATTTGATGTGAAAACATATTTATAAATAATTTTATCTTCTTTTAACGTGATAAAAGTGCTGGTGACAATCTTTTCTGATATAAATATTGCACTTCTCAAAAACTCTATATATAGTCCACATTGAAGTGACCAAATAGTGTATCCAGTTGTAACTTCCGTAGTGAAACGTAAAGTACTCACATTTAACGGGTGCTATAGTGCACCAAGCATGAAACAACCTTTGGTAATAGTCTCTGGTGACTGTATGTGATGGCAACAGGGTAGGGATGGAGTATCTGTACGTGCTGCTCCTTCACTTCCTGGTCTAAGCAGCCCCTCCCCTACACGTAAGACACAGAGACACGTGTCTTCCAAGGGGGATAAATGTGAGTACTTTACTTTTCTAAATAAAAACGATTTTTAAAGAAGATATAAGCACTATTGGAGTCCCCCTTTTTTCTATGTTACATCAATTGATTACTATGAGGGAAGTTATCCAAAGTGTGACGCTCTCCTGAGGGGCTGGTATACCATCCATGACTCCAGGAAAGGCGACCCCTAAAGGGTAAACTGCGCTGTGAGACTTATGCTTAATCGATAGGTCGCAGGAGCGGAGGTGAGGACCCAGTCACATAGGGTCTTGCGGTGAAGGCATGTTTCACTACGGAAGTTACTACTGGATACACTATTTGGTCACTTCAAAGTAGACTATATATAGAATTGTAAAATTTATATCACGAAAGATTGTCACCAGCACTTTTATTGCGTTAAAAGAAGAGAATATTTTTTATAAATACGTTTTCACATCAAATTATTTATTCACCAATTTTTGAAAAAAAAAAGGATATATTCATCCACCCATTTATATGTTGATCACGTTGGCACGCTTTGCACTTTAAGATCATATAATTAATTGTCAATTTTTTACATATTTATTGATTATTTATCCATCATTTTTATTTAATACTTATTGTATATTGCACATTTATATACATATCTTGAGCACTTTATGTTGTGCGGCACTATTTAATTAATTTATTTACACGAGCTGCCTTGCTAATCTTTGACAGGGCAAAATGTTAATGTTATTTTTAGGAAGACCTTAAAGGGTAAGTTTATCTTTTCATTAAAGATCAAAAGGTGAACTGGCTCTAAATATCCTGGCCACATATTGGCCATGAAGCAGTACACATCCCTATATATATAGTTCATATATCAGTACAGTCATGTGACCATGCTGACCAATGAGAAGCGCAGCTGAGGCTTCTTGTTCTGGTAAGGTGTCTCAGAAGAAAGAAGTGCTTCTCATTGGTTTCCACGGTCATGTGCTGACCAATGTGCGCTTGCCCCTGCAAGCATTATGATGGATTCTCACATCGGGTCCGCCGGTCACGCGCGGGGGGGTCTGTGACCGCGCGTATATATAAGTCACTTTGCCTGTGAGGGGCTGACCGCCGCAGTATATGTACTTGCGGCGGTCGGCAAGTGGTTAAAGGCACCATATTTTAAAAAAAATGACAGCATTCAAAACAGCCAAACTTGGCGTTTTGAATACTTTTAGGGGCAGAGGAGGGATTTGGGGTCTTTTAGATCCCTCCATAAAGAGCACCTGTCACTGCCTATTACTGTCACAAGGGATGTTTACATTCCTTGTGACAGCAATAAAAGTGATTAAATTTCTTTTTTTTTTTTAAAAGAATAATGTAAAAAAATAAATAATTAAGAAAAAAAATGTTTAATTTGCTTGCGTGAAGAAGCAAACGCATACGCAAGTTGCGCCTGCATATGAAAATGGTGTTCAAACTTCACATGTGAGGTATCATCGCAATAGTTAGAGCTTAAGTCCTCCTTGTCCGCATCGCCTTTGGAGATTATTAAGTACCGAAGATTGTCGCCATTCCACGAGTGTGCGCAATTTTAAAGCATGACATGTTAGGTATCTATTTACTCAGTGCCACATCATCTTTTAGATTATGCTAAGTATTTCTTTAGCAAAAAAAGACTTATTTTAAGATGTAAGCAACAAGTGTCAGAAAAAGGCTTAAACTCCAAGGGGTTAAGTAGACATAGTGCTGTTATCAAATAGTGTTGCCGTCTGGTCCTGTATGTCCACAGTGCATAATAGAAATGTGTTGTTAGTATGATAGACCGTACTACACCTTTTATACAATATTAAAAACTCCTGGAACACCATCCACACATGTATACAAATACACTCCAAATATCAACCTAAATTGCTACAAAATCTCTACATAAACATTTGTCTTCCTATCAAATTGGTATAAGGTGCAGTTCTATCAAAAGTAGCAGAAAATGTCCTTATTGTAGTATTCCCCAAGAGTGAGAGCATTCATCATATTAGATTATTCAGGTGGGAAAAAAAACATTGGTGTTAAGCAACTCTTGTTATAACCCAGCATGCACTGGTCAGTGATGTCACAATGGCGCAGTGCCGCCAGGTGACATCACCAGGTGGCCTCTCCCCTTACCTATTTAGGAATTGTCACACTGTGGAGCAGGCATTTGGCAGTTAATCTTCATTGTGGGCAGGGCATTTTTTTTTTTTTTTTTGGGTGCGGCAGGTGTTGTGATTGACGATGCAAAGCAGAAATTAGGCTGGCAACTCGATAACTCCTTGGTACAGTATTGGTCTTTGTTTAGCTGCATCATTTACACAGGATCAATGCTGACATGTTTCGGCTATTGCAGCCTTACTCATAGTCCTGATTAACAATGGATCTACAGTGGAGGACATTTTTAATTATTTTCTTAACAAAGGAATTGTCAAGAACTGCCTCCTGTCTTTATTTTCTTTTGATGAATGAGTAGGGTAACAATGTACCCCATACTCATTCACATGGGGAGGCAGGATCTGGGGGCCCCCTTTGTTAAAGAAGGTTTCCTGATTCCAAAGAGCCCCCTGCCTGCAGACCCCCATAACCACCTCATTCCATAATCCAGTTCTTAAGACTGTCGCTTGAGAGCAGGGGGTTATAACTTTAGCCCTATGTTATATTGCCATCACCATCCAGTCACCATCTGACATGGTAGGTGGGCAAAGCTGTTAATTTGCCTAGAGTTTTATTTGGTCTCAAACCAGCTTTGGAGGACTCTATTGGTGAGATGTCCTCACAAACTGCTAGGGTCATTATGAGGGCTTCCCACTCCAATTGTTTTTTTTTTATGAATATTATAAAAAAAATGCAGGGTTCCCTGTAATGTGTGAAGGCAGGTTAAGAATTGTGGCAGGGAGACTACACTCTCACGTTTGGAATATCCAAAATATGTAAGATGCTAGGGGTGACTGAGCCCACCAGACTCCACCTATGAATAAATAATCACTTTTGAAAATAGTGAGGGTATGTGCAGCATTTGCTTCAAGGTTTCTTCATGTTTGTAATATGTCAATTGTATTGTATTTGGATGCACTTGACAGTGTAAAGCGAAAACAGTGTGTGTGTGTGTGTATGTGTGTATGCGGCAACATGTCCTGTGTAAATAATAATACTAATTTAATACACTGTTTCTCCATTGCCCTTCATCATGGGGTAGTTTACACATTTAATCCTTCACTATGACGTTACCATAGGTCAGAGTCAGATGGCACTTAGTGATTTTTTGCTTGTACAGGACATTAAAAGATGAATGTTATTGTTGATAAGATGCCGTTTTAATATGTATTTATTCATAAAATATTTCTCTAGGAAAGATAAAACAAGACATAAATGTTGTTTCATTATGTATCATGGTATGCAGAGCAGAGAGACAAAGGCACTGGACAGAATTACCAATTATGAGATGCAGTATGTCTGTCTAAAGGTTCAGAATCCTCTGGTGTTCATACAGATAAGTTACATGGTCATATGTAATGCTTCACATTATATCTGACCTTCCTCTGCATTTTGGTTGTGGTATTCAAGCTGGCTGCTAGAGAGATCACACCAAGCTGTGATTAATTGTTGTCACCAATTACTAACTGGGTAAGATGTCTTAATACTCAGTTTGACACATATACTTTCTGCCTCTGGTTATGTGATTATTTTAAGTTTATTTGGTTATTTAAGTTAACAATAGTGAATTAGCCACTTTAGTGCATAGAAAAACAGCAGTTTGACTTTTACAGCAACATGTAGACATCCAAAGTGACTGAAATAAATGGTCATTATTGTCGCATCAGCTGTTGATGCTCAGTTAACACTGAGCGAAAAAAATACTTAAAGGCTAAGTTCACTTTAAGAAAAAATAAAAAAGAATATTTTTGCAGGTAAAAAAAAATGCATTTATTATGATCTCTTTTTTTTTTTTTTTTTTTGTGGAGCCTGCAGATCACGGTGCAATGTCAAAATCCTGCAGAATCTCAGTATAGCTATCTGTCCATACCTCCCCTATGGGCAGACAAGCACTAGAGGGGGCGGAATATCAATGAACTATGTAAGTGCTCATCATCACTCTCCCAATTCTTTGAGAACTACAAGCCATCTCCGGTGGTGGCAGACGATAGTTGTAGTTCATTCATTCACAGATCACTGTGAATAAATGACGAGCCCATGATGGCAGAGTCCCAAATGGCCAGGCTCTTTTTAAATTGTGACAGCAAGGAGTGAGGAGAAGATCACCCACTCGCTATCACAGCTGTGGATCAGATGGGCACAGACAAGTGCTCTTTGGTAACATATTATATCCAAAATACGGGTGTAACATGTTACCAATAGTGAACTTATCCTTTAATATAAAGTGGTTGTAATCCCTCACATGTACCTAATGAAGTGACTAGCATTAGGGGATACACAGAGATGAAACAAATCTTCCTACTTAAGTTGTAGCTGTGTTTCTGCAGCCATTCCATCTGTAGATCATTCTGAAAATGTAAAAAGAAAAGGATTTTTCCTTAGTTCTAGGAGCACGTGGCGGGGGACTGAAGTCTTCACACTGCTGACAACTTTGAGCCCTGATTGGAGGGCAGGTACACCCCCCCCCCTTCACAAAGTACAGAGAACAAGCACAGCTGTGGATGAGTTAAGGGCTGAGTGCTGCAGCTCCCTCCCCAATCATAATTTTAAGTCTTGGTGTCAGGAAAAGCTACCAGGAGTGAGCCATGTTGATAACAGGGGAACCAGGCAGCAGACAGAAATGGCACTCAGAAAGATATGTGCACCATATAAACATATGTGCTATTTTCATATTTTATGTCTGAGGTTTACAACTACTTTATTAGACATATTAACTTTTATTGAAATTGTCCTTTATTCCACCCCCTTTCCCCCAAGTGTAGCTTGAACACTAAAATACCTAACTTTATCCCTCCTCCTATGTTTTATTCTGTCTGGCCACACACAGGAAAACATATTAGCTTGGTCCTGTGCCTAGTGAGCATGTACTGCGTGGCCCAGTTTATTTCTATGTCTACCCCATTCATAGGAGCCACATATCCATCAATGCAAACGTTTGCACATACATGGAAGTATCCTGTTTATACCTATGGAGTGGCCCCCTGTTATGTATCCCAATGATAGAAAGCTGAATATATAAGGAGAGAGGAGCTAGACCAGCACAAACCAGCACAAA